>NC_134276.1:124656124-125256124 GCF_949628215.1 Phalacrocorax aristotelis
TCATATGTAGGTCCTCCCAAAAACCAGCATGATTTCAAGTTATATGAGAGCTTGAGGTTTTTTTTTCCTTAAAGCTCACATATTTTCCACGTTTCCTCAAAAAAGGATCAAGAAAGGTGTTTTGCTATTGATAGCAGATTTGCCAGATATTTTGGTAAATGATCAAGCTGGGGGTTTTTTTTAATAATGGGGAAAGGGTATAGGAACTGGAACAAGAAAATTCTTTGGACATTTGCCCTTGTGGAAGTATCGTATGTTCCACGGTATTTCAAAGCACGTCATACTTCCTCTTAAGGGTAGACAGGGTTTTTGTTTGTGGGGTTTTTGTGGCAACATATTCATTGTCGATATACAGTAAAAACCCACATGGTTAATGTTTCTAAACGAGCACATATTTCAACCAACGCACATTGGTTGAAAGTACAAATCAGACTTTCACTGGGGCTTGTTAACTGAAGAGATATTAGGGTTCAAAAGGTATGACAAGAAAGTTAGTCAGATCTGTTTCACAACAGTGAAAAATACAATCCTTAGATCAGTGGCTTATAAACTTTGGGGGAATTTGTGGTCACCTGTACATTTTCTGCAGGTACAAATCCTTCAGATTTTTGAAGTATGTAATGTGGTGTAAAGAATATATGAATTTCCTTTCATTAATCATCTTTCAAACACCAAAGGTTGTCATTGGGCTTATATACATATATACTTATACAGCCACCAACTCAGATCTGCCTAAAGTTAAAAGCAACAGAATTTTTGTAGGTTTTATTTTACTCTTCACAAAGAATGCTATAGAAGGTATGGATTATCTATGGACATAATTGCAGTGTTACTAAGGATCCTGCGAAGAAGTTAGTATTTCTGTCACACACAGAGAGACCTTATAATGTCCTGAACTCTGTGTGGCACCTTCTCTGATGCAGTCCGAGACAGCCAGAGCTTTGAAGTTTATCTGTGTATAGCTTATTCTCATACTAAGCATACCAAAACTACCCACCGTCCATTTTCAAAAACTAGGTTTAATTGGAACATAGGCTGAAAAAGAGAAATAGAGAAAACTTATAATAAGACAAAATTGAAAAAGTTTAGTAAACAAGTCTTCCTTCTACTCGCCAAATAATAGCAAGAATTCCTTTAGGTTTACTCTGGATCTGCAAGTCTGGAACAGAAGTCTTACAGTTTCTTCCTAGGTTGAAATACATGCTGTACAAGTCCAGAGGGGACTTAAAAATAGTCTTTCTGAGGCTTGTATGTCTGATACGTACTTACTAAAGCAGTCCCCTAATCTGTGCTCCTGCTGCCTGCTAGCTGCATCCTCCCTTTCTTTATGCCAACTTTGTACTGCACTTCTTTCCTCTATTCATACTCTGTTGGCTTCAGAGAAGGAGTGGTCTCCCTTCCTTGCAGATGTTTCACTTGCCTCAACTAGAAGCCAATAAACAGATCACACCGTCTCTGCCCCCTTTTTTAAATCATACATTCGAAATGGTGACCATGAAAAAGAGAGAGAACTGTTGACCTGTCCCTTCAAATTTAGAAGAGAAGTAGGCCTTCATTGACTTCATTATCCAACTGCAAAAACTTTTCACTGCATAATGCAGGAGAGAGAAACTAACTTGTAATTGGAATTATATGTTTCCCATGTAGGTCGGACCAAGAATCAAAAGCCTCTGCAGCTGGTAGTTGGCACTCTCACCCCAACCTCTGTGTTCCTCTCATGGGGCATCCTAGTCAACCCTCAGCATGACTGGACAGCAACAAGTAACTGTGCTAGTGACAGGTAACATAACAGAAAGCTGGGGTATTTTTATGATGATCATTATTTAATTCAGTGTAGTTACCTGGTGTGTCTGAAACAAGTTTTTTAGTGGAGATGAAAAAGTTGGAAGCAATAGGTCTGAATGTGAAGTAAGAGTACTTAAATTTGTACTTTGCAAGTCTTTACTTGTCTTGAGTGCAAATTTAGCCAGATGTCTACATGCTTAAGTATGAATCTTGCTATTTCACACTATATGCTTTGTTCTTAAACCAATGGCTTTGGCTCTACCTTCCTTTGTATCTGAATGAATTGAAAGAAACTTTGGTAAATCATAGGAGATATATTGGTTTAAAGTTGGTAAATAGATGAAAAATAAGTCCTGCTGTGCTCTTGTAGGGGAATGATGTTTCAGTGCTATTTGATTTTTGTTTCCTGTATTTGGTCTTATCACTATACTACTTTCCTGATGTTGATACAGTACAGATTCCATTAGTTTTCTGACGTAAGGAAAAGAATACCTCTTCTACTATAATATTTTTGTTTTGCTGTAGTTATTTAATGGGGAGCTCAGGAAGACTCACCAAGTAGCTGTTTAAAGAGAAGTCGCAGTGCTGGGTAGCTTCTCAGTCACGTGCACCATTAGATTTTAGCAACTCTTGGCAGATGAGCAAAATTCATCTGCTGCAATTATTAAAATTGTTAATACAGATGTTTTTGCATGCTCTGTCTTTTCGTGTTCTCTTTGTATTCTTCCTTTTATGACAGAAGAATTTTTTTGTCTTCATTTACATCGTGCAAAGCTCCATTCAACTCAGCAGTGTTCTGTAAAACTAAGAAGAAACTTTGTGCACCCGTGTTTGGGATACATCTACGTCTGGTTTGCAACTATCATCTTTTGGGTTTTTTTAATGCACCTTTGCATTATTGAGATAATTTCCCTATCTCTCTAATTTTTGTCTAATTTATAGGTGTCTAATTTAGACTTGAATCTGCTTTTTTTTGGTGTTGATAATAATGCTCCCATCGATACCATTAAACTGTTAAAAAATCCATCCTATGTAGCCAATACAACAGTCTAAAAGTTTTGGACTAATCCTTTTCAAGCTTCAAAAATTTCTCGTGAACAAATTTGGATCTTCACCACCACTAGAATTTCAAACACTATCAAAAAACGTTAATATTTATTAGGAACTTGTTATGGAATATTATGAACTGTCCAAACATGTAATTTAATTGAATTTTTTTCAGTAGAAATAGAAGTTGGTTTAAGCTACAATTTTGCACTCTCGATCAAGACAGAAGCAAGTAATTTCCTGCAGTTAGAAATTGAAGAAATGAGCTGATCATGGATGAGCCTGTAAAGAGTTCTGCACACATAATGATTTTAGCACCATTTTGCCATGGAACTTATCCTCTCTATGTGCTGTGTCAGCACCAAAGGTACAACACCGGTTGTGCAGTGAGAAGGAAGAACACTTTAGAAGCAGCTTATATCCTTTATAAGATCCTTGAATCTCCATATGGAGATTCAAGGCATATGGTACCCACCACAATGCCTTCTTCAGCTTCAGGTTTTCTCCTCAGTAACGGAATATTCTTGTTGGACATTCATTGACTCAACATTTGAACAAACTCTAACATATTTTGTAATGTTTTCCACTTAGTAAGGTGCTACTGGTCTCTTGCTGTGTTTAGTACATATTCTGCATGTTTGCTACTCTGCTGTGAGAGTGTGATGAGAGTAGTCATGAGCGTGACATTACCATGTTGTAGTGTCAAGTAATCGTATGCATCTCCCAAAATTCTCTTTTGTTAGTTAAGTGTTGTTTGGTCAAGTTAGCAGATTCCCCTCCATGGTTTACCTTTAATGTATGCTCCATTTTAGTGAAATGTTGTCAGGCTGCACTAAAGTACCACCTATGTATTTCCCTTTTGCCCCCGTAAGAGGACTTGCCTGTAAGAGTTGTGTTCATTTTGTTTTAATATCTCCCTATACTTGAACTCTAAAGATAACACTGACAGTCATGAGTAGCTAGTTTAAAAACACTTAAAGCACAAACAGTCATATCAAAGTATGGGAATGTACTACTTCACTTACTTAGTCCTTTTTCATCTGGCATATTCTCCCTACTGTGACATGTTGAAATGAACTGTTAATCATCATCAAGATTGTTGTATAGTGACTAATGTCTAATCTTTGACATTGGCAGTATGTGGCAATTATGACCTCTTAACTAAGTTCTGTCGGTTAATATCCCACCAAGTTTTAGATTTGTAACTCTCTATGACCTGAAATGGAATCACTGTTCTCAGCCTCAGATTTTACCATCTCCAAATGGACATTAGGCTTTTGTACAAATGTTGCATAATGTAAGTTAGTTGAATATGTTACTGACTCAGAAGATGAAAACCATATGGAACAGCATGGATCTGTTGGCCAAGATTTTCTCTAGTGTGAGTCTGACCTCAGTGGGGTATTCCTTAGAAGATCTGGTTTTGTGAGCAAAGGAGTTTTCAATAAGAGGTGCCACATTCTCAAAGAACATTGTTATCTTTTATTGCTTCAGTGAAATTATTGCTTGCTTATTGAGGGCACATCGTGTTCTTCTGTACCTAAAAAGTGCTTTTGAAGAAACTCCAATGAAGAAAAAGTTCCTGTGCCATTTTTTGACAAACCATTCTTTGGTTACTTAACTCTGTAGAGATTAAGGGCATAAGCAAATAAAGTGCTACATATTTCCTGCAAGGTAACCCCAAACCCTAATTCCTTGTGGAAGCAAAGATAATCACTGCCATTTGTGTGGACCAAAGTTATTTCCAAGGTCAAATTCTAAAGCCTTCTTGAAGGGGCTATCATCTCTGGACAGACCCTTAGCACTAGAATGCAAAACAAAACAAACCAAAATGACCCAAACCAAAAGACTCAAGTGATTAGTTTTATGTAACTCATGAAAACTACATAACACCAGAAGTGTTCCACCAGCAATGTGGAGTTAGCTTTCTTAGCATCTTCTGTTTTCTTACACCAGTTTGAGGTAGTTGATAAGGGAGGATGACAAAGTTAAGATAACCTGCTGCACAGTCAATTCAGTTCCTCTTTTTATATTTCCAAGGGGGTAGAAAGACTAATTTCCTCTCTGCCTTTCAATGTTCTAACCACCATTAGCGGACAGAGCTGTCATAATGAACACATTGGGGCTATGTTTACTGTCCACTTAGGTCTGAAGAAGAGAGTATGGACTATTGTCCTTTGGCCTTTCCTTTGGTTAGAACAACTCCCCAGATCCCAAAAGAGCAGCGGGTAGAAGAAGGTGGGTTTTCACCTTCAGTTCTTTGGGCAGGGTAAGCTGGGGGAAGGAACATAACATATTTTTTCCATGCAAGACAAAAACAGGTTTTGTAGATAGAATACTATATTTTACTGTATCAGGTGGATTGTATAGAAAAACAAACATGCTTTCAGATACATGTGAAACAGAAACTTACACCTGAAGGTATGGGCTCTTTCGTAAAATATATCTAACTTAAGGACTGTGACAAATTCACATTTATATTGTTTAAATATTTTTGTCTGTGATTTAGATGTCCTAATGTAATATTTGCAAGTAGTACAGATTTTGTGTTTTACTTAACTTGTATCTGGTGCTTTAAAAAAAAAAGGTAAAAATAAAGAGAGAGGGGAAAAATAGAGAAGAATCCATACTTACTTTATGTTGTATGGCACACAGAAGTAGGGTTTTTAAAACCCTAAATTCAGAAAGGTATGTGCATGCAACTCCTTTTGTGCCTATCTACGAATCTGTGTTGCTATGCAGCTGCCAACTTAATCATACTTTGTGTTGCAAATTTTGTAGAAAATCTATTTTAAACTTTGCAGAATTCCTTAAGGAAAACATATTGCAGCAAATAAGCTTTTTGAGTCTCAGACGCTTTGGAGTTATGCTGTGCAAGTGCATGCTGAAGGCTTGTTTAAACATGGAAATATTTGTTGGTGGCCACCCTCACATTCTTCAGAACCCCTAATTCCAACTCATTCAGTCGCTCTACTAAAAAATTTAAGTGAAAAAAGTGAATGTTAGTGATCATGTAAAAGTGCAAACTAAATTAGAAGGTGCTTTGCAAACTTAACTGGTAGCCACAGCAATGTAATTCTTTCCATTTTTTATATATATGTCAGTGTCTGTTACATTAGAGTAAACTTAGCAACAAAAAGAAACAATATAATCTTCATGTGCCAATTTGTGAAACACTCAGTATCTGAAAAATCATAGTTCATACCATTTCTTTTATTACCTTCTATCACTAAAGGGATGCTGTGTTTCCAATGAAGCCTAACTATAAACAAACAAACAAATATATGTGTATGCTAATAGTCTTTTTTAAAAAGTCTGATTACATTCCTATGCACAAAAGTACAATAAGTTTTATAATCTTTTATCTATGGCAACACGGAATCACAGAGCAGGAATGTTCTTATATCTCCAAGGCTTAATTGTTTGTTTAGTGTTACGAGTGACTAAAATAGTCATGATTAAATTGTTTGGAGTTTTGGTTTGGATCTGGTTCCAAATAAACCCATGATATTTATACAAACTGACCTAGTCTGGAAATCTCATAAAACCATCTGCCTTATAAGATTTCCAGTATCTAATTGTTTGTGCCCAAATATTTGGCTGTGCAAGCATTTTCTGGGAATCTGGCTGAAAAGAAATTTGGTTAAAAATTGGAAAAATAGCACTGGAATTCTTGGCAATACAGTGTCTTTCATATCAATATAAGAAAACTTAATGTTTTGCCTGTCCATCCTAGAATTTTGCTTCTCTCAGCAGTGAGCGAGATTTCCCTCATTTCAAAAGCAAAAACCCTGTGGGCTGCTTCTTTAAAATGGCCATGATATTTTGATTTCTTGTATAACAAAAAGGCTAGCTCTAAACTGAGAAAGAAAAAGCTTCACTGCCTTGCTTTGTGGAGTTTAAAAAAAACCACACACAAACCCAATAACTATGTAAACAACGTAGAAAGGACAGAATCATCCTTTTGTATCAAGCTGTTAGTCTTTTACATAGATGTTGCAGATATAGTATTCAGTACAGTGGTTGGCTTATACAGTTATATTTTACTCAATGCAGTGGTTGGCCTATAGGTTATATTGTACTCTTGTGCCTTCCTTTAAATTATGAGATTGGTTTTGCTGCTTTTATTTCCTCCACTATTTCACATTTTGTGGGCATCATAGGTGGAGGCAAGTGAAGTCAGAATATTGTAAAAGAATACTTAAAGCTCTTTAATGTAGATAGAGTTTCAAGAATGCAAACATTAAACATATCATGGTGTTGCACAAATGCATATGGAGAGAGGCTGTCTTGGTGAAGGTAGGCTCTTTATTTTGTTCCCATGGGTTTGTTTAGGTTTTTTGGTTGGCTTTATTGCAGCAATTAACTCTTGAGTGGAGCAGTATCATTCACTGCTCATGACATCTTCTGTTTAAGTTGTTGGAGATTTTTATCCTTTTAGTTGTCTAGTAAAAAGGGAGGAGGTAAAATTTCTCTACAGTCCCCATGGTGGTTTGCTTGGAGGTATCTTCTAATGAATGAAACATTGCCTGTTAGGGAGGAAGGGAGAGGGATTAATATTTATGGAGCTTGGCCAAAGAGGTCTAATGTTTTATAGAGGGCTAGCTGGAAAAGAAGTGAAGTGAACCCTGAAATCTTTTGATTAGTATTTGTTGTAAATAGGAATACAAGTGCTATTCAATAAACATTGTTCTGATAGAATGTACCCTTTTCATATCCCCCACCAAAACAAATAAAGAATCAAAAGTGGTTATTGCTTTTGATTACTGCCAGGTCTTTGTACATGCTGAGAATCCAGATTAAATAAAATCCTACCCTGTGTAAGTGGGTGTGCCATCTCCTTGCTAAACATCAGACTAGCATTCACAGCTGTGAATAGCATTCCCAGGACAGTTCCAATTACTCTTTACTTGAATAGTATATTACTTTCATACTAGCTGTTGGGGCCCGGCAGTATGCAGTCAGTTTTTCATATTCCTACCTCACAGAGATAATGGGAAGTGTTTTACCTGAGAAACAGTGTAGTGTACCTTTCTCCTCTATGTGAGTGTGGCTGTAGACTGTTTCAGCCTGCCTTCTATCAGTTTTGGGGGAAACCTAGGGAGAGGTTTCTCTAAATGCTTGCAATCCAGGAGAAGCAGTTTTGCAGTTCCTGATACACATAGCAGGCCAGCTGCGCAAATTTTGTGTGTGTATGTCACTACCACAAGGGGACTGATATACGTGAGTGGTGACTGGATTTTATTGCTTTCTCATGTCTTCAATTATATGTGTTGATTGTTTGATGTTGTGTTTTTTCTGAAAGGAAGGTTTGAAAAGGGAGAAATTAAAATGACGACAAAATCTAATCAGAATGTTCTCAGGCAGGCACTGAAATTGCACTGTATTTGGCAGCTTGTTGGTCTGATTTAACAAAGAATTGTTCTTTAATGACAAAACTTGACATTTCTGAATTCATACTCTATAAACAAATGATTACGTTTCTCCAAAAGTGCATGTTGTTTACAGTTTGGGTATTTTTAATACTCAAACGATTGTGACTTACAAATTGTTAAATGCAACTTCATTTTGGTTGCTTTTTATTGAAATGGTTGAGGAAATCCTGTCATCTCAGTCAGTGCTTTTAGTACTCGTTGTGGCAAGTTTGCACTGCAATAATTACACCCTTGGTGAAGTTCTTACAGTCTTGGAAGTCTTGGAGTTGAGAGCACATTTCTTCTATGCTATATGTTTCTATTTCTAATCACACAGTTTGGCACAACTATGAAAATCTTGTCAGATTTTTTAAATAGCCTTGAATTTTAGTGAAAGATGTTTTTTGACATGCAAGTGTTCTCGGTATTTTAATTCACGTTAGGGAGAAGGAATTCACAGGTGTGGAGAGAGAATTAAAAAATAGAACATTTCCCACAGTAGGAGCAGGTGAGAGCAGCCACTTAAAAGCCTATTCATTATGAACAAGGTTTTGATGGTTTTTTTCTCCTCCTTTCTGATGCAGCTGTTTATTTAGGCTGTTATATAACCAAAAAGAGTCAGTATGCTCTTTCCTTTCTATCACATATGATCACTTTATTTCTACCCCATTCAATTAAAACAGGTAGGAAAAGGTAAGGATGAAGACGAAAACAAATGAAATGTCCGCTTTCAGGCAAGCTGGGAAGAAGGTGACGACTACTATTAGTGATTCACATTTTGATCATTGATCTGTCTATACCTATTCTAAATCCCTTACCAAGAGACTGTATGGCATCCAGCAAGATGCATTTATGTTGCAGATGGGATTTGTTTATTACTGTTATGTCCTCTGCAAGATAGTGAGAGATTTCAGTTAAGCTTTTCTTGCCTGTTAATGTCTGTGTGACTATGAAAGGATTAAGAGGATAAAGGGGGGGAAATTTTCCTCATTTTAATGTTACCAATAATTCCTTGTTAAAAACATTCTTTGTCATCCTTTGTCAGAAAGATAATTAGATCTTACATTGCTTGACATGAAATTTGGGTAGATTACAGAAGTAATGATGCAGGTTATTACTTGGTACTCCAGGAACTCATAAGAAGAGAAAGGACATTCACTAACCATCATATTTCTTAGGGTAAGACTATGGCTTGTTTTGAACACAACATAGTACAGCTAATGAAGAGAGTTACATGAGCCAACATAAATATTAATTTTGCAACCTGGTGAAATACCTGAATGAGCTGAATTGTAGCAACTAAAACAGGAGAACCTATATTTTTGGTGCCAAGAAAACAAATTTGACAGTTATGAAATAGATTAAGTAAACAAAGTGAATCTTTGTGTATTAAAGTATTTTCAGTGATTGGCACTTGCCTTGTCTTAGGTTGTGTTTTAATAATGAAGTAGGAATTTCCCTGTACTCAACGGTCCTCTTTCACATATACTCTACTCTGGAAGTGCTCTTCTGTAACTTTGTCAAAAGCAGCTTTATGCATTGACGGTACTACATTTGGTCCATTAAGTAATTTTAATTTGGACGTTTGATACCTTTCAGTTGATTAAATAACTTTTTTTCTTTTTTGGTTGGTTTCTTAAGGTTGGTTTCTGTCCATATATTTTCCGATATAACACCTGCATTACATCTCACAACCCAAATTTCTTTTGCTTCTAAATGATTCTCCGGCACATACCTGGGGTTTTAGAGTTGTCTTTGTTTTATGGCCTTAATTTGCTCTATTGCAGTGTGGAAAAATACAGTTGGATGGAAGTCATCCTTTTTCAGCTGATGTAAATGTAAGATGTATATGGACAACGGATATGCTTTATTTACATTATGTGTAAAAATTTTCAGTAATATGTGGATTAAAAAGTTGCCAAATCTCTGAGAAAACAGAAAACCCTACCCCATTCTGGCAGTGATGCAGTATGTATATTGAAGGTGATACTGTAGCAGGCAGTGGAGTCCTTGTGCCTTAACTCTCACCATTTACATTGCGTTCTTTTATACTGGTTAGCATCACAGTCATAGTTTTTCAGGGTGGTGCTGCTTGACTGAATTGGGCAATTTCTGTAGAAGTGTTTTCTAATTTCATAATCTGTTAGTACCATCACATTATTGATTCAGACTGCTGAAAGTAATGTCTTGGTTTACTTTCTTTTTTGAAGTGTGGGCAATACATAATGGGATTACTGATTGAGGAAAGTATTATATAAATGTCAACTATTACTGGTTTTCCCTTGAGAATATTTTTGGACTAATTTTGAGGGGAACACCTTTCCCTGGATGGATATGTAGGATTTTGTGAAATTGATTGAGGCTTCCTGACTAATAGACTCATGACTCAATTGACTAGTTCTGGCATATGTCAGAATCGCAGAAACTGCTTGCAAAATGAGCTTGCAGCTTGTGGTCAGAACCACACACCCATGGTTGTGAATGAGATGACTGTTCTTTTGCTTGTTAGATAATACTCCTAATGTCAGGGTCTGTATGATGGGGAGCATATATGTATATAAGACATGACTGGGCTAGCACTATGTTTGCAGGGAAGATATGCGGACTTTTCTGATATTTGATAACCATAAGGGGCCAAAAAGAACAAGAACAATGGTGGGTAGAAGTCATGTTAATATTTCCTAATGAAAACGGTTGTAGTGAGTTTCTTTGTGAAGAATATTTTGTTGTTGTTGTTGTTGAGCAGGTTCTATACAGTTCGCTACAGAGAAAAGGATAAAGACAAGAAATGGGTTTTTCAGCTTTGCCCAGTTACAGAGACGGTGGTGGACAATCTGAAGCCAAACACACTTTATGAATTTGGAGTTAAAGGCAATGCAGAGGATAGTATTTGGAGCAAGACTTTCAATCATAAGACAGTTCTGTCTAGTAAGTATTTGCCAAGAATTAATCAAACAGCTACGCAGTTTGACAGTATTTTTTCGTCTACTGTGGTATTACTTAAAGTAAGTTTAAGGTGCTGCAGACTCCTGTGCTCAGTATTTCTAGCTTGACTTGAAATGTGAAGAATGGGAATTCTCCTAAGAGAGCCTTATTCGTGTAAGATTTCTAGCTGAAATTTGATTTGGACCTCAGTTTCAAGTTGTAAGTGTGTTACACAGCCAGATATACTTAAGGATAAGGGAGGGGAGCAGTAGGGTGGCTAGTAACACTGCAAAAGCCCTCATACTCCCTGATAAAGAACTTTGCTGGCCTTCATCATAAATTAGAAAGCTCTAATTTTGAGGTACCTGCCCAGTGCCCAGAGTCATTTTAGCAGTCCAGAATAATGCCATCATTATACCATGAACTTAAAGTGGAGAATGGTGATAGTCTTTTCCAATACTTGCCTCACAAAAAGAAACTCTGCTTCACAGCTTTAAAGAAGGCTTTCTAAATGGCTAGTTTTCCTACATTTTGGAGTCATCTGTAGAGGGAGTGCTGGAATATATTTGAACACTTAAAATAGGAGGGAACGAAGAGCACATAGTGTCTATAGTCTAATGCTGTGTTCAAGACTGATTGAAATGTCCACTGGCATCACCAAATATGCTCTTTGTATAGAACATATTTCTAAATGCTGTTTCTTATAGACCGTATACATTTCAATAAACCAGAAGAATCATTCTTGTAAGTTACAGAGACAGATTGAGTTGGATTGAAAGATACTTTCTTGTAAGAGTTCATATTCTATTTAGATGAGATTTCTTTTCCCTAGAACATAGACTTGTGTATTCTGTGGGTGCTTCTGCAGCACCTAAATCCAGGGAACTTGCTATTACCCTGTATGTCTACATTCTGGTCTACTGATGAATTATCTTGTAATCAAAGTTGGCAGCACCTTTCAGATTCAAGCCTTTCATATTGTCAGTGCATAGTAGGTAGATACAGAAACTGTGGGCAGTGAACATTTATTATAAATTTGTAACCATCTATCTGCAAGGGGGTTTACCAATCAGCACAAATGGCAACCTTTTTTTCTGTTTTAACTTACTGTCTTGTAGGAACTCAAGATCTTTTCATATATTAGGAAGCACCTCAACCTAAACCAAACATCTTTCACTGTAAATTTTCTTTCCTCACTGAAGAATATATAAATGACTATAAACTGAAACTCCTGTTGCATGCTCTTGCATTCGTTGAATCCACAAGCCAAATTTTTCTTATATACTAAACATGTTGGGAGGGGTTGGGAGGAGAATCTGGTTTTAATTCATGATTTGAGAAAGGCGTAAAAGCCATGGCAAATGTTCAATGTTTATTTAATGAAAATTTATCAAAAGACATCTAAGTAGATTATTTCTGACCATCTTAACGGGATTTTCTCATAAAGTCAGTGTGAAACTTTTGTCAGTTTTCCCTTGTCTTTAGGCCAATAGTTGATCTTGCCCCTGGGAAGTATCAAGCACTGAAATATTTTTTTTTCAGGGTAGTGTGTCAACTTAAATGTCTCTCAATTGATATTTCTTTGTAGTTGAACTTTTTTCTATTGCTTATCTATTTTGGATGGAGTTGTGAAGAAATACAGTAACATTTAGCTTGATTCTTGTTTACACACCTGTTAACGCGAAAGGAGCAGAAAAGTGTAAAGGTGGAAGATGTAGACAAAGTTTGAAGACTAAGTTGAGTTGAGGCATCATGCTAGAATATGAAAGGTGGTGGGAGGGGCTGCTTCTCCTTTGTACTTAACAGCTGCATTACAAGAAGCTTCTACTACGAAGAATCGAAAAGGAAAAACCTAGAAGAAAAAATTCAGAGATCTTATTTTGTTCATATGTTGAGATAAAAGAAACCATGTCAGACCCAAAGAGAAGTGGTATACCTCCTCTGTATTGCCAGTGCTAAATGTGTATCTCTTTTAGAAGAGTGCACATAAAAGCAAGACTAACTACCGGAGACCTTAAAACATACTGCTTTTAGCCAGTCTTAGTACCAGCCTGACAGATGGGGTGCAGAAATTCCTCTTTCAAGTTTTTTCCTTGCATATTAGTGGTGTTATATTAATTTTATTAGAGAATCCTGTTAAGCACCTCTGACTTCTCCTTAGTAAGTCTCGAAGGCCAGTTCAGGTCTTTTACCCCCTCTTGTAGAACAACAAGAATACATTTCATTTCCTCTCTATCAAAATGTGAAGAGGAGGCTTTGCAGATGAATTAATTAATCTGGAGAAACAGGACCGAACAAAACTATTACGTGTGGTTTTATACCGTGTAATTAAGTCTCCTAACTTTCTTAGTGATTGAAAAATGTGAATAAACTTGGTTTGCTTTGCTTTGGACAAAACAAAAAGTAATTCTGTATATTTATTTCTCTTTCTGTCAAATCAGATAAAAAAGTGAACGGACAACTTCAGAATATGTACAAGTTGGTACCTAATGCCCAAACACAGGTACGCAAAACAGTCTTATTTTTTATATCAGATTTGTATTTTGTATGGTCAAATTTTTGCTTCTCTGTTAAAGTGAGAAAGAGATTATTGCCAAAAATTGCCAACATAAAAAAAACCTGTTACATTTAAGACTAGTTGATTTCATCGAGAACATAATGAGATGAGCATCTTCCTGAGTATCTAATCAACTGGCTTCATATTACTCACAGATGAAATATTTTCTCTTGAATGTGAGATGACTACATTTCCAATAACCTAAGCATTATCCTGCTCTAACTCTGTATGTAATGCTGTAATTAAAGTATTACTGTCCTAAATGAATACCTAATTATTCCTACAAGAAAATATCCGTAAT
This sequence comes from Phalacrocorax aristotelis, assembly GCF_949628215.1. Lineage (NCBI taxonomy): Eukaryota > Metazoa > Chordata > Aves > Suliformes > Phalacrocoracidae > Phalacrocorax > Phalacrocorax aristotelis. Next base: position 124,670,154 of record NC_134276.1, read on the forward strand.
GGACAGTGGTTTGATTCCTGAAGGAATTCCAGGTCTGGTAAGTACAGACTGTTTACAATATTGTACAATATGAAGAATGAGCAATGAGAAACTATACATGACCATTTTCTATGATGAAAACACTTGGAAAATCAGAGACAGAGAAAATTGTAGTCATCTCACATTCAAGAGAACTTTACTGTTAAAAATGTAAAGATTGGTCCCACAAGCATCTTTAAATTTACATGTGACAGCCCAAGACCAGGTAATTCATTCTGGCATCTGGAGTGCAAGCCGAGTTTCTTTCTTCCTCTTAGCAAACCCTGTGTGCCAGGACCCCACTCTGTTATGCTGCTTCTGTGGAAGCAGGGATTCTATTTATGCAAGAGAAGTCCTGAGAAAGTGAGCTGAAACAGTTTTCCAAATATTTGCACAGCTTAAGCATGAAAGGAGGACTGGAGCCAACATCTAGTCTTTTTAGTCAGCTTCGCAGGGCTTAGTTCCACAGCGGTACTGCTTTATCACCCTCCACAGAAATATCATGAAAACATTCTGTAGATTATTCTAAAAATTCTCTTATCGTTCTCACTTTAGTGGTGCAAAAAGCCATAAAAACTGAGGCTGGGAAGGAGATAGTGGCCAGCTCCTCAGTTTACGTTATTACTTCAGTTTCCACAGTGGGGGTGGGGTATGTTTCAGTGGTGCAATCACATCATCAGGGCAAAGCTAGAATGAATGTTATTTAGGCCAAGCTTTGTGCCTTATTTTGCTCCAAAGACACAACTGGCTCATATCAGCATGGTTCTAACTCCTGTCTGTAAGGAGATGTTTATAAAGGCTGTTTATTAAAGCAACACTACCGATCCCTCTAGTCATTCAGCCCTTTCAACATTGGTCACATATCAGCTTGTGTTTCTTTTGGCAGGTTCATTCTTTACGTTCGACTAAGCTCCTGGGGCTGTGTGAGCTGCAACTAATCAGAGGGGAAGAAAAGGAGAGCTCTAGGGATAGTCACTGTCATTCTTTTGCCCTTTATAAACAATGGGTGGTGGTAGGGTGGAGATGATGCAGTAGAAATTTATTTCCTCTTCTGTCTCATTAGGTTCCTGTAATTCCATAATGTCAGTCTGAAAGGTGGGGTCCTTCTCTGTTTTCCAGCCAAAAAGCAGGACTCTTAGCTTCTAGCATTTGTTAAACCCTGGAAGAAAACACGCCTGCTCTTCCAAAATTTATCAAATCCAGGTTGACTGTAATGCTTCCTTGAGGAGTCTTTTACATGTATGCCAGTTATTTGTGGCTGTTGGGAGTATTGAAATGTAAGAGAGGGAGAAAGAACAAGTGTCTCTGAAAGTAATGTTGCCATATACCTTTTGACAGAATGAGAACTGCAGTCCTTTATGCAGTATGCCATAGATACATGGTCAGAAGTTAAGATGCCTGATTTATGGTATAACTTACATCTCTAATTTTCCTCTGGAATTAAGAAATACCTTTTTGCCATCTTTCTTCACTCATGGAAATGCCACAGTCATTTTAATAACTACTGTTCCTAATACCTATACACTTTATATTCTATGTCTGGAAAATACAGTTAGTAGTGCCATTCCTACAGTTGATATGCTGATGTTTCTGAAACAGTTTGTCCAAGTAGTAAATTTTACTAGACATAGAAATATCTAAAGTAGTCTCTTTTTGGAGACTGAGAAGATTAACAACACAGTAGTAGATTTCAAATGCAGCCCTTCCAGATTCATGCAGGTGAGCAGTGTAATTACAGCAGCTGCAGAACTTGGATTTCATGTCAATGATTTGTTCCTGACTGAGAAACTACATTTTGAAAGTGTTTTAATGTATTTAGCATTTTCATACTGCTGTCATTATAGTCATCCATTATTATTCAACAAAGAAAGGATGTTCTTGTCAATATGAGAACCTTTTACTAGTAAGAGGACTGATAATAATTATGATTAGAAGTTCTGCGCTGGAGTTACACAAGTGCTCACTACAACTTGAGAGCTGTTTGATTGTAGGGCTCCTGATGTGAAATACAATAAAATGAAAAGCTTCTTCTGATAAACACATTTCATCCCACTTGTTAGTCAGATGAATAGCAGGGTTACTTCAAAAGCTGATCATCTGCAACACAATTTTTTCACTAGAAGGAAAAATAGTAAGCAATAAAAAAGGAAGGTTATTTTCTATCCTTCATTAACGACAATGATTGAAACTTCCGCTTAATTTCAAACCATGTTCATGTCAATGCAAAACTGTCATTGGGAAGCAGAAAGCAATGACTTCCCTAGAATAAGCAGCCTCCATCCATTTACCTGAGGGCCATCTTACTAGTTCAGATTTGCCTTCTTCCAGCTTCTTAGACTTTGGTATTTGTTTGATGTGCACCCAACCATTGCTTTTAAAGCTTTTCTTTAATATTTAGAATAGAGCAAAAATAGTTATCCTTAGGTAAATAGTTAAAGTTTTGTCATCAAATGCTGAATTTTCACGCAAGTGTTCTTTTACATGAAGTAGACCAGATATAATGAAGTGCAAAGTGAACATTAGCTGATTCTGACTTTAGCGGTGTATGTTTAACACAGAGAGGTAAATATTTAAGTTATTTTTTTTCCTGTAACCCAGATGCAATGTGAAAAAAAATCCACTTGTAATGTATTTAGCATTTTTATATTGCTGGCATTACAGTCTACCTCCCCTCATCACCTGCGTGTATTATTAGGCTTTCAGAAGTTGTTCCTAGTACCGATGTGTGGTAGTGAATCCTGATTTATAGTCTTTGGGATCAGCTGCTTTCTTCCTTTTAAGAAATGGGGGGTCCATTTATGTGTTCCTTATTTTCCTGGTATCAAAATGCTGGAAAAGGTTCACACTTAGGCAAAAAGTAATCTGGGTCAAAGACAAGTGAACAGCAGAGAAGTCCAAGTATTTAGCATATAAATGTGAGAAGAACACGGGTGGCTGGCCGAGTATACTTTGGAAACAATTTCACCAAATAAAATGACTCTGAGTTAATCCACTTTAAGCGGACTATGCATTCAAGAGTGCTGATAGTTTACAAATGTATACCTGGTTCTAGACTAGTTTGTGTTCTAAATATACTATTCCTGAGAATATAATTATATCCTGAGACCAAATTTGTAATTGCATATATTTCAGGTGTTTTGTTGTAGTTACATTTCAGCTTTTCTTAGCTTTCTGGACTAATCTCCAGTGTGTGCTCAAGAGAGAAACGAAAAAAGGTTTGGGGGTTCCTAAACTGTCAAATACTGTGTTTTTTAAGAAGCAAAACATCTGAGGCTGAAAAAAGGAGATCAAAATGCAATATTACTATACTAGCCCATGGGACCTGAAGTAATAGCATAACCTTCAGTGACTAGGGCCGGAGCCATATCACGTGTTAACTTGAGGCAGGCACAATATTGGATTGAAGCCCTCTATTTTTGTTGCTAAGAAAGTTCAATTACTATTATGGCAGTTATCCCAAGGCTTTTTTTTTTCTCCCCTTCTTCTCTTAGCTTACACTGCGTGATAATAAGAAGTTGGTCCCTGTCACAATAATCAAACAAGGTAGATTTGTATATTTTCTAATTGTTTCTTATTCTTTGCAAAGGTAACTTAAAAATAAAATGAAAAGAAAATCTGATCTGAATTTCATGAAAGTTTCCTTTTAGAATAGGTGGAACCTTACAAACTACCGTATCCTTTAATTACAAATAGTATTAAGCTGTTACCTATCTGTGTTAATAAAATGAGCTATTACATTGGATTACAAACAATGACTTAGATGAGTCATTGAATGGATACCAATCAGTTCTGATTACTGCTAGTATCCATTATTTTTCTCTTTCAACTGGGTTGTCCAGGTATGTTGATCTCCAGCTCTGCATAACTTGATAGTCAGGCATGAAGGGTGGCAGTATGGATAAGACTCATGCTGTCAAACATTTTTATGGTATCTTCAGCTAAGTCATCGACTTAACCTCCATTCCTCTGCTTTCCCTGGTCAGTGGAGAGAGATCTACATAGGCTTAAAGATATTGCCCTTTAGAAATGCCTGTTTCTGTCTTGCAGTGAGAGGTAGTATAGTAGTGTAATCTTTGAAAATTAACTACTTAAAGATAGCTGATAGGAAATGAGCTGCAGATTAAAACTTGCTAATAGAAATTGTATTGCGAATAATTTTAAGTAACCAAAGCAAGCGAAATGTCTTTGGAGGTAGTTCACAGTTCAGGGACAAGAAAACACTGGAGGGTGGTGTGAAAGCAAATTATGGTAGTTACCGTTGCAATATGACTGTACTGCCGTTCACTTCACCTGCATCTTTTTTTAAGACTTTTGAATGGCAGGGTAAAGAGATGGCCTGGAGCTGGCCCTATATTAACATAAGCATAGTTTGTGATTTTTCACCAAGGGTATAAAGTTGATACGCTAAGAGACGCACAGTTAAGAGATGAGGTAGAGGAAACACAGTTTGCAGTCTCTTAAACTGAATGTAAATAGAAGAAAGATTAGGATGGTGTCCTCATCTCCAAGTATTAAGTTGAGGGAAGGTTTTCAGAATGTTGAGGTTTGTCTCAGGTGTGGTTTTGTTTATTTTTGGTTTGTTTTGGTTTTTAATGATTTTCTAATACCCCTGTGTTGTCTCCACAGTTATTCAAAATCGGACGCAGTCAAAAACTTCAGATAGTTCTTCTCTGCCAGGAGCAATATTAGGTGACTAGAAGATATTTTTATTACTTTTCCTCCTCTTTGGCTGAAAATTAGAACTGTGTAAACACTTTCAATTTTCATGATCTTGATAGTTCATTCCTTGCATATCAAAGGGGTTTTTTGCAGCTGGTTTAGACAGTATTTGTTATATTTTATGGTGATACAGATGGTTTAAGGATGGTGTAGGCTAAGGGAAATAAAATCATTTTATTGTCATAGTATTTAAAAAAACGTACCGTCTCTGTTTCAGCCAAGTAGTTCTTTCATACTTCAAGTAAAATTCTGTGGTAAAGATCTTACTGAGATCAGGCATTGTTCTTTTTGGTTTTTTAAGGTAGTATGATAACGTACCATCTACAGACACAGACCTGTACTGATATATTAGGCTATAGTGCTGTATATTATCACCTTCCTTGCAATTAGAGCTTGCTGTTAGGTGCTGGGGCATAACTGTTTCCCTCAAGCCATTCAGTTTCATGCTTTCTCTTCTTGTTTGACCTATAAGAATACACAATATTGGCTTAGAACATAAAAATAGGGAAAAATCAGTCATACAGTGCTTAGTGTGCTGAACTGTTGGTCCGCCTGGAATAGACAGGAAAGGCTCACTGCATCATGCACCTTGTGACCTATTTATTCCTGGATTCGGGAAGGTGTTTAGTCCTTTATTTATATGGAAATACTTTATGTAACTATGTAACTTTGGCTTAAGTTTGCTTTGTGTGAGTTTTAATGTATTGATGTGAATCAAACAGATACTTAGTAACCACATTTGGTGTTGAGTCATCTTGGTCCACCAGACAGAATGTCCCAGCATCTGTGATACTGCAGTACTCCAGGGTTGTATGCTCCAGTATTGAATTGTTTTCAATTCTGATTAACTGTGAAATGGTGGTAATAAAATGAGTGGTGTAAAGGGGAAATGGCACCAAGTGGGAGTGACAGTTACTGAATAGTGCTCATTTCCCAGATACTCAGACTAAACTCCCAAGGATTCAGTAGTAGTTGCCCATGTATCTCAGAGGGCAGACTGTTTTTTTCAACTCCTCTGGAACTAATGGCACACATCTTTCTGTGTAGTACACCTTATTGTTCCAGGACTCAATGAAACTCAGCAGAAACTTCCTCCTCTCCTGACGATAGAGGACATACCTCAAGCATCCAGGAAAAAACTGGGTGAGCAGAAATGAACTAAGCTTGTATTGTTCGTGAGCAGTATCAGAAGTGTAGTGATGTGATATCAATACGTGATCTCTTTAGCAAGCAGTTCCCCCTCCCCACCTTACCTTCTTATTTCTATTTGTTTAATTATTGATTAGCTTAGGCATATAAGGATTAGTAGAAATTGACTCATTTTAAAACATCTGAACAGGTTTTTAAGGTATTTCACAACCTTTTAAAAGAATATGCAGTAGCTTTGATCCACAGAGGAAAGAAGGGAAACAAGTCCTGTTTATGGTCTTTAGGGATTTTGTTTTGGTTTACAATATAACTTATTTTTTGCATAGGTTATATGTTTCAATATATGTTTTTAAAAACGGAAATCTGCAGGTCCATTTGAAAGACCAGATTTTCAGTGAATTTTAATTATATGAGTTCTGGCTTGAGTATATGTGAGAAATTGTTTCATGAAGAGATTCTTACTGATTATCTGCAAATCCATTAAAAAATGGTAGCCAGAAACTAGAACATTTCAGTATAGGTTTCATGTGTATCTTGTGAATATGCCTGAAACCTGCATGAAAATGTTTCGCAGAGGCTTTTGTTTAAGATCTGTAAACTAGCATATCATCTGTGAATAGCATAATTGTGGGAAATAGAGCTATCTTTTAAAACCTTGGAGATGCCCCCCAGTGAATCTTTACTTTTGGTAAACCACATTTTAAGACCTCCAATATTAGTTTTGGACTACAGTATGTAAAACTTTTTTTGTTTTCATTTTCTACCAGTAAAATTATATCTTTCTGCAGGAAAACAATGTTGTGTTTTCAAATAGGTCATAAGGTTCAGTAGCATATGCAGTGAAAATGGTAGAATGCGACTATGAGCAAAAGATGGGGGAAAAGACAAAGGCAGCTCCAGTTGTTCTAGAGATGTCCAACTTCCTCAGTTGACTAAGCATAGAACTTGGACTTCTAAATTAAAATGTTCTGAAATGTCTAAAATAGGTAGCTGGTGTGAGGCCAGTTTGGAGCCACTCTTTATGGTAGATTACACTAACACCTTTGTGAAAATAGCCAGCGCAGACAAGTGACATTTTGTTCTGTTCTGTTTACTATGTGTTCCTTACCAGAGAACATGAAGTACATGGCTCTACCCACAAGGGACTAGTGGATTTCAAAGGAGTGTAAAACAGGGAAGAGTCATTGCCTGGAAAGCAAAAATACTTTGAGAAATAATTTAAATGTATAAAATAATTGACAGAAAGACATATTGTCCTGATCTATACAGATATTCTTCACTGATGCCTGAATGATGTATGTCTACAATAAACTGCCATAAGGTTTATGCTATGTGTGGAGTTATGACTAATTGTTATTTGCTGACATAGTGCAAATGTTCTAATTCTATATTATTTAGAAAAGTCAAAATAATGCATCACAGAGTATCATATTTATTGAATCCTCAGCTGAAAACTATTTTGCACTGTGGAATTAGTGATTCATAAGACATTAAAATCCTTGCTGTAAACTTTATTTTTAAAGAATCTTTTAACGAACAAAACAATACCAAACCCGCATGCCTTTAATATAGCTAGATAGATGCTTACACTGATTGTGCAGTGGAAGTTAGTTGATTCCTAAAGGTATTCAGCTTTCCACATTTATCCATGTTGGTTTACTTTGGCAAAGTGAAGTGGGACAGAAATAAATCAGTAGTAGAACAGAGCAGATGCATTGCAGATTTGCAATTACTCTCTAATGTCTTTGTCCCTTTAGCTAAGAATGAAACTCGAGTATGGCCTGCTGAATCCAAAACACCAGAAGTTCAAGAAATCTCTCCACAGTCCCTCCCAGGTAAGGAAAATTCTATTTTTAGAAACTCTGTGGAATATCTTTGCCAACTATATAAACTAAAGTTAAATCCATCTTTGTGTTGCTTCATCTGCAGTTAAAGGCAGTAGTTGGAAAACAGGAGGATAATGTAGCTGAATTAGTAGTCATGAGTGATAGATGTGGATAAAAAGCTAAATCTAATTTTGGAGGAAAGTTTCAGATGCTACAATTGTTAGGTTTACAAAACCACTTAGATTAGAACCACATCTTTGTGGGGTGCTAGATTCCTTGAAATTGCAAAAAATGGCAAAATGAGTTTTCTTGTGATGCACCTTGAACTTCTGACTTTCATGAAATAGATGAAGAAGCAAATTAGGGATAAAAGCATGATTGTGCAAAATGCATGCATGAGATTGAGATGAAACAGTCACAGTAACAAGGTCTATTTCAGAGGTGCAGAGGATGATGGCATGATGTTCTTTTTAAGTTCAGTTTTGAAGACATTAATCTTGACCACACTCTCTCTGTGGACTTGCTGGTCTTATTAAAGTAAATGGGAGCTGTTCACATACATGAGAAAGGAATATAAAGTTTGATCCTAGGCTCATGTTCAAGGTTATGTGTCTGTGAAATGTATGTTAACTTGTATATTTGGAAGACTGAGGTTTTTTATTATCTACTTGTGGCTGAAAAAATATCACTTATTTAAAAGGGCATACTCAGATGCTGATTTCTTAAACTGTTCAAAAACATAAAGTGAAATTTTAAAACTTGCAAGTTTTACTGCCTTTATTTGCTTAGGAGACAAGTTAGTGTATCGTAAATAGACTACTTTATCAAGTTGTATGACAAGTATAACCCTATATTTTAATATTTACAATCTGAAGGCAAAAAGATTGGAGAGAACTAAATTGGTCAGAGTCAAACTGATGGAGTGACTTTCCACCCACTTTATCAACCTACATTTCAGAATTGTTTTGGTAGGCATATGCCTTTCTTCATTTTCTGTAGTCTGGGTTTTATCCTATAACTGAGATTGGAGTGTTGGTTCTGCTCTCACTAGAGACAATAGTCAGCTTCTGCCAACTTCATTGCTAAAAGGGGAGAAAGGAGGCTTGAATGGTGGCAAGATTTTAAAATGAAAAAAGAATTTGAAGAAACAATACAGTGAAGGTCTTCTTTGGTTTCATTTAGTCATATTATGTGATCTTGCTGGCATTACTCTATTCCATCTATAAAGTATTTCCTGGCTGGCTGAAACAGTGTAGCACGTTATTCTTTTGACATCACATGATTCACACAGGCACTGCCCTTAAATATGACTGTGTTTGTTTTATTCCCTAAGGATATCAAAGATACCATAGTTTACATCATCAGACCAATTCAGTCTTTAATTAAAGCAAAAAAACAACCAAACAAAACCCTCCTAAAGAATGTGTAGGAATAAAACAGCTGTAGGATGAAGTAATGTAGCAAAACTGTGTAATGATTGACAACCATCTTTTACATTAAACAATCCATAATTTTTTTCTCTGAAAATGTTTGTAGAATTTTCTTTTCCACTCAGTAGTTAAGTGCATTTGCCAAATATTAGTTTTAACCATCAATTCTTTTCTGTAAAACCTCCATATGGATAGCTTTTTTCTGTTCATCCTAAATATTAACAGGAAAACAAAGATGCTCCTCCACAGAAATTTATTATCAAAGGGGACTCTGAACTTTACAAGTTTAATATGTGTGTAATAAACAGCTTGCTTTTAATTGGAAATCTGTGGATACTTTTTAAAAAACTGTAAAGTTTTTTTTTCTATTTTTTTTCAAAATTTTTTTTGTTTTACAGTTTGAGCTCTCTTGTGGATTTAATTTAGTAAAATAATTGCAGAATTTATTTACCTTGTCTAAGCAACTGCAGAACAAGCAAGCTACAAATATATTTTATGAAACTTTGCCATTTTGTGAAAGTGAGAGCTGAATACATAGATTTATGTAATTGTCTCTCCCACAAAATCCTAGTCCTCAAGCTTGCATTCATCTGAACAAAATGCATAGTTCCTTGTGCTGGAATTCACTCATTAAGCAGGGAGACAGTGTGAAACCTGATACCAGAATTGATATATCACCTTGCGAGGAGATAATCACTCCATTCTGTTCCTTTACTTTGTGTTCTGTAATTATGTTTATGTACCTGGCATGCAGTAATTCCAGCCATAAACATAATCATCTCCAGGCATGGCACAGAATTATATGTTTATGAAGTTGGATAGTGTGTTTCGTTATACATAACTGGCAAGTACCGTTTTTTTAAGTGACAAATTTTATATAACCATTTTTTATAACTAAACATATTCTTATTGCTATCACACCATTAGCTGTTTACTGAAATATTTAGAATCATTTTCATTTACCACTTTGTGCTTCCTGTGTGGTTTTGCTTCCATGTCTCTTCTTCTGTGGTGACCATTTGTTTCAATCATTCTTTGTTGATCACACCACCACTGTCTCATGTTGAAGTATGAGTATGTCACACTATTTACACTAAAGAAAATATTCATTGTAGTTAAAGAGAAAAAAAAAAAAGAGTGCCAGGAAACAGGGAAATGAAAGTCAGTCCTTTAAAAGAAAAAAGAGATTCTTTGAGTGTCATTTCTGTCTAGCCATTGCATATGCAAAAATAACTTGAATACTTAAGCATTTGAGTAACTTAAGCGATAGATCTGAGCAGTGGCATTTTGCAAGGGCTGCATTTGAGAGGCAGGGTAGTATAAAGGCACAATTAATTGAGTTTAGCAGTAGGATCTACTTCATTATATTCCATTCAGACTTCCCTATTTGAAGACCGTACTGGATTTTTTGAGTAAGGCACAGTAATTATTTGCTGTGAAAGGTTTAAGGACTGGTGCCAGAAGTGGCAATAGAACACTGATGTAAAAGGAGCAGGGTGCTGTAGCAGCTGTTGTGTCACCAGTCATGCAAGAAAGGAAGAAAGGAGCTTGAAGTATTTCAGCAAGTGGACTGTCTGAAAGGCTCCATGAGCTGGGCTGCTCTTGTATTCCACTGGATCGTTGTCAAAGGGTGTGCTTTGTGATGTGACGTGGTTCAGTAACTTTTTTTGGTATATTTGTCTGCCAGGCATCCCATCATTTTATTAATTTCATGCCTCCCCTCCCTTGGCATGCACTTCCATGGAAAGACTGGTTAGTAAGCTCTTTCATGTTTTGTTTTTGCCAGGCTTGTTACAGTATTTTCCACTTAGGACTAATTTATTCTTAACACAACAGAATAAATTCATGCCTTTTTTTTTTTCTTTTGTTCCCCGTTCAATCTTTAAAATGCTGTCTAATATACCTTAAACTACCACTACATTTTTTCTCTCAGTTGAATCAAGTGTGAGCCTTTTTATTAAATTCACAGGGAAATTGGAGCTAACCAACAGTTAGAAATCCCAGCACATTTTTCTAGGACATGGAAGAACTAGTTGGGAAAAAAAAAATAGAGCAAGTTGTTTCTTTATGTAAGGGATGGTACCAGAGATTTATCAAAGTAGATTAGTGAAATAAAGAATAGGCTTGAAATTAAAAGTATCACCTGTGAATCCAAACTAGGGTTAATGTTTAGTAGGAATAACTTCTTTGTTGCCATGTTTCCCAAGTTCTGTTCCTTCTGTCCTCCTTCAGGCCCCTGAAGGCTTCCCCTTGTGCCCATGTGGGATATGAGAAGGAGTGAGACTATTGCTTCCATCAGAATATCTTAATTCCAGTTGTGGAGGAAGAGAAACTGAATGCATTCTTGCCGTATTCCATACTGTGATAGTAGAGTAACTTACCTTGCTTGGTCATGTTAACCATTTGCTTTGCAGCTACCATTGAATCAGCACATTAAGCATAGTTATCTGGTGCCCTGGAAAAGGCATTTCTCTCATTTTCTCTAATTCAGCTTTTAAAGCTTAACTTTTCTGCTTCCTGTATGTCTTTTTTACAAAAACGTCTGCTGTTGTTTCACATCATCCCTGCAATGTTCTGTGCAAAACAGCAGAGACCCTTGTTTCTTTTGTCCCAACTCCAGGCATGCTTTTTCTTGTTCAGCTTGTTCAGCTAACTTAGCTGACAAGAGACATGCCTCTAAAAAACCCAAAGCATAATGAGTTCTAAATTTCTGCATTTGCTTTTGGTAGGTTTGGGGGTCTTTCCATTATGACATTTCACCAATAAGAAATGCTAGTTTTTGAAGTATTTCTGAGGTGTGGGCTGGCTAGTTGTTTCTAAGTCTCTTACAGGTGAATTTTCTCCCACAAGTTTCACAGAGATAAATTGCTTTAACTTCTCTGTAGAACAAAATCCTCCTTTCACTGGTGATAGTAACAGCACTGTAACTGACCTACTAAAAGCTGAATTGGGTCCTAATAAGCCAGCATCTGTGGATATTCCAGCTTTTGTGGTACTGAAAAGCACCATACCCCAAAACAGAAAATAGTATAATGGTTGTAACTGTTGTAGTATTTATGTAACTATTTAGACTCTGGAAAACAGTATGTTTCTTCAGGAAATGAAATAAGAAGCTTATAAACCTACATGATTGGTTCTTGCTTGAAGCATGCTCAGGAGATTGTGGAAAAAGCATGGAGAGCATGCTGGAAAAACAAAAGCTTGTTCTCTTCTGTTGTATCTCAAAAAGAAAATGATCTTTTATTAAACTGAATGAATACTAAAATTCAGTGCTAAATTGATGCTGATCACCAATATTAAAGATCTCCTCTAAATACCAACATTTTCTAAATACTGTACGATTTGTTCTGCGGAAGGAATTAATGCTCTTATCACATTCAAGGCCGTGACCTGATCTTACCATCCTGTGTTCCATATCAATAAGCTTTGGCATTTTATAATCTGAGATTGCCAGCTGTGTGTATTGTATGACTTTTTAAACACTATGGGGCCTTCCGCAAGATGGAGAGGAAGGAAGTCATCTGGATTTACATATCACAGGAATTAAATGTTATGTGAAGCAGCTGGCAAAGTATAATTATACACTAGTTTATTGAAATATGGTCAGCAGTTCAGTTTAGGTACATTTAATGGTTGTTTAATAAATTACCCATGCTTTACTCTGAAGATCTAGAATTAGAAGAATGAATGTCAAAAGCCTATTATACTGTTATTGGAAAAATGAAAGAGCTAAAGTATTATAGGTGACTCTTTATTCTTCTCCTGAAAATTTTTATATTAGAAGGGTTAAAAATATCCAGAATAGCAGGGAAAATATTTGTAAATACACTTTGTGATGTAATGTATATCATAATGAATTTTGGTGGCTGTAACAGAAGTACAGTGTGAGCTTCTTCTTTTAGCTTTGTTCTTTGCGATTTATATTTTCTTTTGCTTATGTAAAACTGCAACAAAATAAATCCAAAATGTCATATAGACTTCACATCTAAAAACAAAAATAAATATTACTTATGGTGGAGTCAAGATGCTGCAGAAATTATTCTAATCAGCTGGCATAAAATGGTGTTAAAAAAAGCAGGGAGCCTTGGGCAGTAGATAAAGAAAAGCTCAGAGGGTTTCTAAATTAAATAAGGCTTATTTCTTCTAGCTCAGGCTGAGAAAAAACATGGACCTGAGGAATTTAAATCAACGCCTAAACCCGAATTGGTGCAAACTCAAAACATAATGGGTAACTAATTTTGCCGCTTTTTACTTTCTTTGTACAGTTAGTGTTTTTTCATCTCCAGCAGAATTTTTATACTACTTGCTGTATCACCTTTGTACTGACTCCAAAAGAAGTCCTAACTAAGAATTTCTGGTTCCCTTTGTGTTTCCAGCAACTCACACATGAAATGTAAAGCAGGATGCATCCAGCTCTGGCTGAACTGTGGCTATTATACATATGATTATTGCTAGCAGATTTGACTGGGTTGTTTAATTTTATTTTTTAAAGTAGTGCTTTCTGTCTATGTGACCTGCATGACTAACATCACGTAAAATTTCCATCACTAAAATTAATCTCAGTGAGAGAATTGAAATTATTACCTCCTTGATTTTCTTCTGATGACAGGTTCATTTAGGTAGCATTGAGAGTGATGCAAAAGGAAAATTTTATATTGCATGTGACATGGTATAATTGTATTTGTCCTGCAGGAAAGAAGACCTCTACTGATTTTTTCATAGAGGTGTCTTGGAATGAGAGGTTTCTGACCCAAGTAGTAACACTCTTAGTGTTGTGATTTGGAGCAACTTTTATTTACTTCTTGCATTCAGAATTCTAAATTCTCCGGTATTTGTTGCCTGTATTTTAATCAACAAACCATGCAAAATTATGAACACAAATTTAAACTTCAGGTTGTTTTTTAATTTTTCCAAACTTTGATTAGATTTTTCTAAAGCGTAGATGGCATCCATCCAGGATAATGTATGATAAAGGAAAACATTATCAGCATTTGCAGGACTGAAATACAGATCTTCCCATGAAGAGGACTGCTAATGATTCTCCATAAACATTTTTACATAATTCTATTGGTTCGTGTTAATGTCATACTCTTACTTTTGTCTTTTTTCATTTACAGTTGCAAGCAGATTTCCAGAATTTACTGAAGTTAAACCGTCAATCAATCTAATTTTCATTCTAACTTTTAATCAGTTTTTTTTAAGCATAACCAGCCTTGCTGTTTTTTTTTTTTTTTTGCCATGCTTTTAAACATGAAAATATGAAATTTATTCAAGATGGGTCACTGCTTAATTTCAAAGTAGGTGGTCATAGTTACTGATGCATGTTCTTTATCAAATTCCTGTGATTGATGAATCTTTATATTATGATAAGGGAAAATGTTCATAGAATCATAGAATCATTAAGGTTGGAAAAGACATCTAGGATCAAGTCCAAACTGTCAACCCAACACCACCATGCCTGCTAAATCATGCCCTGAAGTACCACGTCTACACTTCTTTTAAATACCTCCAGGGATGGTGACTCCACCACCTCTCTGGGCAGCCTGTTCCAATGTCTGACCACTCTCTCAATAAAGAAATTCTTTCTAATATCCAATCTAAACCTCCCCTGATGCATGTTCCCATCATTCATTCCGTTCATGTTCCACACACCTTTTTAAGTGACAAAGTTATGTGTTTTCTTCCTAGGTTTTTTTCCTTTTTATTAAATATCATTGGTTTCAGGAGTGAGCGGTTTATAAGCTAAAATATGGTTCCATACTGTGTCTTGTAATGTTTGTAATCAAGTAAAGCATTGATCATTTCTTTTATCATAGCTTCTAATGAAATAGAGTCACTTCATTCTGGATCCAGAATCTTTGATGCTCCAAAAAGTACAGTGACAGACCTCGGTAATTACTTTCCTTGTAAATTTGAGTAAACTTCAGTGGAAAATTATCTAATTCTTTTGTTGTTTCTGTGGCTGGTAGGTTTTAATGTTTCAGATGCAATAATATCATCCTGTATGTAAAATACGGTAGCCATTAGCTTTTTCTTCACAGAATCTGCAGCTTTCTTTCATTCTATCATGCTTTAATCCCAGCTGGCAATTAGGCACCACAGAGCCGCTCACTAACTCGCCCCTGGTGGGATGGGGGAGAGAATCAGAAGAGTAAAAGTGAGAAAACTCATAGGTTGAGGCAAAGTCAGCTCAGTAGGTAGACCAAAAGCCACGCACACAAGCAAAGCAAACCAAGGAATTCATTCACTCCTTCCCACGGGCAGGCAGGTGTTCAGCCATTGCCAGGAAAGCAGGGCTCCATCATGCGTAATGGCTACTGGGGAACACAAACGCCATTACTCCAAACATCCCAACCTTCCTTCTTATTCCCCCAGCTTTTTATGCTGAGCATGACACCATATGGTGTGGGATATCCCTTTGCTCAGTTGGGGTCAGCTGTCCCAGCTGTGCCCCCTCCCAACTCCTGGTGCACCCCCAGCCTGCTCGCTGGTGGGGTGGGGTGAGAGGCAGAAAAGTCCTTGACTCTGTGTAAGCACTGCTCAGCAGCAATGAAAACATCCCTGTGTGTCATCAACACTGTTTCCGTCACAAATCCAAAACAGACCCCCATACTAGATGCTATGAAGAAAACTAACTCTATCCCAGCCAAAACCAGCACACATTCTAAGTCTGGTTTTGCTTTATTGTCATGACAGGATGCTCCAGATTAATGCTTCATTTAAAAACAAACAAACAAAAACTCATGAAGGTATATGGACTTTTATCTATAGAATGATGATGGTAATTTATACTTAGCTAAAATCTGTACTCTTATCTCTGTCCTTTTCTTGGAAGTACCCCATGAGCTTCTAAGACTGTATTTCAGAGTTGGAGTACTGTTCAGCCAACATCAGTTCTGTGGGTTTTCATGTAGTTTACCAAATACTTGTATATTTGGTTAAAATAGTGCCATAATTTAGAGATGTTGGTGTGGTTTAAATACTCATAAGTGTTTGCTTACCTCTGGATTCATTAGCTGTTTGGTGATGAACTTCAGGACACTTTGGAAAGGCCTGATATTTGAGGTAGTACGGCACTGCTCACATTTTCAGAATAGTTTTACCTGCATTGGGGTCAAAATGTTGTAGTAAAAATCTTATGGGCAAAGAGAAAACACACTATTTCTTTCCTTTTTTTCAAGTTATATTTTTATATATAAATACACACACAATTACATGTGTGTATATGTAGACATATGTATTTACATATATGTGTATGCATGTATATGTATATAAAGCCAAGAATTTATTGTTAGTGTAATGGAAATCTTAACAGCCTATCTAACTCAAGAATCATCATTAGACTAGGTTTAACTCTTAGAGTAAAACAAAGAATATTAATGCAGGTAGAGTACTTATGTACAGAAAAAGCCTCAGTAATAGCAGTAGCATAATTAAAATAGTAACACACAAACTTCCTAGTTTCTACCCTTTTTCCTGGTTTTGCTCACCCTTCCACTACAATTCTGGGTCCTAAGCTTGGTGATTTCATGCTTGTGTTGGTGATGGGTGGGGATGTTTCAGCAAGTTATGTGCTTCTGGAGTCCTGTGCTGGGACGAATATGATGTTCATCTTGTTGATTTCTTCCTCCTCTCTTCTTTTCTCTCTTTCTCTCTTTCTCCTGTTCATTATTTTTTTGTTCTTTTTTCATTCTTTTTTTTTTTTTCATTCTTTCTTTCTTTTCTTTCTTCCACTCAGACACCTTACATTTGAATTTACCATATATGGTGCCATTTGTGTATGTTGGATACCATTCCTGTGTTCTTGTTGTTATCCCTAAAGTGAATGTTGTCCAGCTCCAGGTGTGCAGTTTTTATGACTGACCATCTCTGAGCCATTTATGGCATGGGGTCTCCAGTGCCAAGCCTGGTCCCCATCTCTTATCAGCCCATGCCTGCACTCCTCTACACCATATCCTGTGTCTCCACTTCTCAAGACTTCTCTGTACAGGCCTGTATTTCTCTACACTGTGTCATTGTGTTAGCCATAAATAGCTCCTTCTACCGAAACTACTGCTTGTTGCTGTTATCTATATAAACAGCTATCAAACTAGTTAACTGGAGAGACCTTGAATTAGTATGGATTTATATTTCACTAAGCATTAGTTATCACATAATAGTGCTGGTTTATTTAGATGGCATACTTCTAACTAAAGCAGTCTGCAAACTTTAAAATAATTTCCAGAAACATCTCTTACTTTTTGAAATGCATATTTGAACCAAATTCTCAAAAACATGAAAACAGTCTTCACAATTTGTTCTTAATTTGCTACAACTTTTTACAGCTCTTTTCCAGATAAGTTTGAGGGGTTGGGGATACATATTTGTTTTCACTGTAGTAAAAGAAGTTTGATTGAATCCAGCTTTTGGGGTGTGGGGGGGTGTGTGACACAGGGAGAGAGGTATTCGGTGATTTAAGAACCTATTTGCTATAAATGTAGCTGATAACCTGAAAATTATTAGGCATGGGAAGTATTTTTACTTTCTGCTGGCAAATAATAACCTAATCCTATGTTTCTTTCAGTGGTAAAGGTAAAATAATAGCAACTGAGGCAAAATACATGTTTCATTCAAGTATTTATTCTGGTTTTGTTCTCATGTCTTCCATTCCTGCCAAATAACTCAACTTACCAAAAGTGGGATTTAATTACGTGAGGCTGGGCCCAGCCGTCAGGTCAGCTGGAGTGTCTGTGCTCCCCATGAAGTCAATGCTGAAGTCAAAGATATTCTGTGAGAGCAAGGCAGGGGTCCTACAGAGGAGATTTCTCTGCACTGTTCCTCTGCAAGCCTTGATCACCTCCTGTCATAAAATCAGAAAAGAAAGCAAAATTTAATTTCTCAAGTTCAAGAGTGTGTGACCTGTATTCTGCCCTAGTTCCCCTGAAAACTTTTTTTTCTTTATTTTTTTATCTCGATTCGTACCAGAGGGAGACATATCCTTTATTTTATAAACTTTCTGTGTGGTCGGTATATTTTGAATTCAAACCTTTCTGAAAAGATAGCTTTGTTAACATGCCTTCAATGTTCTGTTGCCTTTGGGAGATCTCTTGTAGTTCTTACTGTATGTAAATGGAACAACAGAATCTTTTGCCAAAAGCTGTGAATCATACTGCTTTTGTTGATATTATTTTCTTCTCTGTAAATACAGAATAGAATAGAATGGTTCCAGTTGGAAAGGACCTACAACGATCATCTGGTCCAACTTCTGAGTCCAATTATATCAGGATAGTAACCTGGGGTCACATTTGTTAGTGTGATAAGCTGGATTGGAATTAAATGGGAGAGCAGATCCAATATATGAAATAAAAGTCTGTTCACTTTTTGGCTTATATTTATATTGCCTATGTTAAAAATGGACTCTACGCCTAGTTGTTTTTCTCAATCTCAAGCATTCAGAGAAGTTTAATTTTAAAATTCTGGTATAGCTGCTTGTCTAAAAAGCTCATCTTGATAAAGACCAACCAAAAATACAGATGGAAATTTTCTCTTTCAACGATATTATAACCTAAATGGGATAAGTGACTGGTGCAGATACGTTTACTGGAAAGAATGGTACTTACTGGCCTGCACACACGGTTGAGTAGGATCTGTTAGAAACAGGACAGTAGTGCAAAGCCTACACATGGTGGAAACTCATTCATGAAGGTCCTTAAGTAAGAATGCTCAATGACACCTTGATTCCCTGTTTTCATTAAAGCATACTTCAGGTTATCCATAATTCAAAGTGAAAAAAACATCAGATCTTTGTAATTGTCTTCATTACAACATAACAGATAAAAGATGCTGTTTACTAACTTTCATGATTATTTCACTGACTTCATTGTAGTCCATTTTTTAAATATTTCCTTTAAAATAGTTGTACTTAATGTAATAGGAACCAGTTTATACAGACCTGTGAGTGCTCTGAAGATCAGGTGTATTGTGTTTGAGGTTGTAGCTGCTTCACTGTGAAGAAAAAACTCTTAAGTAATATGGGTTCAGCCTGATTAGATAATGTATATCAAAGTTGAATTAATAGAAAGAAGAGACCTTCAAATGAAACAAAAACTTGCTAGTTACAGTGAAAATTAGATTTTGTACCGCTTGCAAGGGGAGTGTCTGTCTCAATATCATAATATTTTTTTTCATGTTTGGTCTTAGCTACTCAGAGTCCAGCCTTGAAATCTGTATCTCCACCTTCTGCAGAAACCAGAGAGACAGAGATTGGTAATCAGCATATCATTTCCATGATTTTTTTCCATTATCTTAGCATCATGTAGATCTGTAAATGGTAATTTTAAGATCTGCTGTAGAATCTTGGCTACCAACACTCACAGAGAGCTGCTTATTCACCATTCTTGTGTCTGTGTAACCAGCTGAAATACATATTTGCTACTGGCTTCCAACACTGTCTTTAAGCATTTTTTCTTATCCCATCGTTAGCTTATTTGTTTTTGTATAGCTGCAGCTCTTATCCCAGAAAAAATTCAATAAGATAAAATTCGTTGCTGATAATTCTTTTGGGCATGTGGAACTCAAATTTCAAGGCCAGAAGATTGTATTGCAAGCCATCACCTCCTGTTGTCATGACACAGTTGTCTCACATCTCACTTTCAGGCCATCTGCCATCTTGCTGAGCTTTGCATTAGCATCATCTGGAATTGCACAGCCTTCACTAAGCTATTTGATGCTAATCCATTAAGTCACAGGTCTCTCAGCATTTTAAGCTCAGATTCTTTTTTCAGCTTTTGAGGAAACGCAGCCTGTTTCTTCAGGATCCAAAACATCTGGTACCACAGAAGTGCAACCAACCAGATCTGGTAATGACTTCTCATAAGATTAATCCTCTTGACAGCTAGGAATTTTCAGAGGAGACATAGTGCCTTTCATTAAATAGTTTGTTCAGTTTGACATAAATGAAGAATAACTACAGGTATGGAGATGCTGTATCAAATAGCAGGTTTCTTTATGACATTGTATATGAAATATTGACTTAGTAGTTTGGAGGTTTTTCCGTATTTGGCTACAGCATGCAATTCTTAGCTTTAAAATTAAATCAGACTTAAAATAAATACTAAATTTAAACTGGCCTGTCCACGCCTGAGTTTCCTAAGTGGAATATCCTGATTTGCTGGAGTACTCAGGGTCCTGAGAAAATGGATTGGAAACTGCAGAAATTCCAACACCTGCTGAAAATGTAGCTCTTCTTTTAGTCTTTCTGTGTAAACATAGACATACTTCTAAGTGCATAGATTTCAAAACTGGCACTATAAAAATGTGTCATTGAAGAATCAAATTTCTATGATATGTTTCTCTTATTTTGTAGATGTAAGCACTAGTTATTTACCTGGGGCCACGGACAGTTATCCAAAAGAAGAAAAAAAATCCTAAGATGAGAGCCAGTTGGAAAGATTTCACTTCATTAGCATGCCAATACTGTAATGCCTGATGCATATGTTCTTGGAAGAATTTAGTTTTTGAAGGAAATCCATTACTAAAGGGGAGAGTGATTGCAACTGTCAGCCATTCATGTCTGACAAAAGACAGTTTATGTATTTCATTTGGTACAGCTCCTGCTTTGTCATCCTTTTTTCTTCTACAGTTTCAACACCACGACATCTTCCTTCTTGATCCTTGGAATTCTAGATGAAAACTCCATGCAGTACCAGTCTGCTAATATTTATTCATAATTTGTTCACCTTTTTTTTGGGCAGCCTTTTATTTCTCCTTTTTAACTCTATAGTTCAACATCTTTTTGTGTGATTCTGCTAACAATTTTGTCATTAGTTTCATTATGTGTCTGTGCATTAATGTATGGTTTCGGAAACTGTTTTCAGGTCATACTTAATTGGTTATAGTACAGAGTCTACCTTCTGTGGAACATAATACGTTAAATACTACCTAGAATTTTCTTCAGCTCAAAACAGAATGTGACGCTGTTGCATGATGGTTCTTGTCACTTCAAAACAACACAGCATGACTTTTGTTTTTTATTTTCCAGCTTCACATGACTTCCTTCATGTTACTTCTACTCCCCAAACTTTTACAGCTTCAGAAATACCAGACTCTGGTAAATTATAGTAGTATTATTTCAGAAGCATACCTTTTTGTTTGTTTGTTTGGTCCTGAAATGTTTACCACTGCTACTGTGTTGACGATTTCAGTTATTCCATAGCGCTTGCACTGGGTGCTGTCCGATGCGTTAGTTTTTCAAATCCTATAACAGCACCCTAATTCCTGGGATCAGACACAGCACAGGTTTAAAGCAAGACCGCAGCTAGCTTACAGAGCGTGAATAATGCAGTATCGATCAAATGGGTGTGTCAAGAAGAGATTTAAATTTTGCAAGGCTTAAGACTGTTACAGTCGAGTAAAATGATACTTCTTAGTGATAAGATTTTTTTTCTTTCTCTCTTTCTGTTTTTCAATGTCCGTATACATTTTGCTGTGATTTTTTCCTATGTATTGTCTTAAAATAAGAAAGTAAACACATCTTGGGCCAGACCTTTCTAACTAAGCTATACTTTGGCTTACAGCTTTGGAGATAGGTTGTTGTTTTTCCTGTAGCCTTTGATATGTGAGGATGCTTAAGTTTTTTAAGCATTGCTTGAACATGAACAAATATGTGCATAAGAGACGAGGGCAATGGGGAAGGGGTAAGAGAAGAAAAGGAAAGCAGTTCATTGCCCAAAACTTTACTCTGAGCAATGCAGCTGTAGTTTATTAAAGTTTTCTGCTGTATAACCTACTGGTTCTTGGCATCCCAATACAGTTTTCAAGAATGCAGTTTTGCTGCACTGTTCTGTAAAGCATTCTACCCCCAGGCAATGGTTTTAAGTCAAGCTAGTTCATTCTGTTATATGGAATACCTGGGCACAAATCTGACTGAAAAAAATTGGACAAAAATGAGAAATTGCATAGAGCTAAGTGACTGAATGAAGTGGTACTGGGAGGCTTTAATCTCTTGAAATCACAATTTTTCCAAAATTTGCTGAAGAATTTTTAACTTCATGGAAAGATGTGGTGTAAGTTGTAGAGCTGTTTCTTCAGGTGCTATTTAAGGCAAGTGCATGTAAGACTATATATAGATTGTTTCTCAAACTCTTTGTGAACATTTGCACGCATGGGAAAAGTAGAATAACATCTTCAGCTAAGTAGTTAGTGAGGGTATTTAAAATACTTAGAAAAAATAATTTTAATTTTGTAAATAAATAAATAATAAAAAATACTCTGCAGAGCAGTGGAAGGTAAAAATTTGTCTCCCCCAAATCTTCCTTCTTAATTTATTTACATGAAGTTATTTCTCAGGTGTATTTACATTTTTCTTCTGCAGCTAGAGATACTACTGAGTTGGAAATATCCATGCCTGTAATTACTACAGAACCTCAGTTGCTAGAAACGGCACTGGGTAAAATTTATAAGATTACTTCATTTTTATCCTTGCTGCTATTTTTGGAAGCTTTGTGTTGCTTTAGTTGTCACTCTCCCAGTAATTCATACCACTTATTGCTGCCAATTAACTAGATTGTCACATGCAATCATCATCCATCTCTGTAGATGGAGGATCGGGGGCATAGAGGTGGATTCCCTTTAGTTGGTTGGATTTGGTTTTCTCATTATTGAGGTCCTCAGCTGTGAACCTGTCTTTCTCAGTTTGGTTTTTTTTTTTCCTGTGCTGAGAGGCCTTAACTGTGAGAGGGAATTAAGTGCTTAATATATATTTCTGGGTAACGTTTCTGTGAAGAGGTTGTTTTGACTAGCTTTATATTGGATAGCCCGCTGACTTTTTTCTGGATCAAAAGGTGTTTTTTTTCTACCTACAATTCTTAATGTGCTAAGATGATTAAGTAGTAATTAGTATGAATAATTAGATCACGTGTTTTCCACATTCACTTCCACACCAGCCTAACAGCTCATGAGACACAGCAATGCCTAGCTGATTTGCAAGCAAATTTCCCTGTGCTTCCATTTTAACAACGCAACATTTTTCTGCTGAGTCCTGTGCTATCCATAGTATGTTTGAGGCAATTAAGCCTTTTAACACAAGATTATCTTTTCAGATTTAGGTGAAAGGAAGCCTCTTTCTTCAAGAGTCACAACATCTGGCATGCCAGAAATGCCACCAATCTCAGTTGGTAATGATATCTCTCTTCTCTGTAGTTCTCTTGACATCTAGGCAGTCTCAAAAGACACAGCAATGCTTTGCTAAATGGGGGATTTTTTCTGACTTCCTTTGTATGAAAGTGTAACAGGAGAGAGAGAGATGAGTTGTTTCTTCTGCAACATTTGGGAAATTTGGAATGAAATTTGGGAATAATAAGATTAATTTTTCTTATGTTTATAAACGATTAGCTAGATAGTCCGTGGGGTTGTCATCCATTATTTTTATTTTGTGAAGGATTGTGTATATGTACACACACGCACACACATGGTGCTAACTTGTCAAATTTGGTCCTTTTGTACATAGGATGCAAAAGCTTTTCCATAGGTGGAAAAAGCTTTAGCTATTGTTCTTAAAAACATCCCATGAGTTTTTAATCGTGGGAAAATGCCAGTTACTGATTTGGTTAGTGAGTCATTGAATGTTACTAGAAAAGGTTCACATAGAAGGGACCTGAACAGAATGTTTTCAATTTCCAAACGGTGGGAATATCAGAAAATACCAGAGAAATCACTAGGTACCATTTCCTTATTACCACCGACTGTTTCATCTTTGTGTGTGTTTGAAGACTATCACCAGCAGTATTGACTCCTTTACATCTGGAGTCAAGCCCATAGTATAGCAAAGATGAACAGTGTAAATGAGTACACATAGACTAGATTTTACACTCGTTTATGTATTAGGCTGTTCATTTTCTCTGTGTAAAATTCGGATAAGAGAGTATGAGGAATTCAGTTCAGTGAGTTTACTTGTTCTTCAGGGTACAACGGAATGAAGGACTGTACAAGTGTAAGTGGGTGAAAGACATGCTAGAATTCTGCAGAAAATTTACCATTGGTCACTTGTTTGCAGGCGTTTCTCTTCAGAGTCAGGCATCATTAGTGGCAGAGCCTGAGATGTCTGATCCATAGAATGAAGGATTTGCTTTATTCTAGGGAAAAGTGAGATCAGATCTGAATCCAAAGGTGGGTCTCTTGGCTCCCATGTTCCCCCTGCAATGATTGCTGGCATCTTTCAAGGAAACGTAAGGAGTGCTTTGATGAAGTAGTCATTTAGCCATTTTTCTGGTGAAGGAGAGCCATTTAGCTACTGAGTTTCAACGAGTATTGTGTTAGATGCAACCACGGCAAGATTGTTGCCTGCTGATTTGGTCACTGAGTCACAAGATATTGCCAGGAGAAGAGGTGTATGGCCCTAAATACAGAGCTTTGGGGAGTTGCAAACTGGTGCTGCTTGTACTGCTGTGGCAAGACTACGTGGCTATCTCAACATCATTTCCATGTCTGACCGCAGCAAGCCAGAGACCGGACTTGGAATCCACCTCATCTGCTTCACTGGAAACCACAAGGACCGCGATGGGTAAATAGCCAGTGATTCCCTTCCTCTGTCGATGGCTTTGGCAATGCTTTTCTCTGCAGCGATGAGCCTGTCCAGATGTGTCGATGCGGTTGGTCCCTTCTGGCTCCTTATTAGAAATTGCTCCATTTGTAAGCTTTCTGCTGCCTTTTTTGGGGTTCCGCTGCTAGGTTTACTCTGTTCCTGTGGGCTACCTACGCCAATTGAAAGGTAGTATCACGCCACCATGGGGAGTGACTCTGTGACATGGAAGCCTGCCCCAAGCAGGGCCACGTCTCCTTGTTTATAGCTCTGTCTTGATACCAGCCATGCGACAACAGCCTGTCCGAGGACCTGAAGGTGGTTTTTGTGTTTGATCTTAGCTACTCGAAGACCAAGGCTGAAGCCCACCACTCCTTCCTCCCTGGCAACCCAGCAAACCGTGATGGGTAACTAGCAAAAACCCTTCTTTTCCCATTTGCTCATTTCTCTCTCGCTCCCCGTCACGCCTCCCACGCCAAACCACCTGGCACCCTTGTCATCTTCCATGGAGCGTACGAGGACTTGTTGGTGCAGCTTGGCTGGCTGAAGCACTCGCCGCACTTGTTCTGCAAACCTGTTGTTTGATCCCATGCTTTTTCCATTGCTGACGAGCGTTTTCTGTGGGGACTGAGTGACAGCTTGCAGAGGGAATGTATTATTGCACCTTGCCTTCATCTGCCATTCCCCTGCTTCTCTGTGTTTTGGTAGCGGGTCTTCCCTTCTCTGACACGTTCAAATACGACAGCGTTCTTAAGAGGCTAATCCCTCTTAAGGGATGAGCTGGGCTGGCACAAGAGGACAGCACTGCAGTTCAGCTGCCACCGAGTTTTCCTGGTCCAAGAGTGCAGCTATTGGTTGCTCCAACGTTGATGGTCAAGGCTGCCAGTTGTCATCCACCCACCCGTTTACATTGTCATCACCTGGAAGTGGGAGTGCTTTGCTCTAGTGCTGCTTTTGAGGTCACGTTGGGCTTTTAAGAACGATGCCTCTTTTCAGCTTTTTTTGGTGAATCACGGCATGTTTCTGCAGAACACGGCACCCCTTGGCACCCGGCCGTGCTGCCGATCTAATTTCGTAGTGATATTTCTTGCAGATCCTGGTATCAATGCAAGACGGGCATTGTCCCAAGAGATAGTGTTGTACTTTTAGCCAAATTGTCATTCGTCTTGGGTCTATGTTGGGGTGAAACATAAGTGTGGAGATGAAACAGCCGTACACGAAAAGCCGTATTTACTTATGGCATTGGAAGTGGCAATTGGCAACAGAGGTGGCGATGCTCTTAGAGGTAGCTTTTTTCACATTGGCAGGTGTACAAGACCCATCCTGTGGCCTGGCAGTAGTTTTTAGCCCATAAGGTAACAAAGCAACAGATGAGCAGGCTGGTAAGCCTGCAGACGTGAAGTCGAGTGCAAGTGAAATGTATAATGAACCATGTTAAGTGTCTTCAGTGTTATTGTGGCATTTTTGTCTGTAGTAATCTTGCTTTCATATCAGCTGAGATATGTTACGCACTTCAGGGTCTTTTCCTGGGAAGTTATATTTTTGCCTTGCATTACTTAAAGGACTTTTCTTATCCTTGTTTTTCCTGTGGAGCAATCAGATACGTTTGATTATAACAAAACATATAAATTTGGCTGGGTTGAGGATATTTCAGTCTCTTTCCCTGTCTGGTGATTTTGTCTGGATCTCTTTTTATGGGTTTTTTTTTTGTTTGTTTGTTTGGGTTTTTTTGCTGATTTTTTTATTTGGATTTGTTTCAGTATCATCATCTTGTAAATTTTTTTTCTCTTTGCCTCCCTTTGCCCAGTTTTCTTGAGCTTTTTCAGTCTTACATTCCTACCAACCTCATAGGAATTTTTTTCTGTACTATGTGTGACATTCCATTTCATTTTTTGCGTCATATTTATGTGTTTTTACACATCTTTGCATTTTAAACTTTCTTTTTAAAATTTTCCTATTTTGCAGAATATATTTCTATGTTTCTTGAGTTCCTTACTATTCAGACACTAAACCATCGAGTCCATGGTTGCAAATGATGCTGTGGTGCAATGATTCATGTATTTTTTAAATAATAAGCCATAATTTTTTTCCAGCCTCACATGACTTTCTTCATGTTACTTCCACTGCCCAAACATCTACATCTGCAAAAATGTCAGAGCAAGAGACTGGTAAATGGCATTTGTTTTATTTCCAATATTTGATCTTTCCTCATATTTAAGTAGTACTATTCCAAAGTTTATTATTTGTCCTGGCTTGTTAATGTTGCCTGCAGTGGTCTTTCATTTGTTCATAAAGGCTTCATGTTACATCTAATAATTGCCAGGGTCCAGCAGTTCTAGCCTCGAGTAAGTGAACCTGACATGATCTGGCTGTTTCAAGGTAGTATCATATTAATGAAGGGTGGTGGGGGATAGACTGAAGCAGAAGTTAGCAGATGAGAGGAAATTGTTGAGCTTTGATATATCTGGCGTTGTCAGTATAACAGTTATCCTTTGGGATATCTTGATATGTTTACAAGCAATGTTCAGTATTGTAAGGGCAATGAGCATTAACCTTTTTGAATGCACTTAGATAAGTGCTGTGCAATGCTTGTGTGTCAAAGATGCATGTCTTATGACCTGACTGAAATATCTTTATTTATAGAATGGTTAAACATGCACAGATCACATGGAAACATAGGACTGTGGATGTTCCACATTTACTAAATGTACAGACGCAAAATTAGGAGTCACAGGAAGGATTTGGTCCTTAATTTTAAGTGTACAGGTTGAAAAGTGCTGGGTGATATAAACTGTAAAATACTTTGAGAATACGAAGGCTGTGTTTCTTTGGTCACAATGTTTAATACCAAATAGAAATCTCAAATAATATAAAATTAATTCAGGCCTGGGTTTTCCACTAATTTGCATTTTTGTACTCTTATTTTGCTGGTGTAGAGTTAGTAGAACAGATGGCTCAATTGCTCTGAAATCAGTTTGGCTGGATATCCAGTGTGTGCAGGGATAAGTGGCTGCCTAAGGTACAAAGCAGTGGTGTATCAGATCACAGAATCAGATCTTTAAGTCTTCAGTGTAAAAAAGCTGTATATTTTCTTGGTCCTTTCAGGTTATACATTCTGGCTCAATGCTGATGATTTTTCATTTGACTCATTCTGAAACTTACTAAATGCACAGCTTCTTGCATTTGTTGCTGTATTGGTTAAGTGCAACTTAGTAAACATAGCTACAGAAAAAGTGAATATCTTAGCGGTGTATTTGTGAGAGGCAATGTGATAAAATCCTAACATACAAAAATGACATATTTCTCTATTACAGTAACCATTCAAGCACCTTCCAAACCTGTTACATCTGACAACAGTGAAGTGGAATTGGGTAAATGATCATTAACATTTTGTCATCTGGAGAACTTATTAGAACATACATATACTATTCATGTTTTCCCTAGTGTTATTTGTTAAAGTTTGGCCAGTGTTCTTTTAGTTTCTCATGAGAGATAAATTTAGAAAAGTCTTAGCTTTTATCTGTTACAGAATTCACACTGAACACAAATAAGATGCAGCTGTGTTAATACTTCATGGGTGGTACTGACAGTTATCCTGCCTCTGCATAAATTCAATATTTTTGTTTCCTTTTGAAGTTGAGAACTCTATTTTATACAAGGTCATTTCAATCAAACCGAACTATCTTCATTAGATGGAAAACTTTTAGCAGCTAGTCAGGTGTGACTTTACTGCTCTCTGCAGAATGTTCTAACTCAGAACTACCACAGTATTTTCTCCTGATGCAAAGAATCAGAGTACTTAGATTTCTTATTACTTGTCCTTCGACTTTAATCAGTCATCAGTGTTCTTGACATCAAGAGCACCTACTCTTCAGTTTTTCATGTACCACTGCCCATAGAAATAGACCATGTTTCTTTCATGATGGCTGTGTAAGTTTTCTAACGGAAATGGTAGTTTTAATGATCTGATAGGGTCTGATTTTTTGCATTTGTGTTTTCAATAAAATATTGTCATAACTACATGAAGATGTTTTAAAGCCACTTTCCACCAAAGGATGGTCTTTCTCAGTAATTCTGTTGATATCAAAGTAATTTTGTGGCAGTTGTGGGAAAAATCTGATCCCTGGGCTAAATATGAATTTGTTGACTATGTTCAGGGAAGTGTTTTGATACCACTTGTGTCAAGACTGTCTGCTTCAGTTTCTCAAAACTTTCGCTGTTTTGTTAGCTGCTTTGTTAGCTTCCCAGAGACCAGCTTTGATCAACATCTCTTTTTTTACCTGGTAACCAGGTGTATAGCAATAGGTAAATTGCACATATTTGCATTATAGTTTCCGCTTTCTCATCACTGCCCTGGACTGTAGTAAGGTCAGAAGTCATTATCTTTAAACAAAATGTGCCTCTTAGGATTCTTGTGCAATATTTTCATGTCAACTATTTCTTTTTGTTGGCAAGTAGAAAACATTCTGCTCAGACTGAATAACTGAGGGACATACCCGTATGTTACTGTAAGCAGTTTTTTTGTAGGTTTGGTTCTTACTCCAAATTTCCTCTACCTAACTCTTCGAAAGGGTACAAATTCTGTGTCTTGGATATGTAATAGATATGAGAATACCACTCTGATCAAACTCACGTTATATCCATACCATAGGAGGCATGAGCTTTGTTGTTCTTCTGTCAATAGTCCTACAGCTGACTCTCAGGCCATTTACTGTCTTGGTTTTTATTTGTATCACTGTTTCCTTTTACAGAACAGCTTCTGCTGTCAAGGCTCTGTGGTATTTTAGTGGCTTTGATGCTACTGCAACTTCTAAAACTCAGATTCTCTTTTCAGCTTCTGATGAAACACAGCTTATTTCTTCAAGATCCACTACGTTTGCTATTCCAGAAATGCCATCAACAAAATCTGGTAATGACATTTCTTGAAAATGTAATTTTATTAGTGTTAGGAACACTCACAAGAAATGTCTTTATACTTTCGGTACTATTAATTTACATTTCTTTACCTTGGAGTTAATATTATTACAGGAAGAAGTTGGTATATTACTGTGTTTGGGATAACAACATTGAAATAGTAGGCTTTTAGGATTATCATGACACAGAATAGTCGAGTATTACACTTATAGCTTGGCAGGTTTTTTTGTAATTTCATATTACAAACAAATTACAATCTGTCAGGAAGTTTTAAGGACAGAGATGAATCAAACTATCATTGTTCGTTTGTACTTCGGTTTAATATCATTTTACTCATACTAGAATTACTGACTTACATCGATATTGAGCCCTGCCCCTATATTCAGCTGTCAGAAAGTTGTGGGTGGCTTTTTGTTGGTTGGTTGGCTTTTTTTTCAAAACTTCCATATGAACAGATTCCCTAAGATAAGTATAACTACCAGCAGCCACCAGTGGACAGTTATTCTAAATAAATAAGTAAACAACAGTACTTCTGTCACTCATACTACTTTATTTGTGCAGTGTAATTTCCCTAAAATATTTTGCTTCAAAATTATGATTACAAATATATTAATTCTAATAAAGGTTGATTTGACAGGTTCAAACCGAACATGGTACTTGTTTGGTTTGGGGTTTTTTACAGTAACTGTTCGAATACCTTGGCAACGTGTTATATTTGACTCAAGTAAAGTGGAACTGGGTAAATCATTGTGCTGTTTTCTTAATGTCTAATATGATAATTTCCCAGGCAAGCACCAATATATCTTCTTTTACTGGCTTCTGGTTGTGAAAACTTACTCTTCGGCCTCTTACTTCAGGTTTTAGGAAAAATTCTAAACAGTTCATGTTTAGAATTATTTTTTAGAATTAGTTCAGAACACATATATAGTGTGGTTAGGTTAATATTCATGATTCTGACAATTTTCCTGTCTCTCTGTGAATGCAATGGTTTCTTTCTAAAGCTGAAAATTTTATACAACTTCATGCTGTTTCAAGTTGTTTGCACTGTGAATGTTCATTTGATGGAATTTATTTCACTGTCTAACATACTGGATGTCCCTTACAACCTCAATTATACTGTGTTTCACTGATTCTGTGATGCTGCTTTGGGTTGATACCACAAGCTTTTGTTATGCAGTGAACCGTTCCCACATGACTTTTTAAAATGCAGGCTAGCTGGATTTTATGTGTATCCCACATTGCATCAGGTGTGTTTATAAACTAAATTATGAAGTTACTAAATTATATTTAGTAGTGAACTTTTGTGTGCGGACAAAAAAAGCTTCTTGTAACTTGAGCTATTATTTTATTCTGTGTCTTTGCCTATGGAGGTCGACTACAGGCTTTTTTCCATGCTGGATGTATACAATTTTCCAACTTGTGTGCATAAAGTGATGTTTTTAGGTTGAATTAAACCCTGATTCATAACTTTATGCCTAATTTCTAATGTGAAGGTGTGCTGTATCTAAATAACATTAGGCATTTGCAGCTCCTTATTTAAAAGACTTATCTGGAACATCCAAGCTAAAGTGTAAGGGAGAAGGGGTTTGCTGTCACCTGTTGCTATTGGATAGATTTTTAACATCAGATGCAGACAGCTGGCCTTGTAGTAGATGCCTCAAAATTAGATGTTATGTATTAAAAAAAAACAAAAAAAAAAACAAAAAAAAAACCAAACAAAAAAACCCCAAACCACACACAACGAAAAAAACCCAACATCACAAGACAAAGAATGGAGTAGGCTACCACAAATATCAATTAGAAATGTGTATGCAAGAAATCTAAAATAAATTTCAACCATTTGGACCTTCTAATAAACGGCCAAAGATCACCTTATCTAAATATTGATCTCACTCATTGTTTCAAGATTTTTTTTCATATTTGATCTTAGCTACCCAGGGACCAGGCCTGAAATTCACAGCTCATCCCTCCATGGAAACCAGAGGGACCATTATGGGTAAATAACATGTAAATCCATTAGCTTTTCCATCCCTTTCCTTCATTTCCATTGGATGTGGACAGTGTTAAGATTCATTCAGACACATTGCTTTGAAGACTACTCAGTGTTAGGCGTTTTTTTTTTTTTCCTTTTTTTCCCTCTCTGAACTCAACCATTTCTGTATAATCAATGGTGAAAAATGGTTTACCACACTGACTAAATAGTCTACAAAAAGACCTCTGCTAGCATATGCTGCCTTTAACTTTTTTCCTGGTAGTTGCAACTTTCTTTCAAAGAATAAAAAAAAAGGCCACTGAGAGGAACTCTACCTAGCATGAGATACCAGAATTGACCCTACTTTATTTCACACCAACTTCAGTGTTTATGTAACACCTCATTTCACAGCTGAGCTTTAAAGCTGCTGCCATCTTGCTTGATTTCACATCAGTGTTGTCTTGAGCTGCCCAGCAGCTGCTGTCTGAATACTGTGGCTTTGAAGTCACTTTTAATTTTAACTCCAGATTTTCTTTCAGCTTTTGATGAAAAGCAGGACATTTCTTCAGGAACTGAAACATCTGGCATCCAAGAAATGCCAACAGCACTACCTGGTAATAATTGAAAATGAGATTTTAGATAGAAATTCTCACAGAGATGTCATCATACCTATGTTATATTGTTACTTAAGTTCAACATGAATCAGAATAACTACAGAACTGTCATAATTAATTTGCTTTCTCAAGTACCAGACTAACTTATGAAATTTTGTATGATGCTCTGAACCAGTAAATACTCTCTTCTAATTTTGGTCTACATTCCTAGTATATTTACAAATCTGTATTGCTGTGCTTGATGTTAATGGGCTTTGGCATGTCTTATCACATATCACATTCTCTTTGTAAGTAGCATTACTGCAGATGGGTAAGAGTGAAAGCTAGTATAAGTTTTGTTTAAATCCCTGAATGAAGCTATTCTAATGGTTGAAAGTGTTGACTAAGTCCCATAGAAATAACAGGATCAATAGCAATGAATATGTAGGCTTCACAATAGTGGAGAATGGGCCCTTAAGACCTTTCATTTGAATATATTTAAAGCAGTTATTGAAGTTAGACATTTTGCTGCCAGTAAGTGAGACAGCATAGGTCCAAGGCTGATAGAAATAAAAGCACGCTTATCAGATATATTGCTGTATTGCTTGAGTACGACTTTTTAAACTAAACTCCACAACATTGTAGTTAGAGAAAATATTTGCAACAAGTTGATCTTGAGCTGGCATTTCTATGTAGATGTGATGCGTTCAAACACCCTCGAAACTTGTTACACCACACTTCAGTAAAATTAAACTGGTTGAATTATGGTATTTTCTTGACATTTAAGTTACACTTATTAATATATAATAATCTAAAGTATATAGTTTTCCTGTTCTTCCCTGCCAACATGTATTCTTTAGGATTCTTCTACTTCCTGTGTTCAGAAAATAAACTAAAACTTACCAATGCCATACAAAGTGACACTGAGCAAGTTCTCAAGGTTCTGCTTGTTTTACTCCTCCTGCATGAAGAAATATTTCCTTTCAGTAATGACAATTCCATCCAAAGTCTTATTTCAAGTTGTCGCCAGAACACCCTTGCAGTAAAAAGTGAACTAAGTGGGTATTTGATGGGAAGCTTTTAGTGGATGTCCCACTGCCTGTAATGGCAGGTTAATGGCAAAGCTCGCGGATTGCAACTAAACATTCTTAAAATCAGGAAATGGAGATGAGTTAAGTTTTGTGCATTTATTCTGCAGAGGTAATAATCAATCTTTATCATTCATGCATATTCCATACTGAGCAATAACTTATGATGCAGTGCCTAAACAGAAAATTTCAGTAATGGTTTTCTACATATTGATATAATAGCACATCCAAGTTCAGTTCTTTATTCTGCACGCTTTGCCTATTACTGCACTCTTTTCAAACCAGAGGAATCAATTTCCCAACACTTACAATGTTTGGGAGTATGG
Source organism: Phalacrocorax aristotelis (assembly GCF_949628215.1). Classification (NCBI taxonomy): domain Eukaryota; kingdom Metazoa; phylum Chordata; class Aves; order Suliformes; family Phalacrocoracidae; genus Phalacrocorax; species Phalacrocorax aristotelis. The sequence continues at coordinate 124,703,745 of NC_134276.1, forward strand.
AGAAAATCATGTCTGATCCCGTCTGGAGTTCAGCATAAACATTTCCATGCAAAGATAAGTCCCAGGTTTGAAAGAGAGGTAAAAATATGATTAAATATGATAATTATGTTTTATTAACATACTCTAGGCATAGCCTTGGTGTGAGAAGATAATCATTAGCATGTACGGTTGTTTGTATTTAAAGGACTTCCTTGGAATAACTTAAGGAATTCTGATTTTTAGTTTTGCATGTGTGTTGGGGAGGGGAGGAAGGGAAAGAGAAGAGAGTGAATAGAAGGATCTTTTCAACTAAAGGAAGGTGAGGAAGTCCAGCCACACAGTGAGGACTGCAGTGAAATACTTGCTTGTATGTTATTTCCCCAGGAGTGGGTGTCTTAGTGATCTTAATAATCTCTTTTAAAAACCTATTGCTTAGTTGGTCACTTGTTTGTTAGTTATTTTTAGCTAATGTTTACTTGCCAAAGTTCTTCAAGCCTGTTTGAACTCTTCTTCATTTCTCGAGTACTGATTAATGACTTCACATTTATTGTGCTCTATGGAGCTACACAACCCAAAAAACTAATGTGGTTATTCAGGTCATGAACAACACTTTCAATCTAGACATTTTTTTCTTTATAACCACAGTGTTATCACTTGTGCAGAGACTTCCTATTTCAAGATGACTTTCATAATTGATTTAGCTACACAGGGACGAGTCCTCAAGTCTATGTCTCATCCTTTTTGGAAACCAAACTGATGGGTGAGCAATGTGGGATTCCATTTTAGTTTTCATCACATTGCCACTTGCTTCCTTTTTTGCTGCTGTGAACACCTTCAGACATGTTTGCTTTTAAGTCTAAATGGCAAGCCTGGTAAAGAACTGTTTTTTGTCAGTCACTTCTTGCTTTCTAGCATTTTTGGTACAAAGTGCTAAAGGACCAGTCTTTCATACCAACTTGTAACAATTTCATTTTTCTGTTGGTGTAATACGGACTCCAGAAAGTGTAAAAGAAGGAGTTTCTTAGGAGTTCTGTCTACCATTAGATATGGGATCCCGTTGCCATCCCGTTGGGCAGCATATCTTTATTCACATAATACAGAGAGGACAGCTAAACAGTTAGCATTTTGCTTGTATTTGCAATTACATCATCTTGAAGAGCACAACTTGTGCTGGGTAGTTTGTTTTTCTATCCCAGCAACAGTGAAATTCCTCAGTACATTAAATGCAGATTTTCTTTTCAGCTCCTAATGAAACACAGATAGTTTTACAATTAATGTCTAAAGCATCTGGAGTCCCAGAAATACCATTAATCCAATCTGGTAATGACATTTCTTGCAAACTGAGCATTCTTGACAGTGAGGAACTATCAGAAGAGTTCCCAGTGTGCTTTTGGTGAAACACCGGTTTCATTTTCCTTACTTTGGGGATAAGAACAACAGCAAGATAAAAATTCTGCAGCGGGCACTACTTCAGTTTAAGGCAATGTTCATGATGTTGCTGGATTATGAGGGTTTTTTTAAATTCTTAGTTCACTTTTGCAATACTAATGGGTACTATTACCCATAATTGCCATTGACCAATTATGTATTACTTAATGTAACAGAATTTTACAGTATAATGTCCTTGGCACTTCTGTGCCTGTGAAATACTGTGAGGCTGGTAATTTAACTTCTCCGTTATATGCAGAGTATCATGATGCAGATAACTACTTTATTGCTTGAAGTTATACTGCTTTTTATTTTATATTTACTTTGCTACTACTATGGTGAAGTTTTATGGTTATTGGTATTTAAGACATCTTCCTGGTCAGTTTCAGTGTTGGGGTGTGTGTAGGAAATTCTCTCTGTAGATTTATTTTCTGTTGACTGTTCATGTTCACTTGTAGTTTTAAAACAGTTTAAAAGTTGTTCAAGTTGTAAATACTGCAGTTGTGTAGAATATTAAAGTGTATTTCTCATGAAGGAGGACTCAGACTAATCTGTAGTGACAAAATTCTTATTAGGGAGATGAAAGATAGCACAGTGGGCATTGCAAACCCAAGTTCAGGGATTTCAAATAGCTCAAGACTTGGTAGTCCAGATATGTCTAGGAGAAAAAAGAAATATGTGTTTATTTGGTGAGATGAAAGGTTTGTCGGCCTTCTGCATATATCCTTAAGAATCAAACCAATTTTTTAAATGTTTTTCTTCCTCTATAGGATGAATTTACTGCTCAACACAGGAACTCTCCTTGTCTTCTTTTGGCATACTCTGAACTTTGTCTTCTACTGCAGACCCCTGTAGATATTTGCAAATGTTCTATAGTGTTCCCCTGTATACTAACAAGTAGGCACTCTGCTTTATATTTGCCATCTTAACTGCTGTGTTTAACAGTTCTTCAACTCAGTGCTAGTAAAGATGCAAACATTGGCTACGTAATTCAGAAAACATATTTGTGGACTTCTTGTTATTCCGTTTTTCAGCAAACAAAGTGAAGACAGAGTTGACAGTAAATAGTCCAGAGACTCAGAGAAGCGTGTAGTCAGATCATTGAAAAGGAGAAATTTCTGAAGCTCTTTCAGTCCATTCCCCCGTCAATCGAGTCTACAAACTTTTATTGCCTTTTCAAAGGATTTTGTTTACTTAGACTGGAGGAGTCTGACAGAGTTCTTTCAGAACAAGAATTCCATGTTTGAAATTTTCTCTTTATTGGTCCATCAAATTTGAGTTCTTCTACTTTTCCTACAATGTGTTCTTGCAAGAGTGATGGCAATTTCAAAATTTTGATTCTGTTTTCTGAGATATCTACTGTTTGACCTATCTTCCACTTGTGTTGAGAATTTGCTCTATGCTTATATTAGAAACTCTCTCTTTTTTTCAATAATGTATTTTTATATGAGTAAAGGCATTTTTATCATAATCTTTGCCTTTCACTGTTGTCATTTGCATATCTGTTCCCTAATTTCTGGAAAATAAATGTGACTGTCTTAGCTCATGCTTGCCTAACAGTGTGCTTATGAGAGTCTGTCTGTTTGAAGTACTTTATTCCTCTTCAGTATTAAAACCTGCTCCTGTAAATTAAGGAGATGCTGTGCCATTACAGATTCTTACAGATTCTAGTTAAGAAAGTACAAGTTGTTTTTATTCTAGTAGTTGACTCAACTCTCAATGGAAATACTTATTAAGTTCACCTGTACGCGTTTTTCTGCACAGAAGCTACTGTTTCTCTTTTTTCCAGGCATATATATTTTTTAGCCCCAAAGCTCAGATTTTTAAGGGTGGTGAAGAATATAGTAATGAAAGCTAGTTAATTTTTTGTCAGACTAAACGTAATGTGGTCATTGCCAGAACTCAAAGTATCTTTGATGTGGGCTGAACTTCTGGCTACATATTTGTTGACTAGTTCTCAATTTATAGTTTGAAAATATTTGTTTGATGCTAGAAAATGGATTTTGGGATCTGATATTTACTGCAGTTAAAAGACAGCTCTGGGATATCATGACTGCCGTTATTATCTACCAGGAGCAGTTTTTAGCAAGTCGTTGGGTTTTTTTGGTAATAGTGACAGAAAATTGATGTATGATATATTTGGATGTGATGCCATCATACACATAGAGATACTGCCATAACATCCTAAGATAGTTTCCCTCTCTAATCTTAGTTCTCCCAAGACCACTCCTGGAGCCCACATCTTTTCCTTCACTGGAAACCACAAGGACAGTGATGGGTAAACTGTGATTCCATCATAATTTCTATCATTTTGGCAATACTTAAATATGAAAAGCATTATTTTAAAGTTTAGTCAAAACATTTGATTCTTTTTTCCTGTTAGTGGCAATGCCAAACATGTCAGTGAGGTGGTCAGTCATTTATATAAAAGATAACAAGGAGACGCTTAAGTGTTAAGCTTCTCAATTCATCATCATAATTTTTTGCTCTTTAGGTCTAGTTCACTAAAAGATTAACTGTTAGTATTCTACATTAACTCAGCTAGGCCACCCTGATTTAAAAATAGCATAATGCTGTAATGAATACTGTAATATTTATGTAAAAAAGCTGAACGTAATATGGACTTCATTCATTTAAAACTCTACTGACACTGCTTTAAAAAAAAAAGTTCGTCCATAATATCTGAAGGGAGTTTTCTGGTTAAATCTTAGTTACTCAGAGACCAAAGCTGAAATCTACTTCTCCTTACCTTGCAAGCCGGGGAACAGTGGAGGGTAAATACAATATTTTCAGTTTTTCTTTTCCCCTGCCATCACTTGACATAATTTGCATCTGCTTTGAACAATATCTAGGTTTGTTACTGCACTTTGCCTTGTGAAAATTGTTGCCATGCTAATGACAAGATTCTGATGGTTTAACCTCTGTCTTTTTCCACCACTTGAAAAATCACTTTTTGCAGGGATAGCTGGCAAAAAGAATTTGCATGCAATGGGCGTGTGTCTCTGGATGCAGTTTCTATTTTGAAAATTCTTTTAGAATGAAATATTCCAATATGGCAGAAACATAATTTTACTTCCTCTTTGTCTTGCAATTAATGTGGTACAGCAGTCTCATAGATTCCTTACAGGACATTGATTATTTTTACCTCTTTCATTTCACTAACTTGAGCACTGAAGTTCAAACCTGAATGGATAGGCATGTTACTCGTTGGCTTATAGGCTAACCAAAAGGAAAAATGGGAATTTTCAGGTGTCACAGGGAACGGTGAAGCCTTATATAGTCTATACTTTGTAAAAATAATAATAATACTACTAACAACAGTAAGAAAACATCTTTTTACAAGAATTATTAAACTTCTAAGAATTGGAGTTATGATGAATATTTATAGGATAATGTGAAGTTTATTCCTTCATGCAGGAATAAGGAAGTATTTAGTATTTGTAGTTGCTTGCTTTTTAGAGGTACCAAGCACCTGTCATTTTGAATTCTCAACATAAAGATTAATCTCTTGGCTCCCATGTTCCCCCTGCAATGATTGCTGGCATCTTTCAAGGAAACGTAAGGAGTGCTTTGATGAAGTAGTCATTTAGCCATTTTTCTGGTGAAGGAGAGCCATTTAGCTACTGAGTTTCAACGAGTATTGTGTTAGATGCAACCACGGCAAGATTGTTGCCTGCTGATTTGGTCACTGAGTCACAAGATATTGCCAGGAGAAGAGGTGTATGGCCCTAAATACAGAGCTTTGGGGAGTTGCAAACTGGTGCTGCTTGTACTGCTGTGGCAAGACTACGTGGCTATCTCAACATCATTTCCATGTCTGACCGCAGCAAGCCAGAGACCGGACTTGGAATCCACCTCATCTGCTTCACTGGAAACCACAAGGACCGCGATGGGTAAATAGCCAGTGATTCCCTTCCTCTGTCGATGGCTTTGGCAATGCTTTTCTCTGCAGCGATGAGCCTGTCCAGATGTGTCGATGCGGTTGGTCCCTTCTGGCTCCTTATTAGAAATTGCTCCATTTGTAAGCTTTCTGCTGCCTTTTTTGGGGTTCCGCTGCTAGGTTTACTCTGTTCCTGTGGGCTACCTACGCCAATTGAAAGGTAGTATCACGCCACCATGGGGAGTGACTCTGTGACATGGAAGCCTGCCCCAAGCAGGGCCACGTCTCCTTGTTTATAGCTCTGTCTTGATACCAGCCATGCGACAACAGCCTGTCCGAGGACCTGAAGGTGGTTTTTGTGTTTGATCTTAGCTACTCGAAGACCAAGGCTGAAGCCCACCACTCCTTCCTCCCTGGCAACCCAGCAAACCGTGATGGGTAACTAGCAAAAACCCTTCTTTTCCCATTTGCTCATTTCTCTCTCGCTCCCCGTCACGCCTCCCACGCCAAACCACCTGGCACCCTTGTCATCTTCCATGGAGCGTACGAGGACTTGTTGGTGCAGCTTGGCTGGCTGAAGCACTCGCCGCACTTGTTCTGCAAACCTGTTGTTTGATCCCATGCTTTTTCCATTGCTGACGAGCGTTTTCTGTGGGGACTGAGTGACAGCTTGCAGAGGGAATGTATTATTGCACCTTGCCTTCATCTGCCATTCCCCTGCTTCTCTGTGTTTTGGTAGCGGGTCTTCCCTTCTCTGACACGTTCAAATACGACAGCGTTCTTAAGAGGCTAATCCCTCTTAAGGGATGAGCTGGGCTGGCACAAGAGGACAGCACTGCAGTTCAGCTGCCACCGAGTTTTCCTGGTCCAAGAGTGCAGCTATTGGTTGCTCCAACATTGATGGTCAAGGCTGCCAGTTGTCATCCACCCACCCGTTTACATTGTCATCACCTGGAAGTGGGAGTGCTTTGCTCTAGTGCTGCTTTTGAGGTCACGTTGGGCTTTTAAGAACGATGCCTCTTTTCAGCTTTTTTTGGTGAATCACGGCATGTTTCTGCAGAACACGGCACCCCTTGGCACCCGGCCGTGCTGCCGATCTAATTTCGTAGTGATATTTCTTGCAGATCCTGGTATCAATGCAAGACGGGCATTGTCCCAAGAGATAGTGTTGTACTTTTAGCCAAATTGTCATTCGTCTTGGGTCTATGTTGGGGTGAAACATAAGTGTGGAGATGAAACAGCCGTACACGAAAAGCCGTATTTACTTATGGCATTGGAAGTGGCAATTGGCAACAGAGGTGGCGATGCTCTTAGAGGTAGCTTTTTTCACATTGGCAGGTGTACAAGACCCATCCTGTGGCCTGGCAGTAGTTTTTAGCCCATAAGGTAACAAAGCAACAGATGAGCAGGCTGGTAAGCCTGCAGACGTGAAGTCGAGTGCAAGTGAAATGTATAATGAACCATATTAACGTATCCTTCCCATTGAGATGCAGTTGAATCATAGGTTTCCAGATGTGCTGGCCATGTTTCTTGGTGTCTCAGTCTAAGTGGTGGAAACTGATTCTGAAGTGTAATTTTTTGGCACTGGAGAAATCTTGTATTTTTGTCAGCTGAAATCTTGTATTTTTGTCAGCTGAATATCATGTACTTGGAGAGTCTTTTCCAATGATGCTTCAAATCTTGCCTATATTAATCCTTTTAGGATCCTTCTACCTTCTCTTTTGCAAGAAAATGCTTTCCGTGTATCAGAAATTGTACATCTCTCCCGTTACCTCTATTTTTAAACAGTGTTTCAAACTGAGTTTTTGTATGTCACATCTTGTCCTGCAAGGCATAAGCAAGTCTTTCATTGCCTTTCACCTCTTTTTAGTTAATTTTTATATTCTTTTGTCTTATTTTTCCATCATATTTTCTGATGTCTTTGAACATTTCTTTGTCTTCCATTGAAGAAGCTTCTTCAACAGCTTCTTTGTCAGTTGCATCACCAGTGCAGTTTCATACATTCACATTAGAAAATCCATTCCATGTGCATGTGATGTTTTTTCCTGTCTGAAGTCCCTAGTTCTTTAGTGATGGGTTGAAACCCGTTCAGTCCATAGGTTCAGATGACACCAAAAAGAATTTTTTGTTTTGTTTTTTTTTTCCGGCTTCACTGGACTCTCACCTTTTTACTTTCCCATCACAAACATCTGCATCTGCAAAAATATCAAAAATAGAGATATGTAAATTGTGTTTATGAGAATTCTGTAGCTTGGGATCTGGTTTTTGGGTCAAGGATGTTACAGTTACAGGTTGTTTGCTCTGATTGCTTGATGTTGTCTGAAATGGAATTTTGTCTGCAGTGTTTGGTAGTTAGTCTCTATAAATGATGATTTTCTGTGGCATAGGATCAATAAAAAATGACAGGAATCAATTTTGGTTTGGGTGATTTTAATCTGTCGCATATAAAGACCACTAGCTAGGCATTGCCATTATCAGTTATGAAGTTATATTCTTGACTGGGATATTTTACCCTGGCCAATTGTTTATTTTTGCAGTTTTCTCCATTACTAAGCATCTTTTTCAAATTATGTTATATTATGTTGGAACTTTTCTTACTGGGGGGTCATAGCTGTCCAAGATTAAATTTGTATTCACAACAAAGTTATGAATGTGCGAGAGATGAGAAGGAAAATTATCCTAAACCTTATGGTACTCCAGCAGTATTATTTTGATTTTTCTGCCTCACCCTCTGGCTCCTCAGTATGTTACAGAAGTGTTAATTTATGTTATGTGAATTACATAGAATACCACAAGTTAATTGAAATTACAAATTACATTACGTGTACTATATTGAAAACTGTAAGTCAAAATACTGGCCACTCTTAAACTGAAACAAGCAAAGCGTTGGCAATAGAAATCCTTGATTGTAGGAATTCATACTAGCATATATTCTAAGTAGGTAAGTCCTTTTCTACAGATGCAAGTGAAGTCAAGCCCAGGGTTTTTGATGTTACATGTGCACAGATCAGTTGACTCCTCTTGGTAAGTCTGCTTTTAGGGGCACTACAGTTTATGGCAGGGTTTGTCTGTTAGGTGCACGTGACTTTTGCAGAACTTTGAGGTTTGTCAGTTTCTTTTCAAGCTGGAAATCTTGTGTAACTGTATAAAGGTGTTGGCATCTTGCAAAGGAATGTAAAGCGATCTTATTTTTCTGATTCTCCTCCCTCACTCCCCCACCCATTCTGCACCAATATGAATCTCTCTCGGGGTTATTTACGTTATTCTGCAGTTACAAGTTCAGCTGACCTGGAAAAGTCTATGCCTCCACTTTCCAGAACACCTCATGTGCTAACAACAACTATAGGTAATAGTAGTGCATTAGCTTTTCAGTTAAACTACTTTTGGTGTTTTGATAGCAATTCTGGAAATCCTATTAATCCCAGATATTTTGGTCATCTGCTGTACTTGTCTTCTGCTTGAGCCATGATCATCAGTGTAGACAAAGTGCCCCTTTTTTACACAAGCCAAGACAAGTTGTGCTTGCTGCTGAGAAACTCACCTGATAGTCTTTCTGATCTTACATTTGTCTCTCAGAAAGCTACTAGGGCTCTTTTGAGATATACTTAAATGAAGTAAGCTTCATAATAATAATGATAATTGTAACAGCACCTAAAGCTTAATAAGAATCTTAAAATCACTTGGTTTTTTCTTTCAAGCTTAATTGTTATACTCTCAGAGGGATGGATACACACATCTATATACTTTATATTGTTTATGCCAGCATAGTAAGCTTCTTTCTTACTATTTCCTACTGTTCAGTGATTTTTTTTTTTTACTTTATTTTACCCTTGGTTTATATGTGTATATTGTACACAGATTATACACCATTAAAATTCACTAACAAAATCTTGACAGAAAACCAAGCACTGAAGAGAATTAAGACAGTCTTTTTTACAGAAATATATTTGCAGTGTTTTAGTTTTACCAATTATATTTTTTCTGCCTTTTTTGGAGTGCTTTATGCTTTTAACCATGGTGTTAGAATTCGTTTTATCTTTAAATTTTCTGGGTTGCTTTAAACTGCATGGACCACACTAAGATAACATTAGCTTTGGTTGGCTGACGCTTTAGTTTCAGTTGCCATTATAACCACTAGTTTCAGCTCCCACTCTAAAGCAGCACTGCTCCATTGGCAAGGTAAGGCATGCTTATTGTGGGTGGACCTCTGCATTAGAAATTAGGCGTGTTATAACCTTCTGTTTTAATAACATTTTTTGTTTGTTCTTATAAAAAAAAAAAAGCTACGTGTAGAATTAATAATCATAGATACTATGGCATGTTTTCTTTTTTATAGCTTTCAGTGGTATTCAGCCCGTTCTTTCAAGCACTGTGACACCTAGTAAGCCTGAAATAGCAGATGCTGGACCAGGTACAATAATCTCTACCTAGTTCTTAATTCAATAGCTCAAACCATGCTCTAAAACTCACTGAAGTGAATACACTAGTAATCTTCACTTTCAGTGCTCATTTGAATTAGACCCTAACACCTGAATTTTTAATTTAGATTGCTGTTAATGGTTGAAATTGGTGCTTTCTCACACTTAAAATGCATACGGCAACTCGTAGTCGTGTGATTCCCCTTCAGTATTTTGAAAAATATGCCACATAAGTATTTGAGAAAACAGTACTGATTGTCCAGTAGTACTGATGGAAATATTGTGATGTATGGTCTAGAAGGCATTCTACTGCTGTAGCCTTGTTAAAAATACTAAGGAGAGTGTATCCTTAGTGGCATGAAATTGGTTAGCTGTCACAGCCACTCTATGCTTTTGGACTGAAACGATGGTTAGATTAGTTGTCAGCTTTCTACTCCAAATTTTATATGGTTTTAATGTCTGACTAACTGATTGTTCAACATGGTGTCTTCATTAAATTCCTACATTTTACACCCTACCATCTTCCTTAAGTAATGGACCAAAAGTCAAATTGTTCAAATGCTCACCTTAAAATCTTACTTGGCAGTGGTTGAGATCCAGACCAGTTGCAATGAAGGCAGGAGGAAATGAACATCCAGAATCTCCACACATTGCAGATGCGATGATTTATAGTCACTGAAGCTCTGTGCATTTCAAAAGATTGAATTTCTCTCTAATGTGTACTAACCTGATAAGTGTCCAAGCATTAGTGAAATATTAGTTGTTCTTGTAAAAATAAATTTGTGTTTGCTTAGGAAGGTAGAGTTTCTTCCATTAGCTCTTTGCTCTCTTATGACTATCACCGTTTCTTCCAACAGCAACAAGTGACTCCGTTCTGGAATCTTTCACACCTAAAACTTCTCGTCCTTTTCAATGGCCAAGGGTAACATTAGGTAATGTTGTTTTCACCCAGTGAAAAACTCTGTGTTTGTTTTGAGTACTTCATCCCATATGAATGCATTTCTTCCAGCATATCATTTCACATGCATAATCATTATTCTTTTTACTGGTTATAGAGTCTTGTTCTTCCACTGTCATTAGACTGATGGTTCTTGATATATGTCTATATGAGAACATAGCTCAGGATGGTTTTACTATCCTCAGAGAAGTAAAGGTTGCCTCCTGCATGGAAAAACTCCACCATCCTTTTATTAGTTACGACTGTCTCTTTCATTCTCATGCACACGCATGTGTTGTCTTTGTCTCTAATGTGTAGAGCTTTGATAGTGAAAATTTTAATTGTTTCAGAGGCATGGAATCTATTTCTGATCAAGGCATAGAATTCCAATATCATCTCCATTCCACACCTTAAACTCCGATTTCATCAGATGGCTTTGACATTCCATACTAAGTTGCCTTCAGTATAACCCTGTGGCATGTGATGTTTGTTGCAGGAAACCCTTGTTAAACAATTTTTGATTGCAAACTGAGCTCTTTCTTTCAGCTCCAAAAGAAATACCACTTATTCCTTCTAAACTGAAACCATCTGCTACCCCAGAAGTACAGCATGTGAAACCTGGTAATTGTGCACACTGTTTTTATAAGTCAGTATGAAGAGACATATGTTCACTAAAAATATCTAAATAAAAATTCCTAAAAAGGACAAGAGATATGCAATACATGAACATCTCGACAAACTCATCATTCTAAAATCGGTCATTTGAAATTGCCTAATCAAATGAATGAGAGATAAGCCCATCAATTTTACACATAATATACACTGATAAAGGTTAAAAAATGCTCTGGTCTTGTAACTTTTTTAAAGGACTAGAAAGGAAAAAACTTCTCAGGGTGGTGCAGGTGGTTTCTTATATAACATGGGTAAACAAACTATATATGATTATTATTTCTATAATCTCTTTTACCACTTCCGATCTCCACATTCAGAGACACATAGTATGCAAAAGATGCCATTGCTGCTACTGATATATTGTAGATTGAAAGTAAAGTAATACTTACGTGACCAATAACGTCTCAACATACATTGAGAAGGAGAAAACTATCATATTGACATATATTCTTCCTTTTGCGATCAAAAAAATGCCATCTGCTTTTCCACTGTGTCTATTGCTGTGAAACTTTTTCTGGGAAAGCAGTCTCATAGCACTGCTTTATAAAAATGCAGAAGATTACTGGCCTTACTACTTGAAACTCACTTTAAGCTTTATCTGAGGTCGCATCTAGCTAAACAGAGTTTCAGGCCTTGCACGTTCGGGGGGGGAGATGGTTTCTAGGCCTGGCGGCTCCTGATTTTTACCATTTAGATGACGCGACTTCTGGTTCATTAACCAAATTCGGTGACTACAGTTACAAAGCAGTTCCCTTTTTCATTACTGATTCCATGGTTTTCCAGCTCCCTACCAGTAATTTCTTTACAGTGTTGTAAAATTGAGGACGTTTCTGCATATTTTGTCCACGTATGTCTTTTGATGGCTTAAAATGGCCCTGGTGTTCAGAAGGACGAACAGCATTATTGTTTTACCTCGTCGGTACCTCGCAGAAATGAACGTGCTAACTGAACGAGAGGAGCTTTGTGATGTGATTGTAAGCTGCAATTACATGTTGTAAAGTTCCCTACGGACTTTCACAGCGAAGAACAAGCAGGGATTTTGCCAGGGTAGCGAAGTCTTCTGGTAGCGAAGATTTCTGAGAAGCCGCCTTAGCAAATCCGATTTTGCCACTTGCTTTTCTTCCCGGTAGCCGTTGGCTGCTTCGTTTCAGGCTTGAAGAATGTGATTTTTCTGTGAAACAGTGGAAAGGATAATCTTATAATCCAGTATATTTCTTTCAGCTCCTAAGGAAGCAGCACTCACACCTTCTGCGCCTAAACCTAGACCATCTGCCAGACCCAAAAGGCCACGAACTAAACCCGGTAACTAACTTCCATAGCAAACGTTTGTTACAGCGTATCGCTTAGGCAGCAGACTTGAGTTCAGATTTATTCTGTGTGAAGTTCAGCACCTAACAGTCCGAAAGATGGGCGCTGAGGGGAGCCGTGCTCTTTGAGGAATACAGTTTTTGTACCGGACCAAAAAAAATTTGAAGCAAAGCGAGAGCACTTTTAACTTTTATATCCCAAATCACCAAGTCGCATGGCCTGTCGTTGAAAGAAATTGTTTTCCTGCTTTTTCATTTCAAAATAACAAGTTTCCCCACTCAGTTCAGCACAGGGTCGGGAAAATGCAAATTCCCCTGCTTTGCTGATGGTCATAGCACCTTAAATAGAACCATAGGGTTTGTGTTGATTCAGTGATTGTTAATGCATGCGCAGACTTAACTGAAACTGTGGAAGTCAGAGCAAAATTCTGCTCTGGAATTTAGTGAAGGCGTATTTTATGGTGGCAAATGAAATTGCACCTCCACACCGGGGTTGAATTTGGTCTGTGACATAAGTCAGAGGATGAAAGGCACCTGGCATTTTCTGAAGAATAAGTGACTACAGTTCCAGAAATATTACTAGTGCTACATGGGCGTTGTGGTTTAAGCCCAGCCGGCAAGTCAGCACCACACAGCCGCTCGCTTGCTCCCCCCCGGTGGGCTGGGAGAGACGATGATCGGAAGAGTAAAAGCGCAGAAACTCGTGGGCTGAGACAAAGACAGTTTAATAGGTAAAGCAAAAGCCGTGCATGCAAGCAAAGCAAACCAAGGAGTTCATCCGCTCCTGCCCATGGGCAGGCAGGTGTCTTTTTCCTTTTTTGCTTTTTGATCAAACAAATAGATCCCTGTACTCATTTTTGTCTGATTTGGGACTAAGGGAGATGAATTTGCCTCCTGTAGGGGTCCAGGTACTGGACCAGCAAATGTTATGGTGTACATTACTAGAGCCCTAAAATGTTTCTGTTCTCACACCTTACAAACAGACAGGTCAGTAAGAAGCAGGAGTTGCCTTTGATGTCTTATACGTGTCTTACCGTCAACTGCAGGCTCTGATTTAAGAGTTTTCCGCAAGGTTTTGGCATTTAGCAGTTTCCTCTTTGGTATAGGTTCTCTGGTATTTGTTATGGGCTGCAGTCTTCTCTTCAGTCAAAGCCCTCACCTGTCCTTTCTTGCTCTTCTCCCGTGACGTAAAAGCAATGCATTTGTTGATTGAATCAAACAACGGATTGAAAATGTCATGAGAACGTAAATACGGGGAAGGAGCCTTGGACGGTGGCTCTCGCACAAGGCCGTGAGCATGCGGTGTGTAGATTCATAGGAGACAAAACTAGGAGGAGTGTAGGGTGTTATGCATAAGAGTAGGCCTTAGCTGTACGCTTGTCTCGTTTAAAACCAGACCAGCCAACCCCCTGAACTATTGGAACGATAACGCTTTTGGCTTACTGCTGACCCATCTACTGATCTGATTGATTACACCTGAATTTTTCTTTTCTAGACCCTAAACCACCACTTTTGGAGCCCAAAACTTCTCAGACTGTTGAACAACCAAAGCCAACACTAGGTAATGCGTGTTTCTGTAGCTGCTGGTCGCTCTCCTCTGCGGTCCACACCACAGTTTGTTACTTTATCTCATACTGTATTTCATCCATTTATCTGAGAGGGGAAAAAAGTTAGGAAACAAGCATTCAGAAACCCGTTTTTCTAGGCTTGGGAGAAAAAGAAAGACGGGGGTGGGGGTTGGGGGTGGGGGTTGTGTTTCTCACGGTTTTACTAGTTCTGTAGTACGGTAAAATTTGGGCGATTGGGATTTGTCTTCCATTTTGTTGGGAGTTTTTCTACACCAACACACTTTAGCCTCAGGAAATCGTCAGAAACCCTTTGGAAATCCTGTTGGAAGGCCAGGTGCAAGGCTAGTATTGTGGACGTGTATCCCAGAACCCTCAGGGAAGGAAGGACTCCTGTGGCACTAGGTGGACACGTTAATTCTACAGTTCTTTTATGAATCCTTCTGAATGCCATTTTGGCTTGACAAACGCTTCTCAGTCACGTCACGTGTCTTGTTCTCCTCTGTCCTCTCTATAAATGCCATCTGCTTTTCCACTGTGTCTATTGCTGTGAAACTTCTTCTGGGAAAGCAGTCTCATAGCACTGCTTTATAAAAATGCAGAAGATTACTGGCCATACTACTTGAAACTCACTTTAAGCTTTATCTGAGGTCGCATCTAGCTAAACAGAGTTTCAGGCCTTGCACGTTCGGGGGGGGAGATGGTTTCTAGGCCTGGCGGCTCCTGATTTTTACCATTTAGATGACGCGACTTCTGGTTCATTAACCAAATTCGGTGACTACAGTTACAAAGCAGTTCCCTTTTTCATTACTGATTCCATGGTTTTCCAGCTCCCTACCAGTAATTTCTTTACAGTGTTGTAAAATTGAGGACGTTTCTGCATATTTTGTCCACGTATGTCTTTTGATGGCTTAAAATGGCCCTGGTGTTCAGAAGGACGAACAGCATTATTGTTTTACCTCGTCGGTACCTCGCAGAAATGAACGTGCTAACTGAACGAGAGGAGCTTTGTGATGTGATTGTAAGCTGCAATTACATGTTGTAAAGTTCCCTACAGACTTTCACAGCGAAGAACAAGCAGGGATTTTGCCAGGGTAGCGAAGTCTTCTGGTAGCGAAGATTTCTGAGAAGCCGCCTTAGCAAATCCGATTTTGCCACTTGCTTTTCTTCCCGGTAGCCGTTGGCTGCTTCGTTTCAGGCTTGAAGAATGTGATTTTTCTGTGAAACAGTGGAAAGGACAATCTTATAATCCAGTATATTTCTTTCAGCTCCTAAGGAAGCAGCACTCACACCTTCTGCGCCTAAACCTAGACCATCTGCCAGACCCAAAAGGCCACGAACTAAACCCGGTAACTAACTTCCATAGCAAACGTTTGTTACAGCGTATCGCTTAGGCAGCAGACTTGAGTTCAGATTTATTCTGTGTGAAGTTCAGCACCTAACAGTCCGAAAGATGGGCGCTGAGGGGAGCCGTGCTCTTTGAGGAATACAGTTTTTGTACCGGACCAAAAAAAATTTGAAGCAAAGCGAGAGCACTTTTAACTTTTATATCCCAAATCACCAAGTCGCATGGCCTGTCGTTGAAAGAAATTGTTTTCCTGCTTTTTCATTTCAAAATAACAAGTTTCCCCACTCAGTTCAGCACAGGGTCGGGAAAATGCAAATTCCCCTGCTTTGCTGATGGTCATAGCACCTTAAATAGAACCATAGGGTTTGTGTTGATTCAGTGATTGTTAATGCATGCGCAGACTTAACTGAAACTGTGGAAGTCAGAGCAAAATTCTGCTCTGGAATTTAGTGAAGGCGTATTTTATGGTGGCAAATGAAATTGCACCTCCACACCGGGGTTGAATTTGGTCTGTGACATAAGTCAGAGGATGAAAGGCACCTGGCATTTTCTGAAGAATAAGTGACTACAGTTCCAGAAATATTACTAGTGCTACATGGGCGTTGTGGTTTAAGCCCAGCCGGCAAGTCAGCACCACACAGCCGCTCGCTTGCTCCCCCCCGGTGGGCTGGGAGAGACGATGATCGGAAGAGTAAAAGCGCAGAAACTCGTGGGCTGAGACAAAGACAGTTTAATAGGTAAAGCAAAAGCCGCGCATGCAAGCAAAGCAAACCAAGGAGTTCATCCGCTCCTGCCCATGGGCAGGCAGGTGTCTTTTTCCTTTTTTGCTTTTTGATCAAACAAATAGATCCCTGTACTCATTTTTGTCTGATTTGGGACTAAGGGAGATGAATTTGCCTCCTGTAGGGGTCCAGGTACTGGACCAGCAAATGTTATGGTGTACATTACTAGAGCCCTAAAATGTTTCTGTTCTCACACCTTACAAACAGACAGGTCAGTAAGAAGCAGGAGTTGCCTTTGATGTCTTATACGTGTCTTACCGTCAACTGCAGGCTCTGATTTAAGAGTTTTCCGCAAGGTTTTGGCATTTAGCAGTTTCCTCTTTGGTATAGGTTCTCTGGTATTTGTTATGGGCTGCAGTCTTCTCTTCAGTCAAAGCCCTCACCTGTCCTTTCTTGCTCTTCTCCCGTGACGTAAAAGCAATGCATTTGTTGATTGAATCAAACAACGGATTGAAAATGTCATGAGAACGTAAATACGGGGAAGGAGCCTTGGACGGTGGCTCTCGCACAAGGCCGTGAGCATGCGGTGTGTAGATTCATAGGAGACAAAACTAGGAGGAGTGTAGGGTGTTATGCATAAGAGTAGGCCTTAGCTGTACGCTTGTCTCGTTTAAAACCAGACCAGCCAACCCCCTGAACTATTGGAACGATAACGCTTTTGGCTTACTGCTGACCCATCTACTGATCTGATTGATTACACCTGAATTTTTCTTTTCTAGCCCCTAAACCACCACTTTTGGAGCCCAAAACTTCTCAGACTGTTGAACAACCAAAGCCAACACTAGGTAATGCGTGTTTCTGTAGCTGCTGGTCGCTCTCCTCTGCGGTCCACACCACAGTTTGTTACTTTATCTCATACTGTATTTCATCCATTTATCTGAGAGGGGAAAAAAGTTAGGAAACAAGCATTCAGAAACCCGTTTTTCTAGGCTTGGGAGAAAAAGAAAGACGGGGGTGGGGGTTGGGGGTGGGGGTTGTGTTTCTCACGGTTTTACTAGTTCTGTAGTACGGTAAAATTTGGGCGATTGGGATTTGTCTTCCATTTTGTTGGGAGTTTTTCTACACCAACACACTTTAGCCTCAGGAAATCGTCAGAAACCCTTTGGAAATCCTGTTGGAAGGCCAGGTGCAAGGCTAGTATTGTGGACGTGTATCCCAGAACCCTCAGGGAAGGAAGGACTCCTGTGGCACTAGGTGGACACGTTAATTCTACAGTTCTTTTATGAATCCTTCTGAATGCCATTTTGGCTTGACAAACGCTTCTCAGTCACGTCACGTGTCTTGTTCTCCTCTGTCCTCTCTATAAATGCCATCTGCTTTTCCACTGTGTCTATTGCTGTGAAACTTCTTCTGGGAAAGCAGTCTCATAGCACTGCTTTATAAAAATGCAGAAGATTACTGGCCATACTACTTGAAACTCACTTTAAGCTTTATCTGAGGTCGCATCTAGCTAAACAGAGTTTCAGGCCTTGCACGTTCGGGGGGGGAGATGGTTTCTAGGCCTGGCGGCTCCTGATTTTTACCATTTAGATGACGCGACTTCTGGTTCATTAACCAAATTCGGTGACTACAGTTACAAAGCAGTTCCCTTTTTCATTACTGATTCCATGGTTTTCCAGCTCCCTACCAGTAATTTCTTTACAGTGTTGTAAAATTGAGGACGTTTCTGCATATTTTGTCCACGTATGTCTTTTGATGGCTTAAAATGGCCCTGGTGTTCAGAAGGACGAACAGCATTATTGTTTTACCTCGTCGGTACCTCGCAGAAATGAACGTGCTAACTGAACGAGAGGAGCTTTGTGATGTGATTGTAAGCTGCAATTACATGTTGTAAAGTTCCCTACGGACTTTCACAGCGAAGAACAAGCAGGGATTTTGCCAGGGTAGCGAAGTCTTCTGGTAGCGAAGATTTCTGAGAAGCCGCCTTAGCAAATCCGATTTTGCCACTTGCTTTTCTTCCCGGTAGCCGTTGGCTGCTTCGTTTCAGGCTTGAAGAATGTGATTTTTCTGTGAAACAGTGGAAAGGACAATCTTATAATCCAGTATATTTCTTTCAGCTCCTAAGGAAGCAGCACTCACACCTTCTGCGCCTAAACCTAGACCATCTGCCAGACCCAAAAGGCCACGAACTAAACCCGGTAACTAACTTCCATAGCAAACGTTTGTTACAGCGTATCGCTTAGGCAGCAGACTTGAGTTCAGATTTATTCTGTGTGAAGTTCAGCACCTAACAGTCCGAAAGATGGGCGCTGAGGGGAGCCGTGCTCTTTGAGGAATACAGTTTTTGTACTGGACCAAAAAAAATTTGAAGCAAAGCGAGAGCACTTTTAACTTTTATATCCCAAATCACCAAGTCGCATGGCCTGTCGTTGAAAGAAATTGTTTTCCTGCTTTTTCATTTCAAAATAACAAGTTTCCCCACTCAGTTCAGCACAGGGTCGGGAAAATGCAAATTCCCCTGCTTTGCTGATGGTCATAGCACCTTAAATAGAACCATAGGGTTTGTGTTGATTCAGTGATTGTTAATGCATGCGCAGACTTAACTGAAACTGTGGAAGTCAGAGCAAAATTCTGCTCTGGAATTTAGTGAAGGCGTATTTTATGGTGGCAAATGAAATTGCACCTCCACACCGGGGTTGAATTTGGTCTGTGACATAAGTCAGAGGATGAAAGGCACCTGGCATTTTCTGAAGAATAAGTGACTACAGTTCCAGAAATATTACTAGTGCTACATGGGCGTTGTGGTTTAAGCCCAGCCGGCAAGTCAGCACCACACAGCCGCTCGCTTGCTCCCCCCCGGTGGGCTGGGAGAGACGATGATCGGAAGAGTAAAAGCGCAGAAACTCGTGGGCTGAGACAAAGACAGTTTAATAGGTAAAGCAAAAGCCGCGCATGCAAGCAAAGCAAACCAAGGAGTTCATCCGCTCCTGCCCATGGGCAGGCAGGTGTCTTTTTCCTTTTTTGCTTTTTGATCAAACAAATAGATCCCTGTACTCATTTTTGTCTGATTTGGGACTAAGGGAGATGAATTTGCCTCCTGTAGGGGTCCAGGTACTGGACCAGCAAATGTTATGGTGTACATTACTAGAGCCCTAAAATGTTTCTGTTCTCACACCTTACAAACAGACAGGTCAGTAAGAAGCAGGAGTTGCCTTTGATGTCTTATACGTGTCTTACCGTCAACTGCAGGCTCTGATTTAAGAGTTTTCCGCAAGGTTTTGGCATTTAGCAGTTTCCTCTTTGGTATAGGTTCTCTGGTATTTGTTATGGGCTGCAGTCTTCTCTTCAGTCAAAGCCCTCACCTGTCCTTTCTTGCTCTTCTCCCGTGACGTAAAAGCAATGCATTTGTTGATTGAATCAAACAACGGATTGAAAATGTCATGAGAACGTAAATACGGGGAAGGAGCCTTGGACGGTGGCTCTCGCACAAGGCCGTGAGCATGCGGTGTGTAGATTCATAGGAGACAAAACTAGGAGGAGTGTAGGGTGTTATGCATAAGAGTAGGCCTTAGCTGTACGCTTGTCTCGTTTAAAACCAGACCAGCCAACCCCCTGAACTATTGGAACGATAACGCTTTTGGCTTACTGCTGACCCATCTACTGATCTGATTGATTACACCTGAATTTTTCTTTTCTAGCCCCTAAACCACCACTTTTGGAGCCCAAAACTTCTCAGACTGTTGAACAACCAAAGCCAACACTAGGTAATGCGTGTTTCTGTAGCTGCTGGTCGCTCTCCTCTGCGGTCCACACCACAGTTTGTTACTTTATCTCATACTGTATTTCATCCATTTATCTGAGAGGGGAAAAAAGTTAGGAAACAAGCATTCAGAAACCCGTTTTTCTAGGCTTGGGAGAAAAAGAAAGACGGGGGTGGGGGTTGGGGGTGGGGGTTGTGTTTCTCACGGTTTTACTAGTTCTGTAGTACGGTAAAATTTGGGCGATTGGGATTTGTCTTCCATTTTGTTGGGAGTTTTTCTACACCAACACACTTTAGCCTCAGGAAATCGTCAGAAACCCTTTGGAAATCCTGTTGGAAGGCCAGGTGCAAGGCTAGTATTGTGGACGTGTATCCCAGAACCCTCAGGGAAGGAAGGACTCCTGTGGCACTAGGTGGACACGTTAATTCTACAGTTCTTTTATGAATCCTTCTGAATGCCATTTTGGCTTGACAAACGCTTCTCAGTCACGTCACGTGTCTTGTTCTCCTCTGTCCTCTCTATAAATGCCATCTGCTTTTCCACTGTGTCTATTGCTGTGAAACTTCTTCTGGGAAAGCAGTCTCATAGCACTGCTTTATAAAAATGCAGAAGATTACTGGCCATACTACTTGAAACTCACTTTAAGCTTTATCTGAGGTCGCATCTAGCTAAACAGAGTTTCAGGCCTTGCACGTTCGGGGGGGGAGATGGTTTCTAGGCCTGGCGGCTCCTGATTTTTACCATTTAGATGACGCGACTTCTGGTTCATTAACCAAATTCGGTGACTACAGTTACAAAGCAGTTCCCTTTTTCATTACTGATTCCATGGTTTTCCAGCTCCCTACCAGTAATTTCTTTACAGTGTTGTAAAATTGAGGACGTTTCTGCATATTTTGTCCACGTATGTCTTTTGATGGCTTAAAATGGCCCTGGTGTTCAGAAGGACGAACAGCATTATTGTTTTACCTCGTCGGTACCTCGCAGAAATGAACGTGCTAACTGAACGAGAGGAGCTTTGTGATGTGATTGTAAGCTGCAATTACATGTTGTAAAGTTCCCTACGGACTTTCACAGCGAAGAACAAGCAGGGATTTTGCCAGGGTAGCGAAGTCTTCTGGTAGCGAAGATTTCTGAGAAGCCGCCTTAGCAAATCCGATTTTGCCACTTGCTTTTCTTCCCGGTAGCCGTTGGCTGCTTCGTTTCAGGCTTGAAGAATGTGATTTTTCTGTGAAACAGTGGAAAGGACAATCTTATAATCCAGTATATTTCTTTCAGCTCCTAAGGAAGCAGCACTCACACCTTCTGCGCCTAAACCTAGACCATCTGCCAGACCCAAAAGGCCACGAACTAAACCCGGTAACTAACTTCCATAGCAAACGTTTGTTACAGCGTATCGCTTAGGCAGCAGACTTGAGTTCAGATTTATTCTGTGTGAAGTTCAGCACCTAACAGTCCGAAAGATGGGCGCTGAGGGGAGCCGTGCTCTTTGAGGAATACAGTTTTTGTACCGGACCAAAAAAAATTTGAAGCAAAGCGAGAGCACTTTTAACTTTTATATCCCAAATCACCAAGTCGCATGGCCTGTCGTTGAAAGAAATTGTTTTCCTGCTTTTTCATTTCAAAATAACAAGTTTCCCCACTCAGTTCAGCACAGGGTCGGGAAAATGCAAATTCCCCTGCTTTGCTGATGGTCATAGCACCTTAAATAGAACCATAGGGTTTGTGTTGATTCAGTGATTGTTAATGCATGCGCAGACTTAACTGAAACTGTGGAAGTCAGAGCAAAATTCTGCTCTGGAATTTAGTGAAGGCGTATTTTATGGTGGCAAATGAAATTGCACCTCCACACCGGGGTTGAATTTGGTCTGTGACATAAGTCAGAGGATGAAAGGCACCTGGCATTTTCTGAAGAATAAGTGACTACAGTTCCAGAAATATTACTAGTGCTACATGGGCGTTGTGGTTTAAGCCCAGCCGGCAACTCAGCACCACACAGCCGCTCGCTTGCTCCCCCCCGGTGGGCTGGGAGAGACGATGATCGGAAGAGTAAAAGCGCAGAAACTCGTGGGCTGAGACAAAGACAGTTTAATAGGTAAAGCAAAAGCCGCGCATGCAAGCAAAGCAAACCAAGGAGTTCATCCGCTCCTGCCCATGGGCAGGCAGGTGTCTTTTTCCTTTTTTGCTTTTTGATCAAACAAATAGATCCCTGTACTCATTTTTGTCTGATTTGGGACTAAGGGAGATGAATTTGCCTCCTGTAGGGGTCCAGGTACTGGACCAGCAAATGTTATGGTGTACATTACTAGAGCCCTAAAATGTTTCTGTTCTCACACCTTACAAACAGACAGGTCAGTAAGAAGCAGGAGTTGCCTTTGATGTCTTATACGTGTCTTACCGTCAACTGCAGGCTCTGATTTAAGAGTTTTCCGCAAGGTTTTGGCATTTAGCAGTTTCCTCTTTGGTATAGGTTCTCTGGTATTTGTTATGGGCTGCAGTCTTCTCTTCAGTCAAAGCCCTCACCTGTCCTTTCTTGCTCTTCTCCCGTGACGTAAAAGCAATGCATTTGTTGATTGAATCAAACAACGGATTGAAAATGTCATGAGAACGTAAATACGGGGAAGGAGCCTTGGACGGTGGCTCTCGCACAAGGCCGTGAGCATGCGGTGTGTAGATTCATAGGAGACAAAACTAGGAGGAGTGTAGGGTGTTATGCATAAGAGTAGGCCTTAGCTGTACGCTTGTCTCGTTTAAAACCAGACCAGCCAACCCCCTGAACTATTGGAACGATAACGCTTTTGGCTTACTGCTGACCCATCTACTGATCTGATTGATTACACCTGAATTTTTCTTTTCTAGCCCCTAAACCACCACTTTTGGAGCCCAAAACTTCTCAGACTGTTGAACAACCAAAGCCAACACTAGGTAATGCGTGTTTCTGTAGCTGCTGGTCGCTCTCCTCTGCGGTCCACACCACAGTTTGTTACTTTATCTCATACTGTATTTCATCCATTTATCTGAGAGGGGAAAAAAGTTAGGAAACAAGCATTCAGAAACCCGTTTTTCTAGGCTTGGGAGAAAAAGAAAGACGGGAGTGGGGGTTGGGGGTGGGGGTTGTGTTTCTCACGGTTTTACTAGTTCTGTAGTACGGTAAAATTTGGGCGATTGGGATTTGTCTTCCATTTTGTTGGGAGTTTTTCTACACCAACACACTTTAGCCTCAGGAAATCGTCAGAAACCCTTTGGAAATCCTGTTGGAAGGCCAGGTGCAAGGCTAGTATTGTGGACGTGTATCCCAGAACCCTCAGGGAAGGAAGGACTCCTGTGGCACTAGGTGGACACGTTAATTCTACAGTTCTTTTATGAATCCTTCTGAATGCCATTTTGGCTTGACAAACGCTTCTCAGTCACGTCACGTGTCTTGTTCTCCTCTGTCCTCTCTATAAATGCCATCTGCTTTTCCACTGTGTCTATTGCTGTGAAACTTCTTCTGGGAAAGCAGTCTCATAGCACTGCTTTATAAAAATGCAGAAGATTACTGGCCATACTACTTGAAACTCACTTTAAGCTTTATCTGAGGTCGCATCTAGCTAAACAGAGTTTCAGGCCTTGCACGTTCGGGGGGGGAGATGGTTTCTAGGCCTGGCGGCTCCTGATTTTTACCATTTAGATGACGCGACTTCTGGTTCATTAACCAAATTCGGTGACTACAGTTACAAAGCAGTTCCCTTTTTCATTACTGATTCCATGGTTTTCCAGCTCCCTACCAGTAATTTCTTTACAGTGTTGTAAAATTGAGGACGTTTCTGCATATTTTGTCCACGTATGTCTTTTGATGGCTTAAAATGGCCCTGGTGTTCAGAAGGACGAACAGCATTATTGTTTTACCTCGTCGGTACCTCGCAGAAATGAACGTGCTAACTGAACGAGAGGAGCTTTGTGATGTGATTGTAAGCTGCAATTACATGTTGTAAAGTTCCCTACGGACTTTCACAGCGAAGAACAAGCAGGGATTTTGCCAGGGTAGCGAAGTCTTCTGGTAGCGAAGATTTCTGAGAAGCCGCCTTAGCAAATCCGATTTTGCCACTCGCTTTTCTTCCCGGTAGCCGTTGGCTGCTTCGTTTCAGGCTTGAAGAATGTGATTTTTCTGTGAAACAGTGGAAAGGACAATCTTATAATCCAGTATATTTCTTTCAGCTCCTAAGGAAGCAGCACTCACACCTTCTGCGCCTAAACCTAGACCATCTGCCAGACCCAAAAGGCCACGAACTAAACCCGGTAACTAACTTCCATAGCAAACGTTTGTTACAGCGTATCGCTTAGGCAGCAGACTTGAGTTCAGATTTATTCTGTGTGAAGTTCAGCACCTAACAGTCCGAAAGATGGGCGCTGAGGGGAGCCGTGCTCTTTGAGGAATACAGTTTTTGTACCGGACCAAAAAAAATTTGAAGCAAAGCGAGAGCACTTTTAACTTTTATATCCCAAATCACCAAGTCGCATGGCCTGTCGTTGAAAGAAATTGTTTTCCTGCTTTTTCATTTCAAAATAACAAGTTTCCCCACTCAGTTCAGCACAGGGTCGGGAAAATGCAAATTCCCCTGCTTTGCTGATGGTCATAGCACCTTAAATAGAACCATAGGGTTTGTGTTGATTCAGTGATTGTTAATGCATGCGCAGACTTAACTGAAACTGTGGAAGTCAGAGCAAAATTCTGCTCTGGAATTTAGTGAAGGCGTATTTTATGGTGGCAAATGAAATTGCACCTCCACACCGGGGTTGAATTTGGTCTGTGACATAAGTCAGAGGATGAAAGGCACCTGGCATTTTCTGAAGAATAAGTGACTACAGTTCCAGAAATATTACTAGTGCTACATGGGCGTTGTGGTTTAAGCCCAGCCGGCAAGTCAGCACCACACAGCCGCTCGCTTGCTCCCCCCCGGTGGGCTGGGAGAGACGATGATCGGAAGAGTAAAAGCGCAGAAACTCGTGGGCTGAGACAAAGACAGTTTAATAGGTAAAGCAAAAGCCGCGCATGCAAGCAAAGCAAACCAAGGAGTTCATCCGCTCCTGCCCATGGGCAGGCAGGTGTCTTTTTCCTTTTTTGCTTTTTGATCAAACAAATAGATCCCTGTACTCATTTTTGTCTGATTTGGGACTAAGGGAGATGAATTTGCCTCCTGTAGGGGTCCAGGTACTGGACCAGCAAATGTTATGGTGTACATTACTAGAGCCCTAAAATGTTTCTGTTCTCACACCTTACAAACAGACAGGTCAGTAAGAAGCAGGAGTTGCCTTTGATGTCTTATACGTGTCTTACCGTCAACTGCAGGCTCTGATTTAAGAGTTTTCCGCAAGGTTTTGGCATTTAGCAGTTTCCTCTTTGGTATAGGTTCTCTGGTATTTGTTATGGGCTGCAGTCTTCTCTTCAGTCAAAGCCCTCACCTGTCCTTTCTTGCTCTTCTCCCGTGACGTAAAAGCAATGCATTTGTTGATTGAATCAAACAACGGATTGAAAATGTCATGAGAACGTAAATACGGGGAAGGAGCCTTGGACGGTGGCTCTCGCACAAGGCCGTGAGCATGCGGTGTGTAGATTCATAGGAGACAAAACTAGGAGGAGTGTAGGGTGTTATGCATAAGAGTAGGCCTTAGCTGTACGCTTGTCTCGTTTAAAACCAGACCAGCCAACCCCCTGAACTATTGGAACGATAACGCTTTTGGCTTACTGCTGACCCATCTACTGATCTGATTGATTACACCTGAATTTTTCTTTTCTAGACCCTAAACCACCACTTTTGGAGCCCAAAACTTCTCAGACTGTTGAACAACCAAAGCCAACACTAGGTAATGCGTGTTTCTGTAGCTGCTGGTCGCTCTCCTCTGCGGTCCACACCACAGTTTGTTACTTTATCTCATACTGTATTTCATCCATTTATCTGAGAGGGGAAAAAAGTTAGGAAACAAGCATTCAGAAACCCGTTTTTCTAGGCTTGGGAGAAAAAGAAAGACGGGGGTGGGGGTTGGGGGTGGGGGTTGTGTTTCTCACGGTTTTACTAGTTCTGTAGTACGGTAAAATTTGGGCGATTGGGATTTGTCTTCCATTTTGTTGGGAGTTTTTCTACACCAACACACTTTAGCCTCAGGAAATCGTCAGAAACCCTTTGGAAATCCTGTTGGAAGGCCAGGTGCAAGGCTAGTATTGTGGACGTGTATCCCAGAACCCTCAGGGAAGGAAGGACTCCTGTGGCACTAGGTGGACACGTTAATTCTACAGTTCTTTTATGAATCCTTCTGAATGCCATTTTGGCTTGACAAACGCTTCTCAGTCACGTCACGTGTCTTGTTCTCCTCTGTCCTCTCTATAAATGCCATCTGCTTTTCCACTGTGTCTATTGCTGTGAAACTTCTTCTGGGAAAGCAGTCTCATAGCACTGCTTTATAAAAATGCAGAAGATTACTGGCCATACTACTTGAAACTCACTTTAAGCTTTATCTGAGGTCGCATCTAGCTAAACAGAGTTTCAGGCCTTGCACGTTCGGGGGGGGAGATGGTTTCTAGGCCTGGCGGCTCCTGATTTTTACCATTTAGATGACGCGACTTCTGGTTCATTAACCAAATTCGGTGACTACAGTTACAAAGCAGTTCCCTTTTTCATTACTGATTCCATGGTTTTCCAGCTCCCTACCAGTAATTTCTTTACAGTGTTGTAAAATTGAGGACGTTTCTGCATATTTTGTCCACGTATGTCTTTTGATGGCTTAAAATGGCCCTGGTGTTCAGAAGGACGAACAGCATTATTGTTTTACCTCGTCGGTACCTCGCAGAAATGAACGTGCTAACTGAACGAGAGGAGCTTTGTGATGTGATTGTAAGCTGCAATTACATGTTGTAAAGTTCCCTACAGACTTTCACAGCGAAGAACAAGCAGGGATTTTGCCAGGGTAGCGAAGTCTTCTGGTAGCGAAGATTTCTGAGAAGCCGCCTTAGCAAATCCGATTTTGCCACTTGCTTTTCTTCCCGGTAGCCGTTGGCTGCTTCGTTTCAGGCTTGAAGAATGTGATTTTTCTGTGAAACAGTGGAAAGGACAATCTTATAATCCAGTATATTTCTTTCAGCTCCTAAGGAAGCAGCACTCACACCTTCTGCGCCTAAACCTAGACCATCTGCCAGACCCAAAAGGCCACGAACTAAACCCGGTAACTAACTTCCATAGCAAACGTTTGTTACAGCGTATCGCTTAGGCAGCAGACTTGAGTTCAGATTTATTCTGTGTGAAGTTCAGCACCTAACAGTCCGAAAGATGGGCGCTGAGGGGAGCCGTGCTCTTTGAGGAATACAGTTTTTGTACCGGACCAAAAAAAATTTGAAGCAAAGCGAGAGCACTTTTAACTTTTATATCCCAAATCACCAAGTCGCATGGCCTGTCGTTGAAAGAAATTGTTTTCCTGCTTTTTCATTTCAAAATAACAAGTTTCCCCACTCAGTTCAGCACAGGGTCGGGAAAATGCAAATTCCCCTGCTTTGCTGATGGTCATAGCACCTTAAATAGAACCATAGGGTTTGTGTTGATTCAGTGACTGTTAATGCATGCGCAGACTTAACTGAAACTGTGGAAGTCAGAGCAAAATTCTGCTCTGGAATTTAGTGAAGGCGTATTTTATGGTGGCAAATGAAATTGCACCTCCACACCGGGGTTGAATTTGGTCTGTGACATAAGTCAGAGGATGAAAGGCACCTGGCATTTTCTGAAGAATAAGTGACTACAGTTCCAGAAATATTACTAGTGCTACATGGGCGTTGTGGTTTAAGCCCAGCCGGCAAGTCAGCACCACACAGCCGCTCGCTTGCTCCCCCCCGGTGGGCTGGGAGAGACGATGATCGGAAGAGTAAAAGCGCAGAAACTCGTGGGCTGAGACAAAGACAGTTTAATAGGTAAAGCAAAAGCCGCGCATGCAAGCAAAGCAAACCAAGGAGTTCATCCGCTCCTGCCCATGGGCAGGCAGGTGTCTTTTTCCTTTTTTGCTTTTTGATCAAACAAATAGATCCCTGTACTCATTTTTGTCTGATTTGGGACTAAGGGAGATGAATTTGCCTCCTGTAGGGGTCCAGGTACTGGACCAGCAAATGTTATGGTGTACATTACTAGAGCCCTAAAATGTTTCTGTTCTCACACCTTACAAACAGACAGGTCAGTAAGAAGCAGGAGTTGCCTTTGATGTCTTATACGTGTCTTACCGTCAACTGCAGGCTCTGATTTAAGAGTTTTCCGCAAGGTTTTGGCATTTAGC
This sequence comes from Phalacrocorax aristotelis, assembly GCF_949628215.1. Lineage (NCBI taxonomy): Eukaryota > Metazoa > Chordata > Aves > Suliformes > Phalacrocoracidae > Phalacrocorax > Phalacrocorax aristotelis. The sequence goes on from NC_134276.1 coordinate 124,732,048, forward strand.
AGTTTCCTCTTTGGTATAGGTTCTCTGGTATTTGTTATGGGCTGCAGTCTTCTCTTCAGTCAAAGCCCTCACCTGTCCTTTCTTGCTCTTCTCCCGTGACGTAAAAGCAATGCATTTGTTGATTGAATCAAACAACGGATTGAAAATGTCATGAGAACGTAAATACGGGGAAGGAGCCTTGGACGGTGGCTCTCGCACAAGGCCGTGAGCATGCGGTGTGTAGATTCATAGGAGACAAAACTAGGAGGAGTGTAGGGTGTTATGCATAAGAGTAGGCCTTAGCTGTACGCTTGTCTCGTTTAAAACCAGACCAGCCAACCCCCTGAACTATTGGAACGATAACGCTTTTGGCTTACTGCTGACCCATCTACTGATCTGATTGATTACACCTGAATTTTTCTTTTCTAGCCCCTAAACCACCACTTTTGGAGCCCAAAACTTCTCAGACTGTTGAACAACCAAAGCCAACACTAGGTAATGCGTGTTTCTGTAGCTGCTGGTCGCTCTCCTCTGCGGTCCACACCACAGTTTGTTACTTTATCTCATACTGTATTTCATCCATTTATCTGAGAGGGGAAAAAAGTTAGGAAACAAGCATTCAGAAACCCGTTTTTCTAGGCTTGGGAGAAAAAGAAAGACGGGGGTGGGGGTTGGGGGTGGGGGTTGTGTTTCTCACGGTTTTACTAGTTCTGTAGTACGGTAAAATTTGGGCGATTGGGATTTGTCTTCCATTTTGTTGGGAGTTTTTCTACACCAACACACTTTAGCCTCAGGAAATCGTCAGAAACCCTTTGGAAATCCTGTTGGAAGGCCAGGTGCAAGGCTAGTATTGTGGACGTGTATCCCAGAACCCTCAGGGAAGGAAGGACTCCTGTGGCACTAGGTGGACACGTTAATTCTACAGTTCTTTTATGAATCCTTCTGAATGCCATTTTGGCTTGACAAACGCTTCTCAGTCACGTCACGTGTCTTGTTCTCCTCTGTCCTCTCTATAAATGCCATCTGCTTTTCCACTGTGTCTATTGCTGTGAAACTTCTTCTGGGAAAGCAGTCTCATAGCACTGCTTTATAAAAATGCAGAAGATTACTGGCCATACTACTTGAAACTCACTTTAAGCTTTATCTGAGGTCGCATCTAGCTAAACAGAGTTTCAGGCCTTGCACGTTCGGGGGGGGAGATGGTTTCTAGGCCTGGCGGCTCCTGATTTTTACCATTTAGATGACGCGACTTCTGGTTCATTAACCAAATTCGGTGACTACAGTTACAAAGCAGTTCCCTTTTTCATTACTGATTCCATGGTTTTCCAGCTCCCTACCAGTAATTTCTTTACAGTGTTGTAAAATTGAGGACGTTTCTGCATATTTTGTCCACGTATGTCTTTTGATGGCTTAAAATGGCCCTGGTGTTCAGAAGGACGAACAGCATTATTGTTTTACCTCGTCGGTACCTCGCAGAAATGAACGTGCTAACTGAACGAGAGGAGCTTTGTGATGTGATTGTAAGCTGCAATTACATGTTGTAAAGTTCCCTACAGACTTTCACAGCGAAGAACAAGCAGGGATTTTGCCAGGGTAGCGAAGTCTTCTGGTAGCGAAGATTTCTGAGAAGCCGCCTTAGCAAATCCGATTTTGCCACTTGCTTTTCTTCCCGGTAGCCGTTGGCTGCTTCGTTTCAGGCTTGAAGAATGTGATTTTTCTGTGAAACAGTGGAAAGGACAATCTTATAATCCAGTATATTTCTTTCAGCTCCTAAGGAAGCAGCACTCACACCTTCTGCGCCTAAACCTAGACCATCTGCCAGACCCAAAAGGCCACGAACTAAACCCGGTAACTAACTTCCATAGCAAACGTTTGTTACAGCGTATCGCTTAGGCAGCAGACTTGAGTTCAGATTTATTCTGTGTGAAGTTCAGCACCTAACAGTCCGAAAGATGGGCGCTGAGGGGAGCCGTGCTCTTTGAGGAATACAGTTTTTGTACCGGACCAAAAAAAATTTGAAGCAAAGCGAGAGCACTTTTAACTTTTATATCCCAAATCACCAAGTCGCATGGCCTGTCGTTGAAAGAAATTGTTTTCCTGCTTTTTCATTTCAAAATAACAAGTTTCCCCACTCAGTTCAGCACAGGGTCGGGAAAATGCAAATTCCCCTGCTTTGCTGATGGTCATAGCACCTTAAATAGAACCATAGGGTTTGTGTTGATTCAGTGACTGTTAATGCATGCGCAGACTTAACTGAAACTGTGGAAGTCAGAGCAAAATTCTGCTCTGGAATTTAGTGAAGGCGTATTTTATGGTGGCAAATGAAATTGCACCTCCACACCGGGGTTGAATTTGGTCTGTGACATAAGTCAGAGGATGAAAGGCACCTGGCATTTTCTGAAGAATAAGTGACTACAGTTCCAGAAATATTACTAGTGCTACATGGGCGTTGTGGTTTAAGCCCAGCCGGCAAGTCAGCACCACACAGCCGCTCGCTTGCTCCCCCCCGGTGGGCTGGGAGAGACGATGATCGGAAGAGTAAAAGCGCAGAAACTCGTGGGCTGAGACAAAGACAGTTTAATAGGTAAAGCAAAAGCCGCGCATGCAAGCAAAGCAAACCAAGGAGTTCATCCGCTCCTGCCCATGGGCAGGCAGGTGTCTTTTTCCTTTTTTGCTTTTTGATCAAACAAATAGATCCCTGTACTCATTTTTGTCTGATTTGGGACTAAGGGAGATGAATTTGCCTCCTGTAGGGGTCCAGGTACTGGACCAGCAAATGTTATGGTGTACATTACTAGAGCCCTAAAATGTTTCTGTTCTCACACCTTACAAACAGACAGGTCAGTAAGAAGCAGGAGTTGCCTTTGATGTCTTATACGTGTCTTACCGTCAACTGCAGGCTCTGATTTAAGAGTTTTCCGCAAGGTTTTGGCATTTAGCAGTTTCCTCTTTGGTATAGGTTCTCTGGTATTTGTTATGGGCTGCAGTCTTCTCTTCAGTCAAAGCCCTCACCTGTCCTTTCTTGCTCTTCTCCCGTGACGTAAAAGCAATGCATTTGTTGATTGAATCAAACAACGGATTGAAAATGTCATGAGAACGTAAATACGGGGAAGGAGCCTTGGACGGTGGCTCTCGCACAAGGCCGTGAGCATGCGGTGTGTAGATTCATAGGAGACAAAACTAGGAGGAGTGTAGGGTGTTATGCATAAGAGTAGGCCTTAGCTGTACGCTTGTCTCGTTTAAAACCAGACCAGCCAACCCCCTGAACTATTGGAACGATAACGCTTTTGGCTTACTGCTGACCCATCTACTGATCTGATTGATTACACCTGAATTTTTCTTTTCTAGCCCCTAAACCACCACTTTTGGAGCCCAAAACTTCTCAGACTGTTGAACAACCAAAGCCAACACTAGGTAATGCGTGTTTCTGTAGCTGCTGGTCGCTCTCCTCTGCGGTCCACACCACAGTTTGTTACTTTATCTCATACTGTATTTCATCCATTTATCTGAGAGGGGAAAAAAGTTAGGAAACAAGCATTCAGAAACCCGTTTTTCTAGGCTTGGGAGAAAAAGAAAGACGGGGGTGGGGGTTGGGGGTGGGGGTTGTGTTTCTCACGGTTTTACTAGTTCTGTAGTACGGTAAAATTTGGGCGATTGGGATTTGTCTTCCATTTTGTTGGGAGTTTTTCTACACCAACACACTTTAGCCTCAGGAAATCGTCAGAAACCCTTTGGAAATCCTGTTGGAAGGCCAGGTGCAAGGCTAGTATTGTGGACGTGTATCCCAGAACCCTCAGGGAAGGAAGGACTCCTGTGGCACTAGGTGGACACGTTAATTCTACAGTTCTTTTATGAATCCTTCTGAATGCCATTTTGGCTTGACAAACGCTTCTCAGTCACGTCACGTGTCTTGTTCTCCTCTGTCCTCTCTATAAATGCCATCTGCTTTTCCACTGTGTCTATTGCTGTGAAACTTCTTCTGGGAAAGCAGTCTCATAGCACTGCTTCATAAAAATGCAGAAGATTACTGGCCATACTACTTGAAACTCACTTTAAGCTTTATCTGAGGTCGCATCTAGCTAAACAGAGTTTCAGGCCTTGCACGTTCGGGGGGGGAGATGGTTTCTAGGCCTGGCGGCTCCTGATTTTTACCATTTAGATGACGCGACTTCTGGTTCATTAACCAAATTCGGTGACTACAGTTACAAAGCAGTTCCCTTTTTCATTACTGATTCCATGGTTTTCCAGCTCCCTACCAGTAATTTCTTTACAGTGTTGTAAAATTGAGGACGTTTCTGCATATTTTGTCCACGTATGTCTTTTGATGGCTTAAAATGGCCCTGGTGTTCAGAAGGACGAACAGCATTATTGTTTTACCTCGTCGGTACCTCGCAGAAATGAACGTGCTAACTGAACGAGAGGAGCTTTGTGATGTGATTGTAAGCTGCAATTACATGTTGTAAAGTTCCCTACGGACTTTCACAGCGAAGAACAAGCAGGGATTTTGCCAGGGTAGCGAAGTCTTCTGGTAGCGAAGATTTCTGAGAAGCCGCCTTAGCAAATCCGATTTTGCCACTTGCTTTTCTTCCCGGTAGCCGTTGGCTGCTTCGTTTCAGGCTTGAAGAATGTGATTTTTCTGTGAAACAGTGGAAAGGACAATCTTATAATCCAGTATATTTCTTTCAGCTCCTAAGGAAGCAGCACTCACACCTTCTGCGCCTAAACCTAGACCATCTGCCAGACCCAAAAGGCCACGAACTAAACCCGGTAACTAACTTCCATAGCAAACGTTTGTTACAGCGTATCGCTTAGGCAGCAGACTTGAGTTCAGATTTATTCTGTGTGAAGTTCAGCACCTAACAGTCCGAAAGATGGGCGCTGAGGGGAGCCGTGCTCTTTGAGGAATACGGTTTTTGTACCGGACCAAAAAAAATTTGAAGCAAAGCGAGAGCACTTTTAACTTTTATATCCCAAATCACCAAGTCGCATGGCCTGTCGTTGAAAGAAATTGTTTTCCTGCTTTTTCATTTCAAAATAACAAGTTTCCCCACTCAGTTCAGCACAGGGTCGGGAAAATGCAAATTCCCCTGCTTTGCTGATGGTCATAGCACCTTAAATAGAACCATAGGGTTTGTGTTGATTCAGTGATTGTTAATGCATGCGCAGACTTAACTGAAACTGTGGAAGTCAGAGCAAAATTCTGCTCTGGAATTTAGTGAAGGCGTATTTTATGGTGGCAAATGAAATTGCACCTCCACACCGGGGTTGAATTTGGTCTGTGACATAAGTCAGAGGATGAAAGGCACCTGGCATTTTCTGAAGAATAAGTGACTACAGTTCCAGAAATATTACTAGTGCTACATGGGCGTTGTGGTTTAAGCCCAGCCGGCAAGTCAGCACCACACAGCCGCTCGCTTGCTCCCCCCCGGTGGGCTGGGAGAGACGATGATCGGAAGAGTAAAAGCGCAGAAACTCGTGGGCTGAGACAAAGACAGTTTAATAGGTAAAGCAAAAGCCGCGCATGCAAGCAAAGCAAACCAAGGAGTTCATCCGCTCCTGCCCATGGGCAGGCAGGTGTCTTTTTCCTTTTTTGCTTTTTGATCAAACAAATAGATCCCTGTACTCATTTTTGTCTGATTTGGGACTAAGGGAGATGAATTTGCCTCCTGTAGGGGTCCAGGTACTGGACCAGCAAATGTTATGGTGTACATTACTAGAGCCCTAAAATGTTTCTGTTCTCACACCTTACAAACAGACAGGTCAGTAAGAAGCAGGAGTTGCCTTTGATGTCTTATACGTGTCTTACCGTCAACTGCAGGCTCTGATTTAAGAGTTTTCCGCAAGGTTTTGGCATTTAGCAGTTTCCTCTTTGGTATAGGTTCTCTGGTATTTGTTATGGGCTGCAGTCTTCTCTTCAGTCAAAGCCCTCACCTGTCCTTTCTTGCTCTTCTCCCGTGACGTAAAAGCAATGCATTTGTTGATTGAATCAAACAACGGATTGAAAATGTCATGAGAACGTAAATACGGGGAAGGAGCCTTGGACGGTGGCTCTCGCACAAGGCCGTGAGCATGCGGTGTGTAGATTCATAGGAGACAAAACTAGGAGGAGTGTAGGGTGTTATGCATAAGAGTAGGCCTTAGCTGTACGCTTGTCTCGTTTAAAACCAGACCAGCCAACCCCCTGAACTATTGGAACGATAACGCTTTTGGCTTACTGCTGACCCATCTACTGATCTGATTGATTACACCTGAATTTTTCTTTTCTAGCCCCTAAACCACCACTTTTGGAGCCCAAAACTTCTCAGACTGTTGAACAACCAAAGCCAACACTAGGTAATGCGTGTTTCTGTAGCTGCTGGTCGCTCTCCTCTGCGGTCCACACCACAGTTTGTTACTTTATCTCATACTGTATTTCATCCATTTATCTGAGAGGGGAAAAAAGTTAGGAAACAAGCATTCAGAAACCCGTTTTTCTAGGCTTGGGAGAAAAAGAAAGACGGGGGTGGGGGTTGGGGGTGGGGGTTGTGTTTCTCACGGTTTTACTAGTTCTGTAGTACGGTAAAATTTGGGCGATTGGGATTTGTCTTCCATTTTGTTGGGAGTTTTTCTACACCAACACACTTTAGCCTCAGGAAATCGTCAGAAACCCTTTGGAAATCCTGTTGGAAGGCCAGGTGCAAGGCTAGTATTGTGGACGTGTATCCCAGAACCCTCAGGGAAGGAAGGACTCCTGTGGCACTAGGTGGACACGTTAATTCTACAGTTCTTTTATGAATCCTTCTGAATGCCATTTTGGCTTGACAAACGCTTCTCAGTCACGTCACGTGTCTTGTTCTCCTCTGTCCTCTCTATAAATGCCATCTGCTTTTCCACTGTGTCTATTGCTGTGAAACTTCTTCTGGGAAAGCAGTCTCATAGCACTGCTTTATAAAAATGCAGAAGATTACTGGCCATACTACTTGAAACTCACTTTAAGCTTTATCTGAGGTCGCATCTAGCTAAACAGAGTTTCAGGCCTTGCACGTTCGGGGGGGGAGATGGTTTCTAGGCCTGGCGGCTCCTGATTTTTACCATTTAGATGACGCGACTTCTGGTTCATTAACCAAATTCGGTGACTACAGTTACAAAGCAGTTCCCTTTTTCATTACTGATTCCATGGTTTTCCAGCTCCCTACCAGTAATTTCTTTACAGTGTTGTAAAATTGAGGACGTTTCTGCATATTTTGTCCACGTATGTCTTTTGATGGCTTAAAATGGCCCTGGTGTTCAGAAGGACGAACAGCATTATTGTTTTACCTCGTCGGTACCTCGCAGAAATGAACGTGCTAACTGAACGAGAGGAGCTTTGTGATGTGATTGTAAGCTGCAATTACATGTTGTAAAGTTCCCTACGGACTTTCACAGCGAAGAACAAGCAGGGATTTTGCCAGGGTAGCGAAGTCTTCTGGTAGCGAAGATTTCTGAGAAGCCGCCTTAGCAAATCCGATTTTGCCACTTGCTTTTCTTCCCGGTAGCCGTTGGCTGCTTCGTTTCAGGCTTGAAGAATGTGATTTTTCTGTGAAACAGTGGAAAGGACAATCTTATAATCCAGTATATTTCTTTCAGCTCCTAAGGAAGCAGCACTCACACCTTCTGCGCCTAAACCTAGACCATCTGCCAGACCCAAAAGGCCACGAACTAAACCCGGTAACTAACTTCCATAGCAAACGTTTGTTACAGCGTATCGCTTAGGCAGCAGACTTGAGTTCAGATTTATTCTGTGTGAAGTTCAGCACCTAACAGTCCGAAAGATGGGCGCTGAGGGGAGCCGTGCTCTTTGAGGAATACGGTTTTTGTACCGGACCAAAAAAAATTTGAAGCAAAGCGAGAGCACTTTTAACTTTTATATCCCAAATCACCAAGTCGCATGGCCTGTCGTTGAAAGAAATTGTTTTCCTGCTTTTTCATTTCAAAATAACAAGTTTCCCCACTCAGTTCAGCACAGGGTCGGGAAAATGCAAATTCCCCTGCTTTGCTGATGGTCATAGCACCTTAAATAGAACCATAGGGTTTGTGTTGATTCAGTGATTGTTAATGCATGCGCAGACTTAACTGAAACTGTGGAAGTCAGAGCAAAATTCTGCTCTGGAATTTAGTGAAGGCGTATTTTATGGTGGCAAATGAAATTGCACCTCCACACCGGGGTTGAATTTGGTCTGTGACATAAGTCAGAGGATGAAAGGCACCTGGCATTTTCTGAAGAATAAGTGACTACAGTTCCAGAAATATTACTAGTGCTACATGGGCGTTGTGGTTTAAGCCCAGCCGGCAAGTCAGCACCACACAGCCGCTCGCTTGCTCCCCCCCGGTGGGCTGGGAGAGACGATGATCGGAAGAGTAAAAGCGCAGAAACTCGTGGGCTGAGACAAAGACAGTTTAATAGGTAAAGCAAAAGCCGCGCATGCAAGCAAAGCAAACCAAGGAGTTCATCCGCTCCTGCCCATGGGCAGGCAGGTGTCTTTTTCCTTTTTTGCTTTTTGATCAAACAAATAGATCCCTGTACTCATTTTTGTCTGATTTGGGACTAAGGGAGATGAATTTGCCTCCTGTAGGGGTCCAGGTACTGGACCAGCAAATGTTATGGTGTACATTACTAGAGCCCTAAAATGTTTCTGTTCTCACACCTTACAAACAGACAGGTCAGTAAGAAGCAGGAGTTGCCTTTGATGTCTTATACGTGTCTTACCGTCAACTGCAGGCTCTGATTTAAGAGTTTTCCGCAAGGTTTTGGCATTTAGCAGTTTCCTCTTTGGTATAGGTTCTCTGGTATTTGTTATGGGCTGCAGTCTTCTCTTCAGTCAAAGCCCTCACCTGTCCTTTCTTGCTCTTCTCCCGTGACGTAAAAGCAATGCATTTGTTGATTGAATCAAACAACGGATTGAAAATGTCATGAGAACGTAAATACGGGGAAGGAGCCTTGGACGGTGGCTCTCGCACAAGGCCGTGAGCATGCGGTGTGTAGATTCATAGGAGACAAAACTAGGAGGAGTGTAGGGTGTTATGCATAAGAGTAGGCCTTAGCTGTACGCTTGTCTCGTTTAAAACCAGACCAGCCAACCCCCTGAACTATTGGAACGATAACGCTTTTGGCTTACTGCTGACCCATCTACTGATCTGATTGATTACACCTGAATTTTTCTTTTCTAGCCCCTAAACCACCACTTTTGGAGCCCAAAACTTCTCAGACTGTTGAACAACCAAAGCCAACACTAGGTAATGCGTGTTTCTGTAGCTGCTGGTCGCTCTCCTCTGCGGTCCACACCACAGTTTGTTACTTTATCTCATACTGTATTTCATCCATTTATCTGAGAGGGGAAAAAAGTTAGGAAACAAGCATTCAGAAACCCGTTTTTCTAGGCTTGGGAGAAAAAGAAAGACGGGGGTGGGGGTTGGGGGTGGGGGTTGTGTTTCTCACGGTTTTACTAGTTCTGTAGTACGGTAAAATTTGGGCGATTGGGATTTGTCTTCCATTTTGTTGGGAGTTTTTCTACACCAACACACTTTAGCCTCAGGAAATCGTCAGAAACCCTTTGGAAATCCTGTTGGAAGGCCAGGTGCAAGGCTAGTATTGTGGACGTGTATCCCAGAACCCTCAGGGAAGGAAGGACTCCTGTGGCACTAGGTTTGTGTTGATTCAGTGATCAATGTTTTTAGCCCTAATCCAAAACATAGCTCAGTACTAGCTTCTATGAAGGTAATTAACTGCATCCTAGTGAAAACCAGCACAATGGTTTATAATGAATGTACAAAGCTTAAAATTGCCTAATTAGGTATTGTAAGAATACATTTCTTTATTCTGGAGTAGATCCAGCAATATTATTAACTTTTTTCCAGATTCTCTCTGAATTCTTTTTTTGCTCATAGAAATATTTACTCTCTTCAGACCAAATAATTCCTTGTGAAGCTTGTTTAACCAGATGGTGTTTTTACTTGGAACTGTCTCAAAATAGCATGCATAATTAGTTTTTCTGTGGTGATTACTGCTCCCACAATAAATTTGAGTGTAGGAAATCCAGTATTAAAATACTAGAATAAATATATTTGTTTCTTCTGTAGGTGCCTATGTGTGAATATAGATTAGAATCCTGCATGTTCTTTTTTGAAACTACAGAGTATTAAACCAACTCATTTGGGAACTGTTGCATAAAATTGTTTTACACCCTTGGACTGCCAAGATCAATACTTTATATTGATCTTTCCACAATGAATGGCTATATAAGAAGTTTCTATGTAACTACAGAGAAGGCAGCATGATTCAGTATTTGTATGCATGCCTCTTGTTCATCCTTTCCTTCTTAGTGGTTTCAGTGATGGATCAGATGGAATCCTAAGAAACACTTCTTAATCATAATTAAGCTTGTAATAGTCTTCCTGTAAGTAAGGTTTGTGAATTTTTCATTTGTTCTGATGGGACAAATGATATTCTTGTTCATAAGTTATTATTTGAGGAATAAAATATGCAGTGCATGGGGATAACTTGGCTTTTGGGTAGGTGGCAAAATGGTCAAAGAGCAGGATCTCCTCTGTATTCAGCATCCCTTGGGAGTTCAGCTTAAGTTAGAAATTGGAGCCATGACAGTGGTTGTCACTTTTTCTTAATAATAAATCAAAATAATGAAGAATATGTGTCAAGTTCATACTTGATCACTGACTTAGAATGACCCACTTTGAGTGAAACAGCATTCCTGAAAGTTAATTTTGGGTCTTATAGTTAATAATACTTTTGTACTGTTTCTGGTGAAGTATTTCTCATTTTGCAGTGGAGCAAGAAACTTCATTTAAAAAATAAAACAAAACAACACATAAAAAATTTTGTTTTTCTGACCAACAAACTCTATGACTGAAAGTTTGCAGCTTCATTCTTTTTCTAGATATGTGGGTCATTGAATCTGTTGCCTGCATGAAAAATAAGTTCTTGTTGCCAATGTGATCGTGCTCAACCATTGTGCTCAGTTGTATTATTGATAGCATTAGTCTCCCTGTCTAAACAAAGTAAGTTGTCCATGTTTCGGGAAGGGAATTTATAATTAATTTTCCACCATGCATCCAACTGCACTGCAACATTTTGTTTCCAGAAAAGTGCAAGAATAGATTTTTATAATAACCCTCTGTTGTGTCCCTGTAGATGTGTTACAAATCTGCACTCTCTTGTGCCTCTAGTACAAAATGCTTATTCTTCATATGCATGCGTGCATTTCCACTTAGGTGATGTGAGACTTTTGCAAGACAGCTGCTGAACTGTTTTGACAACAAATGGGCAGAACTTATCTGTTCTAGAGGAGGATCTCAACTGCCTACTATTTTTAGATTTCCATAGTCTCAACACAGTACTGAAGTTAAGATAAAGTTAGATAGATTGATACATACATGTAATTGTTCCTTTTACAGTCTCTCCCTTGCCAGGACTATGAGGGTGCTGGAAGGACTTCTAAACATGCATCTGGTATAGTCATACCAGACAACCATGCCCTCTCAGCCTATGAAAACTCTGCTTGATAACTTGGTGCATGTCTTTCTTGCTCTTTTCTGTCCTTCAAAGTCTCAGGTTACCTGCCTGCTCAGTGCTTACTGTCCAATAATCTGATAAATTGTTCAATAATATCAAGAGTAACTTTTATATCAAAGTCTTCTTCCATTGTCTGGGAGTTTTATTTAGATGCCTTGCTTTCAGAAAGGTCAGAGGAAATGAAAGGCATTTTATTTCCTCCCAGTCTTTTCTCCTCTCATAATCCTTCTGAGGAATCTGTCTCGCAGCTCAACCTTTTCTATCTAGAAAAGTCTATGTGAAATGTGAATTATATGTCCATTAATGAACTTCTTTAAAATGGGCTGAGAAGAAATCATTACCAGAGACTTTCAAAATCTCTTTAGGGTTGGAGGAGGACAGCATCATTGAATTTTATGTTTGAAAAATACCCAAAGAAATGAAAAAGTAAAATCAAATCTGAGTGATTTAAGTTTCATCTGTAAAACATGGTGCAACGAATACACGGCCCTAGGTTAGTTCTGGAAGAATATGCAAAGTACCTAACTTGTAGGTTAGTATGCTTCTTATTGGATTTCCTTGCTTTGATTTAGAGCAGAGTGTCCTGCTGAGGCACAGATATGTTATGCAGTAGTCAGTGCTGCCAGGCATAGAAAAGTAGTCTTCAGTTGTTAAATAGGTAAGAATTCCCTGCTGATCTTTGTCATGACAGAGCAGTACTTCCACATGTGGCAGTTCAGAGAAGAACTTGGCAAGGAACAAAGAGATCCTACTAGTGAATGATTTTTCCATAGTTGCTTCTGTGTATTCTCATTCTTCACCTTTTGACCCCAACTAGTACCGGAGCCCTCTGGTTGGGAGCAAGAACCCATTGCATTGGCTAGGTTAGATTTTTTTTTTCTTTTTAAAAAAATAGTGCGGTCACTTCACATGAGCCACTTCATGCATTATCATTTTCAGTGACATGGCTTTAAAGGGGATTGTCTTGAGGAGACACCCAACGGATGTTATTTTAGAGATCAGATTCCCAGAGAACATAAGAAAACTTCATAATTGCTCTCTTTCAACTTTTCAGTTCCCAATAAAGCTTGTCCTTCCAAACCTAAAGTCGTTTTGCATCAAGAATCACCTGTGACAATGCTGGGTAATTGCTATGTCCTTTTATAGAATCAAAGAATTGTTGAGGTTGGAAGGGACCTCTGGAGTTCATCTGGTCCAACCCTCTGCTCAGTCAGGGCCACGTAGACCTGGTTGCCCAGGACCATGTCCAGACAATTTTTTAGTATCTCCAGGGATTGAGAATCCACAACCTCCCTGGGCAACCAGTTTACTTAATTGCCCAAATTATTTGTCCTGAAGACATTTTACAGTATTTTGCTTTCTTAGTGTAGTCGCAATAGTATTAAGTACATCAATCATTAAGTGTAAAAAATGCCAGTAAATAAATGAGGGAAGATTCAAAATTCTGAATGAAACATGTCAGTTCCTTTATTCAGTCTTTTAAACTGAAACAAAGTCCCTCTAACTATAATCCCCCCATCATAAACCTTCATGCAAGGAAACAGAGTGTTTTAAATTAACAGAGTAATTTTATATCTAAACTGATCAAGTTTTCAAAGGTTTAGGTCTCAGATTTTATTGTATTCAAAAGTTTTAAGATAACTTCCTCAAAATTAATGTACTTGTGAGTCTTAAAATGTTTGTGAACTTCAACATAACAATTTGTCAGTATGTCCAAAAATAAAGTTTGAGGCACATTGTACAATATTCATCAATCATTTTTTATTTCCTAATTAAAATCTGTATCATGATAAAGATAGAGAGAGCACCAGGAGGTATAGGTAATAAAACATAGGCTGAGAAGCATCAAAGCAGAGTAAACTAGGGAAGTAAAGTTCAAAGGTCTGGATGAGCACATTGATTATTTAATGATTGTAGATTTATTTAGGATTGAAAATGGACTCCGATTGTAAAGTCATGCTAATACGAAACAATTCTACCAACTTTGTCTTCAAAGTTCTTTATACTTTTCAGAGTCTTTGGAGTTCTTTCCTTTCAAAGCTAATTAATTACTCTGGAAAGAGATTAGAAGCTTTTAACTTGATTATCTAATATAGCACTAGATAACCTACTGGGATTTTCAACCTTACTTTCTGTGACTTTGCAGTTTTTACACCTGACATCTTTGATATTTAATCTTTGCATTACTGTGGAAGAAACTCAGGAAAATTAACAGAAAGATTTCCCAAAGAAAAAAAGTTTCTCTGGAACTCTTTCTTTTCAGTGGTCTACAGCAATAAAGAGAAAAAAAAATGCCAGGAAAATGGGAAGATGAAGACTCAGAGAGCTCCCCTGCCAGTGGTGTTCCTGTAGCATAAATGCACCTTTTATTTTCAAAGAACAGCAAAAGCTGCACAGGGTAGTTACTGTTGCTTAAGAACATCCAGTAAATTTACTACTTACTCAGTGTTTCCATTTGAATAGTGGGGAGGAGGCACATTTTAACTGGGAAGCAAGAGCAGCTGAGCCATATCAGAAGCTGAGAAATTGATATAGATGCACCTGTATTTCTCTCAAGAAAATTCTCTTTATTCCAGCAGCAACCATTCCTGTGTCAGTCACTACTAGGAGTCCCTACACATATGAACATCCAAAGACGGCAGAGGGTAATGATTACAAATCATCTTTAGTCATTCTTTTCATTGGTCTGATAATATGTGCAGTTGAAAACACCATTTCCTGTAAGCTTCTTGCCTTTTCATATGTAGTCCAAACCCCACAAATGGAAATACAGTCTTGGTGCTTTATTATTTCTCCATGTTTCTAGTGTAGAGATATTGTCTTCTAGAAGACAGGATATCACTTCAAAGGTATCTGATTAGAAGTTTCAATTACATTAGAAAAAGAAAGAATAATAATCATTGCAATAATAAAGATTTTATTAAATACAAAAATAATATACTTAATCTAAAAATCACATTTAAAAACTCAAACTGCTGAACAGTTTCTGCAGAAGCGGGAGTTCTTTGTTGCACATAACTGAGCATTGCTTGATAATTTCTTGGTTTTACAGAAAATATTGCATCTTTTCAAGTAATCCATGGAAACTTGTGTTCAGTTTAAGAAAATAAAGTAATTCTAGTTTTACAGAGGAGGAAAGTTTATATAAAGTAATACATGATAATTGCCTTTTTTGGTATGGGAATATATATTTAGTGATGTGCTTAATAAATATGTTTTTAATGTAGACTAAGAACAAAGGTGTCCTTTGCAGTGAGCCTTCAAATGCTAAAGGAAGATTTGTGTCACCGTATGCATTTACACTTTCCAGATTGTATTCTGAGAAGCACTTTATCATATTTTCAGAGGTATAGCTTTGCTCTTTAAAACCTGGATGAAGCCAACTACACATATAATACTTTACTGGGCAAGGATGGCTTTTAGTCTGTTCTTAAATGATTTTATTAAATAAAAATAAATTTGTTTAATTAGCAACAAATCACTTAGATTCACTGTTTCCAACTGCAACAAGTTCTACTTCATAAAGTACTCTCAAAACTCTTCTAACAACCTGGATTTGCCAAGGTCGACATTGGATAACAATGTTTCCTAAGTATCGTTTCTTAGCTCTCTCTTCTTTGGCTTTTGGCTAAACTCTCAGAATCTAATTTTGCTGCAGAAGAACATCCAATTCTTTGATTATACCTTTCTTCACAGGCTCTGTCTGCTTGTCTTGCCCATATACTATTTCATGCATTGAACCCATAGCACCATTTTTTAATGTGCTTATTCATTGATACAAACTGAAGGTCATTTCCTATACTTCAATTCTTCATTGCTGTATGTGAATATGATTCTTCTATGGGACACCATTTCCTTTCAGCTTAAATACTGGTTTTTGCAAACCAAATTTTTTCCAGTACCCGAAATCACAGTCCACACATTTGAAGCCCAAATCATCTGCTACAACCAAAACACTTCAAGCCGAACCTGATAGGGCAGTTCTTTTGAAATTGTGTACTTTGAGGCTTGCTACTAGCACAGAAAGTAAAAAAGTGAAAAACTTCAACTTTTCTTTCTTGGAGGAGGGAAGAAAGTTGTTGTTCATTATTTTGGGATAATGTTTATACAAAGAGAAACCAAATTGCTTCAGAAAGCAAGATTCTGCCATTTGTAATTTAGGGTTGTGATTTTTTTTTTCTTCCCCCCCCCCCCCCCCAATTTGGCATAGTTTGTGAGGAGGAAAAGGACATGATGTATTGGATTTATGATCCAAATTATAAGAGGATATAATAAGAAAACACTAAGAGGCTATATAGCTGTACCAATAGCAGCCTATTAGTCCTCTGCTTGACTGCTCATCTTAGAGGAAAAATTCAAATGTTTTGTCATGGTCAGCATTCCACTTTCAAGTAGTAGCACACTTCACTTTGGGGATACCTGGTATTTTTGTATATCAAGAGTCCCTCGCTGCCTCTGAGTTAAGCTGTGTAATCTCTTCCCTTACTTGTTCTAGGATTTACTGATTTCTATTAACATATTTTTGCTTCCATTGCCATCAACTTTGTGCAATTATATTTTTCTTACTGAACCTGTATTATTAGAGGAAGTTTAATTGTCCATGGTTTTAAAAAGTAAAATTAATTTGAATATCTGCATTACTGTAGTGTAGTCTTAGCACCTGCTTTTATACTTACAAGTGGAGCAATTTTAAGTTTTTTGGAGTATGTTCCATACTTACCCTGTCACACTGTTTCTGTTGCAGTCCTGGAACCCGTTACACATAGAATTGAACCACCAAGGTCAACGATAGGTAATGATATTTCCTTAGCAAGCTGTTGTGTTTGCCTTTTTCATCACAGAAAGCATCACTGAAGTTAATCACCTTATGCCTTAGGATTGTTTCATTACACTTCATTTTTCTTCTAGGTAATTCTCTTGCTTGGCATCCATGACAGTTGGGTATAGTGCTCTCTCCACAGTTGGAACGTGTCTTTTTTTTAAGAAAATGATGCTGGCAGCTCTGAATTCCCTTTCTCGTAGTTATGCTTGCCTGTGCTTGTTCTAGTTTTTATTTAAAAAAACAAAACCTGAGCTTCAAAAATTACTAAAATTCCACTCTTTTCATGTTGTAAACATACAGAGAGTATTACCTGACTTTCTTTCCTACTTCTGTACAGAGACTTTTTTTTCCTCTGTTGCAGGGGTGAGGTTTCTGTGTTTCTGTGTTCAACTTGATATCAGACACTAACTGCTGTGCAATTTAACCAACTTATTACCCACATTTTCTCTTCCAGCTCCAAAGAAGACTCAACATATTCCTTCTAAACCTAAAACTTCACCCAAAGCTCATATCCCACAGGCCAAGGATGGTAAACTGCTTTGTGTGATTATTTCTAATACAGTTTATATTGGATTGAAACATACTTCTGAGCAGCTAGTTCATTATCTGAGCCAATTAAAACATAAAGCGGTTCTGTTCTGCTGTGTGTTCAGTGATATATTTGCAGTTTTCAGGAGTAGTAACATTCACTAGGTGTTTTTCGTCATGCAAAAGAAGAAATCCCTGCTGCTTCTTGGCAGCAGCATGAGAAAACGGTTGTTAAACTCAGGTTACAGTGGTGACTAAAGCAAATACCTAGCAATTAAAGTATGTATTATGGCTACTTAGGTGGTACAAGTCTTTCCTGCATTGCTTTGCATTGTTAGAATAAATAGGTTTCCTTTTTAAGTCACAATTACTTAATTTCATTATCATCTTACTTTCTGCATGAATGAGTAAATTACCCAGTGCATCGTTACTATTTGTTTATAACTATTAATATTTATTAGCGTTCATGATCATTTATGCCATATTGCAAAATATTGGATTTTTGTACTATGTCATTAAATGTGAGTGCAGTTGAATTCAGTTGTAGACAGAAAAAATTGCTCTTTGTCCTCTGCTATCCAGTTGGTAATATCAACAAGGTTATCAAATACCAACATATGTTATCTTTTGGTAAACGTGAAAAATGTCATGATAATCACTTTACTGAAGATCTTGAAATTGTGGAAATGGAGCAATATTTTTGAAAGCTGATGTTACCTATTAAATGTGATTTTCTCATGTAGAAAGCAGTCAAAACCATGTTCTCTCATAATTTTTTAACCATGGCAGCTGATTGTAAAACACTGTTTTCAAACTACAGCTTAAAATGCAACTTCTCTTATCTCTGTGGCCATTTTTCATTATTATGGTAATCTGACCTTCTCAAAACATGGTTTTGTCACACAAATATTACAGGTTTGTGTTGTTCTGTGTTTTGGTTTTTTGGCTTGGTTTTTTTTTCCCTAAAGTTACTGGGTTTTTTAATTATTATTATTATTGAATGTCTAATATAAAGAACTCTTTTTACAGAATCATCCACTTATCTTGTGACTGTCTTAAAAGATCCTAAGAAATTTTTTTCATTATTACCCATACAGAAGAATTGACACAGACAGGGATACCATTTCTGTTGTGCCTCTGTTTCTAATGTGGGAAATGCAAGAAAATAGCATCAATTTCACATCCTTATGCCCCTTAAACACACAGTTTTATTTTAGACCCATACCAGTTTAGAGCTGGAGTATGTGATCATGCAATGCAATACACTGTAATGCGCTTTAATAATATAGCATCCAGAAAACAAGCAAGTGGTCTCTGTTTCCAACTGTATATATATAAACTGCATTTGAAATACACCACAAGGGGAAAAGATTTATGTTCCTAAAAGGCCATTTTCAGATTAAGGGGGTGATACATATTTGGATATCTCATTGAAGCCCATGGGAGAACTAAGCTCACATTATGTTTCAGCTTACACTGCTTTTTTGGAGACTTCATTTAATATAGCAGTTTTTGTATGAAGCAGTATTCATAGTATATCATTCAAAATGCAGTTACTAGCCAAGTAATACTAATTGTAAGTGGAATTATTCTCTTCAGTTTTTATAATAGCTTTTATGTTTTGTTTCTGATACAGTCCTGGAATCTATAACACTTAGAACTGATCAACTAAAACCAACAATAGGTAACAGTTTTACCTACAGGAACCATCACATTTATCTTTTTTCCTCAGTATCCACCGAGCATCACATTGTACTCCACTGTCATAAGTTTTAATATTAAATTTAGTCCTTCTGTAAGATTTTTGTGTGTGTGTCTGATTTTACACTAACAATTCATAATCATCTGGTTTGTTTTTTCTCACACAAATGTGTTCTGTAGAGTGGATGGAAGCACCAAAATCTACCTTTGACTACGTGTTTCTGTACTCCGTTTCTGTCATGTGCTCCTTCATCTTTTATATGAGTCCATCCATACTGGCCTTGCTTTATGTTATCCTGTTACAGAGGTTCTCCATCAACATTATTATTTCTTCATGTACCAGACATTCATATTTCTCCATTACTCATACAAGCTTTTTGTGTTTCCAGACGGTCCCAAAGGCATATATTCTTTTTTAATATTATGCCTTCTATCAGTCTTGGTTCTTGAAAGATTTTAATAGTTGCATTTTATTTTTTTTATTTCAGTTCCAAAAGAAACACAGCCTGTTCCCTCCAAACCTAGAACACCACCAAGCTCAGAGGTGCCACAAACCAAACCTGGTAAGTACGTTGCTTCTTTATCTTATCACACTGATATGTGTGCCTTATGAATTCTACTGTGATCAGTGGAGCTTCAGATTTATATGTATCCCTTGGGCGTATATGTTTGAGCATTCCTTGAAGGATAAAATCCAGTATGGCATGTGGAATTTACAAGCAACCTAGTAAGTTTCAAATCTCTGTCTTCAGTTCTTTTTTACATTTTAAGTCACAAAAACAGTGGGCACTTTCTGTGCAGTTGTCAGTGAAAATAGGTCTTTTCGTGTGAATTTGCTTGGGTTTTGGGAAAGTGAAGGTGAAAAGGAGGTGTGTAATTGCAAAGAAGAAGGGTTTCTTCCTGTATATCTCAAATTGTGTTGTTGGTTTTTCTTTCCTAGGCCCAATCATTCATTTATACTTTCCAGTTCACATTTGCACAGCCCTTACATTGTGCAGACATTTAAGCCTGTGTAATACTTTCTATAATGTTGTTTACACAGCTTGCTATAGAGCTTTATACAACCCTGGGCTAATTGTGGATGGAGGAATAAAGTTACACAACTCACAATAGCAATTGCATGAGGTACTGTGCTGGATTGATCCCAGCCAGCAACTAAGCACCCACCAGACACTTGTTCATTCCACCCCACAGTGGCTAGAGGAGAGAATTAGAAGAGCAAAACAGGGAAAACAATCGTAGTTCAAGATAAAGTCAGTTTAACAAGGGAAGGATAAAAGAGGGGAAAAACCAGGTGATACAAAGGTAACCACTCACCACATCCCACTAGCAGACCTATGGCAATCTATGAGCAATGGGTCCTTTGGAAAGTCTACCACCCACTTTTGTTGCTAAGCATGACATTATATGACGTGGAATATTCCTTTGGTCAGTTTGGTTCAGCTGTCCCAGCTGTGTCACCTCCTAGCATGTTGCCCACCTGGCCTACTGGCTTAGGGGCAGAGTGAAAAACAAAGTCCTTGATGCTGTAACAAGTGCTATTCAGCAATAGCTGAAACATTGGTGTGTTATCAACGCTGTCTTGGTCATGAACAGAGTACCACAGGGGCTGCTATGAAGAAAATAAACTCCATCCCAGCCAGAGCCAGTACGGGTATCCAAGGTATATACAGCATAAGATGGTACTGCTGGATAAATGGGTGGAAAGATAACAACTAAGGTTCCTTTTCCCTCCAGTAAGTCTGCACCTATTGTTTGAATCAAAACCTTGAAATAAGTCAAGAAAGTGTACAAAGTTGAAGGTGAAAAAACACCCACAATTTCTTTGTGGCTTATTACAAAATCTTCAGATCTATATTTGGCCTCTGTTCTATATTAGAGCTATTGCCCAGAACTGGAGGCAATTCTGAGCAGCATAATGCTCTGACGTGTATTGAGTTTCAAGGAGGAGTGACCATCTGTCATTGGCTGTAGTGGGCATGACTGTGGAGGTATCATTGTGGAAGTAACATCTGTAATGTTTTGGTTGTTCTTGTTAATACTTGTTTTTGTTTTTTATTGTGCTAATGCAGTTCTGGAACCAATTACATTTAGCACTGAGAAACCAAAGTCAACAGTAGGTAATGATACTTTCTTACTTTAACAGTCATGTTGTCTTTCCTCTTCAACACAAATCATTGAGTAGACCTGAAAAAATTTGTTACCTTTCTTTGTGTGTGCCTTAATAATTTAACAGTTAAGATTCTCTGTCTCTTTTCTTATTTTCTACAAAAAATTTAAGAGGATCTTGTGCCTTTCAAGTTGTTATGCATGTAAGATAGGGCAATTTCCTTCAGTATTTAATGATAAGAGGCAGAGGGCAGATCAGAACAGAATCCTAACTTACACGTTCTCAGCCTTTCTGTAGAGGTGGCACTGTCCTGGTTAGTCATATGGTTTGGGTGAGCAATGCTGCATGCTCTACATTTTCTTTCTCTGTTTCCCTTCCCCTCCAGTTTTACTAAATGAAATTCAGTCCTTCATTGAGGTCTGAAAAATAATTCTGTTAAGCTCAGACCTCAATTCCACTGTCAGAACAAAATCACTTCAGTGAACTTTGGGTCATAGGATTCCTTGAGGAAGATCCATTCGACTAAGGAATTTTTATCATTTGAATCTGATACTGCAAATCATTCCAGTACAACCTCCATTACAGAGCAGTGGTGTTTTTGTATTTTAAGTTACTTATTTTGTTTTATTCTTCTTTATGTTTTTTTAAGTCCTCTGCTTAAATAGAACCAGTAATTCTGTCACATGCTTAGTTGATGATATGTCACAGAAGATTATTTATTTTCTCGATAGCCTGATTTTGTTCCAGAAAAACCCTTCTCTTTTGCATCACTTCCATAGAATAACTTTGGTTCAAATCTTTGCTGTTTGTGTTGACAGTTATGGGTGGTATTGTGCATTGATACGTCAGAAAGTTTTAGTACGGTATAACCTAGTTTCTTTCTTCCAGCTCCTAAAGATACACGTCATGGGCCTTCCAAACCTAAAACATCACCCAGTCCACGTGTTCCTCCAACTAGAGCAAGTAAGCTTACCAATATTTTTCCCTTCAGTGCATGAAAGTTTTAGCAGTTTGAAAAATGTCAAAATTAGTGAGTTCTCTGAAGGTACACAGATAGTTATTGAATAGGCTGTGTTTTACTGTCATGGAACAAGATAATCAGCTAGATATTTATACATGTCAATAACTGTATAATGGTAGGGATGTGGGGGTTAACACTCATCTTGAGCCCTTGCACATAGGAAAATTTGCATCATAAATGTGACAGGTATTTGTATTTTCTAGTTACTTATTTACAAGTGTAAAATTACAATCCTTTCCTGTTCCCAAAACTTTGGAAATAGTTCTGTCCATTTGAAAATTAGTGGTAAATTTCCGTGTTTCTTCTGCTTTGACTGTTTTGCTGGAGGTTTTTTTTAAAGCAAAGTTGATTTAAATGAGCAGCAGATTTTTGGAATATAAAACACTTAAGCACAATTAGTCGGAACTACAGAAGTTTACTCTGTAGAAAGCTCTGTTTGATAGAGCTGAGGAGTGGAGAGTTAATCCAACACTGCACTGTAACGGTCAATTTGTCTTTAGTCTCTGCACTAATAATATTGATTGCACTGACAAGAGATCTCTTTGTGATTATTTTCAAATGGAAGAAATACTTCCTAAATTTTTTTTTTTGCAGAAAATTAATCTCCTGTCACAAAATCAAAAGACTTATGTTGACTCATCATCCTCAATAACACATTCAGAACTTTGCTCATCTTCACAGGTCCAAAAGAAAGTCGTCGAGTCTCTTCCAAACCCAGAGTGTCACCAAGTCCAGATGTACCACACACAAAACCTGGTAAATAGATTGGGTTTTTGTTGTGCTCGAATATTTGGGTTTTCTTTTGGCTTGTCTTTCCTAAAAAAATCAAGTGTTGATTAACATCTCTTCATATTACAAAGAGATTTTCTAATGATCTTTAAATACATGTTTAAAGGAAGATAGAGCTGATTCGTATTTTTAATGGCTGAGTTTTGATGATTTGTATATGCTTTTCAGCCATGTGACAGCTGTCACTGATGAATAATCTGTATAGCAGTGTAGACAACATGTAAGCATTATAAGAATGTTCTTGGAAGAAATTGCTTCTCTTCTTCGCCTATCAAAAGAGGCTTAGAGAAAAACATACTTGAGGGCCTTTTTGTATGACTCTAAGTATCTGTAACTTAAACCACTTATGTTTGTGTGCCCTGGTAATGGAATTTGACCCTTAAAAATATACTCAATAGGGACTTATGTACTAGTGGACTACCAAACCTCTGTAATGCCAGGGAGTTCTGAAAGCATCAGTTGAACCTTCCTTTTGAGTCACCGTATATTCACTAATTCCACCAATAAATAATTTTAAAAAATAAAAGAACAAATTTAAGTATGTGTTTCTATTTGAAAATAAATCAGTCATGTAAAAGGGAGTAATTTTACCCTTTTACTTGTACTTATCGCTAATTCTGTGTACATTTTTGTTTTTATGAAGTTTTGGCACCTACTACATTTAGAGTTGAACAACCAAAGACAGCAACAGGTAAAATTGTTACCTTGGGCTGGTCATTATTATTTTTTCCCTGCTGTTCCTTGGACCAAAAGTTATACTTCATTAGTCCGTTTTTCACATCATCTGTTTGTGGTTTTGATTTGTTTTCTTTTCTACTCACTGAACTCTGTTCCAGGTATTGAAAGACTCCTAGCTGTTTTGTTGTCTTAACAGAAAATTTCTTTCAGTCTCATACACATTGTAATTCCTTTGACAGTTGTAAGGCAGAAGCATGCCATGTGTATTGCAGTTATGAGCTCTGAGATACAGATGGAAACATGTCCACTATAGCTGTTCCTGTTCTTTCAGTTTTTGTTGCTTGACTCCAGATTTTGCTTACTTGATCAATTTTCCACCCATGTTTTCATTCATGATTTTCTTTTCTCTTTAAATTCCTATATGTATCTGACGCTCCATTTTTCCGTCTCTCATGTAAGGATCTTGTTTTTCTTTGCAAGCATGGGGCATGCAGTGCCTGTGCAATAAACCTGTCTAATTTCTCTAAGAGTATAAATGCTTAAAACAGGTCTTTTCTTTCAGCTCCTAAAGAACCACAACATACTCCCTTTAAACCTAAAGCAGTTCCCATCCCAGATGCTCCACACAGCAAGCCTGGTAAATTATCTGGTCTTTTGTTGAGCTGCGGTTGATAACTGAGCAACTGCTTTAGTGGCGAGCGTTGAGGGGAGTTGTCAACAGTACATTTGCTGTTAGCTGGGTATCATTCTAGCTTAAGAAAACCTCTGCCATGCTGCAGTTAAGTCATACCACTGATGGAAACTATGGCAGTTCAAGATTTTTTCTTATACTATACAGATATTACCAGAAGAAGAAATAGTAGTTACCTGTATGTTTAAATCAATGATTAAAAGTTATTCACAGCTTGTTTCTGAGGAATAAACCCCAGTTGTTTGCACCACATTTTTGAAGCTTTTATGAGAGAAGCCTCTTAAAGCTGTTGCCGTGCTTTTCCTTTATATACACGTTTTCAACCAGATTAGACTGAGGATTCCCTTCAGTTGAATTTCGATTAGGAGACTCCCCATCCCCATCATAAAAGCAACTGACCTGTATAAAATAATCAGTGATTTC
Organism: Phalacrocorax aristotelis; assembly: GCF_949628215.1. Classification (NCBI taxonomy): domain Eukaryota; kingdom Metazoa; phylum Chordata; class Aves; order Suliformes; family Phalacrocoracidae; genus Phalacrocorax; species Phalacrocorax aristotelis. The sequence continues at coordinate 124,756,335 of NC_134276.1, forward strand.
ACTGAGGGGTTGCTATTGTTGTTTTTTAAGTATCAAGATGTTAAAAACAAACAAAAAATTTAACTCTTTGTAACCATAAATCTCTAAGGGTAAATACCCATTGCTGTTTTAAAACACCCCTTTCTTGGTGTATATAGTTTAGTGCTGAAAATTTATTTTTAAGGGGGTGGGAGGTAAAGGGAGTCTCTTCATTATTCTGAGCATTTATTGACTTTTCCAATCAATAAATTGACATTTATTGATTTTTCCAACAGAAATCATTCCAACCTTCCATGAACCAGATACTACTATGATTCCTCATATTCCTGAAAGAACAAAGGCTACATTGGGTAATCGTGTGTATTTAATAAATAATTACTCTATTTTCCATTCTTGTTAAAGAAGATATTCTTAGAGAGAGCTCATTACATTATATTCAAAACTAATAATGAAATCTTGCTCCGTTTCTAGATACTTGCTCGTCCTTTGGTCACGATAAGGGTAATAATGCATGAGCTTATTTACTTTGGAACGTTCTTTTCCTCATCTTCTAGCTTTTCCAGTCAGGATGATGTAATTCCTTCAGGTGTTACATATTTCTCAGTAAAAGGGGACTTTATTTAAAGAGCAGGTGGTGATCCTTGTAATTCCTGCATTTGCGGTATGGTTACTGTCATCCCAAAATACTCTTCTGCTTCACTCCTCATGGTACAATTTTATAGAAGAAAATTGCAAGAAAATTGTAAGGTATCAACTATAACATACTATATACCAAAACAGACCAACTATGTGACCCTCCAAATCAAATACTAGTTGTTAGTACTAGTTCTTCTCTGCTAACTTTTAGTCATCCATGTTGGGAAAATTTGCTTAATTATATGAAACTTTAGCTGACAATTCTTTCTTCTTATCTCAGATGTCAGATGTAGACTAAATACGGGTCAATGAATCCAGCACTGGGCAGCAGGAGTATTGCTTGTGCAATCTTTGTTAATAATCAATTCTCTGTCCCCAGCTTCAGAGGTAGACATTGACCGTGATTTTCTGAGAATAAAATGGGATCATAGAAGTATTAATAGACACTTAATAATCTTTGAACCATGTTTTTCTTTTTGAGGAGTAGGAAAAATGAAAAATGCTTTTCATCATTATTCTATTTTAATATATATTCCCTGTATGCTTTGATACTTAGGTTAGTATTCATTTGATAGCTCTTTATATAGCTTTCTGAAGTTTATGTGCCCTGTCATACACATCTGGGGCTACCTGATGCAATATTCATATGCAGAAAATGGTTCTTCAGAGCAAGGGGGATGTAGGATTCACAGGCTAAGGCAGATATTTTGAGGACCTCTCACATTGGTGTGGATCACAGACTAGCAAGTCCTAAGATAACTTTTTCCAGTAAATTATTCCTCCATGGCAAGAATTTTTAACTGAATATTATGAAGATAACAAGACTGAATAGTTCCCACATAAGAACATGGAAGTCAATTTATAGATCAAATCTGATATGAAGGGTCCACTGAAGAATAGATCCTGTCCTCAGATACCTAAGTAAGGCAGATGTGGAAGACGTAGGCTACTGCTGTGTATTTTTGCCCTTTTACTTTACTGTATGCTGTTCATGATTATATTCTTCACTGCTTCATCCACAGCTACAAATTTATATATAGTTTTGGGGAAGTCTGTTTGTGCCAGCAGCCGTTGAATTTCCTTTCTTTGCAGGAATTCCAACTGATTGGTTTTCAGCTTTACCCTTACATAATTTCCCTCATTACAGATCAGATCATACTTATGTTCCTTGTGTACCATGAAAGCAGTGCGTTTTTTTAATTATTGTTCTGGGTGCTGTTTGTTTTTATTTCAGTTCCAACTGAAAAACAGTTCATTCATACCAAACCAAAAACATCTGAAAAAACAAGAGCGCCACACACCAAACCTGGTAATGGAGTCATTCTTTTAATTTTTTTGTGGTTTTGTTTAATCATTCTTTCCCTCAGCCTCAGGGTTTGTCCTTTTTAATGCAATTATTCATAGCTGGTTTTGCGCTGAAACAAATGCATTACACTTAAGTCAGTCAATTTAAAATATGCCAAAGCTACACTGAAAATAATAGTAGGATTTGTAGTATAGCATCAAAAATGTTTTTCCACCTTTCTATTACATATAGCAAATGATGGCTGAAGTGTAGTAATGTGGGTGTTGGCAAATTTCAGTGGCTAGACAGACTGAGTTCTCTGATTACTTCCTGGTAATTAGAGATGCTTCTTTGTGAGCACTTTTGTTTTTTTATCCATAAAATGCAACAGAACTCCTTCGCAATGTGCTTGTGCAGTTGGCAACTGACATTGTGTGCTATACTGAAAGTGTTATACAAAAGTAGTCTTAAAAATACTTATGGGGAGCTGTGTCTTTTCCCGGTTTTGATATAGATGGAATGTAGAGGAGAAGTTAGTCGATAACAATATCTGTCAGCAGTTGTTTTTTAAGATATTCTGCTACTCTTTGGGACATTTTGAAAGTTTTAGAAATAGTGCAAATGCTACTTTGTTTCTATTACAGTTTAATATTCTAAGAATCTTCACATTTTCTCCTTAACAGCAATACATCAGACAACTCCACAACCAATTATTACAAAATCTTCTACTACCACTGAGCATTCAAGGGCAACAATGGGTAAATAAGTTTCCTTAAAGTTAAGATGCAGGTATTATTAATTTTTCAATGGAGAAAATTCTAGAGAACATGGTCTGGTGTGGTATTTTGTGTAATGTCATTCCACTATCCTGCATTCGGCTTACACGCATGCATGTTTCTTAATACAGATGGTCTGAGTTCTATCCTGGACTTAAAGCAGAAATAGCCTCCAGCTCACGTCTGGTCAGAAGCCTGTATTGTCAGATTTCCAACCAAATTCGGTGGTCTAATTTTTCTTTTAGAGCAAGAATTTTAGCCACTAACTCAACTTATCCTACAGCACAGTGCTAGAACTTTTCTGTGTTTTGGGCAGTCATTTTGTTTCAGGTTCCAGAAAGCCATGGAATTGTTTTTGTCTTTTTTTCAGGCATTTGAGGTATGCATTTTCTGTGGGCTAAATATGGCATTGGAATCATGACTCCTGAAGAATATAATAATAATCTTTTTCCTTTTCTTTCAGCTCCAAAAGAAACACTGCTCATTCCTTACAAACCCAAAACATCTGTTGAGCCAGAAGTACCACAGACTAAACCTGGTAATTTAAAGTTTGTAACTTTAGAAGTGTTATTGTGGCACTGCCTTAATTACTCTTTCTGCTGTCATGTGACATGCATGATATGGAGACAGAAATTAGTATCATTGTTCAGATCAGAGTATGTTAACGAATTATATCTGAGAGAACTGCATCAATTTCCATAGAGAGCAGATGTTAAGATGGTTGTGGGTTTTAACATTTGTTTGTTGAATTGGTGGGTAGTAGCCATTAAAAATGTGAGGAATTCTATTAATTTTAATAAAAATATACTGCTGTAGCCAGCTTCATTAAGTTCTTTTGTTTGGGGGGATTTTATTACCCTAAACATGTTTGCTTCAATTTCTCAAGTACTTTTGAAACTTGGGTTATAGAATCTCAGTCCACGACAGCTAGATGCTAAGAGTATAGGTACCTTCTTCCTATCAGTGATTTTTGCGGTAGCTACTGTAGATTTAGGGATGCATAGTTATAGTGAAGGATGATGATACCGCAGTTTTACCCCGGGTGTGACCTATTTCCATAAAAATTGCTAGGTAGGAAGGTCACAGGAGAAAAAGAAATTGTTGGGGGAGGACAACAACAAGAAAAAGCAGCTCCTAATCTTTCCTACTTTTTGATCTAACCTCCAAACTGATAATACTTTAGCTTAAAGTAATATCTTAATGAATAGTTTTATCATTCCCCTCCCTTTTATTCCCTTAGACTTCTAGCCCTTTTTGTATAGCCAAAAAGAATTTAAGCAGAGAGTTCATTCAAGAACTGTACGTATATATTAATGTGAAAATCAAACTGAACAGTCCAGGAAAAATATTTCCTTTCTAAAGGCCTTATTTTGGAAGGCTTTCTGTTAAGTAACCAAGTTAGAATCTCAATTGAATAAGAGCTATTTCCAATCATGTCATAGTTAGCAAGGGCCATGTTTTGGTACCACTATGTAGTTAGATTTAGGGAAAGAATTTTCGAAATCAGAATTTGTAGATTTAGTCTTTTCCTTTAAATTTTAAATAATTATAATGATGTATATGCAAACTAAACTACTGTTAGGAAAGTTGCTAAAAACAAATGGCACTATTTAGCCACTGTCCTTGATGATAGTAAGTAGGTTACTTGCCAGCTTCCGTATTTTAACCTTATTTCTGAAAAAGACATGTAGCATGGGCCTCTGCCCGCCAGTCTCTCCTTTTCATGCAGTAACAGATATCTTTCACTAAATTCAATCAAATTTGAGTGAGGGAAGAATGTCTAAGAGATAAATACATTAACTACAAGAATTTTTTTAGGGAAGTGCAAATTAATATACCCCGTGTGGGAAAGACCAAAGACTGTCAGAACTCCACCTTTAGGGTATTTGTTCTGAAGTTGGTGGCAGGCTGGCAGAATGGTTGTACTGTCTGGCCGCCAGCATGAAAATACATCCAGACTAATCAGAACACATGTCTGTCTCATATCTGTTAAAATTATCTTAGCAGATGTGTAGCTAGGTTTTTAGGAAGCAAAGGACACAGAAGCTTAATGAAACCCAAATTCTTTAATTTCACTTCTCACAGAACAATGTTTTATTTCTTGTAGCTCCAAGGACAACACACCTGGGATCAATTAACCTTATAACAGTTCACGTTGTTGATGGGTCCAAAATGACTTTGGGTAATGAGGATATTACATCAGTTTATTTTTCATAAAACTTTACTTTCTCTGCTTTTGCTATATGGCTAAACTTACACTTTAATCAACAAAAATACCTTACTATATCTTTATGTTGTGTTCATTTGTTAGTCACATTCCAGTGCATGTACAAAATATTGCTGGTTTTAATTTTCCAGCCATTTTTTCTTTCATGCAATTCTTTCTAAAATCTTCATGTACAAGGCTGAGGAGTCATACAAAAAGGCATTACCTGATCATCTTTTCTTCTTTTGTCTGTATCTCCACAGTCTTGAAAAGTCTTTTATCTTCATAAAAGCATGATTTTCATCCAGGTTTCTAGCACTGACTCTTTTTGTTTCTGGTCTACACAAAGACAGTTTGAACTTCCCTTCAACCTGTGGTGTCTTCTGTTTAAAAGGAAATAATTTGCATTTGATAAACAATAATGTCTCCACTTTCAGTTCCCAATGAAACATACCAGATTTTACCCAAGCCCAAAACTGCTCTAGCAACTGAAATTCCACAGTTCAGTACAGGTAATTTTTAGGATTTTCTTAAGTTGCTGTATTGAATGTCTGTAGATCTTAAGTAAAATCGGTACGGTTTAAGGTTTAATGGTCTGTTTGTTATTGCCTTTAAAACTATTTCAAACACATAACATGAAAATTTATTTTCCCCCTTATCAAGTGTTTTTTGTTCATTGCTCTGAAAATCAAGGTTTAATCAGTATTGCCTCAAAGACTATATGAAGCTTTTAAACAGTATTGGTGCTGTATATTGGATTGTCAGAAGTACAGTGTAGCAAACATAAATGTAACTGACTTCTATCTTTTTCCTTATAAAATACTAAATATAAATCTGTTTAAACTTTTCCCAAATGTAAATGTCAAAAATGAGTAATATGTTCTTTCCTGCATAAGTATTTTTCTCTGACACTTCAGAGAGGCTGGATTAAGTGCTGTGGGATAGAATGGTTATTAGATTTGAATATCAAATAGCTAGCTCTATTTATTTAAAAATTTGAGTTGCAGAAGTTGATAATTTGGCATGAGATGACACTGGCTACTGCTTATGCTTTCAGCTTTCAGTGTAATTCACCCAGATTCTGTAACAACTAAAATAACAAAATTATTTGGCAAGTGAAAGGCAAGAATAAGAAAAGGTTGGAGACTTCTGATTTTAACCTTGATGATGACACTATGCTTCAGCAGCCCTACACAGTGTCTGCATTGAATGCTTCCAGTTGGTTTCTTGGCAATATTTTAATGTTTCAAGTTTTTATCTGAGTATTTGATTTGGGGGGGGGGGTGGGGGGGGGGTTGTCAGTTTGCTGTTTTATTTTGAGGTTTCTTGTTTGTTTGTTTTTTACAGAACCTAATTAAATGTCTTAAGGCCATGGATACCTTGCAGAGCTAACTCTGTATCCATATACAGTTGGGTAACTGGCTGTAAATATTTTATATCTTTTCCTAAACCTAAACATGAATGTAACTGGTCAGACTGCATGATGGAGTCATCTGACCACTAAAGAAACTAGCATTTTCAGTGTGCATTTTGGGTTGGAACTCATAGAATTCTCATATGTCCATTTTGCTGTATCACATTGGTGCATGGACCTTTTTTCTGGCAAATTACGCTGCAGTATTGGTGTTCCTTTTACATGTAACATTTAAACTGAACCTGATTTCTTTTAGCACCTCATAAAACACGTCTCACTTCTGCAAGACCAAAGCCAACTGATAAATCACAGACCAGACCTGGTAATAATTGTTTATTCAATTTGGGATGGGGTGAAATTGATTAATTAATTTCACCTATTCTCAGTGGAATTTTAAGTGCTGCTGGGGAAAAGGGGTATTTATCTTTCAGTTAATCAGTCTCTAGGGGTAAAGCTTTTCCGAATGAGAAAAAAAGAATCCAAAACTCTGTGTACTGTCACAGCAAGTGTTACTTTTTCTTCTCTAATGCAGAATTGTTGGCATCACATAAAAGTCTATTGGGCTTTCGTCTCATGGAACTTTTTTTCTTTTTTCTTTTCTTTTTTGTTTTTAAATTCTCTCACAGCTCTTAGTAGGACCACATTAGCACCAGCTAGAACAAAAGCACCTGGACTGCCAAAGTGGATTGTGCCAACAACAGGTAGAGCTGCATTTTTGGGAGTTTTTTTAACTTATCAGTAAAAGACAGGAATGTGACTTCCTCAAATCATCTTGAGCCCTCAAAATATTTCATTGTGTTTGATTACAGAAGTTAATTCCTCAGAATACTCTATGTAATTGCTGTTACTGGTCATGCTATATAATTCCTTAGTGTCATTATGAAATGATATTGACACTCTCAGACAGTGTAAACTTACAGATAGATTATTATGTGGTTACTGTTTACTAATGTTTTCTAGAGGATAGGTCCAGCCTAATTACTGGAAAACACTTTGTTGTAAAGGGTTACCCGGTTGTTTAAGTCCAAGTCAGAAGGCTTGGTAAGAAAGCCTTAAAGCCAGGTATCTTGCTAGCTACTTGGCTATTGCACATTATTAGTTCACATTGGACATACTCATATTCAAACTAGGCAGTGTTCGGACCATACGGTATTCAGGCTTGAATACTTCAGTACCAAGAAAGTTCTAAGTTGATATATGACAGAGGAGAGTGAGAACTCTCACTTCAATAACATGTTCTTACACACAAATAACATACATCCCTAACCACAAAGATCTCAAAATCCTGGTTTGGTTGCAGGGGGAAATAACTTCTCCTTTTTCAATTCTACTTGATTTTTCCATCCAACCAAAATAATGTTGTCAGCGCTAATTTGCAATGAATCTATATTTTTTTTTTTAATAAAAAAATACTTTATTATGGCAGTACAAATACTGCTGGTTTTTTAATACAGCCATTGGTTAATTAAGTACAGAATTTTGAGATTCTTCATCAATGATGCAAGTTAATAATAATAATACAAATAAACGACTAATACACATACTCAAAGCAAACTTCTGGCTCTTCACCCACTACTAACAGTGCTGCTGTCCATACTATTGCTCTGTGCTGGCTAGATTAGGATAACCTGAGTAATATACCATCTACTCTATACATACCTTTTTTTTGACTGTGTGATGTTTCTCTGTACTAGGATTTCCAAAGTATCTTTGGCAATTTAATACCTGTTGTTGACATTAATATGATTTCAGCTGTTCATTCATGTACATAATTTTGAGGAGCCCACCATTTTTTTAGAAATGGCAAAACCACAGAGGAGATGGGTGTATATTTAAATGGAATTAAAAATAGGCTGTTCAGAACATGATGTGCTCTTCTGTATTACATACAGAGTGGATGCCTTCATTGGAGGTATGTGCTCTTTAACTTTTCAAAGCCCTTCTGGAAAATTAAATAAGCCCACCGAATTCCAGGACATCAGAGACTGTTACAGTATGAAATGACCGACGGCAGGAGTTGTGGGTCAGAGAGTTCTGCTTTTCACTTGTGTTGGCAGTCTGCTTATAAGTGAGCTTTCTAATGTCTCATTACCAAAATAGGCAGAATGCACACAGGTCTCCAGGCTTTTGAAATCACATTATGAAATTATGCACAAATACACAATTATGTTAGAATGTATTTTAGGCTTTTCCGTTCTCCCATATAGTATTAACCTTGGTAGAGGTATTTGTAGTTTAAAAAGAAGAAAAAAAAGAATGCATACTAAGTAAATCAGCAGTATAAATGTAATAGTAAATTTTTAAATGTAGTATATTGTGCTTAATATTGTATTTGTGCTTAATATATTATATATAATATATATATTATATATAAGCACAATATAATATATTGTGCTTAATGTTGTTTTAGGTGACTGCTAAAGTATTGGTTTAAGCAATTTTATTTTAAACGCTCCTGTTGGAGTGCCCACTAGTCGTCATTATTTCCATGTCTTTATAGTAGTGCCAGCTGCCAAGAAGAACTAGAACTTCCTTGTGGTAGATGATGTCAAAAATCATCACAAGACTATTACCTTGCTGGGCATACTATGTGTACTCACAGGGGAATAAGTACATCTTTTAGAATTCCTCTAGAAAATGATACTTCTAGTAATATTTTCCATTGCTCAGTTATGTAAGTCTTTTTTCTCTAAGTTAAAGATGTGTCCTCAAGAGGTCTGTTACCCAGATTTTGTGGCCTGCCAAGTAAGCCCTTTAAGTTAAACCTGGTGTCCAAAGTAGCAAGGAAGAGCTGGCATTTATTATCTACTGCCCATTTCTTTGTGCCTCCAGCCCTGCTGACATAGCAACTCATGGATATCTTTCTGTGAGTCTGCACCTTTCTTCTTAGAAGTGTAGAGAAATCACCAATGAATTTTGTATGTTCATGATGTGATGAGAGAGGACTGCAGCTTTTTGCAACTTTTCAGTCTGTACTTCTCTTGATCTGTAAGTGAAATCCCAAGTCTTCTGTAAAGCAGGTATGTCACAGTATTGCAGCAAATGCAGTGTCTGAGCCTGCATGGTTGTCTGTGCTCGCAAAGATCATTTTGCACAACAAGAGAGTTCAGGTAATCGATTAAAGAAATATTGTATATTTCCCCAAGCAATGTGCAATCACATATTGCAAACAGAATTCGTAAGTCTGCAGAAGAGATTTAGAAAAGACAATTCTACTGACCTGGAACCCTAAATCTTACCAGCTCAGCAAAGACAAAAAACTTTCTATTTCAGTAGATAATATCCCAGAGAAGTTATGACATAAGGTATGCTTTTGAGGGTGGGGAAGTTTATTTCTTCCATTTTGAAAATGATATGTTATTTTCTGTGGTTAGCTGATCAGAATCCTTAATTGGACTGTAAGGAACAATATGTGTTCAGGCTTACCTTTAGACATTACATCATTTTTTCTTTGTCTGAAGAAGAGCACATTTACTGAAGAGCCACGGATACTCTGTTGTTTGAAGAGCAGTTTGGATCTTTTAATTCCTTGCTGGGCTGGCACTGCTGTTGAATGTACTCCAGTTCTTCTTCCTGATTGTGCTTATTAGCATCAGGGCAAAGATGTTTCACCCCATGCAGAGTGTGCTTGGCAGCTGCAGGGCCCAGATGATAAGCACTGGAATTGGTTTTTTCCAGTGGCAGCACATGGGACTATGGCTGGTTTCCTGGCAGGCTTTTCAGTCTCCTGGCTAGCTGTAGTGCCAGGTGGTAAACTTGACTGTGGGAAAGAGGCAGGGATTGCCTCCTCATGACTAACATTCCTTTTAGTTTTCTACTATGTTTTAGCCATTTTCTCTAGAATTTCATTTTATTGAGATGGTTTTTCATATTTGTCTTGGTGTATGTAACTTATCTTACCTGGTGGGTTTTTTTGTTCAGTTTTGTTTGTTTTGAATTTAATCCTAACCATTTAAAAACTGCTCCTGATCCCAAACAGCCTTCAGCGAACAAACTTGGAGCAACATTTCCATTTCCCTTGTGAAAGAGAGAGGTAGTTGGTTTTCATTATAATGACCAGTAACTTTGTGATCTATTTTCTTTTTATTTGTGAAACTGTGGGTATATAGCCAAGTTCTAGAGGAACTCAGGTATTAAAGTACTTCAGTTTGTTTTATCAAGGGCACTTTTTCCACTTCTTCCCTTAAAATGAACCACTCCTCCTAATGGTATTCCTGCTATTAAAGATGCAGTGGTTAGTTTTAAGGTGTTCCAGACCCCATGAATATTTCCAGGAGAAAAGATAGAATTAAAAAACACCACAAACACACATGCAAATACTACATTTATTTTCAGTTCTGTTAAAAGTTTGAATGAATGTGGTAAGTCAAAATGCTTATAATCAAGTTACATTAGCTAGCATAAGGTAAACGCAATGATAAATACAGCAAGCTGTTTGATGGTGCAGATACCTTGTGTGACAACACAAATAAACATTTATGTAACTTTAAAGTGCATTGAAACAATCAAAAAAGGGATTTTGTCAACAGGGAAGTGTTGTGGTTTGGTCAGCTTTTTCCCTGAAACTTTGGTTTATTTTTAATCACTACTTTACTAATGGCAGAACAGCGGTGCAAGTTTCTGAAAAAAAATAATTGCTACTTACAACTAGAATGTCTAAATATTTTGTTCATTCCAAGCTGATGTAACTCAGAAGAGACTGTGATTCTAAATGTGATTGTAAGGAGCAGGATAGAGGTAGGCTTTTGTGTAGACACCATAAGATGCAAAACTAAAGTAGACTTTTAATGGATACCTGAGTGATTTAGTATGACTTAGTCAATGTGCTACTACATTTTTGTTTATTGTGACATGAGGCTAAGAAACTAAATGTACTCTGACTATGACCCAAAGCGTACAAAATTATTTTCCTTTTGGCTGGTCTTCTCATGCCTCTTCTTCCTTGAACACCATTCACATGAAACATTGATTAGCACTCTGGCACTTTGTATTTCTGAAGATCTAATTAACCACTTCCGTTACCTGAAGACAAATTGCAGTTATATAAAACCACGTGATGTGTTTAGAAATTTTAGTCACAGGGACCAGGTGACCTGCGTCCTCCAGCTTACTATGAGCCTCATTACTTTAACCTTAAATAAATCATCTAACGCATCCATACTGTGCATTGTGGATTCCTAAGGTATGCCTAGCAAGAATGGCCAAATAGTAAAATAATTGAAAAATTATCTGCTTCATGCTGTTAAAATACTAGTTTAATTTCAAAACAAACTAAGCACAAGATTATAAAGCTATGAAGTCTTTGGTTGAAATGTTTCGATCATGTTGGAATAGGGCTGGAACTTGATAATTGATTTCATTTTGAGGTTGTTTTTTTAAATACATTAACTTTCAGGTGGTTTTTTTATGTCATGAGAAAGACTGATTTCCACCCCACCCCCCACCCCCCCAATATGGTGAAATTGCAATGCATCTTCTCACTCTACCATATATAGAGTTTTTGTAAAGTCAATATACTTATTTTGTATGGGAAAGCATATTAATTTAACAGTCTGGCTGTCCTATAAATATCAGCATGTAAAACAGTTGTTCTGTACTAGGAGTAGTTGTGTTGATCTTTTTAATGCCACTTATTTCCATTTTTTTAGAAAGTGTTTATACAACTCTTAAGTAGGACTTTCTTTTATACACAAACTGAATTTTATGTACACTTTGCTGCCAGTACTCCAAATACGGTATATGTTTGGTTCAGAATTGCTCTAGCCATTCAATATGGAGGATAACCAATGATCTTATTTTGGATTGAAGGAGAACTTTGCCCTTTGGAAGCATCAATGGGTATTTTATTCTGTATACTGAAAAACTAAAATGTTCTCAGTACTCATCTTTCCACATATAATCTTTGTTTAACTCAACTGTTATTTCTTACTCTTATTCTGTCTTTCCAAATATACTTTTTTTCAAGGAAGGTTTACAATTAAATCGCAGACTCTCTAGACCCAGATCACTTTCTACTTACTTGAATAGGAAGACAATGGATGTCACTAAGTTATCAGTAAAAACATACTTGGGCCATATGTGCCAGTTTTGCACTTAATGTTAGCTAGAGTTTGACATATGCAATATACAAGTATTCCATTGCTTGGTACTGCACTGTAGATACTTATTTCCTTTGTTTCACAGATGAGGTACATACACCTGAGGATATTTATAGACAAATTGGCGTGGATGTGGAAAAGCCTTTGGAATATAGTCATGCTTGGAAAGAGCCAATTTCTGGTAAGGTTAATAAAAGAAGACAATATAGCAAATTTTAACAATTATGAGAAATAAAAATACTGCCTTTCCTACACAAAAAGCACCTCCACTAAGGAGAGAAAACAATTCTTAGTCATCCTCATCAATACACCTTCTCTTGGCTTCAGGAGTATCTACTAAAAGAGAGAAAATCAGAATATTTTGTGGTCACTACTTAGTCACTAACACATGCCATATATTAAAAATTACCACCACCAGTGTTGTATCCTTATGATCAAACAGACACAATACTGTAAGCACTGATTTTTTTATACTAATAGTTTCTACACAGCAAGGGAGACTAAGGTGAATGCATAATGAGATCATCTTCCCATTTATGAGGATGTTTTGTTGAATATTAGGATTGTTGGGCAAATTAGAACATTAGGCTTGAAGTAAAATAAAAATGTGGAGTAAATAAGGTTACAGGGTTTTTTTCCATGTGCTATACCAGGCTTGTCAGTTTTACTTTTCTTGCAATCATATTTTCAAAACAATCAAAATACTTTTACTGAAAAATGGCTTCCCTAATAGGCCTTCAAAACCAGACTTTCTGTATTTCACTTTTTTCTAGTCAGCTGCTTAGAAATTTTTTGTTTCAACTGAAAACAGTTGTAGTATAGAGTGTATTTCTATGCCACATGTGTACACCCAAACATACCTACAAACATGTAAACACCCTTACATGTAGAGAATTTCTTTGTTTCATAAGCATAATCAAGAATAGAACTTATTTTAGCTGTGCTTTTCTACTAGCATAAAACCCAACTGAAAATATTTTTGATTTTACCCTTGGAGTTACTGTTCAACTGCAGCAGCTCTTTCTAGTTAGGTTTTCCTTTGAAAACATGTTATTCAATTTAAAAACACAGATACAAAGATATGCCTCTAACTAATTTATAAACTGATGTTTACTCCTAATACCTGCTGAATTTCCTTTGCACCTAATTTACCTTCACAAAGGCAAAAGCCTGTCTTGACAGCTGAGTTCTGTTATTTTATCTTTTTAAAGTTTATTCAATCTGAAGATCATACTTTGCAAAGATTAAGTCCAGTGTCATATACCATTAGCAGTAGCTGGACGCAGACTGTAAACTGAAAACATGGATGGCGCTCTGCATTTTTGTTACTGAATGTCAGGCAGTGGTGTGCACTCAAGTAAATCCAGCTTAGGATTTGCAGAGATTGGAAGGTTTTTATGCACATGATTTGAAGGAACATCTACATCTGCTTTTACTCATCTATGACATTAGATGTTTAAAGTTAAGCTTTTAGAGCTTTGAAGTAAGCCAATACCTGGAACTGTAGTCATAAAAAGCAGTTGGGTATGGTTGTGAAATTAGCTACTACTGTTCTGTAGTTTTCTTGTATTCTTGTGTGATCCCAGCTCCTTCGTAAGGCCTTAACATGTATATCAAAATTCAGAACTGTAGAATCATAGAATTGTAGAATGGTTTGGGTTGGAAGAAACCTTTAAAGATCAAGTAGTTGCAACCCCTCTGCCGTGGGCGGGGATATCTTTCACTAGATCAGGTTGCTAGAAGCCCCATCCAATCTGGCCTTGAACTCTTCCAGAGAGAGGGCATCCTCAACTTCTCGGGGCAACCTGTTCCAGTGTCTCACCACCCTAATAGTAAATAATTTCTTCCTAGGAAATGTAAAAATTCCTAAAGAATTTCTTCCAAAATCTACACTCTCAGTTTATTACCACTTGTCCTATCACTACAGGCCCCAGTAAAAAGTCTCTCTCCATTTCTCATATAACCCCCCTTTAAGTACTGAAAGGCTGCAATAAGGTCTCCCCACAGCCTTCTCTTCTCCAGGACTTTCTTCATAAGAGACATGTTCCAGCCCTCTGATCATATTTGTGGCCCTCCTCTGGACCCGCCTTAATAGATCTATGTCCTTCTTGTACTGCAGACCCCAGAACTGGATGCAGTACTCCAGGTGAGGTCTCATGAAAGCAGACTAGAGCAGGAGAATCGCCTCTCTCGACCTGCTGGCCACACTTCTGATGCAGCCCAGGATACAATTGGCTTTCTGGGCTGCCAGCGCACATTGCTGGCTTATATCTAATTTTTCATCTGCCAATATCACCAAGTCCTTCTCTGCAGGGCTGTTCTGAATCCATCTGTCACCTAGCCTGTACTGAGACTGAAACCTACAAATGCTTTTTTCAAAACCATTACCTCTTCCCGAATTAGAGCATTATTTCCTGTCTTCATCTGAGGGATTTATAAAAAATGTGTTTTATAAGTGACTGCAAAAGTCTAAAGGGAACAGAGAAAGACTGAGATGTTCCTGTTTGTAAGTATTTCTAAAAAGGCTCTCCCAAACGAGTCTTTGGATCTGCTCCCTTCTTGCCCACAGTTGCTCAATTTACAGGGTAAACTAAGGTCTGATATGTAGGGCCTGAGGTACTTTGCATAGTCAGTATCAGACAGCTTGCATATTTGTTGACACTGGCAGCATTATAAGAATTATATTACTCTCGACTGTCAGGTACAAAAAGTCTTTCGTTACATAAATGTGTTGCACATATCTCCTGGGTTTCTTTTTTTTCCTTAAGGGAAGAAGTGCAAAGGTGAATAATGGAAGAATTTTTTTCCTTTGCCTTGCCTTTGCATAATAAAATCCTTTATATTTGCCTGGAAAATACAGCAAAGTGTTTTGTAAGTATGGATTAAGAGGCTTAGGTTCTCTTCTTTCAGAAGTTAAGTTCTTTCAGACCTCACTGTCAAAGGAACTTACCAGATAATTTAATAGATATTGGCTGGAGCATTGAAGCAATCTAGTTGGATGCCCTCAAGTGTTTCTAACACAATAACTGTCTCTAGCCATGTCAGTGCATGAAGTGACAGTGACGTTTTTCATTTTTCACTTTTGAACAGCATAGGATAAAGTGTCCTTAATGATAATTTTCCTTTTGCTACATCTTTTGCTTCAAGCTGAGGGTGCCCAGTTTTATCAGTTAGAACGTATAAAAGATCAGAGATTTTGTGAGTAGGGTACTGAAGATGTTTCCAGGTACACTGAGGGTGGTGTTTACTGTGGGAAGATGTATCCTGTTGGCTGCCAGAAAATTACCGTTGACAGAAATTAGTAACTACATGGCAAATGTAGTTGAAACACTTGTACAAAATCCCAAAGCAGCTAAATTTTCTTAGTGTAAGCTTGGTTTAAAACTCCATGGCACACACTTCCCAAAGAATTTAAGGCTGAAAATACAACTCATTTCAGCTCCTAACCTGTCTCCACTTTTGATTCTAAATCAGACATGAAACATTGTTTAAGAAGTCAGAATATAACTTTTAATGGATTTCTGATTTTATGGAATTTGAGGTTAAATAATAACACTGTCTTGTAATGTCATTCAGTAACTACATCACCTGGCCCTCAGCATCCTCCTATACCTCCTGTCAAGCCTACACAAATGCGAAGACGACCTCTGCCTCCGAACACCGTGACTGGTAAACCAGGAAGTCCAGGTATCTCAGCCTTTTCAGCATAAATATTTTATTATGTGTAAGATCATGCTGAACTGACTAGTAGGGTATAGGAAAATTTTATAGTATAGATTCTTTTTCTTTCATCTGCGATATCTATAGAAACTAGTCTTCTGGAACATACAGGCCTTGTGTCTTTCGTCTTCATACATAAACTCTGTTTTCCTTTTGTTTTCCTAACCTAGTTATGTCAAAATCATCGGTAGTAAGAGAGCTGAAGGCAAAATAGCATAATGAAAGTCATCCTTAAGAGCATTTCATGCCTACTAATAGCATTTGCAGCTACTTAATGTGCATGTCAGATGGGAGATATTGACTATTATGCTTCAATGCATACTCCCAGCTGGTTATTTGTAAAGAAATTCTGTCCCATATATATGGCACATCCATTAACCACTGCAAATAATAAGCTAATAGGCACCCAGAAAATTAGCTGCACTGGGAGGTGGAGTGAGCTGAGTTATTTAATGTGCAAACAATTTAGCTTCATTCCTGTGGTACAGTATTCCTGCTCCTCAGTATCAGTATAAGAGCACACAGAAACTTTCACATTTCCTATTTTATTTTAATTTTATCCTGAAGCTGATATTCAGTACTCTTATGTATGTTTTGTCTGTGGATTCTATATAAGAATCCTTAGGCTAACATTATTCCAGGTAGTCAGAAACTATCCTCTCATTATGCTTAGCATCATGAGAAATGCTTCCCTCTTCATATTACTCTCCGTAGTTCACTGGAAATATAAAGTTCTTGGATCTGCTGTATTTGCTGTAGGCTTTTTTTTGGCTTGTTTCATTTGGGGCTTTGTGTGCTATTCAGACACTAAAGACCTAAATAATTCTTTAGTATTTTGTGCAGCAGATTAGAAGCAAAAGTCTCCAAGCTGGATAAAACAGGCTGTGTATTTACTGAACAGCAGAGCCAAGACTGAAATGTGTCTGTACTTGCTGTTGATCAGCAGTGTTTCCTTAGTAATAGCTACAACAGAACATACGACATTGTCAGTCTTAAGCTGTATGCTAAAAAACGTTGACCTGATACATTTTCTTTTGCTTGTAATGGGTTCTGTGCTAATTTTCTCCATTAAGTGTCTAATTAATTTACCAGTATTTTGAAATTTCACCCATTGTCCATACACTAGAGGTTATGGCAGGTTATATGGTAGTGAGCAGTTACCATACCTTCCTAGGCATTCAACTCGGAATAAATTGGTTAGATGATCTGGTTCTTCCTTGTGGGGCCAGTAGCAGATTTTCCTTCTTCTGTGTTTCCTAGTGTTTTATCCAGCTTAGTTGTAAACACCATAATCAAGCTGGATCCCTGGAGAGACTATTCCACAGTACTAACAGGAAAAACTTGCCTCGATGTTCTTCTTGGATTTTCCTTTTCATAATTCTGTCCTGTTTCTCTTTCTCATTGATATTGTGATTACTTGCATCTTTCTTACTCGTTGAGTGGATGAGTATTATGGGAAGGTTTCTATGCAGACATTAAAAGTCTCCTGAATGGAAAAAAAAAAAAGGAAACATGAGAGTTCCAGAACCTTTGTGAAACTGGACTCTAGTGAGAATCTTAATAAATTTCCACTTTATTAAGGAAATCAGTGGAAAGTAGGGAGAGAATCAATATTATGAGAATCTTAATAAATTTCCACCGTAGTAAGATAATTAATGGAAGGTAGAGATTGTCGTTGTTTTAAACTTGGTTCCCCAGAGTTCTGCTTTCAGTCACCATTTCTTCTGTGTCATATATGCACAGGATCTCAACCCCAATATGGCTTTATTGGGATTGAGATTTCACAGTCATGCAGTGGTTATCTGGGAGTATCTGCATGTTTTGTGAATGTAGTTTTTGCCTTTTACAGATGTTTTGAAAACAATCAAGACATCCTTCACCATGGATTGTTTGCCTCTTAGAAACCTGTTTTCTTTATTAGGTGACAACAGCTGAGGAGTAAAAGCAATGTCACATAATCTAAAATAATTTTAATAATTTTTAAAATAATAATTTTTAAAATAGCTATTTGATTATGGGATATAATATTTCCTCTATCGATCATTTTCTGTCCAAGCTTATGGTACCTACTACAGAATATCTCAGTTCAGAAATAAAAGCTTTGTCACTTGTGTCATGTAGTGTTATAAATGTTGAAAATGTTGGACTTGGTTGCATTTTTATTGCCTTAATTTGAAGTGCCTCTTAATTTCATTTAGTGGAAGCTGCAGTACTGTTCTGTGGTTAAGCTCTTAATGCAAACCATAGTAAAGGACTCAGTGTTTTTGTTATACCTGTTCCAGCTCCAGCCTTGCTAATATATATGCTGTATTGGGAGTAGAAATGAAAGGACCTTACCTATATTTGAGGGAAGAATCCACGCTTCAGTTGCTGACTTCAGCTATACTGTCTCAAAACTCATGAAGAAATGTGGTCTTTTGTTTGAGAAACAGAAATACCAATGCTGGTTATTTTGCATTGTTTTGCCAGTCTGCGTAGGATGGTTCTGTGCATTAAACCAGGTAATATCCAAGTTGTCTGAAGTCCTCCAAGACAAACCTCCAAGTAGCAAAGAATTTTCTTACTGGGTTTCAGGAGTAGGTTATATTGGCAATATGGACAACTCAGAACTCTCCTAAATCCAACTGGAAGCTGTTGTATAAGTTTTGAGGGAATATCATAGCTTAAATGAAAGTACTTGTTTCATGAAGCAGTTGTCACAAATCTGAGTTCTGTTAGAAAATCAGAAAGCTATTTCGCTCTCAAATAGTGAATGCCTTGTTGCCAAAAGTTCCTCCTTCTGTCACTATAGCTAAACCCGCTGGACCAACAACACCTGTGAGGACAGGAACATCATATAAGACACCAACAGCTTTTGCAACTCCAGAGTATTATGGTAAGCATATTACAGAGGGCGGTTTCCCTTCCTTTTTAGTTTTTTTTTCTTTTTTTTTTCTTTGTTTTTCTTCTTTTTGCTTCGTTTTTCTTTTTTTTCTTTTGCTTCCCTTCCCTAAACTATATTGATGCATTGTATATTTAATAAAAGTATTCTGTCTGGGATGATTCTGATTTGCTTTATGACACTTTGTGACTTTTCCAACTTGACTGAGTTCGTCTTGTTGTCTTCTGATACACACCTGGGTAAACGAGAACATGATGGCCTGTCCATCTTCCTAGAAATCAATACGTGCTTAGTAGGCTTAGTGATTCTGATATCCTCCTAGCTATCATGATCAAGCTGCCACCATTTAAACAGAAAAAAATGTAATAGGGTAAACATATTGGTTAGTTGGTAATTTGCCTATTATAAAATGGGGAATTAACTACAAGTTCAGACCTAAATCTCCTCAAAGTGGCATACAGGAATGGGTCTGGGAGGGGGTGTGATTAGAATGTTTGTGCCAAAATATGCAGCTCTAAGTATATTGTCATAAATGATGCTGTTTCTAATTTTCCTGGATTTATCGTAATACCGAAATTCTTGTCTCTTTATAATGACTGTGAACTCACTGTGACCCTTAGTGCTCAGTAAACAAGCTGAATGTTAGATTTATTAAAAAACACTTGTGAATATATTGTGTCTTGTCCATTGAGGTCCAGTGTGGTATTTTCATCTAAGAGAAGATTCTGTTCAGTATAGTGGTTATTTAACACAACACTGGTGTCATGAATCCTGACTGTTTTAGCACATTTCTGTTCACCAGTGTATTTACCTTCGATTTCCTTCAAATTTTATGGAAGTTGTACAGTCTGGAGACAGAATTTGTGATTTCTTTGTCACTATATTTGGAGAAGTCCATGTGCCAACATAGTAGTGGTATATATTCTATGAACATGAAACAAGACCCAGGCTAAACAGCCAGTACAGTGCAAAAAGAACCTTTTTAAAAGGTCTAAAGAGCATTGTGCATATATTGCATGAACTGAATCTAGCAGCAGTCATGAAGACTGTCATTTTGATTATGGCTATCTTTATACTAGCAGATAAGCATGGGGTTTACTTAGTATCACAGCCAAAATGGAGTCCTTAAAAGGAAAAGACAGCAGCAAAGGTCTACCAAGGAAGAACTTTACCATGATTTAAAATGCTGAATGAACTGTGAAATGCTGCAGTTCTAACACTGAAACTTCGTATTTATTGCAAATTAAATTATAACTGTGTTTCCCACAGTTGATGCAACTGTCTTCAGCTCAAGTCCTACATCAGAAACAGATTCTTCAGGCAAACCAAGGTACCAAGGTAGGATTTTAATAGCTGTGGTATTTTTACTTGGGGGAATATATGAAAACTGACCTATCTTGCATCGAAATTATCTTGTTTGGTTTTTTGAAGGCCAATACCTCATCTGATTCTGTTTCACTTTAGTGTCAGATGAAAGGGCTGTAGTGCAGAGCATCAGCATGATCTTGACTAAATTTTACATCGACTTTCTTCCCTGCTACCACCTCCTGTTTACAGTCTTGCCCACAAACATGTTGTGGCTCTTCCTATATGCCAGTAGTTAGTACAACTGCACTGTTCACATTCCACCAAACCAAATGAAAATCTTCCAGTGGGCTTGCAAACATACCTGGAGAGGTTATTGCCCCAATACCAGTGTACCTTATGATAAGGGATATCTACCCATCATGTATGCCTCACCTCTCATTCCAGGCTGTGCACATTCAGATAGTCTAGTAATATGGTAACATATACTAGACTAGATGATAAAGTATTCAAGTTATTGCTGTTGCACTACTCTAGAGAGTTTAGCAAGGTGAGACGACAGAAAGAAGTGCTTTTGTACCAAAAGATTTTTCAGGGTTTTTTCTTGGTTTGGTAAGAGACGCTATGTTTCTGAAGACGCTGTCTTTCTTGCAAGAGCTTATGTTTACATCCAATAGAAGTTTTAATTTTAGAACGAATGTGTTTGTCTTCAGAAATCTTCCTAATTTTGATGCGGGGTATACAAGACATTTACCTCAGAAGGTTTGGTCCTGTACCACAGAAAACGGTTAAGATTTTTGACAGTCACTTTAGAAACTGGAATAGTTTAATGGTGGACTAGACTTGTTACTCTTTCTGGTGAAACAAAGTGGTGATGGGCATTACATCTTTGTATTAGTGTAGCACTCAAAAGCTGCAAACAGAATTGTAGTGTCATTTTACTATAGAAGGACTGAAGTTAATTGTCCTACTTTATGACAGAAGTTAATTCTTTCAAACAGTGCATATCACCCACTAATACCTTCAGAGAGATATTTCATCAGTGGTGCCAATGGGAAGGGGGTGAAGGCTGTGCAGATTCCAGGTCTAGCAACATTGAAACACCCAACAAGCAGCTTAGTATTAAATATACGGCTTTTACTCTTAAACATTTATGTTTGACATTGACTTGTTTTAGTTGGTGCCCTGAGGTGGAAGTTGTGCACTAGGTGAAATGGCATTGACATTTTGTAAAAACACTCTGTACTGAATAACAGCTCTTTCCTATTGCTCTTAGCCCCCCATGTCAAGTACATGAAGAAAGATGATGATGTGCCTTGCTCTATCACAAGTTCTCTTGAACATTTTCCTCAAGAAGAAGCTGGCAGTAAGGAAGAACCTACTCACCCTCCACAAAATCCTCCAACCAACCTCACAGTGGTGACTGTTGAGGGCTGTCCCACGTTTGTTATATTGGACTGGGAGAAACCAGACAATGACACTGTTACTGGTTGGTTTTATTTCTTTCCTCCATTGTATCAGAATATAGTATTTCCTTCTTATTTTTACTTTCATGGTGGTTTTATGTCATTTAAAAAAATACTCTAATCCCAAGGGACTCTTACACCCCACTGCTTTTATTTTGTGTTACTGTCATCTCCAGTGTGGATAAGAAAATGCTGCTAGATTAGAATGAAACTTCCACAACTATATCATTGGTGTCAGTGATGACACAAAAAGATACTTAAGAAATATGACTCTGTATCTTCTTTTAATGTCTGGCTTCTCTGCGTACAGAATCTGGTAAGATCTAGTCAAGAAGTTCCAGCAATACAACAGTAGTCTCTGTTATATAGATGCCTGCATGTAATGTAGACACCTTTCTCGACTTGAGGATGCTGTTGATCAGAGGGCCGGTCACAATAAAACCTTATATCCATCTAGTAAGTGTGTAGAACTCTGCCAGCGTAACACTTGCTGTACTCACCATGGGGTCATCAAGTTCTCTATAGTAAAAGAACAGTTTTTTCATTTCCAAAGGAAGGTTTTTGTATTAAGAATAAATCCTTGTGAGTCATGCAGGAATCAACACATAAATAAGTAAGCACGCAAGACAGCCATTCTGTCGCCTTCTGTGTATCAACACAAGCTTAGCAACATTGAACATTTAAATTAATTAACAATTGAAAATTATGGTTCTTCTGTACTGTCAGGAGAATGGCTTTTGTTTCTACCATGGACATAAAACTTTGATTTGCAAAATCACCGGCTCATCACAGCCATGACCAAATGTATTTGGCTGTGTTGCATTACAGGTGAGTAGAACAGATAAGACTAGGAACTGTGAGGACTAAGACTTGATCATTAGCCATTCACTTTAGCATGTAAATGGGATGTTGTTCCACGTGCATGTCATGAGAGATTTCAGTGCAGGGGTATAATTAGGTGACTATCACAAGCAAGGCCACTCTCTTCCCCAATTAGTCCTTCCTTGATTTTCTAGAAATAATTACTAGGATTAGCCTCTATTCTTTCTTGCTTTCCCTGCCATTTTGAAAAATAATAAATGCAAAACCAAAGGGACACTCAAAAGAAAAATTAGCCTGCATCTTTTTCTTCTGGGAAAGAGGAGGAAAGTTAGCCCTTCTCCTGGATTAAGAGGGGAATAAAACAAGACTGTAGGCTAATAAAAAGTACCAACAAGAAAGAATGGTTATGCCTTCCATGATGTGCTTCAGCCTGGGAGAAAAGGACGTGTGAGTTTATTGCTAACCTTAGAATTAGGCTGAGGGGCTCTCTGTGACTGCTCCCCATTCTAGGCAGTTCTGCAATGATGCTTTTTGTTCAGGGAAAAGCCTTTTTGTTGCTGTTGTCATGTGGAGGCTTCCTCCACAGACCAGTCCTTAGCTTGATTAGATCAGATAATGTCATTTAGTCTGCATGTTTTCCTGGAAGTAGACTTGCTGCTTTTCTCTTGGGTATGTTAATGAACCCACTGCAGCACAACCGTTGGTATTGCAAAAATAGAAAATCATTTCCACTACAGCTGGTAAAACTGTCAGCGCACATCATCTAATGATGAGGGCAAGGCCTAATTACCTTCTGATGCTATTCCCTTTCTTTTTCAATGCATGTTGTGAAATATAGAGCAAACAATACACGCTGTTTCTTCTGAGACTTTAGGTGGAAACCCTGTCTCTCTTCAGTTGTAATTAGCATTTGTAGAAGTTAATTTTCCATGAAGTTTCTTCTCTTCTGCAAGACTATTTGGTGATAACTGAGACACCTGGCATACCCTTCCCCATCCCAGAAAAGAAGATTAAAACCTTCTGCAGAATATGTGGCTAATACTGGTTTTGCTTCACTGAGAGAAACTTTATTTTTCAGTCTAGCTATCTTCCTATCTAGATGTAACAGCTTTCCCATAAATACCATCTTCATTCTTTTTAACTTCAACATGTAATGCAAAATGTTTGAACTCTGTCGCTTACAAATACTCTCATGGAGCTTGCCTCCTTCGTCTTAACTTCAAAAAATTACTCAGTTAATGGCTCATCCAAGGACACTTTCTGAATTCAAGAGAAGGCATCGAATCCCATTTTTTGCAAACATTGGTTACTTCATATTGGCACCAGTACGACATTATTTGTTTAGACAGTCTTAAATCAAGTTTTCTGTCATCTCTTTTTATTTTTGTAGTTTATACATGTTTTTTCGATCATCTGATTTAGGCATCACATCTTTTTTTTTTTAATGGTCTGTTTCAGATAGAACTGTGGAAACAGAAAATGTAATATATTGAGCCATTTTTTTGAAACCGTTACTTTGCTTGACTTTTAGCTATGCACAAGCGGTTTCATCGTATTGGGTATTTCTAAAAATAAAATTGCACTTCAGTAATGGAAAGGTCTGACAAATAATAACCAAAACAGCGATCGAGTTTACTCCTTGTTTTCATAAAGGCTGCAAATGTCAGCAACCAAGACCATTTTGCTGGTGCTCTGCTACTTCTGTTGAGTTGCCACAGAAATGTAGTGCAGTACTTCACACTGAGTACTGGACGTGCTCAGTAGTTCTTTGTGTGTGCGTGTGCGCATGCATATGTTTGCATGCCCATTCACATGTGCTGTGTTTTCTTTTCCAACTTAAATGAATTAAAATGTTCAAATGACATAATGACTTGGGGCTGGCAGAGGCAGAAAGATTGAATTCCTGTAAAGTTACCTACTCATTCTCTATCTGGAGGTACCTAAGGGAGTGCATATCCACACTCTCTCCCATGCTTCCTAATAAGCATAATTTCTCTAATGAGGCTTAATTAGGGCAAATAAGGGCTTTTGCATGTATTTTTTTTCCTCCATGGTTCACTCAGCCCTTGGTGCCTGTATAGGAAAAGATCTCTGTTTCCAAAAAAGGAAATGCATAGAGAGAAAACACAGCTATGTTTTACACAAATACATGCTATCAATGCTAATGTCTGGCCGTTGCATTGGGGTCCCACTTGAACAAATGATCTCTACTAAAAGCCCTCTACTTACTTCCCTCACACACTTTCATCTGAGACACCCATTCCTGCAGGTTCATGAGTTTGTTTTTAAAAGGCAGTGGTCAGTCTTCTGTTGTTCGTGGGTGACTGTTGTAGGGGAGGATTTCTGAACATGGAAGTTTTGAAATCTTCAGTATTAGTAGTAATTCCTTCCTTCCTGCTGACTTTCTGATGTACTCCTAAACCTATTTTAAAGTCTTGTGTTGCTCTGTATATGCTCTGAGTCCATTACAAAGTAAAGATAAAAAGGTGCTGTGTAGAGGTCCCTTTTGAAACTATTGCAGTAAATCTGAAATTCACATGTGCATACATGTATATAATTGCTCAGATTGAATTGCTGTGGTTCAGAAGCCTGGAATTTTAGAACATAATTTTTAGGGCTGCTCTGCACTTTCACTTAATTGCATTGTCTTACATAATTTACCCCAGCGGTTTTGATGTCTGCTTTTTGCATAAGAGTGCAAAGGAAGCCATAGTTGCACAACTGAGGTCAAAATCAGGTCAATTTGTGTGTATGCTCATTTACATACACATCTCCTACGTTTACTAGGAGTGAGGATCTGAGAGTCCAGCAACAACTAAAAGAGTCTTTTTCCTGTAAGCACCTGAATCCCATTGCATGTGCTTAATCTTTCTGTGTTGACAACAAACGGGTCTCCTTTTATTGAGGGCTAAAAAATTTAGCAAAAAAAAAAGCCCTACAGCTTGCTAGCATTTAGTTGGAACTCAAAAATTCATAGTATCATTAGGAAAAAACAGGAAAGAAAGTAGTCTTCTAGATGTTTTGTAGCTGTTGATAGGTGGTCTCTGTCCTCACAGTACTTTATTCATTGTGTTGTAGATCTACATGCTTATTGTGAATGTTCTTTGAAAACATTCTCCTTTGCTAGCTTACAATTAGCAAAGCTGCACTTGGTATTATAGACAGGTTTGGGGAGGGAAAAGGAAGGGGCTGGGGAGGTTGTGAATTTCTTTGCCAAGGAAGGAAAATTAGCAATATACTCAGTGTGTTTATTAGAAGAGGTTGTTATGAATCGGGACAGGGTTTGCCTGCTAGAGAGAGACTGTATCTTGGACAGGGCTACGACTGAATGGATATCTTCTTCCCAAATATCTGTTTTTCACTCTCAGATCAGAGCATGGCTTGTGCTTGATGAGACATCCTGGTGAGATGACAAGTAGTGGGACTCTATAAATCATATAAATACAGAAATAAATTTATGAAAATTATTTCATTCTAAACTGGCAGACTCCCTAAGTGCACAATCCAAACTAGTTGGGCAGTGTCCTTTGGAAATCTTAAAAATATATGTCTTAAGTTAATCAAGGTTTAAGCATTTAGAAACTGTACTTTCATCTTTGATACTTTTTTCATTCAAACTGCAGAATGCTTATAATTTTTTGTGTTTGGAATTTTGTTACTAGTGTACCTTTGGGCAGAGGTGAGATGTTGAGTATCCTCTATCCCATAACTGAATTATGAGGAAGGATGAGGGCCTAGGCTGTCAGCAACGTGGAATTGGATCTCTCTTTCCTAACCATTTTAGCATACTAATGTCCAGACTGGTTCACACAAGATGTCCTTACAGCCTATTAGACAGTAGGAGTGGAAATCAGCTGAGAAAGGAGAGAGCAATGAAGAAGCTCAAGCAAGAACTTTTACTTAAACAAATTTCTCTTTACTGTTATTTTCCAGAGTATGAGGTTGTATCAACTGAAAATGGAGCAAGTGATGGTGAAAAGGAGAAATCGATTATCACTACAAATCAAACCCATTCTACTGTGGAAAACCTAAAACCTGACACAAGGTAATTAAATAAAATTATTTTCTAAGTTAATCCAACTAATTTAGACAGTCACCTCTCTGCACGTCAAATGAAAATACATGTATATGTAAGACCAGATTGGTTTTACTCCTGTTCTGATAGGAAAAAGGTATGCTTTGGGTTTGCTTTCTTTTAAGTTAACAGATAAGACACATCTGAAGAATCTTTAGGAAATTTCCAAGAGTATTTATGGTCTGGACAAACTCCAGAAGTGTCCTGTTCTATCAGAAAGATTAATAGTCAAATGTAAGAAAATGTACCGCGCTTTATCAAAAAATCTCTTGCATTTGGCAGAGAAAGAAACAAGGTAAATACAAGAAATATTAACCTGGTAAGTGAGATCAAGATTTGCATGTATAATTGTCTCTGGGGTTTAAGGATGCTCAACATGTCTGATATAGGCTGCTTGCTTATTTAGATGGATGTTCATTCAAATACTGGAATGCAAGTTGGGCCACTGTACAAAGCTTGACTATTGCATTCCACCACGGAGAGCCAAAGATACATTTGTCCTGTATATGTTAGTTTTCTTTCAGTGTGTTGAAACAGCTGGCAAGTTAAAAATGGGTCAATGAATTCCAGTTGATATTGTGTGTCTCATGCAACTTGTCCAAATAAGCATTATCATTCTTCTTTAAAAAAAAAATCATCAAAAATTATTTGTCTTCTTTGTGTTAAAATTTGGAGCAGGGAAGAAAGCCACTTGTCCTTTATTTGTGTTGCTTATTGATTGCATCAGAAAGTTAATAAATTACATGGGTGGGGTGGTTGTTCCTGTAAGACCGCCCATTTGGCTTTAGTAACTGCATTTTTCTGTTTCAGGTAAGCTGCATTTTCCTATTATTATCCTTAAATTGGTAACACACCACAAAATTGTGCATAGAACCCATCTTGAACCTTTATTTTTAGGCAATGTGTGGTTTAATCTGGGGTATCGGTTCTTAGTTTATGTACTTGGAACAAGCACCTCCTAGGAGGAGGAATGAGGAACAATTGCAGAAAGTGGAGGGGAAGTAAAGGGAACTGAAAAAGGCAGGCTATGTGAAATTGTGATACTCAAAAAGAGCTTTTTTTGAGAGACTCCAAAACTCATAAGATGGGCTAGAATTGCTGTGTATTGCTTAAAGAATATCTGTATTATTTCTTAAAGGCATGTGGCTTGTGAAAGGGTGAACTGCAGCTATGTTGTTCTGCCTTGTTACCAGGCAGTTAGGATATGTTAGCAATACAACAGGAGACCAAACATCAGTTTCCTCTATCTCTTCCTCAATCAGTTGAGAAGGCTTAGAAGAGACAGCAAACCAATATCTATTTCTGGAGTAGTGAGCAAGAAAGGCAGTAAGGGCTCCTCAGCTCGTCAGGCTATGCTGTTTGTGTTTTCATTTTAGTTCTGCTTTGAAATAATACAGTTGCATCCTTGAAAAGAACTGCGTGTTATTGATGAGATTCTCTTCCATTACACACTCAAACTCTTCGTGTCACATATGGTCAGAGAAATGGGATGGATTTGGTTAAGTATAGAAAAGTCATGGAAGCAAAGAAAAGTTCTTGATGCTGAAAGCAATGTCCAGATGGCGAAAAGAGAAAAGCATTTTTAGACTGCTCTTTGTTCAGAAGGTAAGCAAGACGGAGGCAGGCAGACCCAGCTAGAACCATTGGAAAGGTCATAAGGAAGGTGGGAGCTATGCAGGAGCAGACAAGGTTTTTAACTTTAATTAGTAACAATTCTGTCAATCCTATGAGAAGACTTTCAGGTTTTGGTAAGCAAAAGCAGACCAAAGACCATGGAGAAGTCCATCTTTTGGAGCGTGGATTTTGTTACAAGAAGCTAGATATGAGATCAGTACTAACTGGTGGAGGCTGACTTAAGACATAAAGGAATCACTTTTCCCTGATGGGGTGATGACCCTTATCCGCCCCACCCCAACCTCAGAAGTGAAAGACAATGAAAGTCTTTCTGCATTCAGGAGGCCATCACCCAAAATTGACAGCCTTTGATAGAAATTGCAGTGGTGCATGTCCCTCGAGTCTCACAGGTCTCAGAGTGGCTCTGTTTGATTAAACTCCCATTTCAAAATGTGCGTTTCCTAATTTTGAGGACACCTTGAGAGCTTTGGCAGAAGCACAAGAAATTGTTACTGTTACCTTTTGAATCCAGACTTGTTGGCACACAAAATTCAAGGAAAATAAGACAGTGATTAAGATAGCTGGCATCATGTAGACAGTATCAGTGTTGCAAGGAATGACATATGTCTGTCAGGAGCTGATTGCTCGCTAGATGAAGAAAATGACCTGTGGACAAAACTGACTGAAAATAGGAGGAATAAAGACAATGAAACACAGCTCGGTAAATTATTAACAGAGTCCCTGAAACATCTGCAAATTCATCAATTCATTAAGACTGGGAAGCAGACTTTTCCAGAACTAGCCTTAAAGGAAGATCTGTAGAAGAGGTGGAGCTGGAAAAGAAACTTGGAAGAGAAAAAGAAATCCCTCTCTCAAAGGATCAACATTTACAAAACTACCAGCAAGTATATGGAAAGAGAGATGCTCAGCAACAGAAGGTGGATTAACTGTGGAAGAACCTCTTGGCCTTGAAAGTCTTCGGAGAAGCTGACAAGCTGAATTGGAGAGTCTCTTTTTTCCAGCTTTCCTGAAGCCATCAGTGAGGCTGTGTGAATCCCTTATGCTGCTCTGAAGGTTTGGTGCATCCACAGCTGAAGACAGTTCAGGGCGGTTCTAAACCAGACAGACCTAAACAAACATTTCCCAAACAGAATAAAAATGTTTGTGAACGTGGTGTCTCAGTCTCCATGGGTAAACTTAAACCAGAAAGATCCTATAGCAGTAAGACAGTTCAAGCCTATAATTTTCCAGATGTATGCTGTTGAGGAGCAGTACATGGTAAAGATGGTCTGGAGTCATGCTGCCCAAGGTCCGTCATCCTGTTCAGGTAAATTAGGTAGGATATGTTTGTGCGTAGCCCAGAAGCTAAAAAGTTAATTGTCCGCACCCAGCGGGAGGGAAGCAAGGCAAACAACTCTTTAGTGTGAAGAGGGCAGAACAAGCAGCAGGGGAAAACTGGGTGCATCTGAGCCTGCCAGATCATGCTGTTTGTTTGCTTTTCTCTTTCACATTCTTCTTTCAGATAGGTCATACTGCTACACCTCTGGGAAGCTCTGCAGTAAGCCAGACACCCGCCTTCCTTTGAGCTGGCCTTGTGACAAGGCAGCTTTTAAAGATTAGGAGCTAATGGCCAGACTTTGAATATTTAAGAAATTTGGACAGTGTTAGGCAGTCAGCAATGAAAGACTCTTACAGAGTCTCATGAAAAATTGCATGTGTGATTGCAACTGTCAGTAAGTACAAACATAGAAGTTAAATGGGACACAAATTTCTCTGAATCAGACGATTATTGTGTAGTATTCTGTGTGTCCACTTAGCTGTTTAAAAAGTGACTAGATCCAGAAAAAAAATGCACTGGCTGAAAAAGAAAAGGAGTTCTGACTTTCAGTACAGTTATCAAGTATTTGGTTTTACAGACTCATACCATGCTAATATGGAAATGAAAATGGATTTTCATAGGCATACAACAACTTGTGAGGGTTACTTTTAAACAAATAAAGTTGTATATATTATGGCAGTTTGTCGTATCTCTTGTTCATCTTACATATGCCAACTTTGTGTGTTCATGGTGACTTGATTGCAAGACATCGAGACTCTTGAGATGAATGTAAAATAGCGATTTGAAAATCTGTCTAACTGTGAGGATACCCTTTAAATAAATGTGTGGCACAACCAGCTGCTTGCCAACACAACTGCTTGATTAAAAACAAAAAAAAAAAAGTTCTAAAGGTTCCTGTACAATGTAATTTTGTTGGAGCATTGAGATCCTATGGTTTTTTGACCAAGAAAAAGCACACTGTATCCATGCCATATTCCATGTGCTGTTGTCTCACAGTAAGGCATGCCTGACGGTTGACAACATCACATTCATTTAAAGGATTTTTCCTTTTAGGATGAGTACACTGGCCTCTTTTTCACCTGGAGAATTGCCAAATATGGTGCTCGCAGTGTTTTACTATCACATCTTAGAAAACTTCTGATAGTTTAAGTAACCTGGAAAGTTCAAATCTTGATATCCATTATTTTCTTGGTCAGTTTTTGAAACTGCTACTGTTCCTGGCACTAAGGTGCTGTCCAGGTCCAATCTAGAATGCTGTTTAATTTCATCAGGTATTTTGCTTTTGATTGTAACTTTTACCTGAAATCTCTCAAAGCGCATGTAGTGTGATTATGCTATGTGAGCTAAATAACTATATATATCTCCTTCTTATACAGATAGTTAATTGGATATAACTGGTGCCTGAAGAGGAAAACTTTCTCTTGGTTTACTAATGTCTTCTGGTGAAAAGCTTCTATTATAGATGTGCTTCTGTGATCTAATAATCACATATACACAGCTATTGATTACCACTCTGTACTACAGTTAGCTTTTGTTACCCTTTACATTATATCAAGAATTTTAGAGATCTAGGTCACATTTCACTCAGCCCTGTTTTCAGTATTACAGTTAAACACACACCAAATTTTCCGCAGTTTTTGCCATCTCTGCCCTTCAATTAGTCCTTCACTTGTTAAATGAGTGAAATAGCCAAATTCCATTCATCCTTCCTTCCTCTTGTTAGTCTGAAGCAAGTACTGAGCTACTCAGTTTTCACGCTGATGTTCAAGCACTGAGTGTCTGTAGCTATCGTGGTTGTTGATCAACCCTGAGCAACCTAACATAGCTTTTAGGTCAGCCCTGTCTTGAAAAGGGGCCTGGACCAGATGACCTTTCCCATTTCCAAAGGAATTTTAGGGTGGTTTGTTTGGGTTGGTTTTTTTGGTGTTTTTTTTGGGGGGGGGTGGGGAGGGGCAGGGGGGTGAGGGGTGGGGGGGTGTTGTTTTGGTTTTGTTTGTTTAACTGGTTTTGGAGTTTTCTCCGTCCTTAAAATTGTTCTTTTTTTTAAGTCTTCCAGTCATCTGATATAGTATCATTTTGACTTTTCCTGCTATTTCTTCTGGTTTCTCTGCCAAAATATGTAGTTCTTTTTTCTGTTTTCCTGCCCTATCTTGAAATAATTTTTTTTTAATTAGGTGGACATTTCCTCTTTCATTCTGGTGGTTTCTTTAAGGGCAGTTAAGTTCATACCACATACCACTAGTGTCCAGGAAACTTTGCAGTACTAACTTCTGTACAAGACTTCAAAAAAGAGGCTGAATATCGCTGAAAACAGTTCTCATGCATGTTTGTGTTGGCAGTAATTGGAAGGTAGTAAAGAAAATATTAAGACTGCAGTCAGAGATGTGCCAAATAGCTCTAGGGCAGTTCAGGTAGCCATTAAAGGATGTCTCTCACCAGCCTGCTGGTGTAGATTTTTAACAGAAAAAAGATGTATTAATAAAAAATAAAAAGCCTGTGATGCTTGCATTCCACAGCTTTGTAAAACTTCCCTTTAGGTACTGCTTCTTTGCCTGGTTAAGTAATTTGGTGATTTCAAATGTATTTTTCTCCTTTTTAAAAACATTTTGAGTGGTCTCTTTTGGACTTTTGGGCTAGATTGTGTCCCAAGGCAAAGTATATTTCCAGCCATGAGGTTCCTTGAGGAATATAAACAACAGGAAATGTTAAAAAAAAAAAACAAAACCACCACCAAAATTCCAAGACCCCCAAAAAACCCAAAATCAAAAAACCCAACCAACCAACCAAAACTGTGAAGTACGTGTGAAATGTGCAGGCTATATTCATGTACCAAACTGTTTTTATAATGTGTGTAGATGGTTTCCTTCAAAACTGTATTCATACAGCTTACAAAAGGTATGAAACAAAAAAAAGAACGTTACTATAATTTACACAAAGGCCTTAACAAGTAAGTCTTCAACCCTCTACTGAATAACCTTTTGTGCACTTACACACAATAATTCATACCTACCTGCTCATCTTGTTATTACCATTATCTACTGTTGTTTTGTATTGTAGTTAGCACCGAAAATGTGCTAATCACAGACAAGAAAAAACAAAAACCTACCGATGCAGAGAGTTTAGCTCTTGTTAACCACAAGGGTCAAGAGATGAGAACTACGATGAAAGTTGCAATGCAGAAAAATGCAGAAAGTGGCAGAAAAAATGCTGGAGTTTTTTGTACTCTTCATTACTAAAGTAACAGATTTTTGTACTAAATGCTGTTGATATCAGGGCTCATGGGTAAGCATTTACCATTTCTCTCAGCCCTTCTTCCTACTTGATTAGGACAAAGACTTTTCAAACAAGCCCAGCACTTTTTTTCTTTCTTTTTTCATTCCCTTCTCTCAAACCTAGTTTTATTTGCTATGTCTGATCATACTGCTATCCAAGCATGCTCTGCAGAGACAGAGAAGCTCTATACATTGAGACACTCCTGCCTGATTGTCATCTAACCACCAGCATCTCCCCAGCAATTGACCTGAAGTCCCAGGACTGTACTCAGCTGCTCCAGTCCTCCTATTATGGTGAAAATCTCTCTTCACCTATTTTCAGTTCTGCAATCTTCAGTCTTCTCCTTTTGCATGATTTGAAAAATGCAGGAGCAGCTGCATCTGCCAACTTTCCATGTGGAATAGCCATTTCCTATGGTGGAAAAATATGCTCTGCACAGTAATTACTGTAAGTCAAGTCCATTTAATCTGCACAAGGACTTTTATTGTCTTATGCAGTTTGGGAGGATTTGGAAGGCCTAGTCTCCAAAGTTTGTAGGATAGCAATCTTAAAGATGTTAGAGGCATGACACGTTAGATTGTTGCATATATTGGGTAGCAGAGTCTTTGGCATCATAGGCACACGGATATAAACATGGAATATAGACTCCAGTTTCCCATGAATAAGTCTAGCTAAGAGGTAGACATGGGATAATCCTTATACAGCTTTCTTATTTCCCTTTATTAACTTTGCCCTACACACTTTCTTCAACCTCTAAGCATTTTCCCCCCCTCCCTTGTGGTTTGTATGGAAGTGCATAAGATTGCAGCACGTACCCTTTTTTCACAATTTTATTTTTATGTTTGAGATCTTTCACCTGACTCATAAAAAGGGAGGATTTAAATGGTTTTCTATGAAGAGAGCCACAGCATAGCTTTAAAATTACAGTTAGATCTGTAAATTCTATCAAATCATGAGGTCAGTCTAACTTTCTCTTTCTCTCCCTTTCAGTTTTCAGTCAACTAGTTACTTGGCTTCATCTCCAGAAGTGGTTGTTTGTTGTTCTTGTACTGTTGGAGCCACTGCTATTGTTTCAGGATTGAATCTGGCAGAGGAAAGGAGCCTGTGATGCTTGGGCACCTGTAAAAACACCTACCACAAAACTGTAGAATTGTATATATTTTAGTTTAAAAAATTTGCTCTTTAACATTATTAATAGGAGGCTCCCCGAATTCACTAAGCTAAACTTTGGTCATTTCTTTATGACTTTCCTTTTGTCCAATTCTGTTGGTATGTTTACATGAGCTGAAGTCTCTATGTGTAGATTTTAGTTCTTTATTTTAATCTTGCCATAATTTTCCCAACTGTGGTTTGATGTTTTGCAGAGAACCTAGTGGTCCCTAGACCACAATTTGAAAAACACTGCTTGGAAGATATTTAGTCTTCAGTTCTTGTTTTGGTCTTTTTATAGAGTTAGAGAATTGATGGGTCCAAAATCATCAACTTAAGGTTGGACTAGATGATCTCTGAGGTCCCTTCCAACCTGTGATTCTGTGATTCTGTGAACTTAAGTTTTTGGGAACAGGACTGTTTCCTTTGAAGAATGTTGCCTGATGCAATCCAAAGTAGGGCATATCAGCTCTCAAGGACAATATATTTGTACAAAAATCAGCAAAATACTTAAATTTGTTTCAGAATCCACCACCAGTTTTTGTCCTTTCCTTGTAGCCAATCCTATGGAATCAAAAAACACTAGATCAGGAATCCTAGGCAGTGCTTGTCATATTTCCCTTTTGATTTCATACAAAGGGATGTGAACAGATTATTATCATCCATAAGGCCAAACCATAAACTCCCAGTAAAGCAACAGGACATGCCGTGTTGAGCTATCAGTGATCAAAATTACAATAATAGCTTTAGATAATGTGTTCTTCATGTGGAGGAAGCAGGAAAACTTCCTTGGAGTCTTTTATCTCTAGGAAGGCATGAATTCCTACATTGTCCAAAACATATCTTCTGGCTATTACTTGAAAACACCCAATGTATTAGCAAATCTTCATTTATGCTTAGTGGTTCTTCAGAAGGAATCTCCAACTGCTCTGCTACAGTTCTCTGGGTAAACACCTTTCCTACCAGATGAGAATACTTCTTGACCAAAAAAGTTACTGTACTACATGCCCAATGTGAATATTAACTGCTCGATCCAGGTTTTAAAAGTATGAATTTGTTTAGACAATTTGAAGTTGATCATGAAGAAGATTTTGTGTCTAGAAGTTATTATTTAATTTATTATTTATTTAACGTCTCCTTCCTACAGTAGGGTAATGTGAGTTGCTCAAAATGGTCTTGCAGCTCTTTTGAATAAATGTTCAGATTCCTTCAAATAGGCTTTTTAAAGTTCAAAACAAGCCCATGTTTCACTTAGAAATGTCCACTAATTATCCACAATGCATCTGTTCAGCATATCAATCTTTGTAAGTTTTCCCCTTAAAAAAGAAAAGAAAACCCTAGAAATAAAGGCAGTTGCTTATGTAAGCAATTTCAAAGTTAAATATTATCTTAGAAGTGCTGTGGATGGAAAACAGTTGTAGGGTACTGCATGATTAGTCCACTGAGGTTAATTAGAGAGCTGTTCAGGTTTTGCAGGAGCCAAGAAGCAATGAGAGATAATCCAAAGTTTGGATTGAATTATTCTGTCTCTTGTAGGGACTTGCAAATGGAGTTTACAAATTTCCAACTGTGCAGACTGGTAAGGTGGGTTTTTTTCTTCAGAAAAATTGCTGTTTGGAAACAATTTCAGCAATACTTTACAATGCTATGTTATAGTCATGACCTACCAAGTTATCATTGGTAAGTGATCCTTCACGAGTCAAGAGCTGGATGTTTAATTGCCCACTTCTGGGATTCTCATTTTGCTCTGTGTTTAGTCTCTAAGTTAGGGCCCATTTTCCAGGTCTACAGTCCTTTTGACTCATGTCCTATGGATCTCTCTTGCTGATGAAAAAATGCTCTGTGTAAAGAGAGTTTCACCATGCGCACAAAGCATATGAAGCATTTCTCTGTAGGTGGCATGCATGGGACAGATTATTGCGTATAGCTCATGGGGAAGACATGAAGAGGGTGCTGTTGGTGGGGTATATACATGTGTTCATCAGGGTGCTTTGGCATGGAGGGCATGCAGGTGCTACAGGGAGGCACTGAGCTGTTGCTGAGCAGTGAGAAATTCCCAGGTGCTGCCAGCATTGGAGCCAGCAGAGATGAGAAGCGGCTTGCTGGGATAGTGTGTACTGGGAGGAAGGAAACCTCAAGTCTGTTCCTCGCTCTGCCCTTGATGTAAGATCTTAGTGGGTCCAGTACCCACCCTTGTTACTCCTGCCTTATCCGTCTGATGTCTTCTGTGTAACGTTTTTAGTTTTGCAACTGCCTTTCCATAGCTGTTACCCTAGAGCTTCCAAGTGAAAGCGTAAGTTTCAGCTGAGCTGCAGAGCTAGGAACCACCTTGTCTTGCCTATCCATCACGGTTAATCAAATATTGAGGGGTGGGAGAGGCTTAAGCAGAGGAGCCTGGCTGGGATTTTTTTCCTTCAATCTTGTTCTGTTATCATAGCACTGTGTTTGGTTCCCGACACAGCTGTGATGAAAAGAGATCACGAGATAACTGCAATACACACTGGTGTTGTGCGACGTTACTATGAAAAGATCAGAAAGAGATGCTGCTGCACAATCTCTTTTCATTGCTTCATATATTTACTATTAACATATAATCAAGCAATTGGATCTTTGTCTTGGCTGAGCTCCTGTCCTGGAAGACACGCCCAGTGTTTCACCACTGGCCCTGTCTGTCACTGTTGGTGGGCCTGAGAGGCACTGAATTGGAAGTTTGTGTTCTTATGAATGAAAAATGTGCCAATAAATAGCAACATGCTTTACTCAATCTCTGTTTATCAGATTGCTTCTGGCCTCACCTGAACTGGTCCCTTTGCCAGAACTGAAGCTGCATGTGTGACAGGAGACAGGCTTAAATCAGTGGCGCATTAAATCAAACGTTAATAGTATGTGTGCAAAGACTTATCAAAAGGACTGGTAAATTATGTGTTCAGAGAGGCCTTACGTAGTTAGGACAAAGAATGTCTCACTGTTTTCAGAGCAAGAAACGAGGCCTTTTTGTTCTTCTCCAAGAGGCGAGTAGCACCAAGGTGTGTGTTGGCAGTTTAATTGCTCCAGACTCCGAAAGAATGCTTGGTTTGCAAAATTTTCCTCTCTTCTATTTTATTCCCCAGTTATGAATTCCACGTGAAACCTAGAAACCCTCTTGGTGAAGGTCCAAGTAGCAATGTTGTGGCATTCAGTACTGAATCAGGTAAGAACTTCCAAAGGCCTAACCATCTTTTACAGTGGCTCTAGTATCCATGTTTGTGGGACATACAAAAGGCTCTCTTGCTTCATTTTTGTGTGCTTGGTCTTGCTCTTTACTAGCTCCAGATTGGCTTTTTACTTCTGAGCATGTTACGGTAGTGCCTGGAAGGTCAGCCTGAGACCAGGGCTATATTGTGTGAGGATTTAGGATGGCCGGGCTGCAGGAGGAAAAAACAGGAGCACAGAGAGTTCATCTGGTGTTCATTATAAAGAAACTACCTTCATCCTTAGAGAAGGCTCAGTCATTTAAGATTAATACTCCTGAACTTTTTGTATCTATCAAACTCATTAATGACTTCTGGATGGGGAACATAAGGTTTTTCTTTGGGCTGGTGTGTTTGTAGACACTTTTGCTACCTGTTCTGTCAGGCTGCTGTATAATAGTGATGTCTTTTGGCTGAAATAAGGCTTGAGTTGAGGAAAGTCGATGTCCCAGTATGTCCTCTTCCATCCTGTTTACTCTCCTGTGAAACCGTTTAATAGGTGTACACAAGCCTGTTTTGACGTTTTGTTGGTTCCCAAGTTAAGTCCTATCTGACTCAGAGGTGAGAATCAGGGAGTGCCTCTGCTTTGCCTATTTTAGTTCCCCATGAGGCTAACTATGGCTGACTTGTTGACTTTATACAAGAAAGATACCATCTTTGTGTAGAAGTGTTTATTGCTTGATAGTACTTTAGGACCAAATAAAACACAAAATAGATGTAGCCTTTTTAAAAGGACTTTGTCAATCTGCGTTTTGAGCCAGGTCTAATAATATAATAGTCCTCATCAAGTGCTGTCACTGACGGATGAGAGTTTTGGCTGAGCAAGGGATTAGCCAGGGAGGAGTTCAGACTATGCCACACATATTTAAAAACCATGAATATACTCTTTGTAATCCTAGATAGTTAAAACTGAAAAAAATGTTTATGCCAAGTGCAGTTCTCATGAATGACAAGGCTTATGTTCTGTCTCCTGTTTAGCTTGGACAAATTAAGCATACAGTTGTATTTTTTTCTTAATTGCACACACCCATGTCTCACTTTTGGGCTTTCATAGCCACGTTTTGTGTGGCAAGTATTACAGAGGGGTCCTTTTTATTATGTAAATTCTGAAATTGAAATTTTAACAAAGATGCAGTAGAATTGGTTTCTGCTGGTTACAGGTTTAAACTCTTCTTTTTATGAGAACTGTGTTTGATGGGTATTGTCCCATAAGAAAAACTTCTAAAAGCTCATCGACACTGTAGTTTCACATAAGAAATATATTTATTTTCATTTAATTTAATTCAATACAGAAGTGAACTTTGCGTCCAAAACTCTTTGTTTCACACATTACAGCCTATGTCAACTGTAGAAAATCACTGACCAATGCTTTTCCATTGAAATATTGGGAAAGTTCATTTTACAGTGTCTGACTGCGTGTTTGCTTTCTTCCCCCAGCGGACCCAAGAGTGAGCGAGCCAATTTCAAGTAAGTCTTTTATGTGTAGTATAGTGTCTTCTGATCAGGAATTTTTTCAGAAATGAGATAGCATGATTTTACAAGGAGGGCGGCTGTACCGCACCAATTGAATGAGTTATGGAATCAAACAGCATTCGCACATGATTTCACTCCCGCCACCCATACCCCTGGTAAGGAATTCATGCCAGGCTGCTTGTTTACCTGAGCGGAACGCAGTGAACGTGATGTGGTGCTCCCACGGCAGCTGGGATGGCTTCATACCAATGTACACGAATGAGCTGAGGACAGCCTCATATTTTCTC
The DNA here is from genome assembly GCF_949628215.1 of Phalacrocorax aristotelis. Lineage (NCBI taxonomy): Eukaryota > Metazoa > Chordata > Aves > Suliformes > Phalacrocoracidae > Phalacrocorax > Phalacrocorax aristotelis. Next base: position 124,795,363 of record NC_134276.1, read on the forward strand.
AGCCTTCTCAATAAAGCAAAAGAAAGCTCTGTAAAATGAATAAACTACTCCATACTTCTTAAGCGAGTTAACAGAGCACGACTCAGAGGATAGTATGTACCTGCCATTCTGTTTTAGAAAAAATTTCTGCTTCTGAAGGCTTGAGCCAGCTCTGCTTTAGGCCACTTACAAGACTCTTGCTGTCTTCAGTGGGAGGTGAACTGAGCTTTTGAAGAACAGCTGAGATTGCTTGAGCAAATTGGGCTGCTTTTCGCATTTGTAACGGGCATCGCTTTGACAAACACTGAGACCCCATTTCTTTCCACGGGATTCATGACACTTAATTTTTATGCGTATTTTTGTTAAATCACATACAGTTTGCTGCATGTTGACTGTCCTGGCTTGAACCCACCAAAGAACAGTGACTGTATCACACACTTTGTAAATGAGAGTTTTGCCAACGCACAGACGTTGTCCCCCTAACAAGGCCCTAGAATGAGCTTATTCCAAAATGGCACCCCCCCAAACACACACGGAGCAGAAGCAGTTCACTGCATCAATCATATCTGCACCTTTTGGTGCTTCCCTGAAATATCTGTCATGTTCAAAATGCAAGTGACTGGTGCCGTGGTGCATTTTGCTTCATCGAGGTTTCTAGTTCTATTTATTTGAATATATTTGTTGTACCTAATTTTGTATGCAGCATCATACTTCAGCCTCTTTCTTCCTCTCCTGCAGTGGGAAAAGATGCCATCTGGACTGAAATCCCATTCAATTCGGACAACTATTCAGAATGCAAAGGGAAACAATACGTAAAGAGGACTTGGTATAAGAAGTTTGTAGGTGTGCAGCTGTGTAATTCTTTGAGATACAAGATATACCTCAGTGATTCACTTACAGGTAAGAGACATTCAAATCAGTGTTGTCCACATTATACACGCCTTAAAGATATTGTGGTTCCAGAACTAGAGATGTTTAACGAGACGAGCTCTGCTGAAGTGTGGTCAGGTATGTTTACTCTAGTCCACAGACAGATTAATCATAAACAGCCATCTGCTTGTGCTCTGTAATCATTGATGGTTTGATACCAACTTTTCAGACTCAGGCCTTCTCTGTGGTGATCACCTGATTTTAAGTACCTGTTGGTATGCTGGGGGTCATACAGAAAATTGATAAAGATCAGGTCTCGCCAGTGAATAGCATATTGTAAAGGTGCCAAATTTATATTTAAAGGGTGGCCTGGAATTGTTCTTGATTAGAGGATTAGGACTAATTTTAGACCGGGATTAGACGCAGTCATTCCCATCCCATTTGGTAAACATCTTGTTACTTCATTCCTGTGAGGCTTATAAATACATGACTTCAACACTAGTCAACAGGTTTTATTGACCTGCTTTGACGTTTTTGTTTTGTTTTCACATTCCCCATTTTTGCTTATAATTTATTTCTAACCACACACACACACCCCCCTTCTTTTTCTTGTATTATGTTTTACTACCAACAGCAGCCTCCTGGCCTTATCTTCAAGTTTTGTTCCGTGTCTTAAGGTCACTAGAGTGTGATGCATTTAAGACCTGAATCAAGTGACACATGTTAGGCATAAGCTGGGGAAACATCCTGTAAAAAAATGTTTTTTGGTTAGTTTATACTCAAGCAGAACTTTGTGCCTTATGTAGATTGTACAAGCTACATTTAGAAATATATTTTAACTTCTTATAATCCATCCCAAGCTCCTGGCTTTCTTCCGTATGAGGTCTTTTATCAGAGCTGCATGGACAACTCTATCACAATGGCATTAGCATGGCATCCAGAGCACAACCGTGTACGGGAAATGTGTTCTGAGTGCAAGTTAGGCAGTGTGTTCATCCCATGGGATTGGATTAACTAGGAGAAACTGTGGCTGAAAGCATCAACTTTCATAACCCAACGTCGCCCCATCTCAGAGCTCAGCACCCCACAGGAGCAGGGCTCTGGCCTCTGTATGCAGGAACATGGAAAGAAAAGAGGAGGGGAGTGTAGGACAGCCCTTACCGATAGAATTTTAAGCTGCCCAGCCTTGCACCACTCTCCCATGAGCAGACAAGGAAGGAAAGCCCTGCCATTAATAGTAAGTACAATACCTCATACGTAAATAATATCTTGGCAATTACGTGAATAAAAGAGACTATTTTGAACAGAGGTATCATTCATTCAACTGTTGCTGTACTAACCAGCTGTGATCAAATGACAAACACTGGCAATGAGGCGGAGTGTATCACAAAGCCAGCCAGAAGAGGAAATAGCAGCGCTAATCTAGCAGGACTAGACTTCAGCCCTAAATCAAGTGAATTAACGCTGCAGTGAAAGCTACTTCAATCTTAGAAGAAAAGTTTAATATATCGGGAGCCCATTTTCCTATTTTCATTAGATTGTTTTTGTTCTTGCTGGAAGGGTGGTGATTTAACTTGGCTGGAGAAAGATCATGGTAGCCTCATTGTGTTCATTATACTTGCTAAGCTTGGTTCTTGCACTTGAATTGTTACGACCAGTGCTGACCAGTTGTCATAATATTTGAAAGAATTGAAATATTTATGTAGAAGGAAAGCTGCTTTTCCCCCGTTTCCCAAGTGAGACCGTCATGGCACAAGCCCCTATATGCGAGTGAGAACGTTTCCAGTTTGAAGCCAAATTCTGTTCTGGCGTGTTTCACTGCCACACCTTGTCTCATCGTGCCCCCGAGGCCGGCGGCAGCACCAGCCAGCTGGGCAACCCGTGTGCCGGCAGTGAAGGGCTGCGCTGAGGTCCGAGTGCCGCTGTGCGCTGAATGTGCCTTCCGAAGCCTTGCCATTTAAACAGCGTAGTGATGTTGACATTTGGGTGCATTGTACAAATGCCGTTGTATGAGGCAGCCAACAACCCTATCTTTTGTGTGCTGGTTTTTAGCAAGAGTTCATGCTAGTAGTGTGGCAGAATTCATAGAATAGAATCACAGAATCATTAAGGTTGGAAAAGACCTCTAGGATCATCAAGTCCAACCACCAACCCAAAACCCCCGTGTCTCCTAAACCGTGCCCTGAAGGGCCACATCTACACATTTTTTGAACACCTCCAGGGATGGTGACTCCACCACCTCTCTGGGCAGCCTGTTCCAGTGCCTGACCACTCTTGCAGTAAAGAAATTTTTCCTACTATCCAACCTAAACCTCCCCGATGCAGCTTGAAGCCATTTCCTCTCATTCTATCACTTGTAACTTGGGAGAAGAGACCAATTCCCACCTCGCTACAACCTCCTTTCAGGTAGTTGTAGAGAGCAAAATCCACAATGTATAAAACAAAGATGGTATCTAATTTTCTTAAGACCACCCATAAGGGAACACTGGAAAAAAAATTAATTTACTTTATGCTAGAATCGCTATCCCCAAAAGAGAATCTCCTCATTTGTTGGCTAAATGTTTTTAAGTGTTTTCCTTTACTGTGGAAAGAATCGGGCAGTAAGAATTTAATAGTCACTGAGGATGCTGCTAATTTATGTATAGCAATTGTTTGAATTATGCATAGGTTACGCTGTAGGCCAGAAGAGTGTGTGTGTATCTGGAAGTTACTGTTATTGTCTTAGCCATAAAAATATCTGGTTTATTCTGTCTCTCATGAAGAAAAACTGATCTACGTTACACATGCCAGGACTGTTCTATAAACCAGCATCTACTGCTGACCTCATTTAACAGTCCTCCAGAGCAGTCACTGTAGGCATTCCAGAAAAGCAGGCCACTAAAAAAAAGTATTTATTGAGGGGAGGAAAGAAAATAAATTCTAAATGTGACCTTCAACAGCCATGGAAAAAGAAAAGAAAAAAAATAAAAACCTGTTTTGGGCAGCCTGAATGTTCTTAATTCAGACCAAAAACTTGCTGAGAGGAACTCCCTCTGACCAGTTCCCCTATGGAAAAAACATGCCTGCAGCCAAAACTAGATAGTAATAAATCATCTTCTAAAGCTAGAGAAGGACTGCATGCACAGAGACCATCAACTGGATATGAGGATTGTTGGCAAAGTATTGATCAGATCACAAAAAGACGAGAGAGTTTATCGGCAGGCTGCTCTAGTATTAATTGCACTTCAGGGAGCAGTATCGTAAGCCACCTCGCCGCCTCTCAAATGGCCATGAGGGCACACGCTCAAGGCTGCAGGACACCCAACATCCAGCGAGTACCTGGACTTCCTGCTCAGCCTACACCTGAGCACCGAGCCGATTCCTAAGTGCCCTCACCTTTCCCTTCAACCGCACAACCAAAGGTTGAGCATGCTAAGAACAAGTGCTGTGAGAGGAGCTTAGAAAAACGTGAGTAAGAGAAACCTAAGTTTCTCGTTTAAGAGAAGGAAGAGAGAAAGAGGTAAGTTCAGCTGGAACTGTTTCCTGACGAGGCTTGGGAAGAAAACATACCGTGCTTTCCTCCATCTTCTGAACTGAATTTTACTAATGTCTTGCAAATCAAATCAGTAAGTAAAAGCATCTCTGTCAGAACTCCTTCACTGCGAGTCCTCTTGTGAACAGGAGCAGCACAGCCCGGACCGTCAGCACATGGTGCATGGGGTGCGCGAGACCTTGTTTTCTACTCAGTTGCAGTCAAGTGTCCTGCTTAAGCGATCCTGCAAATAACATGCGGGCACACTTCGTGCTCTGGATAAGCAGTTACTATACCGAGGTCATCTAGCTGTTAAAGGATATCACTTGCACATACATGTTGTAAAAAATATGATGATTTATAAAACAGGCCCTGGCTGTGTTATGAGGTGGTCTGTTAAAATATCTTTGAGGGTACCGGGGGCTTCCTGACGGGGAACCAAACCTGCCTTCCATTCAGATCACTCGCAAAACTTACCTCATTTTTGATAGGATCAGGATGAGGTTCTAGGCAATAACAGAATTTCACTTACTGTATGAAATGTAAGGAGGGGGAGAAAACACATTCGGGCACAGATTTTGGCCAGGAATGGGGCACTTTCAGCCACGAGCGCCGGACTTGGCGTGTGGATGTACTGTTCAAATTACAGCTACAGAGCTTGAGAGGAAAAGAATCGCAGCACTCACGTTGGCTTCCCCACAGACCAAGAGCACAGCCCATTGCCTCTGGTGGTTTTTGGAAATGGCCCTCAGTAAACTGGATACGGATTTTTGACTTTGCTGCTTCTTTGCTTTCAGGAAAATTTTATAACATAGGAGACCAGAGAGGCCATGGAGAAGATCACTGCCAATTTGTAGACTCATTCTTAGATGGAAGGACAGGACAGCAGGAAGATCTGCCAGTCAAAGATGGTAATTCCTAACGCCGCGCTCTGTAGCAAACCTCGGCAATTCCTTTGTCTGTTTCTTTTTCCTGCCAGTGGACTTGGCGCCCGCTGCTGGGGTGGGCGGTGGAGAGGGGCTGCCACTTTGCAGGCAGAAGAGAGTTGAGAAGTTTTTGAAGATGAGCGATGACTTATTAAAAGAAGGTTATGACTCGGGTTCTGTTAGGTGGTAAACAGCCTCTCTCCTGTTTAAAACATTCCAACAGATTATTCACGGTTGGTACCACAGATTTAAGCCCAGCCACAAATCTGAGTTTGCAGAGAGGCATGAAGTGTTACGTTCAGACTAGCAAGGTTGACTCAAAGTGCAGTAAATCATCAGCTGGGCATTGAACAGCTTTGTTTAGTGCTAATGAGAAAGTAAGACGTTATTACTGGAAAATATAATTCACGCTGCAGTAATTCTGCGTGCACTAATTTGAACCGGGTGCCTCGAATTCCAGTCTGGTCTAAGCGGGCATGGGACTGGCTGTCCTAAACACAGCTGTGACCTGCCTGGCCACTTTTCACATGCTGCTGAGGCTCGGGCATAAGAAACTTGTTCTTCTGTCAGCTGAACTCCTGCCTCGCCTGTTTGCAGCAGCGCCAGCCTCAGGTATTCCATTCCCCTGTGGGGTAAGGCGGCAGGTTGCGTCGATACACGCGTGCAGGCCGAGCATGTCATGGAATACTTGACTGAGAAAAATATCAAAACGGTTTTCAGTACAGTACCAGTGGGTTGAGCAAACCTTCCCGGCAGTACTGCTTCATTTATAAAACACCTTATGGCAGCACAGAAATGCACGGAGGTACCTGAAAAGAAGTGGGTGAATGATCTGAAAGGTGTTTGCTTATGTGAGCTTTGTATTTTTTTTTTTAAGGGAGGCCTTTGCTTTTCCTTTCCCTGTCAGTGTTGCCCATTTGTAAAGGTATTTTCTTTGTGTAAGGAACTGTCTGAATCCAGTTTGGCGTTGCCAGGACAGAAAACCTCTCTGTTGTACTGGATTGACATTTTTTAAAAGATTTTATAAGTTTAAAAAAACCCTTTTACATAAAAAGCTACTCTTGCTTAAAAGACATGTAAAAATCATCTGTTTTCAGTGACTGGATTTAATTGAGGAGATTCATGAGCTACATTCATTTTTAGAAAAAAAAAAAAAAAGGCCAACACAACAATCAATCAAACCAAAAAAGCCCCCGCCTTTTCTGTAGCGCTTATTTCTAGCAAATGAACTGAACAGGGGACAGAACAGACAGATTGTCCATTGCTGCTCCGCCCGTCCCTGGCTGCAGCAAGCTGCGTTCTATTCAAACAGGAATTAAGGACATCGATTTGACCTGAAGCGCAGGGAGGGTGTCGTGACTGCTATTGCGTCTTAGTGGCAGAACAGTATTTTCTGTGTGTGTGCACGCGCACATCTGTGTGTGGGCACACGCATGCTTTAGCAGCCACACATACGTATTTCTGATGGATTCATTGGATTCAGCACTAACTGCTCTCTTTAATTTTTAACTTAACGTTAATTGTTCGAATGGGCAGCATGTGTATTGTCATACAGAACAGATTTAAAGCAGGAAGTATGAGCTTTCGCTTGGGGAATGGGGAGATCATATGAAATATCCCCAAGGGTCAAGTTCTGTTTAGGTTCAGTGGAGTGTTAAGGCTACTGCAGCGGGCCCTAGTTAATTCATCATTGTAACTTTGCGAGGAGGAAGAGCCTCCTGTCTAGCGAAGACCCCAGCAGCAGCCAGAGAGGGGAGGAAGGGGGCACCGGTCTCGCCCTGCCAGCACCATCCATGGGTGGGCGCTGGGAACGCCAGTCTCAAGGGGCACAGGCTTCACCTCCTCCGCTCTGGGCTGCAGCAAGCCCAAGCACCTCTGCTTTGGGTTGGGTTGGGTTGGGTGGCCAAACGCCAGCCGGTTCAGCGCGCTGAGCGAGGGAGGGGGCGGCAAACAGCCAGGCCTGTTTGTGGCGGAGGGGTTAACAGCTCAGCGCGTAGCTTAGCCAGTAAGTGCCCGGCACACAGACGTCACCGGGCACTCAAAGCAAGGTGCGGTCTGCAGGCTCCATGCAAACATCACTCTGTCCTCTGCTCCAGGATTTTTCAGGGCAGTTCGTCAGGAACCTGTCAAATTTGGAAAAATAGGCGGGGAGACTCACATTAACTACGTTCGCTGGTACGAGTGTGGAACATCAATACCTGGGAAATGGTAGATGCGACATGAACGTGGTGAAGAGGCCCAGCACTTGCCGCCCCCGTCCTACTGCCCAGCGCAGGCGCAGAGATGGAAATGGTTATGGTACACCTGGCACTTAAGTTCGCTGACGTGCAAGGGTTTATACAAGTCTAATGCCAATACTGCATTAATTGTGTAATAGCGTAGGCTGCTTACTGTAGTTATCCAGTTTTACAAATTTGTTTTTAGGTTTACAAAAAAAAAAAAAAAAATTATCCCAAAGAGGCTAGGGACACGTCGTAGGATAACGTGTAGGGAAGCTGGCTCCCTGTTCTTGAGGTATGGTTTATATGGTCTTTTAAAAGATACAGTGTGTGTATATTATTTATCACAATGTTGTAATAAATGTTTAAGGCACAGTTATGGCAGAGTTGGTCATGAAACGCAAGGCGTGTTAGTTTTTTAAAAAGTCACTGGTCTTCTTGTAAGTGCCATAAGCTACCTGTCCAGAGAGAGCGAGATATTAGGCTCCCCAGTTACAGAAAAGACCCTACACTTTTTAATATCCTGCACCCAGTAAACTTGAAGCGCTTTCTCCTTACAAACAGTTTATACTCCTGCCAAACCGCTGAGGTAGGTTGCTATACGTGCAGCTTTAGATGATCAGGTTAGTGGTGGATTTTTTTTTTTTTTAACCCCTCCATGTGTTTTCAAATGCTTCAGCTCCAGCAAAAACGTACATTCAGCCTAATGCTACCGAGGTAGGGCCACTGCCCTGCCCGTGGTTGGGGCAGACAGGTATGTATGTACGTGGAATTAAAACAAACAAACAAAAAAAACCTGGCCTGCAGCACTGCGGCTCTTCACTTCATGCAAATGTAGTTTTCAGAGACTTCCTGGTTCAAAAGCCAAATGTACGTACAGTGCGGGGGGACTTGGAAGGGTAAATGAAATGAAAGAGGGGAAAAAAATAAGCTACCTGTAACAGCATAATCAGGTTTGTTTTATTTGTAAACGAAAGGAAAATATTGGTTTAAAGCATTGTTGACTAGGGACAAAGGGAAAGAGCCATAACAGAACTTTGAAACTGCTTTACAGGAATTTTGACTAAAACCTCTCCCAAAGCTATTGTTGTACTGCTTGAACATGTATGACCTAAATAAAGAGATGTAGTTTTTTTTAAAAAAGGTGTTATTCATTGCATTACTAATGTATTGAAAAAATATGAACAGGAACACCCAGATATATATATGGTAGTCGTTTATAGAAAATGCCTTATAAAGTACATTGCAGGTACACTGTACTGCCAATAAAATATTTTTTAATCAAGTGGTTTTCTTAGTGTTTTACATGAAAACAAGCACTAGTTTCTGTGGCAGATGCTGCTGTTTCAGGAAGAGGGTTGCTCCAAATCGAGCACAGCCAGCCCGAGTTAAAGCTGTGCCTTAGGGACCACGTGGCTGGTGCGGCGGCGGCAGCACTGAAGGATGCTGAGGGCAGGACTATTTTCACTCCATTTCCTCATTCGTCTTTACGAGAGGTCAGGCAGCTTGCCCCAGTCCACTTCTGGGGAGGTTTTTTTTTTGTTGTTCCCAACTTAGTTTTATGTATTCCTAGAATCCATAAGATGGAAAATATTAACTAGGAGAACGTTTTGCCCACTGCTGTTATATGGTCTATTGAATTTGTTACAGCTCTTCATCTGCTTTTTTCTTGGCTCAGAATCAAGTCACTAGAGCTGCACTCCCAAGTTTTTCTGGGTGGCAAAGGTCCTGTGGAAAGTTGTTCCATTTTAAGAGTTCATTTTTAAAAAAAAAAATAAATGTATTTGGCTTTAATTTTCAAGTAATAAACCCATTCTCCCCCTGCCCTTGTTAAACTGGTAAGGGCCTCTGAGGTGTCACATACTGGTTCTTGTTCGTTTGGTAAAAGGGTTATTTGGCTGTTAACAAGAGCAGGCCGTGCAAACCCTGCTCCTGCTGCTGAGCCTCTGCAAAAGCAATCTGTATTCGCAACACCCCTCCATTTACCCACCTGAACAGCTGCCCCTTCCCCTCCACACACCAGCACGGCTGGCTCTTTACCTCGGTATCTGCACGCCCAGCACGCACGCTTGTCTTCAAGCGGTTTTCTTGTTCAGTGTGACAAGAATTCTAAAGCCAAAATGAGGCACATGGTAGATTCGGGGGTTTTTTTATTAGTTTTTCCACGTGAGCATTACAATTTATAATACATTGTATCTAGTTTTACCTCCAGGACAAATCTAATTTAGTACATCATGGTATTAGTAAAAACAAGCCTGGCAAGTGGGCTAGACTTCCAACTAGCATCTTCATATCCTTCCACCAAGGCGAGCTCGACCGTCACTCACTTTACAGACATGTAGGTAGTGTCTCCCAAAGACAACCCGGCCCCAAATTAAACTAGGAAGCAGATACAATTTAAAGCAGGAAAGGTTGGGTCGGTCGCCCCCTCCCCCAGCAGCATTTACCTGGCAGCCATCGTTTCAGCCGGTGACCGGTAGGTTCGGAACCTCGGCTGGAGCTCCCGGGGCCGGCTGGGCTGGGCTGGGCTGGGGGGCGGGTGCCGGCCGGCCGCCCCCGGCCTAGCGGTAGCCCGGCCCGGGCTGGGTGTAGCCCTGGGGGCCGAAGGGGGGCCGGTTTCGGGCGTAGGGGTTGGGCCCGCCGGGCGGCGGGGTGAAGCCGGGCCGGGGCTGGTAGGCGGCGGCGGGGGCGGCGGCGGCGGGGGCCGGCTGGGAGGCGGGGGGGCCGCTGTAGGGCGCGGGCTGCGAGGCCTGGGCGGCGGCGTAGGGCTGCGGGGGGTAGCTGCCGCCCCCCGCCCCGCCCGCCCCCGCCCCCGGGTACTGCGGCGGCGGCAGCTGCGGCGCCGGCCCGGGGAAGGCGGCGGCCGGGGCCGGGCCCGGGGCCGGGGCCTGGCTGTAGGCCGGGAACTGCTGGGCTTGCGGCGAGGGGGCTTGCTGCTGGCTGTAGCCGGCTGGAAAGGCAAAGAGCGAGAGGGGAGGGGGGTGAGAGGGAGCAGGAACCGCGGGCGCCGGCAGAAACAGCCCTCTTTCTTTTCCTCTCCTTTTCGCAGCCACAAACACAAAACCATGCAGTAAGCACAGAAATGCACAGAGTGAAGCGCAAGTTTTCCTGCCTTCCACCTAAGCTGCCTGGGGTTTGGTGCATTACCGCGGCAGCGCTGAGAATAGTTAGTACGAAATAGTTTCCCCCTGACTGACAAGAAATTAAAAAAAAAAAGAGAAATAGTATTTTACCATCATATCACATGAAAAATAAAGAGCCTTCACTGGCAAATGAAGGAAAATGCAACCTTTTCCCCAAATAAAAACTAAACTGTCACAAAAATATTGTCAGGGGCTTATACAAGTCATACCTTTGGTTAAATCATAGCTGTTTTCAGGTCTTTAAATACGAAAAAGTAGTGCAGAACAGAATACCTTAGTACAAAACTTCCATTTAAATGTGGCCCAAAGTTGTTTTTTCTGCGTAAGACCAGCTTTTCCAAAAGAAATTTGTCTTACTGAAAACTTGAAAAATGACACAAAGTCCTTTCATGAAGAAATAGCTACTTTTATCCACCATGAAACACACCTGCAGCTACTTGCAATGAAACCTCTCCAGTGACTGGAATCCTGTCAGCATTAAACACCAGACACACAAATTATTAAAAGTGCACAGCCCTCGACGGGAAGAGTAAGGGTTGAAGAATGCACTGGAGGAAACTCACCTTGAAACTGGGATCAGAATTTACTCATGAGACAAACCTCCGAAGGGTCCGTTTTTACTGCCATGAGTAATTAGCCACATTGTTGCCCCTAGCAGATCTACAAGAGTGGGAATGGATCCTGCTCTTGGGGGACATGGGTTTAGAAGCAGACACTACTCGTGGGATCAACACCAAAACAAAAAAAGTCTATCAGTCAAGGTCTTCAAAGGCTGCTGTCACTAGGTCCTCAAGAAAAAAAAAAAAAGGACCGTTTCTCAAACATTAGGTTAATCATGAAGTAAGTAATGAAAAACAGGGGGGCCCCACGCCAGGTTTGGTGGTGTTTCATTCTTACTTGAAGATGGTGTTGTTTAGAATGCAAAACTCACATTGCACTACAGCTTTCACAGGAACTTCTCCAGTAACATAATGGATTAGATGACGGTAGGATATGACTAGAAAGCAGGTGGAAACTCCCTGTGTTCCTCCACTTAGTTTTTAAGCCTAAAGAAAGTCAGATAGACCCTTCCACTTCCACCAGGCTTGTTACTTCTTCTGAAATTAGACTTCAGAAATTCTGTCACTCTTCTAACTACAAGTGTGGGGGTGAGAAATCTACAGAGAACAAGATACCATTCAGAGACCGGAATCAAGCAGCTCTCGCACGCTGCACAGGAACAAGGGCTGAGGAACAAACCTTCAGTGTCAAGACATCTAGGATTCTTATCCAAGATAAACTTGGAATTTCTTTATAAGCTCTGTGAGCATTCTCATGTACATCAAAACCGATGCACTCCCACTGTATACACTGCACACCAAAAAATAGGCCATACAGGCTCTATTCTGAGTCACCTGCTGGTATGGGAGTCTTTTGTTTAGTTTGAGGAAGGTTGTTTAAAACCAGGAATGATAAATGCTTTGTATCATTTTCTAAAAGTGTTAAAGCAACTTGCAATTCGTTACGGAATCTGCTGTTAGAGGTTCATTCCTGGACTTTAGCTGGATTATGATTCCTAGCATACACTAGGCGTTATTAGATGCCAGCTGCTTCTAAAGAAAGAAACTGAAAATTCTCAAGTCAAGTATTTTGGGTATATGCAAAAGCCAGGTTTTCGTATTTGACTGCATATAAAGCACTACTGCGCTAAAATGTTCTTCTGCTAGAAGTCTACGGGCGCCTGGACTTGAGGTATCAGCGAAATAGACAACTAAAACAATCTATCACTTGAAAGTTTCTCTGAAATTACAGTATTTACTGAATGACAGCTATAATCACTCTTCACACCGCTAAATTTTGTACATGGAGATCATTCTAGATGCAAAAATAGGGGCCATCTTTACCTCTGATATGTAAGGGAGCTAAATGGGGATGTTTTAGTCACTTACTCGCTAGAATCCCAAGACTGCAAAAGTTAATCCTGAAGGCTGTTCATACTTTAGGTGATCCTTTCTGCCCTACCTTTCTAACAATGAATTCTGCTCATCAGTAATTAAGTCTGCTTTGGTCACAATCAAGTAGGATTTAGATACCAGAACTCCAACCACGTATTAACAATACAGACAGCTACAGCGTTCTCTCACTGGTCATTTTTTACCTGTGCCAGGTTCCCATCAGAACCACAGGCACTCGGGCTGCTCGGCACCCCGACATGCCCCATGGGTTCAGGAACCCAAGCTCACAGGGTCAGGCACCGAAGGAGAGGTTCTACAGCTAAACCGCCATTTGAGCGAGCTCCTTACCTGGGTACTGCATACCGTACTGCTGCTGAGGCTGAGCCTGTGGCTGCTGAGCAGGATAACCAGGCTGCTGGTACTGTTGATACATCTGACCTATGGATTAAAAACGTACTTAGTTGAAGCCCAGTACCCTAGCTATATTATAAACATACACTGAACAACACCCCAACAGTTCAAAATCATGGAAACAAGCCCTCTCACGACATGTAAAAACTTTTTATAAAAGATCTGAACACAGTGAAGTTTGAATATGTGTCCCACCTATTTACTAACTGAAATCAATCTGCAGATTTTAGTTTCTGAACCACGCTGTTCTGAAGACTGAATGACTTATCTACCTCCAACAGAATAAATAGTTCTAATCTGGTACGTGGGGCTTACTATTTTACATTCTCAGAGGATCCCACAAGCCACGCACCTTAAATAGTGCTACTCTGGTGGGTAACAGACCAGGAATCTTTAAATATCTTGCTAACTGCTCCAGAACTCACACTTGCATATTAAAGTTCTTCAAAAGGTAAACATGTCCTCAGATTGTCTGTTTATATTAGGGTTTTAAGAACATCTCTGCATCAAAGTGCTGTAAGCAGAGGGGTACATTAGTTATTCTGACCACAATTTCCAGATAAGTCTTCCATCTCTTAGTGTCTGACTTGCTGTAAGCCAGGTTTTCTTAAGAGATCCAGGGGTATACACCCTAAAGCAAAAATAAAACCGTATGTTTTTAAGCTTGGGCATTCTAGTTTAATGCTCATTTTTCCTAAATTCACTGTTGCTGGTTTCTTGGCAAGAAGAGGCAGAATATTTGTTTAGACAAATATGGGCTTATGGGCCCTGTTTAGGCTTTATGCTTCTGCTGTGTTTCAACTTAATAACAGGCACAGTCAAAGAATGAAAACGATTATCTGCCAAAACTAAAGCTTAGCTGAACTGGAGCAGACACGGAAACTTTACTGTTATAAAGTGTTACTGTACTATTATTCATTCCGCAAAGATCAGCAGACTGTATAAATATACTGTAAGCTGTATCTTCTGAACTGTACCAAGACAAAAGCAACTTGGCTCTGCTCCAAGTCCTCCCAGACCCCTGCGCACACTGCTTTAAACAAACTTATTTCTCCTTGTCTTCATGTTACTTGCAGCTGAAAGCAATGGTATTTTACATTCACAGTAAGATGTTAAAAATATTTGATATTGCTGCAATCGTTCAAAATATTATTTGGTATGCAATTATTGTGGGATGAAAAGAGTGCTAAACACCAGGCTTTAAGAGAATTTAAGCCTGGTAGCTTATTAACTAGGAATTAGAAACGCAGAACGCAAGTTTCCTGTTTCTTAAACTCAGTTGTTACAGGGAAGTTCTGGGAGAACAACCAGGAGGCTGCCTGTCTCAGGATCATCACCTACAGGCTAACAGAGAGACCACACTGGCACCTGCTGGAGACCCCAGGTAAAGCGGTAAGAAACAAACAGCATGGAGTTTTTCCACAGCTTTCTGAGGCAGCTTGCTCTCTTCACCACGGTTGAGACGTTAGTGAGGAGCAGAGAGGTGTTCCAGTGCCGTTCGAGAAAACATGCTTATTTTACAGCCACGAATGCAGTCGGGGATCCTATGGGTCCTTAAAACAGAGTTTTCCCTCTCACTGGATTTTTTACTCTGAAAGCAAGATGCGCTACAGAATCACTGTCTGGTTTTGTACTTAACAGTGCTTATCTGGATCTGCCAGCATTTACCATTGTTCCTGTGCACTGAAACAGCCATTTTAGCTTGATTCAGAAAAATGACCAGATAGGTATATTCACACAACATTCCTTTCCCTAGAAGAGCATGAAGTGCTTACATGAATGACCTTTTAAGTCTGTTTCAGCAAAGACTATGAAAGTGTCCATCCACATCTGTATATAACTGGTTCTCGCGTGTGTTCAGCAACTGGATTTAGCAGTAAAAAAGCACAGGCACGCCACAAGAGACAGCGCTATTCTGAAACATCTTTGTTGTATTGATTTAATTCAAACTAGTGAATGCTTAAAACTCTATCAAGGGAGGCAACCCATTAACGAGTATCAGCACACAGAGGTGAAGTGACTTAGTATTCACAAATAACAACGAATGCCACTAAAAAATAATCCCTGCTACACCAGAATGATTGACACGTGATTGGCATCACCATTTTGCTTATTTCCTAAAAAAACTGGGAAGGCAGGAGGTTGGGGGGGGCGTGGTGTTTTGGTTTTTTAAAAAGCGAACTAGTATTTTAAAACTAGTTTCTAACAAGAACATGCTCTGCACCAGCAGTGCCATTTGCATGAGCCAATCCTATTGAAAACCTAACCATTAAAACGTATGCAAAGTTCTGGCTGGGCCACACACTGGTTCTCATCTCGGCTACAGGGCAGCAAGACAGGGCAGCACAGGTCCCCAGATTACCGCTGGACTGAGGTGCTATCAAACACTGAAGGTACAGAAAGCTACTCCATGTTCCAAAGGAAAGTCTTTGAACACTTTGGGTAAAAGCAACTTAGTTTATGAAAAAACCTCAGAGGTTGATAATCACACATATATTACCCAGCTTTGGTAAGAGCCTGCAATTTACCATATGCATACAATGCACAGCATAAGCACTCCCACTAGTATTTCTGATGAACAAAGTGCAATAATGACTTCTGATCTCTTCCCAAGAACTGAACCATCCTATTTTATCCACAGAGTGAAGAAAACATAATCAATACTTAACATATTTCAGTTCCAATAATAAAAACTGCATGAACTACAGACCAAAACCTTCATAATTAGTGCTGCTCTACTTTTACATGCACAAAATGGTCTTGGGCAAAGGCATAGGACACTTCGGTGTTTAAAAACAAAAACAAAAACGAAAACGCTACAATTCCCTTGACCTGAGTTTAGAAAAATTATTACCTCTACTCCAATACACAAGCCTAGACAACTTCTTTCCTAAGATGAGTTTTGCTGGAACAAGTACTTTTCTCTAGTGTTAGCAGCCATTCAGGATTCCAACCTACTGCTGGAAGCGCTTTTAAGTATTTCACTTTGTTTCAGTTCTAGTTTCACATCAACACTGAAAACCTCATACCTTATTGGATCAAAGTAAAAGTAAAGTAAGAAGGCTACATTCACGAAATACAAGTTCAGTAGCTGAGGGTATATTTTTTGACTATTAAGTTTTCTAGCTGCTGACATAAAAACCTGAAGCACTTCTTTCCAAAAGTAACTTCCACACACAAACACCAAACAGTTGTTATATCTTTAAGCTACAAAGATGTCTCTCGCTGTCTCATTTTTATCACTTGACTAGCTCTTAAGGAAGTAAGCAAAAAAAAAAAGCTGAAAGCAGCAAAACCAGCATTTTATAAGCTCCACAGCCACCAACGGCATTCGTGCCTGCTTAAATATTATGCCTAACTACAAGTTGCTCGAATACCCTGCTCAACCAAGATGTTATTGATGCCCTTCAGGCAAGATATTCCAAGTGACTGTGGGTACTGTCATCACCCTCAATAATGCCTCTCACATTTACCTCCGCATTACGTCAGTACAGAAGGCAGCAGAGGGCTGTAACTTGTTTCTACACTAACACAGAAACAACTTTATGTTGCACTTCATACTGGGGTAGACATACCGAAGCAAGCTATTCCACAGTTTCATCTAGGATTATGCAGCTCCGAATGCTCAGTGCTCTTAGAAAATACCAATAGAAAAATGATGCCCAAATGTAGAAAGCCTCTGAACAGTTTTATTTTTAGAAGTCAAATAACATATAAAAGGGTATAGTACAAAGGAATCTGAATACCAGGGTTAAGACCTTAAGCTTTAAAGGAGAGCCAGCTGAGGCTGTCAAGGGTGACACAGGAAAATTACAATGCCTATGTGATAGATATAATGTTTAATCTGACCAGCACAGAGCTGGACATAGTAAAGCAGCAATCCAATAATGCCTCTGTTTTGTTAGAAATGATGAGTAAACAACATTTTTAATCCATAGTAGACAAGCCAACAAACTGCTAGCTGAGTGAAAGCAACTACCAATGCTGCTTGACACAACATGCAGGGTATGATATGAACCAAGATCTTCAGATAGCTTTAAAGCGCAGCGTATATAAATCTGCCTTACAATAAAGTGAGCCCGGCTGCAAGTAGAAAATAGTATCACAAAAGTCCTCCTCACCTACCTTTTAAATAAAGCCAGTGCTCCACCTGCTGTTTCTGTACTGAACAGCACGTGAGGAGGAAAGTTGTTCTGCCTAGTGGCACAGATGAATCTGTACTTTGATATCAACTTTGAGTCTGCTAATTGGAAGCCATAGCTACTGATAACTCAGATTCAGACACCATCATTCACGTCTCAAATAGAACAAAAACCTGCTGCTTACCCTCCACCTGACCAGCCTGCGGCTGTGTTCCGGGGTATGGTGGCTGCTGTGCCTGAACACCAGGGGGATGGGCTGCAGAAGAGGAGGAAGCAATGCTGTCTGGTGTTCCCGATCGCTCTTCTGCAGGGGCACTGGGTGGTCCTAGCGGAGCAATAACAAAATAAAGTACATAGAATGAACAGAGAGTTTGAATTAAAAAACCAAAAACTCTAATACAAGAGCAATCCCTTGCAGTTTTTAACATATTTTTCCAGTTTTTTGTAAATTTACATACAAGAGTATCATGCACAAGCTAAAAATAAATATATTTGCACATCTAAACTCTTCTTTGAAAACATTTTTGGGGGAATTTTCCACCTGTCTCTAGGTCACTCAAACTTCATCCGTCAGAGGAACCTGACCTCTTTGTGGGGTAAAACCCTGCATGACAACATGGTTTTTCCACAGCTTCAAGCATTGGCATTTTACACACACACTGAAGACTCCATTACATGTGGACAGAATCTGCACCTACATACCTGTTCTTTCTCATCTGGAGCAAAGGTGCAAGGATGCATGAAACTGTTCAATTGCACTAGTGTTTTACTGTGGCCCACATGGGCCCATGCAAGAAGTGTTTTATCAACAGTCTTGCAGCATGTAAACAGAAAGCCTGCAAGGAATGTATTAAACTCACACTCCCAGGCAGGATACGGCAGGCTTCAGTCTAAAAGCAATTGTCTGCTTTGATAATTCTACAAATAGTCCAGCTAGCACCCAAAGAAAGCATGGAAACAGATTTCAGATTTTGTCTATGTTAGTGAGAAGCTCTGAAATATGCATGTGAACAGGTATAATACAACCAAATGCAAAATATTTTGTTAGAAACAAGGGAGCTTAAACCCAGATCTTTCCAGCTCTTAGTTATATGAACGCTACCTATGAGACATTTCAAATACATGCTTCAAGTTAAGCACAAGTATTAGAATTTCTGCAAATTCCCTTTTGATTTTAAGAAAGTTATATTTGCACAATATAAATATGCATCCAACAAGCCCTTAATTGTGTTTATGTTACACTTGTTAGGAAGAAAAAGAATCAAATCTGCCTACTTCTGGTTTTGCCTTCATATGCATAACTGTGGGATTATAGCTTTAGAAATGGGATTTCTTATATCCTGCTTAAACAGTCCTCTGTGAAGTTCTTTGCACATTCAAAGCATGGTCAAGTTAGTTCATTCTATCAGAAGAATTGCAGAGACACATAAACATTGAAGTACCACTGATGTTATGATCAAAGCATTAACTGACACCAAGGCTTTGTACCAAAGGACAAAAACACTCCTTCAAATATTAGCTCCGATTTTCCACTAGTTGTACTTCATATTCTACTCTATCACTTATTGTTCAGAGGTAGCCCATTGCAAGTTTTCAAGTACCATCAAACTTATGTCTGTTCTGTAAAATAACGATGCTGCGACGATACCCAAGATGTGCCATGGAGGAAGAGATCACTTAATAGGCCTGATCCACAGACCAGTACCCCAGTCTGAAGACAACCACTCTGTTTGCGGGTACAACTTCGGATCCTGCACAGTCACAATCAGGCAGTGCGGATCTATTCCTATCACTCCACACTTTTGCCAAGGCAGTCGTACTGGAGAAACAAGCCCCAGTTACTATTAGTTTGCCCATCTGTATCATTACTTCACACATCATAAAATTTACTTGCTCTACAGCTGAAAGTACACAGCAAATCCGGTTAGCTGACAGCAGTTTTATTTTCAGGTTTCAGTGCTACACTAAACATTGCCAGACCCACATAGATTCCGTGCAAAATTACTTCCCTATATTCTGCATCACACTCCCTATTACCTCCTCCATTGCATTTTTAACTTCAGTTGTCCTGTCTTAAATTGACTGCATTCAGTTCAGTATAATCAGTTTTTATACATTTAGCATTCTACTATGAGGTAGGGCCAACAATCATGCACCTCTTTAAGAATAAATATAATTCAGACAAGAAGGTTATTCCTTTCTGTTAACATGAAAAAGTTGACACTATTTACTTTTGAAATGAAACAGGGAAAAGGCAGGGTCATACAAAACATTCTGACTGACCCAAACAGCAGAAGCCCAAGCCAGGACTGTGAACTACGAGATCAAACCCTAAGGCAGAACATCTGCACATACTGGTTTTCTATCACTGGCATATACTGAGTTGCTCTACACAATAGCTTCAAATAATAAAAAATTTTAAGCCATTTTCTACTCCAAGCTAAAACACAATGCTACAACCAACAGCAACATTTCAACATTTTGTACACAAAAGTTAGCAACAGTTACAACACCTTAACATATCAAGTTTTAGAATTCTGAAAAGCAATAGCGAATACAGAACACAGCTTAATACACCCAAAACACAAATGCCTTGTTACAAATCAAGATTTGAGTCATCAAGTACGTACAGGTTTTGATTTCCTCTTCATAAGACATGTTCTTACCTGACACCTGATCATCCGTCAAGCCAAATGCTGACATGACATTCTTGCTGATTTCATCCTGGTTCTTTAGCGGATCAAATGCAGACATGCTTGCTGCTATAACTTGAGTAGACTGCTTAACATTAGAGTCAGCAGCAGCAGGCTTTTCTTCCCTACCATCTACAGCATCTACAAAACAAAATGCCCAGTTATTAAACCTTGACAACTGAAATATCACCATACATAAATATTGTACTACAGCAACTTTAAAGTTGCATAGTTGTGGGCTTTTAACTGTGGAAATGCTCCTGTTAGGATAACAGTGATGAATCAGTGATGCATCTGAAACTGTGATGAATCACAAAGCTTAGGTTTCATTGCACAGTTACTTACAGATACACTGACACTGTGGAGTATCAGTATCATGTATCACTTTGAAATTCAAAGGTACAAGTCTACCACTTCAAACAAATTGTTCTGGTATGACTTGCCTACAGAGAATTCAAAATTTAAAAAAATTACAGGATAGGATCTAGTTTATTATAGTGTTTCATCAACTGCAGTTTTTGTTTTGTTCCATCCCCTCCTCCCCAAATTCTTCCTAAGCTGACAGGTGAAGTTCTCCTCTTTGCAATTGTACAAGTAACACTGAATCACTCAGAAACCCCTTACTAATAGAGTGCTACATTTTCTCTTAAAAACAAACAAGTGCAGACAGGGTTTAGACTGGCTAGTTCTGTTTACACTGCAAGATCATCACCCTAACCTCCTTCCAAATTGTTTATAACCAGAATGCACAGTACTCCACTGAAATCAGTAATCACTTATATTGTCGGAATAAGGGCTGGGATTTTTTAAACAATAAACACAATAAAACTTCAAAATGTAAGATACAAAAGCAGCGTTTCCTGAAATGCAGGCTGGCATTCTTGGGTCACCTCTTTACTCAGAACACTGTACTCCATGACTTTGTGTCATTATTTTCTGTATCCAGCTTACCCAATATGTGTAGCTAAATACGCAGAGGTGTAGTTTTTACAGTACAACCACCCCTAAGCTAGGAGATCAATGCCTCAAAACTGGGAGAACAAGACTTCCTTCTCCGTTTAGCCCTCCCCTGATAATCCTTTCCCACCTCTACCTGCACCCTTGTGCTGCTTACCCTGAGACAGCTCTGATGCTGGTCTGAGCTCAAAATGTGTGGATTCAATTTCCTAACCTGGCAAAAAAAGTGGATATAGTTTTGGCTGAATTTGCTTTTTACTGTTTTAGTGGATCACACTTGCTTAAGCAACATGACAAGATAAGAACCAGAGCTAGCCCAAAGTAAGCAGTGGGAGTGCTCAGCTGGGAGCAAGAACTCTTCAGCAACAACAAACTACTAATTCAGCTCAAAGCCCTCTCAAGATGTTGTCGTGGCTCACAGGTGTTAGTTACAGAATTGTCATACATTGCAACAAAAAACTCAGACTTTGAAGTTTTATTCCTAAATTAACTTAGTGCTTTAATCCAGATAATCTGAATAAAAATTCTGCCTCTGAAATAACCAAAGCATTAAAAATTAAGTTCTGAACCATCAAGCAACAATTAAGAACGATCACAACCATTACTCAAGCCTCCATTCTTCACTTTGTTTAACAGCACACAACCCTGCAAATCAAATGTAACAATTCTTTGCCAGGCTACCTACCACTTTCAGGGAGATTACTGGAAAGCCCTGTTTCAGCTGGTGGTTCTAAACAGTCCAGTAAACGATTGACTTTATTGCGAAGTTCTATCAGCTCTCGACGTAGGTATTTCACTTGATTAGATTCTAGGGGTCTTGGCTGTCCATTCACTGCAAAACAGCAACTAGATAATTTAAAACTGCAATAACATTCTGACATCCAGTTTAAAATAAAAAAAAATCCCAACTTTTACTTGCTTGTAGCATCATCATCCTCTGTGGAGTTAAGTGACAAAGATTAGTCAACACAGACTGAACTCATTCTAGAGTTTACTGTTCCTTTAATATAAACTCAGTTCAGCATAATCCACAGTACCAGAACTGCCGAGTAAAATCTGCAGCAAGTTTCTGCACTGCTTACTCATTTCCATGAATATACCCCAAACAATACAAATATCATAGTTGGTTGCAGAAAGCTGTCCCTTTAGAATGTGCCTTCAGAACTAAGGCAGTACACACAACACTGCTGCAATTCATGAATAAGGTCAATGTCCAAGCTAAAGGCTGCTCGCTATTCTGTGGAACTATGTGCTAATTTACCAATAGTACCCTGAAAATTACAAGCTATTTTATACAAAGGCCAAAGGAAAAATGCTAACATCTATTTACCTTTAAGCAATTCATGTTAGTTTTTAGCAGTGTATTAGTAACACTGCAAGATAATCCTCACCTTAAATTTCTCATGCACCTGTGAAGAAAATCCCACAAATGCCAGAGTAGAAGATAACATGGAAAAATCACATTTAAAAAAAGCACTGACCACATATACATGTATGCCAAATACTTTAAACAATTTTATACAAAGAAATAGTTTCAGTTTCCATAAGTTCAGATGTCACATGAAACATCAAGAGAGTAAACAGCTATCATGTATTAATCCAGTATTTCTAATTTACTGATTTCATTCTCTGAGGTGATAAACTGGAAGTTTTTAGTACCTTCCAGTGAAGCCCACTGCCTGAATTTTAAGAAACATTATTAAAAAAAGGAGACAAACAATTTTCTATACTTACCAAACAATGTCAGCTTAAGTATCCTACTGCACTGAATTGCAAAGGAAAGATCTGAGCTATCAAAAATTGTTATAAGATCTCCATCTGAAAAGAACATGAAAGAGTTACATTAAAAGCAAAGCCTATCAACTGCTGAACTTCACGCTAGGGCAGAAGCATTATTTCATTTCTCAAAAACAATCTTCCCTCTTTGATTCTGAAGTTACTAGGAAAAAAAGTTTATTTTAGTGCAAGAGTCGGTGCGCAGGGAAATTATACACAGAAGGTAAGACAAGCATGACTGTCTCCAAAAGGGAGCCTTCTAATGTTAGCCCTTTGAAAGTTCCATAAAACTCATCACTCTTTCACGTTTACACACAGGATGGAACATTAGAGCTAAGAGTTCACAAAGTTCAACAACAGAAAGGATGGTGCCGCTGGTTAAAGTTATACGCCCGTTCCAAGTGGCTCCAAATCCGTGCTGGTCATGAACAGACAGGAGAGTTAAGTCCACATTAACATCTTTGCTTACTCAAAAAGATCACAGATAAAACAAGACTATTCTCTTTGGCAGGATGGATTTTCTGCTGTTTAAACATTTTCAACAGATTATTAAGACTAAATGAACACAAATTAGGCAGTGGAAAGGAAGGAATAGGAATGCATTATCAGGAAAACATGTGTACTGGCAGAGGGAAAGAAAAGGGATAGACAAGACTGCTTCCTTCCAGAACAGCTTGATGACTGATGAGACATTATCTAGTGAAGCTTCACTTTCAGAAGCAACAGTGTTAGACAAACGACACACAGCTTGGAAGAAAGCCAACTCCAGGCTACCTATATTCCTCCCTAAAACACTGTTACAAGGAGGCTCAGTGGACAGATGCAGAAACACATTTTAAATTATAGATTACTGCTTAAATTCTGAGCTATTCCTTATGCATTGGTGTCAAAGTTCCAACTGTATAAAAGTTATGTTAAAATTTTCAAATAAATGAATGCTTTGCTATGAATAGTCATAAAACACATGACTGCAAGTTGAAAAAGGCTCAAAATTTGAATAATTGCATGTTCTAATTTTGTCATACCTGACTACAAGTAACACCTCTGCAATGGAAGGTTTTCTTACTATAGTACCATTAATAACACCTAATAATGCCTGTCAGTCTTCAAAGTTGCTTTCCAACAAAATAATTAAAAAAAAAACCTTAAAAATAATAACAAACTGAAGACCTATAAAATAGTTTCCAAGTTTTCCTGAAAGAAATATTATTGTTTCCAAATAAGTTTTTGTATCCTATGTCCTATTCACACTTTCACAATCTCAAAAAACATTGGTTGATAGCAATATCAGTCATGGAATCATTGAGTAGAGCCTGGAAAGTCTCCAAGATTGCCTAGGGGGCATTTTGGAGCCTTCAATCTGCTCCAGTGACCCTCCTGGACAAAACTCATGCTCAATCTCTCAAACTGCAGTCGATGACTGGCCATCTGGTGCTACTGCTCAGATAGCTGGAGGCTGCTATCAGCTCTGCCCTCAGCCTCCTCTTCAGCACAGTGAACAAGCCCATCTCCCTCAAATGCTCCCCGTAGGCCACCTGCCCCAGGCCCCTCACCATCCTCACAGCATCCTGCTGGACCCTCACCAGTTTCTCCAAGTCTTTTTAGCCTGGGGTGCAGGGGCAAAACTGAGGACAGACTTCCTGGTGGAGCCTCACCAGTGCCAGGAAAGGGAAGGTAACAGTATTCCTGTTTGCCATTATGATCCATAACTCTTACACAATCAGACCCCAAACAAATAACTTCACATAAGTTAAACAGTCCTTTCTCTTTGGCAGTGAAGTGGATGCAGGGGGTTCCCTCCAACTCAAATACTTCATCCAGCTTTTCAGTATGCTTTACTAAATGCTGATACCAGAATCCCCTGGTGCCTTAACACAAAGCCCTTGGTATTCCATGTTCTCCTGGTAACACACTAAATGACAATAACTTCTCTTGCCAACGCACAACAGTGGCAGACCATCTTATGATGCTTTTCTGTCATACCAGTCAACACTCCCATTGATTGCCTGAACAAAGGTGCATGTTCTAAACAGTTTATCTTGCATAGCCAAATGAGAACGTATATTAACACACATGGTTTACATGGATTAATGTCTCCCAAAAGAATCCAGCTCATTCAATCTTATTCTCCCTCACTTATTTCAACATTTATGTTGAAGGCATTAAGAATAATGGTTAAAGTTTCTATTTTAAATTGCTAGCAGAAAAAAAAGGCTGAAAAGCACCAAGTACAGAATGTTGTTAGATGAATGCAGCCATTTCTATGATTGCTATTGACAGCCATCAAACTACTACCCAAGTAGAGCATATGCTAGGATTCATAAGGTATACGTGTGGAGTCAAGCCATACAAAATTTAAGTTGTCATACAAAATGACAATTTAAGTGTGTTAGATTTATCAAACTTTTCATTTTAAGGAATGTCAATGAACCTTATATTCCTATCTATATAATGATAACAGGAATTACAATGTTAATTATTTTCTACTGAAAAGTAAACCAGACTTTCCTTTGTTTTCTCTGCTAGTCTTGTTATTTCAATAACTTATCTTCCTCTTTTTACAAGGGACATAGCTTTCACTCTCTACAATTTCCCATGTACCCTAAATATTCCTTGCTATGCCAATTACAACTTTTTTATCCTTAATATAAGCTAGTGACTCCCTTAACTTACCAATGGACTGGAAAGTATTTTAGGATTGATTTTGCATCACCATGATACATTCCAATTTTTATTACATCAGAAATTAGAAGAAATAAATGTTTAAGACTTTAGAAATCTGCCTCATTATCCTTGGCCCTGCCAGCTACGCTTCCTCATCTACCAGCTTGATCTACCCTTACGTTCACCTTTTTTTTTTTCCCCCTATTCCATTTGGGGGGGGCAGGGGAGAAATAAAAAAACTACCAAAAATTCAGTTCCTTCACTTTGGTAAATTTACCAAAGGCAGAGACATTACCGACTAGCACACCACCTTGATGACATGTGGTACGAGTTATTAACTTACTATCAGCTCTGACAAAAAGACATCACTAAGCACTCTAGTTTTAAATTCAAGCTTAACTTCCAAAAGGAAAAAAAAGGTAAAGTTTCTATTATTGGCTCCATAGGGGCTTTAGCATATGTAACTCAATAACATGGTGTGCTTAAGATGCAATTCTGCTCTTTGATTCATATATTCACTGCTGGTGGCCCTCATTGGTTGACTTGAGGGGTTTTTTTGCAGACATTGGGTCTTACTACGTATTCAAGAACTTTAAGCAGGACATGAAAATGATTTCACAGTTAGTAGAGCAATTTCCTTAGTTCAGAAGTTTGAAAGATGCCCAGCTTGAACATAAAACCTAACTCCAAAAGGCAGTAATCAAACTGAAACATCTCTTCCCTGGTAAATAATAAAAGCATCACATAACCTGAATATAACTTAGGAATATGCATCTAACTGTCTTAGTCCACAAATCCAGAGACAAAAGGACTGGGAATACAAGTTTCCTAGACTCTCCAGTTAACCATACAAGTTTGAAAAAACCAAAAGCTTTTAGATTCAAGGATCATGATGAAAATAAAGCCACAATATTTTGCAGAAATTTTAAGTAGAAAATCTCTTATCTGAAGATAAGAGATAAGCTTCGTGTGTTACAGCAACAAGAAACAAAGCCAGGAGGAGTAGATGAAGCATTCTTCTGAATGCTCAGGAAGTGGGCACATAAATTCTGAGAAGACCCAGATCGAGGCTGTAGAAGCAGTGGAAATCCTTAGAGCAACTTAAGATACCTCCTCATAACAGACAAAGACAAGTGTTCCTCCAGGTCTGGAGGCATAAATAAAAAAATGGAAATGGCTACAATATATACATTCCAATGCTTCTAATGACTGAGATAGATTTAAAGAAGAATCTTAGCTTAGTTGAAACAAGGTCAAGAATCCCACAGTCCTCATATAACAACCAAACTGAAACCTAGCTCTGTTACCTTTTTCCTAGATCACTTTCAATGTCCTCTGGTATTAACAACATGTAAACATTCAAAGTAGTGATGATCAGCTAGGATAACATACTGAAATTTCATGTCACAGTGGAGTAGTACATTCTGAGACAAAGCAAGCTGAAATTAAAAGTAAGAGGTCTCTAGGCTGTGAAAGACAACCAAAGAATGAAACCATAATTACAGTCTCCACGATACACCATTATCTTCTTCAAATAAAGACAGAGATAGACGCATACACAAGCCCAGAAAACTATACTTAAAGAATAGGTAAGAATGTAAATAAAGGGACTAGAAGCTTTAACCTCATGAAAAAGTATCCACCAGTTTCCTTTCACCTTTCTTATTCCAGAAAGAAAGGAGAAATTGATTATGTGATAAGAGCAAAACACAAAACCACCACAAAACCACTGAGCTCTTTCCCACTAGAAATCAAGACCCAAAATATTAGCCCTTCACTGCACATCAATTTTGATGAGCAGTGTCTCTCAAATGCTTCATGAACCTGAAAAAAAACTGTCTCAGGGTCATTCAAAGTGAAATTTTATTGCGTAGATGTACGAACAAAAGTTATTTGACATTTTAGGTACCACAGGCCGTGCTAAAGTTTTGTAGCGCTATAAAGAAAAATGAACCTGAATGCTTCAGTAATGTAGCTCTTTTACTGTACACCAGCATAATTATCAGTCTTCAATCCGACTAAGACTTTGGATTTTATCACTTCATCACAAGTTTCATTTTATGAATACCACCCCTGTCCCAAATTAAGTAACTTATTTCATGCCCCACACTGATATCCAAAGACGAAAAACCCTCCAAACCACAACACACTTTCTACGCATCTCAAACAAGGCCCTTTTCACTCTGTGGAAGCCCTTCTTTCTTAAGGTTGTGTTTGTTTAGCACTAACGATGGAGATTTTCTTTGAAGGAACCAACATCTAATCAGATTAAAACCGTCACACAGGGGAAAGATTACATTTAATAAATATTTCAGGTTAAATTAGAAGATTCTTCTAATCTCTACTGATGGAGGAAAACATAACCAAGGATTACTACTACATAAATCAAGTTTTCGAAGATTTATAAGAGCTTGTTTTTCACACATATATATTCACTCCTTACCTTCAAACCCACTTTATCACTGAAAACTGAAAGAAATGATTAAGTTAGTGGACAGAAGAGAAACCTACAATATCATCAGCTTCCTGCAACAGCAAAAAAAAAAAGAACTTTTGGGTAGCTGATATTTAAAAAAAAACTGGAAGAAATACTATGTTAAGACAGCATAACCACAAGAGATACAGCTCCTACAGTCTGATTCAGAAGATTTCACAAGAAATCATTTGCATTTGCCAATCAATAGACAATTCTGAAGAGGTGAATTTCAGAGTTTCTGTCCACAGATAAATCATATCAGAGCAACAGTAGTGATTAAAGCATAACTGTAGTAACTGAACCTTACCTTCATCTTTATATTTTATTGTGACTTCATCATTACTCAGAAGTTTTCCTCTAAAAACTCTTTGCATCATTAGCACCAATTCATCATAGGTAATATCTTCATTATGGATAGGAATTCTCCTAATATCTTCCCCAAGCTGAGCTTTGATGATCAGCTTCCCACTTAAGTCCAACTGCCCATTCATGATGGATTCCTTATCGCCTGCAGACCTGTTAATAGCAAAACATTAAAAACATTTTAGAAAACCAAACTGCTAGTTATTTAAATATATCTGATGACAGTTCTAAAGCTTTCCATCTTTGGAAAGCATTACTGTTAGGAAGCTCTCCAGAGAACCTCTCTCAGACATTCTGTGATACACTGATTTCTCAAACAATAAAATATGTGATACATTAACTGAGCTCACGGGCAAAGAACTACCCTGTAAGATCCGACACTTCAAGTTAACAGTTATCACAGTTGCCAGTGCTCAGAATGTAAAAGTAAAGATTTTTTAAAAGTCAGACTGCTTTTAAATATGTGTGACATTTAGAAATTTCAAACCTGAGTGGGGTTTTCTTTTGGTAAGATGTCAGCTGTAAACTGTCAGGGAAAAAAAAAAGCTATAAAGTAACTAATATTCCCTAGGATTTGCTTTTGAGATACATGTATACATCTCTCTCAGGGAAAGTGAAATTGTAGCAAAAGCTGTCAGCCTTGCAACACGATGTTGGTTACATTATCACCTTACTAGATTATTTTGACATCCCCATAATTATGATAACCAGCAAGGGGCTTTTTATTATTATTATTGAAGAAAAGATGACCAGAACAAAGTATCTTATTTCAAAGATTACAGGTAGTAAGGTGGCTTTACTAAGGGGATCAAGTAGAATCATGCATTATTTCGTGAACAAATAAATGAAGAGCTAAACGTTGGTTTTATTAGATGCATGATCAGAACACATCGAAGGTTCCTCTCCAGGAAGGAAGATGCAAATGTTTTTCTTTTTTAAAATTTTGACCAAGATGTTTTAACCAAGATTTTAGGTTTTTAAAAGCTGCTCAATAGACAACATATTAATTACTCATTAGGCTCAGAGCCACAAATTTGTTACACAGTGTACATGATCAGAACAGTCACTCTCAGTCCTTTAAGAGAGGTGGACAACCCATCCAACTTAAAAGGCAGTGCAACAAAGCCATCTTGTGTCCAAGCAGCAAGCACAGAGCATATACTTCAGAGTTATATCTTTAACTCTTTAGATAATTTAAAAATTATCATCTTGTATGAGGCATCTCGCAATAAAAAACACAAAGGCCTTACATTTAAAAGAAAGAGAAACTACAGAGAAGTTACTGAGCAGAGGAATGAAAAAAAAAATCTAGATATCTAGTCAAATGTCCCCTCCTTTCTTCACTGTTTTGGGCAGGGACAAAACAATAGATCTGGTATGAGCTAAAGAAGCAGTTATCTTATCATCAAAAGTACAAATACTGGTGATCTTAAAAGTAGGCAGCTCTACACATCAAAAATGACATTTCCAGAGCCACACGCAGGCAAGCATGCTGTTCGTTCTCTTGCACAAAAAGAATTGTTGGTAGAGATATGCAGGTATTTCTCCCTTACCTTTAAGGATGTTATAACACAGTGCATTATGAGAGAACTGAATCTTGCTTTGGTCAGTCTATTTTTAAAGTACTGCATTGAAAATCACTTCTCTCCTACCAGAGAAGCAAGACACTCAGCTAAAGCCTTTAATACATCATAACTCGATGCATCTATATAACTCTACTAGTTCAATGGCAATGTTTTGCATTAAAAAGATGTAGTATGATGTTATCTCTAGATTGCAATTCAATTTGTTTCTTTTTTTTCATAATTAACTATAATAAATCAATCATTTCATGCAAATCACTTTGTTTAGCCTAATGACATCCAAAAAAAGACAAGCAACTCTTCAACAAAACTCATTCTCCTAATCAGACAGAATAGGAGGTAGGTGGAGA
Organism: Phalacrocorax aristotelis; assembly: GCF_949628215.1. Classification (NCBI taxonomy): domain Eukaryota; kingdom Metazoa; phylum Chordata; class Aves; order Suliformes; family Phalacrocoracidae; genus Phalacrocorax; species Phalacrocorax aristotelis. Next base: position 124,825,360 of record NC_134276.1, read on the forward strand.
CAGTCTAATCGCAGAGAAAAGGGACCTGAAATTAACACAGCCCAGTTGCTGCTGAGACATTATGATGAAACAGCGAAGTTTATAATATCTTTAATGCTCACTAATGCATTAGTCATATTTTGCAACATAGGAATCTTGACTGAAGGCACATCAACTCGGTCTAACGCTAAGTTGGCTGAAAAAGCATAGGGTTTGGCAGAAGTTGTTTGCTTGGGTGGTTTGTTGTTTTGTTGTTTGTGGGTTTTTGTTTTGTTTTGTTTTGTTTTTAATTTAAAGCATTAAAAAAATAAAACATACATACATCCACAGGTTTTCTTTCACCTCCTTTCAAAAAACATAAACTGATCATTACCTTGTCTGCCTTACTGATGCTGGATAATCGGACAGATTTCCCACCTCACTTCAGGACAGAGTTAGGATAAGCCGCCATGCACTATCAGGGCCAGAAAACAGGAAGCTGCATCAGAAAAACACCCAAGAAATATTTCTTTACAGTCACACTTCCTTAGAATTATACACGTCACATCAATCTTTCACTTAAGAACCTTTTCACGAATATACCCAAAAGTCACTGTTTTATCCATAATGTAACAATTGGATTAACACTTTTGAGTATTGTAGAGTTTGAAGTTCAACTAAAATAGATCTTGAACAAGAGTTTTAATCTCACAACGGAAGAAGTTTATTTTTTCTAAATTTTGTGACTGCATGTAGGAATTGCTAACAGTAATGTGTTCATTTCCAGGACAGTGATCTTCCCCAACAGTCTCAAAATATTCATTTCTAAGGCCTCCATCTTAAAACCCCAGATTAAATTAAAGAAAATAAACTTTGGTTTCCTGTCTTAAGGCTGAAGGCTCTGTGGCATTAAACAGTGTGTCTTCAAGGACAGACTACCAAGAAGAAAGGAGTAGTAATGCCACTTTCCCACTGGAAGAGCCACCAAACTGGGCAAGAAGGATATGCAGTCAGAAATATACAACCACTTAAAAATATGATCTGCCCAAAATTCAGCTTAGGATTGTGATTTTTCTGCTGGAAAGTCTATGTGATGAGCTGCGTGAAGTTTACGCAATCCACCTGTTTATTACACATGTGCTTAATACCCAGAGCTACAAGACAGTGATTTAGTATACAGACCAGTCCAACAGAGAACATAATCGTCCTCCTCACTCCCACCCAACAGGCATACCCTATTCAGCACTCTTCTCCTTGCCTCTCACTTGCCCACATGGTTAACCTCAAACATCCACGATCTGATTTTTAGGTGATTCGCTGCTAAGCAGAGAGGAAAAACTAGGTTCCTCTCACCCACATGAAATTGGGCTTCCTGGCTCTTTTCTTTCAATTCAACTGGAAGTAAACTGGAACAGCCAGGCACGAGATACACAGGACGGAAGCAAAGAGCAAGCAAACCCCAGTGAAGAGATAAAACCTCTCTCTGGTTCTCATAGGCTGGCAGCTGCTCCCCTTGTCCTGGGTATGAACGTTCACGTTTAAAAAGGACTGTACTCACTCTGACAGGGAGAGGTTAAGACTGTTGTGACATACTAAGCAGGTGAGCAGGAAGAGACTACATATCTGATTCTTCACACATATTTATGAAATGAGTAATGCATGAAGATAGTGTCCCTTTCATGCCGGTCTTGCTACAGCTCTAGGTAATACTGCAATGGACAAATACATGATACAGATAATGCATATAAGAGTCGTTTAACTTAGTTCATTTAGCTACCATGTCATGTTGTTTAAACATTAGAGCTGGGCACTCATTTTGCTTCTTTAGTATTACAACATCAGCTACTGAGGAACTCTCAACAGTAAGAATCAAACCTCATCTGTAATTCTTGAAAACACACATTTTGGTGGACACACCTGAGCTCCTGTGGCCTTTCAACAGACTGAATGCAACATTTGTATCTTTGTGCGAGGAAACCAGCTACTGTAATGTACTTACAGAACTATGTCTTATTTACCAATATTACTCACAGAAATCCACTGCGTGTCTATCAACAATTACAAAAAGGTAACAGGAAATAATTTAAATGAACTTTTTTTTGTCCAACTGTTCTCCATTCCGCTTGAAGGTGTCCAGGCTTTAGGAGACCAATTCTGAACATTGCCGTTGCTTGCAACTGTTACAGAAGACTATGTGAAATGTTCTAATTATTGAATTACACAGCATTCAAGCTTTTCTTCCCTTACTGTGACATAGCTGAATGGATGACTCCCCTGAGAGAGTTCTTCAGAGAAGACATGCAGAATGCACACTAATGAGCTTTTTAACAGAACCAATGACAGTATCTACTTTCTTGAGAGGAAAAAATAAAAACACAACCAAAGAAAAAAACACTAATGTCTTCCTGTTTAAGAAAGACATAAGAATCACACTGACATCCTTCTAATCTTCCTGGTGTACCACGTGCATTTTGGAGGTACAGTTTTTTTTGCCTTCCCTCTTGGCTCACTTCCTATTCACACCATGCACCGCTCTAAATGGTGCATCTGGACAGTGACTGTCCAACCTCAGTCAGTCACTTCAGGATCCCCTCTACAGCCATGATGTCATAAGCCCGTTGGATTTCACTACCCTTTTTGCATCGCAGCGGAGGAAAACAGCCTTGCCTAAAGCAAGGGAAGAACAGGCATTCCCGCTTCACTTTTTCCTCTGTTAAAACAGGGACAAGAACAGAGTGAAGCATATGGATGCAGGAGCAAGCAGTACTGCCTCCCAAACCCCACTCGAAGAAGCCATGAGAGTTTTCCCAAGACAGCTGGGGGGGGGGGGGGGGGGGGGGGAGGGGCAGGGGGGGAGCAGGAAGAAGAAGAGTTCTTTTTTGTTTTCTCCAGTTCCGATAAAGGCAGGCCCGACCCGATGGGGAGCAGAAATCATAGCCATTCCCTGCCGGGAAACGAGGAGTGTGCAGTTCCTCTGGCTCCCAAGGTGAAGGAAGCTTGAAGAGCAAGGGAACACCCCTCTTGCGGCGGGAGGGAGGGAGGGAGGGAGGGAGGGAGGGAGAGAAGGAGAGAAGGAGGGGAGGCCCCTGCTAGCCCCTCACCCCCGCTTCCCCAGGCCGAACAGGCCGGCGGGCGGTTTCAGCCTCCCTCAGGCGCGGCCGGGGGGACGCAAGGGGTCTCCCAGCCTCTCCGCCAGGGGCCGCGTCGCCCCTGCAACCAGGGGAAGGGGGGGGGGATGCGCCTCACCACCACCCCACAACCACCCTTCCCGCCGCCTTCACACAGGCAGCAGCGGCTCCCCCCGGGGAGAGCGCGGGGAGGGGGAGGCGAGTAACCCGGCTTTCTTACTCTGCCTTCTTCGCGGTCCCGCCGGTGGAGGCCCCCCGCCCCGTCCGAGTCCGAACCCGAGCCCGGGCACGGCGCCGCCGCCGCCGCCGCCCGTACGTGGCAGAGCAGAGAAGGGGCCGGAGCGACGGCAGCGACTGCCGGGCCTGCGCCAGCCGCCCGCATGCGCACTACAGCGGCCAGGCTCCGGCCGGCGCCGCAGCGCGCATGCTCCACCCAGGGACCCACGGCCAGGCCCACCCCCCTCTCGTGTGGGGCGTGGCAGCGCGAGCCGCAGCCACCGGTCGATGTGTAAGTGAGGGCGTGGCGCCGCGTTGGCGCCCTGGCCCCAACCCCAGATCCATCTCCCCCCCCCACCCGGCTTCCCGCCACGTGCTCGCCACCTCACTCTTCTGCCACCCCAGTAGGGGTGGGTTTTAGCCAGTATTGACCAAGTAGCCAGGCTTTGGGGCAAAACCTCCCGGAATCTAGTCCCAAAACACAAAAGCCGGCCATCTGGCTGACACGTACCCCTGAGGTAACAGTGCCCCTTCTCCCGGCCTTCAGGTAGCCGGGGGGGGGGGGGGGGGGGGGGGGGCGGGGCGGGCGGGGGTGGCATCTCCAGCTGCAGTCGAAATGTTGGGAGAGGTGGCCAAAGACCAGTGAACGACAGTTCAGGCGGAGCGCTGCAGCAGGGTTTGTTTCGAAATGCAAGCTTTGCCCCGCTTTGTGTGCTGGCGGTGCCTGGATGAAAAATCAGCTGACGGATTCCACGCACCATGTCAGACACCACCGCCCTCGCGCAGGGAGGCTGTTCGTCCTCAGACAGTCATTTCTGTGATAAGCCTGTCCTTCCAGGCAGTCGCTACTAACCTTGTCCGCCTCAGAGAGAAAAGCATGATTATGAAGCTGATTTCCTGAGTTTTCTCTGTTAAAGATGCAAGAATGGGCTGCTAAGGGTGCCTCTCACACAGCTGCTGGAACTGGACACTTGTTACCTTAGGATATTTGAGATTCAGCTGCCTTTCTCCATTTATAAGTTAGGCTACACGTGCTAGTACGCATGACAGAAGTATCTATGTACAGCTAGCTAAAGCACAACTGTGCTTAGGTATTTCCTGCAGGTAGAGATGCCTCTGAAGAGACACCTTTTTCTTCAGTGTCTTGAAAAGCAAGGCTTCCAAATGGTAACGTCTGCTGAGACAAGAAAAAAATCATAGGAGTTCGATTTATTTGTCTTTGCTTAGAGCTTTGTCTCTGTTTAGGGGAGTATAATAATGAGCCCAGCTGGCAATAAGCAGGCATGGAGTTCCACGGAAATGGAAAGGGAGGCAAAAAAAGCTTATTATGATATGTGTTTTTCATTCTAAATATTTTGAGCATGAGGAGGGGAGTAATTCAGGAGACTTATTTCACAAACTTGAGAAAATATTTAGAAATAATTTGGGCATTTTCAGTGAAAAAAAAATCATCTCTTTGCTTTTAAACATACAGAAAGAGATCTAGAAAATAGGACTTTCCCATCTATTACACACACAAACTGTGCCTTTCGTATTTCATACCTTTGTACTGATGACTCACTCCTCCAATGCATTTCTTTATCAAAGCAGTGTTTCCAAAGTGTTAACAAGAAACTTCATGATCTTTAAAGCCCACATATCACAAAGAATACCAAAGTTCACTACATTATTAAGATCAATATATTCCACATTCCACGTGTAGATAAGAGGTGAACTATTGTTCCTGTAACTATTAAGCACACATCCTGAAAAAGATCATTTTGCTGTGTTCCATTTATGAAATTAAAATTCCCTGGATGAAAAAAAGGAAAAACCACAAAATACATATTTTTCTGGGGTTTTTAATGCTGAAAATGATTTATATTAGTGAGACATGCTCAGTGTTGGGTATAACAGCATTTTATTAACATCTGAAATACCTACATACAGGATGTTTAGTTTAGTTAGCAAAAAGTCAACACTTTTCCAATTCAATACTTCAAAATCTTCTTGGTTTCTTTGCTTGGGTTTTGGTATAATATGGGGACAATTTATGTATTAGTTTTTTAAAAAACCTGTGTTCAAGCTTAAATGGAATGTGCTTTAGAGGATATTTTTGTTTGTGGGGAAAAATATCAAAGGCTAGAAAATATTATCAGTCATTTAAGGAGCCATCCTCACAGTGTCTAGCTGTGTTTTACAACATGGTCATATATTGTCCTTCCTGAACCACACTATAATTTCTGAAATACTCTTTCTTCAGTGAAATTGAAGGAATTGGCAAAGGCTGTTATTATACATTTGATTTATAAATAAAAAATGGGTGCCCATACAAACATAAACTTCCTGTCCAAAAAAAAATAGTATGAATTATCTTTCCTAGATAACTTTTAATGACCTTCTCTGCCTTTTCTAGAGCAGCGATGATGAACTTCAGCCTTGATTCTGATGCGACTGCTCTGTTAGGAAGTTTGTCAGTGCTAGAGATCATTTATTTTCTGCTTCATAAAGAGAGCACAGATTTCTAAGGCACGGAGAATTTCTCAGGACCTCTGAAACACTTCTATGAAAACATTCAGAAAGTCTCATATATGATGCCCCGTGTACTCAGAGGTGCTATCTCTAAATTTTCAGCCATCGCATTTGATCGTACCCATGACCTTATCTGGAGCAGCTTGGAAATTTTCAAAACACACCACATTCATTTTCAGAAAAAAATGAGAAAGGGAGATAAGTCTGACCACTTTTCTTAAACCAGATTACTTAAAATTCAACATGGTGTTCCTATGTTATTAAAGCCAGAGACGGCAAAACATACAACTATATTTGTTCACAGAACAGAATAAAGGAATAAGATTTTTTTAAAATTACCTGTCTAATTTCTCAGGCTTTTTTCTCACACAGGAGAGAATGGGATGAGTCAGTATAAACTCCCATTCCTTACACAAGAACCCACTACAGTGGACCTTACTACTTTCCTCAGAGTCTCAAAGTGGGAAGACCTGCTTGGACTTCACACATCAGTTGTGCTCAAGCCACTGTACGTTCCCTTCCGTCAAGGCACTCTCCCCTTCTCCCTCACTTCAACTGCCAGAAACTCTTCTCCCCTCTCCCTTTGATATTGCTTTCAACATTTTTGTACTAAATAATATTAATAAAAGGTGGATAGAGAAGGGGGAGGGTTTTTATTTACTTGTAGCTTAAGTTGGGAAAGCAAACACTTAATGCCTAAGACAAGGGGCCCCTCTTCCAAGCTCCCCATAAAGCCAAAGGGCAGAGCAACAGAGGGAAAGGTGCAGCCCAAAGTCAGTTCAGAGCAGGGTGCTAACTGAAGCACCCCAGCTGCCGTTCTGGTAACACTCATCCTTCTCCGTAAGCGAACATGCTTCCTATCACAGGCTAACACAGAGGGGTGATGTAAGACCTGTTTTACATATTTCTAAGAGATTTCTTTCCTAGTCTGTTTTTTCAAGCATCTTAACTTTTTGTTTTCATTTTCTCATATAAAAAGAGAACATTTTCTCTAATTACCATTTATAATAAAGAAGTTTTAGCTGGGAAATTTAAAAGACCATTGTAAGACACAGATTTTCTTCTGTAAAACTGAGCCAACATATTGTGGAAGTAGTAAGAAGAGTTTGGACCCAGAGCCAAGAAGAACTGTGCTGTTTGTTGATTTACCTTTTAGTTTCTAGTTACATTGAAATTGTTCTTACAAAAGGAAGAGAAGAGCTACAATGCATAAGGCTAGGTAAACAAGTTTAACAGCCCTGAAAAATGAGAAGGGCATGAACAGAGCAACTTCTATACATCTTCTGTAGTATAAAACTATAATAACCTCAACTCCTTTCAAAGACCTTCCTCAGTGACATGCAGTACAAGCAGTATCAAGAGGATCCAGCACTGCATTGCTGCCTAACTATTGCACAGTCTTGCTAGTGTGTGGCCCTGCTTTTGACTCCTGGTGGTCTTGGCTTATGATTTGTTTTGAGCTACCTGCAGCTGGAGTATTATGTCTGTCATTCAAGATACCTGTGAGATCTACATAAAGCAAATCATGAAAACCACAGGATTATATTTCACATATTTACAAGTTTCTAACTCCAGTTAGGGAAGGTAGACAAGGAAATATTCTCTGAAAAAGTCTGGGTTGATCTGAAAGTTTCCTGTGAATGCTTTGCAGGCTGTGATTTTGAAAAGTAGTAAGTTTTTGAATGCAGGTAGAGCGATACCTCTGGCACCCAGAAAGCGGCAAACACTTTGGAAACTTTTTTCTTGAAAACTGATGATCTGAAAGTGTACAGAATGCAAATCTGAAGTCCCTGTAGAGCAAATGAAAGTGTGGTGTTAATATTTTGCTCATAAAACCAGAAAAGATTAGTCAATATTATCTGACTTGAAAAACAACTACAAAACAATTTTCACTAACCACTAACAATGAAATTAATACCTTGAAACACAAGAAGTACTTTCAATAGGAAAAATATTCCACGTAACTATGGATTTGCAACTACAGTCGCTTCATTTGCACATTGCAATGGGTTAGCTAACACTTGTATTATTACCCTCTGCTGGATAGGGTGAAGGTAAGAGCTGCTTGAGTATGCCATAAGCAGTAAACGTGGCTGGTGTGCCCTATCATCAATACAAGAGGACACAAACGGAGGGAAGCAGGACTTTGAAATTTCTATACCGATCCTTCTAAATTCTCATTTTAAGTGTTAGTCAGGACTATCCTGCGTTAAAAAATAATGAGGGCTCATGGTTTTAAATTGGTGGATCTGTGGTCTGCCTCTGTTCATGATTTCAGTTTTAAATCACAGGTATAATCCATCCACCAGTATAGTAATAATCATTTCAGGACTTCTTGCATGGAGAGTTTGCAGCTCTGATCTCCACTGGTGTACAGGCCCTCAGTTTTCAGTACATCAAACCGACAGTAAACAACTTAATATTTAGGCATAAGTGGATTTTCTCATGTCCAATTAGCTGTTTTGTAGAAAATATTCGGCAGCGTTATAGTGAATGAGCCATTACTACAAATACTTCATATGCCCCATATGAATATAAGTCCAAGAATCCAGCAGGGTCATGGGACAAAAAGAGGCAGGTGCTTTCCTGCAGGCTTCTATCCAGAATCATTGTGAAGCCATGAAGCTCTAGTTACTTTCCTGGGACTCTCCCACAACTGATGCAGAAGTTTTTTCCTGATATTCACTCTGAATATAATTTTATATATGATTTAGTACAAGAGAAGGCACTCAGACAGGAAAGCCTTTTCAGTGGTGACCTTGAAATAAAATCCCACGTTGATTTGCACAATGAGAAAAGTGTTGAGTGACAGACAAGAAGGATAGTATCCCTTCCTGAACAAAAATTCTGAATCCATGTAACTGCTTTCCAACAAGCTCCCAGAATGCACCAAGCTATAGAACAAATAAAGTCAACACCTTTTTTTCCACTATCTCAATTATTAGTCTCAGAATTGCTAAATACTTTACCTGGGTAGCATTCAAAATGCAGAACAGAGAGCTGAAAACAAGACTTGTTTCTTCATGACTTATAAACATGAGGTAGCCTATTGTCCAGGTGATTCCAAGCACTACAACTATAGAGATAGTACCAATCATTTTTTTCATAAATGAATCCTTTTTATTCCTAGAAACACACACCAAAAAGTTATTAAGTCTTTTTCTATACCATTCAATATCTTTTGAGTTTTAAACTTTCTATTTTATTTATTCAGGGCTATAGTGCAAAGATGTGTTATTCAAGTGAGTTGAGCACACACGCCTCCCTACACATGTCTGAGTTATCATCCAGAGAAGAAATCCAGAAAAAGAAATCTATTCAAGCTTATCAGAATAATCCATGTTTGGAATATGTAGTTTGGATGTATATTTCTTTAACAAAAAAGTGAAGTTTGCCAAGGCAACAATAAGCATTGAAAATTAATACATTAGCTATTATAAGCTTTTTAGAACACTTAAAACTTCGATCCAATTGTGCTCAAGTTTCAACATAAGAACAAGCTGCCAATGAAGTTTGGATATCCAATTTCTCTCAAGCCTGAGAGGAGTCAGTGATAAGGTATTTTGGTTTGCGCCAGCCATGAAAATTGTACGTAAAAGGAATGAAGAAATGATGTAAAGTTTTGTTGAACAGATCTGTTCTGTGTGATTAATAAAAATTAAAGCAATTCCCTTTTAAGTAATATGATGTACACTGCAGAGTTCGCAACACGTGGCCTATAACAATAGGTGTAATGCTGATGTAAAACCGAGCAAGTAAATCTGCTTCAGAGTTGCCAGAGAACTGGCCTGACATTCAGATGTGTGGAGAAATTAATAGTTCTCATTTGGCTGGACCCAGCTCTGCTTTCTCTTACATTGATTTAAATTGGGGATTGCCTTCATTGAAGTCAAGTTGAGTGACACTGCAACCAAAAACAAAAAAAAAGGGGACAAAAGCCTGAAATGTGTTCATTGATGTGCACTTGAACAGAGCCTGACCCATTGCAACAATGGAATTAACTGCCTTAAGTGTACATTGCTTTAAAGCAAAGAGATTGTCAAAAACCTGAGCTTGTGACAGGAAAGTCAGAGCTGGTGACAAGAGACAGAGGAATACATTTGCTGAAAGATCTGAGGAGTCCTTCTCACCTTGTCAAATTCTCGTTCTTCTTCCATATCACAGAGACTGTGATCTTGATGAAGGTTATAATGTTAAACAGAAGTATGAGCGCTACTGGCAAAAGGAATGACCACAACATAGGCTTTTGCATGCTGAAATTCTGATTTTGATCCAGTGCTGCAAGCCAGCAACTTTTAATATAAAGAGAAGCCATTTCAAAAGATTTGTTAGACACATTATTCAGAATACCGGAACACAGCAAAATAATATTCCACTTTTCGTCCTGAAAGACCTCATAGGGCTTTCTAGGTCATGTTAACCTATCTCAAAAGGCAACCATTCCTTGAGAGCTGAGGGCTTTCAATCATGCTTCTCTTTCTCTGGGGAATGCAAAATGACTTATCAAACAAACTGCATAGAGAAATATAATAAGGTGCAATATAACTAACCAAATAGATATCTGGCCATCATATGCAAGTTTGTCTTTAGAGTATATATTATCATAGAGCTAAAGAGTAATAGGGGAGATCTCAGGGACGAAGGCTGAAACAAAAACAGGGGCAACTTCAGGAGGACAGGGTTATCCTGCAATAATCTTTTCCTCTTGTCTTCATTGCCAAATAATCTCAAGTTGGAAGTCAACACTCCTTGAATGAGTATCATGAGGTGGCCACCATGTGGAAGGGGGTTTGTGTTTACGTTTCTGAAAGAAGCCCACCTTGGCTCTGTATCATCCACTGTCGCCAAGGTACATCTTGTGCCTGACAGCCTACTTTGACATATGGCAACTCGGATGCAAATACCAAAAACATAGGGTAAATAGGGATACAGTTTTGTTGGCCAGAAAGATTTTAAATAAATGGGAGGATTAAGTTTAGGTACTGAAATGCAGTTATGTGCTTAAATGAAGGTCTTGAATTTCAGTTAGGCTGAGAGCACCTACAGCTTCCATTTAAAGTCACAGGTGATCTTGCAGGAGGATTCAAGGCAGGTGTCAATCCAGTGCCCGAAATCCTTAGTGAGAAGAAACTGCAATTCCTTACAGTGAATGTTTAGCTTGAGTGAAGAGTTTTGTTTTCTTTTAAGTACTTAGATATACAAAATAGTATACTGACAATAAACCTAGAATTGTATTAATAATAAGCCATCACAAAAGGTGTGGGATATCAAGTATTGTAATAAAACATGAACTTACAATTCTTCCTGCCAGTAGTTTAAAGCTTTTTCTTCTCTGTAAGTATCTCCAAGTGTTATTGCAACTACTACAGCAGGGATCCCTAATTAACAGGAGAGACATTAGCGATTTATTGTTCAGTTGTGTAGGTATACCTTACCTCCCTTCCACACAAATAGCTTCTTGCCTTCTAAAACCCATAGATTTTAAGAGCTCTGTTTCATCTGCCTTGCACTAAGCTACGTGGGTTTTATATAGCCTAGTGAAAAGGTAGAACTGAGGGTCATGAGCACTATTTGTCTGGGAAAGCTCATGTCCCTGGCTTGCTGGTTTTTGCCATTGAAGAACTTCAATGCAGCTTCCAGAGGCAACACCAAAGGTGAGAGAAAACTCTTTCCTGTGCTGTACTGACTCCCTCATCACAGCTGTGCAATCCTACCCTCTTGTCAGCAGTGGGAAAGTAATTTAAGAAAAATTCCTTACATTCCATACCAGATTGATGCAGAGGGTAAATTTTACCGTCCAAGAAGCATGGCAGTGAGGGGTTGCCTCCTTGATGCCTTTGCTTTGCTTCTTGTCTTCCATGCCTCCTGCCTACCAGCTGGAATAGTCTAAGTGGAACATCTCATGGGAAGGAGTCTCCCACATGTGTTTTTGTCTGGGAAATAAGCATGCTTCTTAAAGTCTTTTACTGTTCTCTCCCTCCTTCAGCCCTGCTAGTGATCTTCCAGACTGCCAAGTATTTGCTGTGCTCTCAAAGGAGGTCTGAAAAGCAATGAATCATAATCATGCAATTTCAGGCATATGTAACTAGTGACAGGACGCAGTGAAGAACCTAATGCTGTGCTATCATGCAAACATACATGCAGCACAGTGACACATATCCAGGTAGCTTTCACCAAACATTTTCTGGCTCGCGTATGCAGTCCAAACTCTAAAAGTTTTAGAGGAGTTGCCTCTACTTCCACCCAAATGCAAAACATAATAATAAAAAGATACCAGGATCTAAAACTGCTTGGTAGGTACCATTGGAAACAGCAGACCACACAAGATGAATATATAACGTGGAAGAGGCAGGTATCACCGTGTGCTGTATTTTAAGAGTTTCTTGAACAAAGCTGAGATTTTTGCTTTACCTAGTGGGCATCTGTCTGCATTCTTCTGACATCCAGGTAGTTCCCTCTCAGCTTGCAGTGTTGCTGCTAACTGCTGTACTGTCTTAAGATTGTACTCTTTGCTTATTAATAAATAATATGTGACAAATAATGTCAGTCAGTCCTTGCTTTTTGGATGCATGCAAGGGTCTGGCTGAGGTCATGAGGAATCTCAGAGGCATCTAAATGAAGAATTTGAGTCCCTGTATGCAATCACCATATCTGAAAGTTTTTTCTTTACTTAGTTGACAGAAACAGATTGTTGAATGCCCTGATTACTGTGAAAATTTCTCCTGCATGCAACAGACCTACATTGCTGTGCTAGTGAACAAGCTATCAGTTTCAGTGCCCTAACAGGACAATGAAAACAAGCTCAGCTTATATTAGTAATGTAAGCAGTAACAGGAGATTAGTTATTAAATCATGTTGCACTAAACCAGAGAGTGGCTGATTATAATTGCTCTCAACCAATCTATTATCTTTACAACTCTCCCTGAATGTACTATGTACTGATACTTTGGTAAGAGTTGCCGTATATATGACTTTAAATCTTACCCCGTCCAATTACTGACATGGTGACAAGGAAGTGTCCAGGCAGGGGCTTCATGGCTCTAAGCAGCAGTAAGTACAGCTGTGCAGAATTGAGTGCTGTCCACATAAACGTCGCCAACAAAAAATAGTGCAGTAGGGCAGCCACAACCGTGCACCAGGAGTCTGCAGGAGGATCTACCATGTCAGATGTGAGTAAGGTGTTACTGGCAGTATCATAAGGAAGGTTTTGCTGGTAGTAGCTGATGGTATCATTGCTGTGGTTCCTGGCATTTTGGTTTTCAATTCCAGAGATGAAGATGATGTTAAAAGTGAGCATAGAGAAACAGAGACTCACTAACATCCACATTACAGATGACTTTCGAGTTTTCCTATTGGTAGGAATACATTTAGGAGAAAAAAGTAGAGCAAAATAAGAAAAATATTTCTTCATTTCCATTGATATTAAAAGCAGGCTGGACTGTGCAGTCTTTAATACAGACAGAAAACAAAGCAATAACTTGTTTGCAGAATTCTACACCTTCATTACTCCAGACAACTTCCCAAATGCATCAGTTTTGTCTGATTTCAACTAGAACAGAGAATACCCAGCACCTTTTACGACTGGGCCCTTTCCAACAACAGTTGGGATGCATTTTCTTTTTTCCATTCTGCTCCTTTTAGATGCCTTTTCTTCAGTGTTACGAGGTGGAATAGCTTAAGACAAGTATTTCCAAACACGCCTCAAGGTAAAAGAATAATAAGCCTCTACTTCCAAAAGCTGTCTTATAAATGCATTTAAAAGGCAGAGTCTGGAAGCTCCTACAACCTTAATTACATTGACCTTGACAGAATTGCTGCAAATCTATGTTAGTGCAAGCGGGATGAGAAACATGCATTCATCTACAATAACGGCAACTCTGTTGGGGTGACTTTGCTCCTCGTTCAAGGGGGAATCACATGACACCAATAATCACAGGCACATCCATCAAGCAAGTCTGGTGCAATTGTATTTGAATTAAGTCACTCTCAATAAAATTGTAGCAGAAGCAGTGTACATAACCTACACTGCTGTGTAATCACAGTGCTTTGAAATCATTTGTTCTCTACAGACATTTTATAAACAGAAAGCAACAGAGTGTAGAAAATAATAAATAGGCAACAGAAAGCAGAGTAACACTTAAATAGGATATCAAGAAGAGGACCTGAGGAGTGATGTATGTGCTTCTACATGAATGCTAAAAGTCTAAGCAGTAAGACAGTGGGCTGAAAGAACTAGCTTTAAATGAAGACACCAACATAACAGGCATGTTGGTAACTGGTAATACCAGGGTATAGGGCAAACAGGAAAATAAAAAGGGGGTCATACTGGTGGTGGAATACTGGTTTACATTTTTAAAACTGAATACTAAGTGAGAGGAATGAACTAAACACCTCAACATGTAGCATGGATTGACACAGCAATATTCAGTGCTGGGTGTGTGTTGTCCACTGCCTGGCCAGGGCAGTAAGAGGTGTCAGTGTGGCAGCGGGGAACATGAAACGCAACAGAAATGGCAGACTGCCTTTGCCCAGTGTAGATGGGACAGATGTCACTCAAGGATATAACCCGGAGATCAAATTTTTAGATATGATGATGGGAGTCCATGGTAAAATGATCAGCCCTTGACTTAATCCTCAGTAGCACACGCTGCCTGCTTTATTATCTTACAACTGGTGAGCTGCCCTGTCAAAGCGACGGAAAGATTTTTATCGTCAGCAGCCACGCCCAGTGTTTCCTACAAAAGGCTTGGCCTTTTACCAGACTGGGCTCTTCCAGACTCTGTTTATCATTACTTTTCAAATCTCACATTTCTGAAGGTGAATTTATTGAATGATAACAATATATATAGATACCCTCACATTAAAAGATTAACATTAACAGAAAGCGTAAAGTTTCATCTAGGTGAGTGGCATGGCTGAGACCTCATGTGTCTTCACTTTAACCAGTAAGCCACGCTTACTTCCCAAGCTATGCTACATGATTAGCTCTTTTTTGTTTTAATATTATTTGATGATCAGTAATATTGCAATATGTTCTAAACTGGATACTCTCTTTGATTTCCTCAAACTATATAAAGAACAAAATACATAACTTAGTGTAAAATACTTGCAGTTTTTCATCTTCACTCTTACCTAGTGAATATTTGAAACAAAATGGTAATGACCAGACCAGCAATGGACAATCCAACACCAATGTAAGAAATATACTCCAAAGGCTTTGCATATTTATATTTTATCTGAAAGGCCTAGAAAAGAAATTGTATCAGTTATGAGATGAGAAGACATACTTTTCCTTCTAAAATTTGTGTTTCTAGTTGCACATAGACATGACGATGTTTTAGTAAAGCTATGACTGTTGGCAGCCACTGCCAAAATTTTCAGCTCACACAAAATTATTCTGGACCTCAAAAGTAGAGAAGCTTGTGAAGAACTCAAAAATGAGATTTAACATTGTCAATCAATTATTTAGTAAAAGAGCATATTAAATTATTCATAACAAAATGCAAGGTGACACAGACTGGAGAGAGTAGCTTTAACTTTTCGTACTGATGTAAATTCTGAATTTTGACTTCCAAGGACTTTTGGTTGACAGCCAGCTGAACATGAGCCAGCAGTGTGCCCAGGTGGCCAAGAGGGCCAACAGCATCCTGGTTTGTATCAAGGAATAGCGTGGCCAGCAGGAGCAGGGAGGTGATCATGCCCCTGTACTTGGCACCGGTGAGGCCGCACCTTCAATACTGTGTTCAGTTTTGGGCTCCTCACTACAAGGACATTGAGGTGCTGGATCGTGTCCAGAGAGGGGCAATAAAGCTGGTGAAGGGTCTGGAAGAAAAGTCTTGCAACCAGCGGCTGAGGGAGCTGGGGTTGTTAGTCTGGAAAAAAGGAGGTTGAGGGGAGACCTTATTGCTCTCTACAACTACCTGAAAGGAGGTTGTAGTGAGGTGGGGGTTGGTCTCTTCTCTCAAGTAACAAGTGACAGGATGAGAGATAATGGCCTTAAGCTGCGCTAAGGGAAGCTTAGATTGGACGTTAGGAAATATTACTTCATTGAAAGGGTTGTCAGGGGTTGGAACAAGATGCCCAGGGAAGTGGTTGAGTCACCTGACCTGCAGGTATTTAAAAGATATTTGGATGTGGTACTTAGGGACATGGTTTAGTGGTGGACTTGGTAGTTTTAGGTTAACGGTTGGACTTGATGATCTGATCTTAATGGTCTTTTTCAACCTAAAGGATTCTGTGACTCCAGTCTATGATTCTATAAGGTCTAAGGTAAGATGTTGTAAAGAGTTACAAATCTAAACCAGTCTTTTTTTATATAGTGACAAAAAAGCAGCAAGTAAATGTAAACATATTCAGTGAAACAGAAATACTGTTGTCTTTGCATAAACAGATGAGAATCTTCTCTTAGAATATAGTCATTTTATGCAATAAGGTCATGCATAAGGGAAATACAGAAACAAGTAAATATTACAAATATGGAAATGCAGTTCTAGGAGGACAGAATAAAAAGAAACTCTGAAATCCTGTCACTCCTGAAGTCAATGACCACAGATATGTGATTTTACCCAGGGAGTGCGTTGTTTAGAGAAGCTGAAACAAAACTGAAAGAACAACAAACGTTAGAGACAGTCATTCCCAAGTAGTCTTGCTAGTACAAAAAGGCAATATATAAAACTTAGTGATAGCAAGGTTAATATTTACAGCGTGACTGCTTTTTATAAACATATAAGCAAAGGAAGTAGTTAATGCTAAGTATTTTGAATTATTTACCCAACAGAAGGCAGTGCCACAACTAAAACAGATCCCAAGCTACTCTACTGTTTGTCTTGGGGCACTTAAGGGTTTAGGCATACACTCATTTAACAACCAGCTGCAGCAATAGAGGTGCAGAGATGGAGGCTACCACAGCTGAGCAAGGGGAATTAATTGTGCCAGGACTTCCCTGCTGCTGGAGCGCAAAGGCAGGTGGGTGCAGGCAGAATTTGTGCCAGAGGAAGCCAGGACTTGCCAATACACTTGGCTTTCCAGCAGCCTGGGGACAACTTGCATGTCCCAGTTTGCCAGCATTGCCACATGTCAAAAACAAGTACATGGGGACATCTTAAACTCCTGTGCCTTTTAGCTCAACGCGCCTACACCCTTACATTGGCATGCTGGTTTTACAGTTGAAAACAACTGAACAAACGAAAAATAAACCTAAACTCTTCCCATTCAAGACAGGACAATGCCCTACCATCAGGACAGCAAAATTAGCAGTGTGATTACACCTGCATCTCAAGAACTGGTCTCTTCCTTTTGCACAGCCAGCGGTGCTCCAATCATTGACAGTATAGTCCCAAAAGACACAAGCATGATCACGCAGCTGAAGTTTGGATGTGTTGTACTACAGATTGGGATTGTAAAGAGAAAAAGAGGCTAAAGATACATAAACAGATATGCACCAGCAAACAGTGTGTACTGACAATTGTCATCTGAAAGGGAAGCTGACAGCTACTAAGGGATTTAGAGAATTTCGAGTAAACCTAATGAACAATGTCAATAACAGCATGATTTGGCATTTTGAACTTATTTTGTGTGCCTTTCTCAGTCAGGATTGCAAATTAAATTACTCATTTCTGTGAATGATTCAGGTAATTACGGTTCAGATGCACATTGACTAGGAATTAAGCTACTGCCAAATGAATTCTGCGTAAGCCAAACAGCTTTCAGATATTAGTAGCATTAAACTACTGCCAACCAGAGCTGAATCCACACTGTAACATGAAACAAACAATGATAAATGCTGTGAACCATTCCCTCCCCTCCTGCAGCATGGTGATGCTCATGCAGTCATATGTCAAGCTGTGTGCAGTCATTTTCAGACAACATACTTCTGCAGGGTACTGCGATTAGAACTGCTTTTTAATAAGCAATGAGCAGCTTGAAGTGCAAATAAGTAGTGAAAACAACTATTCATGGTGGTAGATAGTTCAATTAAAAATGAGGAGCAAAAGCAGGAGTAAAAAAATCAATCATAAGATAACACGTTTCCCAGATAATTTAACTGTATGGCTCCATGATGATGATTTCTGATTTATAATCAGTAATGTATTTGAGCTTAAATTTGAACTTAAAACCTTTGTTAAATATTGTAAGAAGAAGCCAACTACTGTTTTCTGGAGAAATCATGCTAAACATGAGCACATATTACCTAAAAATTCTGTTATTTGGGCAAATGAGCACTCCCATAGAGCATTTCCTGCAAGAAAGCAGTAGCATCTGAAATCAGTTCCCAGGGAGGAAGTCAAAACAAAACACACAATGATTTTAACTGGAAGCAAGAGTTAAAAGATAGTATGGAAAATGAACACTCCCCACATTGGTAGGTGTATTGGGCTATGCCAGTTATGTTGACTTTTTCTCATTTTCAAAAATTTTTATAGTCTTCTGGAAAGAAAGATTGTCCTCCAGGGACGTGGCTTTTTTCATGCTTGATGTAGGATTAATCTACCCTAGAGAGAATCCACTCAGTTATAACTTTTTGTGGAATACAGTTTTGCTTGCAAACATCCTAGTTTAGCAGTACTGAGTCAGTAACATCGGATGCTAAATACAAAAGTTGAAAAATGTCTTTTATGCCATGTTATCTAAATACCCTTCAGTTATGTCACCTATACACCCCGCAAACTCTATTGCCAGAAATCAAGGCAGTATGCTGAAAAACACCATCTGCTTGAGTATCATTCCCTAAGTCCTGAAGACAGGTAATAGGACAAGGGCAGCCTCTGGTTCAAACTGAACATGGCATTTCTTATGGAGGCTTACCTTGGGACTGAAGGCTATTTCAACACCGCTGTTTTTGCCACCATCAATGTTGCCAGAGACAATTTGTTTAGAGAAAGTACTGCGACTCTGTTAAGTCCTTGACTGGAAAAGTTTGTCATTTTGATACAGGACAAAGCCAACTCTTCCATTGTCTGATGAACCTTTGTGAAGCAAACAGAAATGTAGGTATGGATAGCAGATATCAGAGAAGCTGGTGTCTTTGAAAAAGCCTACACTATGCTGTTTCACACATCTGGTATTTATAGCAGATTTTTGTTCAGATATTTATTTATAATCCATTTAAGAAGTAGAGAACAGCTTCTCTTCTTTGAATCTCAAGGGAATCATCTTCACTTTTTGCTGAGGTGGAGTGTGAAAATAATTATTACCCTTCCCCTAATTTCATTTGTGGGGAAAAGTACTGGTAATGAGGAAAATAATATCCTAAATCCCAATATATACACACACTCCAAATGGCCAGGCTTTTAATAACACCAAATAAGAAATAGTAACACCAGGGACATTTACAGTTAGTAGGAAGGTTGAGGATAAAAGAGGTTGGCTGGACTTTTGCCTTCAGATACAACTTTTGGACTCCATTTCTTTTGCACTCTTCTACCAAAGTTATTTAAATCACTAGTCTTAATTGTTGCTTAACTGAGGAAGCAAAAATTCTGATTTATATAATGGATTTCATTCTTGATTTTATACTTCTTATTCAAGATCAAGAAACACTGATTTGATCTCTCTCTGCTTTGATCATCAAGAGAGACTAAAGTAACTTTATGTGTACAAAATGTCACAATTGTGCGTTTAATATTGAAAAGATCTATTTTTTTAAGACAAGCTGTGCATTCAGTTTAGCACTCTTGAGGGAAGTGTTATGATATACAGGCATTATGACAAAGGCTTTAATTACATGATCACCCTTTTTTTTCCACAAGATTGTTGTCTGAAACAGTGAACAGAAAGGACAGTGACCAGTTAATGAGCTATTCATTGGGGTTTTTTATTGTCATTATACTCTTGTGCTGTGATGTCTTAGTATTACTGTCACTATACAGAGAAACTGAGGGCAAGTTTGCTGGTTTGAGCTGCCCAGTCTGAAACTCTTGTGATTTTAGCATGTCACAGAAATGCATGTGTTCAAAGCTCAGTTCCCTCACACCCACCGGCTTCTGCAGCAATTGAAGCAGAGGAACTATAAACTTTTTTATTCTCTCCTGGGTGACACCAATTTGTCCTCTCAGCACTGCAGAGTGTACGTAATGGACATCTGGGAAAATCCTGTGTGACCATGCCATTAAAGACTAGCCTAGTATGTAGGTGTGAGGGTGTGTATGTCCTGGCTGACACCTGACAGTAGTAGTAATTTTAGTTGAAAGAGTTGATGTCTTTGGGTTTCAGGAAAGGTATGTATGTACTAGCTCTTGATCTTATGTCAGTAAGGGTATGGTCAAAGACTCATTGCATTCTCAGTTTTAGAAAACAAAATAAAAAGTCCCAAACACCACGCATTAATCTGTAAATAAGATTATCCATCTCATTTGACATGTGCATTTCTTGTACCACAATATGGCATCAGCATGCATAAGAAGCAACATGTATTTGTTTATATTGGCTAAGGGCTTTTTTTCCAAAGGAGATTTTTAGTGTATATTCATTCAAAGTTTTCCCAGGAACAGTTTTCAGTAGAAGAAAGAACTTACTGTTATTTATAATGTTGAACAGTATCTGAACTTCAGTACTGAGGTCACCAATAAGCCCAGGGTCATTTTCCCGTATTTCTAGTTTTGTTGGCTGATAATATCCCAGTGCTCTATCTGCAAAAATTAGCAGTGGGTGCATTAGGATTCATGGTACATACCACCTTGTCCAGCTAAATCCAACAACACACAGAGACTTACCTCTCTGTGCCAAAAACAGAATCGTAGAGGAGGTTAATTTCAGTGGAGCAGACTGGATGGCAATGTTGGGCTGCGAGATGTTGCCAGTCAAAGAAAATTCCTCCATCGTTTTTGTGAGGCTGCACTGAAATAGTGAGTGGGAAAAAAAGTTACCATTATTTGTTATTATACAACTACAGGTTCAGTTTCTGAGCTTCCTCTCTGATTTGGTCCTCCAGTGGGAACTGCTCCTCATTCCCTATCCTACTCCTTTCTCCAAAGCAGAAAAATCCAGCCAAATTTGTTTATGTTGGTATAAATCTATTGAATCAATGAAATTGCATATTGGAGTTGAAGACTGAAAATGTTTTGTCATGTCTGTAAACCGCTTTCATCCTGAAACAGAAGGGAAAATGCAGTTTACTACATCTAAAAAAAATGGCAAAAGCTAAAGTTACCTTGTTGTAACATTGACAAGATTATTGTGGTAGAATTCTGTTCCATTGGCATCCAAGAGTTGACTCACTGTAGCCATTACTGCCACAGATGCCTGAAATAAGCAATAAAAAAGGCAATATTCAAATGCAATTGAAATAAATCACCCTGTCTGCTGCGTAGTGGATGGATAAAGTAAGAACACTTAGTAAGCATTGCCTGAAAGTACACACAACAGAGTAAACGAAGTACAGGGTGCCATTCAAGGGAACACAAGCTTTGCGCCAATGGGTTTGTAAATACCACACTTTCTTTAATTTAGACAGTAAAGATTAAATTATGAACTTAAACATCAAATGATGCTCATATTAGAATTTCAGATAGATGCAAGTCTAAAGAGCTGATAAGAAACATTTACACTCAGCTCTGAGAATGGGCGCAGCAGTGATTCCACAAGTATGCACTCAAGGCCACTTAAATAACTCTGCTAAATGACAAATTAATTAATTTGGTCGTGCTGTTATGTACTGTTAAGAGGAAGGAGAGTGTTCCTTTTGCTGGTAGATGGGGGGGACAGAATTGGTGTGGCAAATATTAAGCCACAAAAGTCTTACTTTAGTCTTAATAAGCCTCACCTGAGAATCTTCTGAAACATTTGGCTTTTTCAGAATCTGCACTGCGATGTTCGCAGCAGCAGAGATGTTCTGTGTGGTCAGTTGGTCTGGAATGGAGGTGAGGATTTGAATGTTACTTGCAATAGCTGAAACATTGCTGGAGTCTGCAGGTTCAACCTGTTAGGAAAATGCCATTCAACAAAAAGAAAATGAGAAAAGGAAAAAGAGTCATCACTTTTGTAACATTCTCACATAAAACCAAAATATACAAGTAGTTGGTGGTCTAAACTGTTTCTGTTCATGTCAAGTGTGTGGCATTTGCAAATTCTCCCTAGGGAATGATTTCATGGACTCACAGAGTAGCTTGGGTTGGAATGGAACCCTGGAGGTCCCCTAACCCAGCAGGGCCAGCTGAGACCAGGCTGCTCAGGGGCTCACTTTGAATAGCTGCAACCTCCCTCAGAAACCTGCTTGTGTTTGACCAGCTTCAAGGGGAAAAATTTTCTCATATCTAATTGGAATTTGCCATGTTGCCACTTGCCTCCATTGCCGCTCATCCTAAAACTGCATGCATTGAAGAAAAGCCTGACCCCATCGTTCTCCACACCTTGCCTTGAGGTAGCTGTAGACAGCAGCAGGACCTCACCTTTGCCTGGAGGTCATTGAACTTCTGAGCCTATAAACTCCTGTACACCTTTCACTATTCCTTAAATAACCAGAACAGCATTTTTTGAAAAGCCACCAGAGTAACTTGAGAAATGTCATCCAGAATAATTGTGCTTTTCAGCACAGTGCTCATAACCTGCACCAAGAACATTATCCTCACTTCAGTACACTGTATATAGTGTCGCTTGGAATAAATGTAGAAAAAAACCCAAAGAAGATATTCTGATGCTGGAGATACTAATAAAAATTGTTAGAAGCACTGGTTGGGTCTAGTTTGAGCCAATTAGCCCTTAATGGGCAGAACATAAATGTCTGTAGTATCTTAAGAGTCTAAACACAAAAAAAGATGAGGCATTAGCTGCATGTTATATGAAGGCATAGCTAGGTAGTAATAGGACCTAAAGAAATGGAAAATTTGCTAAACATCAGGACAATTTCCTTTGTAGGCTATGGAAACCAACTAAACAGTGTATCGAGTCAACCCTTTTCTAATCCAGTCAATGAATAGCTTAAATGAATACCTTCAATAACTGAATTGTTCTCAAATTGGGAAGCTATTAAAATCAAGATCAATTCAATCATACAGCTTTGAAGTGTTTATAAAGCTTGGAATGGTACGAAAGAAAGGTGAATGTGTTGCATGGGGGAAGGAAATTTGCATTTATAATTACTGAAGATGATATTATTTGACTTGAAAACATTTGCATACACACCATGAACAAACAGTACCTCGTGAACGCCTAGAACGACTATTCTTACTACTGACTTTTAGCACGACCTTGTATTCACAGTAAATAGTTGTATTTAAAAGGAGTAAAATCCTTTTAAACCTGGGCTCTGGATCATTAGCGTGAAAACCTTTCCTCCCCTTTCCCATCAGTCACCTTTGCACCCCGAGCTGCCCTGAGCTCACTAGATGGCAGCACGACATCACAACTCGTAACAAACCGCCAAATTACTAACGGCAGCAGAATAACCTTATGTTGCAATCTTATGTTGTATCTTATTAGCATTAGAAATAGCTACTGCTAATATTATAAATTCCTTCAGAGAAGATTTGACATTTGAATCATTTAGTGAAGACTGTGTACTGGGAAAGTATAATATTGAGCTCAAGGGCTTCCCATCAAAGGATTCAGGCAGGTGGAGCTTGTGTTGAAGGTACAGGATTCAAACAAAAATGCATGACGAAGGGATTTTGCTAATTTAAAGGGTCTGTAACTGGGTTGGGGTTTTTTTGGTTGGTTGTTTTTTTTTCAACTGGGACTGGTGATAAGGAAACAAAGCACGGAAGAAGAATGTCTGTAACATGCTTAGTCATGTTCAGCTCTCCATGTTTTGTAGATATGGCAGAGCTGAGCTGTAAAGCAAGGCCTAGGGGTTTATGGATTTTCTCAGGAAGAGTTTGTCATTCATGCAAGAAAGTTTGAGTTTGAATTCTTGAGGACAGAACTGTTTTGTCTGTGTTCAGCTGACCACAGGACTGAATGGAAAGGCTTCACTCTTAATCCTTCTTGATGTGTCAGTGTCAGCACCACTTTGTTCCCTCATGCCAGCCTTCTCCAAATCCTTTCCACTTTCTTGCCAATTTGGTATCCTCGGTTGGCAGCTCTTCCATTCAGAGGTGTTCGCTGTGAACTGGGAACCTGACTGAGGAAATTGCAGGCCAGTTAAGAAATATGAAATGGGATGCTGTGTTCAGGCAAACCCAAGCAAAACAAAATAATCACCGTTGGAATTTCAGGCCATTTGCAAAGCAGACACATGCCAAGAATGGCACTGAAAAAGGTTTTGGTCATTCCTTTTGCCTTCTGCAAAGTTTTAAGAAATGGAACACATCTATTTTCTCCATTAATATGCTAACAGTTTCTTTTCCTTGGGATGATGCAGAATCTCAGACACTGTTTAAATAGTAATTTAAGATTACCTGTGATGCTAGGGAGTCCAGATTTTCATTACAATTCAGAATTTTGGGGGACTCTAAAGTAGGAGTTCTCCTTTCTCTGGTACACTTCCGGATTGCTGTTGAAGTGTTACCTGTAATTTTGTAAAAGCAGAAAGATATACATTTAGTACAGAAGCACTCACTCACATGCACATGACCTCATTGGGAATTAAAACTGTAGTGTGGGTGTGACACCCTGTCCAGTGTTATTTTCTGTTTGCATATAAAATATTCTAATGCTAAATACTAGGATATAAATAGATTATTTTTCTATCAAAAGGCGGTTCAGGAGCAGATATTAAGTGACTCTCAGCCCAGTCCCAGACAGGCACGAATACGACTCGGCATGTGTACCTTAAATTCTGTGTGTCTGGGGTAGAAATCTGTGTGGAAGGGTTTGCGCTCCTGTTGCCTGAGCTATGCTGTTCTGGCTTCAAACACCAGCCTCTCCTCTGGTCTAATAATTGGACATCTTTCACAAACCTTACATTTACTTTTGAGAAGTAGAAGTGAAAGGAAAGAAACACATACCATTCACAGTATCAGGTTTGCATTTTTCTTTGGAGTTGCCATATTTACCCACTATAATCCGTTCAAAAGTAAGGTTTTTTACAATGCTTTCAGAAATGCTCGCTTTGTAAGTACTGGCTTCACAGAAATTAACTGCACAGAAGAAAAAAATACATATCTAGATCAAATATTTTTAGTACCAGGACCAATTTTCAAAAATTAGATAGTATTGAGAAACTAGAAGCTCATCGAATCTTTAACCCTAAAGTAACTAACAGCAGTTGGGTAAATCTTGTCTAAACCCAATCTGCTAGACTGCTACAAGTGATATTTATGAAGTCACTGAAACCCTAAAAGCCCATACTTTTTGCCATCTCTCCTATTTTCACTGCCTTGGTCCTATAAAAATCTGTAAAAGATTATAAAGCTCCAATTCCAGAGTCTTGTTACCCAGGCAGAAATCAGATTTGGTAACCTAATGCCACAGAATACATCGGGGCAAAATTACACATTTGCTTCCAATGGGGCTTGGACAATTAATGGCAGATGGTCCTTTGGTGACTCTGAACCACGATGGGTCGGATGCAGCTTCTGGCACAGGAAGTTGCTGCCCTGCTGCCTGCTGGAACGGGACAGGGTGGCCACCCCAAACCCTACATCTTGTCTAAGCATCTGCTACTGGCTACGTCTAAAGGCAGGATGATGATCTCAGTGAACCTGTGACCTGACCCAGTACGGCAGCCTATTACAGTCTCATGTCATACCATACCACTATAACTTAATACAAATGTACCTTGCAATGCTGCAAACCCCTGAAAAGAATACTGCAGCACACTGGCAGAAAATTTTTGCTTCGTCTTAGGACTTGCAACGTTCTGGTTTTGCTAACTTTTGCTAATTCAGACCACATTTCAGCTGACTGTGTCCCATTAGTAGGGCTGAGTCAGAGCAGCGTACTTACGGTCAGGGTCCTGAGGGGGGCTCAGGAGACCTGGGGTGTTCTCTGTGTTCTGGCACGGGCTTCTTTGCCAAGTCACGTAACTTTCTGTGGGTCTTGTTTTCTATAGGGTCTCAGTTTCCCATGACACAATGATACATGCCTTCTGTAGAAATGGTTATGACCAATTAAGGATGCATGACTCTGCAAAGATTAGATTAGATCTGCCTTATAACACCATACCTGAACCTCGCTTGCCAGGAGGTAATTAGCAGGGCAAGGTGTCTCAAAAAATGTGAGGTGGCAGGAACCTCTGGAGACTGTCTAGGCCAGAGGCTCCACATCCTCACTGGGAAACATGTTCCAGTGATATGCCACCTTTCTAACCAAAACATTTCTCTTCATGCTCAATCTCAATCTTTCAAACTGCAATTTATGACTGCTTCCCCTTGCTTTACCTTCTGGTGCTAATGAGAAGACAGTTTGGATTCAATGGTTTTTGCAACTCCCACTCAGTTATCTGGAGGCTGCCCTCAGCCTCCTCCTCTTCAGCACAGTGAACAAGCCCATCTCCCTCAAATGCTCCCTGTAGGCCACCTGTCCCAGGCCCCTCACCATCCTCACAGCATCCTGCTGGACCCTCACCAGTTTCTCCAAGTCTTTTTAGACTGGGGTGCAGGGGGCAAAATGAAGCACATCTTTCCTGGTGGTGCCTCACCAATGGCAGGAAGGGGAGGGTAACAGTGTCGGTCAACCTGTCTCCCTTCACACAGCACCACTGCTCTGCCTTCTTTGTAATGAACACACACTGTTGGCTCATATTGAACTTGGCATCCACCGTCACTCCCAGGTACCTTCCAGCAGGGCTGCTCCTCAGCCAGCAAGCTCCGGCTTTGTACCAATGTCCCTGGCACTGATCTCGGCACTTATCATTGTAGGACACTGTGAGGCTTCTGTTGGCATGATCCTCAGGTTTCGCAAGGTTCTTCTGCATTGAAGCTCTGCCATTAATGGTGTCAACAATACCTCTGCCCCACACCAAGTTTAGTATTGTCTGCAGATTTGCTGAGATGGCATGCTGTGTCATCTTTCAGGTCTTTAATGAAGACATGAAATTATACTGGCCTGAGTATCAACTGGCAGGTTACTCTACTTTTACAGTATTCTAATCAAGTCACTGACCACTACCCTTTGAGCTTGACTGTTGAACTAATTTTCAACCCAGCTAATGGTTCATTCACCCAACCCACCTGGGTTTGGTAGGTGTCTTCACCTACCAAAGAAGAAAGCTGAGTAGGTGATGTGAAAGGCAGCTCTAAAATCAAGGTGTATTATATGTTGCTCTTCTGTTGTCTATATAGCCAGTTATTTCATACAGAAGGCAGTCGGATTGGTCGGACAAGATTTTCCCTTTGTAAATCCATGCTGTTCCTGATTATCTTCTTGTCTTTTATATGCATGGAAATAGACTCCAAGAGGATGTGCTCCATAGTACTTCTAGGGCCTGAAGTAAGCCTGACTGGCTTATGGTACCCCCAGTCCCCCTCCTTGCCTTTCTTAAAAGTGGGCATAATGTTGGCCTTTTTTCAGTTCTCTGTGGCCTCCCTTGATCGCCTTGGTGACAGATAGCAGCCCTACAGTGACATCAGCCAGATCTTTCAGCAGTCTTGAATGAATCCTGTCTAGACCCATGCATTTGAATACTTTTGAGGTGATCCTGCCTTCCTTCTGACAGATGAAAGCCAGGAATAAGTTGCTACATTAATGTATTAATATGTATTCATTCATACATAAGTACCTATTCATGCCTTATTTTTTGTCTTTCTAGTTATTCAAGCCTTGATCTGAAAGTGTTTTGGGCTGGCTTATGTATATATCTATACTACTTGCTTTTAGAATTACTAAAGAGAGTCCATCTGAAATAAAAATTTTTGGTGCTTTTTTCCCCACTGATGCAAGTTTCAAATTATTGCAAATATTCTGACTTCAGTAGAATTTCTCCAGAATTTAAAAAACAAAAAAACAAAAAAAACCCCAAATAAACCACAAGTAGGAAGAAAACCAGGCCCTGCGTCATGATCTGTGAAGGAAAGTAACCATGACATAATGTACAAAAGGAATTAAATATGAGCCAACTGGAAATTTTCCATCACCATTGGAACAAAAGTAATTGGTTTACAAAAATTGTCCACCCTATATGCCCTGCTCTCTCCCATTGGCAATAAGCCAGATCACCTCCTCTATATCCCCAACACCTTTAGCACTATGTTCCCACAGTTTTTATACCCCATAATGCCTTGGCCTCTGTGTCCTACAACCATCTTTAGATTCCCAGTACATAACATACACATCTTTATTGTGTTAGCTGGTCGAGAGGAGACAAATATCATGGGTAATTTAGAGCTGTGCATCTTAGTGGCGAGACCTAATTGACTGGCCATGTGGCTCCCACCTCCTCCCCACTGCTGGCATAAAAGTCTCCTTGCCTTCAGTGAGGTATTTACAGGATTGGTCTTCTGTAGTCAACTAGTGATATGTGCAAAACTCATAGGATCTCAAGACCTTTAAGGCCTGTAACAGTCTAGTGAATTTAGTTGAAATTGGTCAGCAACTTAAAATTGCCAAGAAGGTGGAACAACAGACAGATGGGGAGTATAAAGGTTCCTCAGGAAAACAGAGTAAAATTCAGATTTTGTAAATTCAATAATATTTGTTATTACTTCAAGTTAATGATGCCTGCCCAAACATTCTTACCTCATGTATTTTAATAACTACAATAATTAAAATCTATTCTTTAAGGCAATTCACAGCAAATCAAATACAGAATACCAAAGGAGTGAACATAGGGAATTAGAGTCATCATAATGTATTGTTTCCAGTGCTGAAATCCCAGTCATGATTATTTTATTTAAGCCAACTTCTCTGAAACCTTTTGCCCAAATGTTCCATCATGAGCCCATCCAATCTGTCATTGTCTGTCAGATGTGCTATCCATCCTGTCATAAGGGAAATGACATGGGAGACCTGAAGTTTCCATCTACCTAGCAGTCTTCACTAAGAATGTTTTCCTGGATAAGTAGCAGATCTTTCGACATCCTTTTGACCAAATATATGACAAAGACGCAGCTGACACATGACGGTGTATCCGTGTGTCACACTGGCCACAGTGTGGGTTGTTGGCTTGGAAAGCGTGAGGTGGGTATCTTACCAGCTCTGGAGATACTGCGGCTCAGTGAGCCAGCATCCTCCCAGCATCAGCTGGGAGCATCCGCTCCAGTTACGGCAGTGCAGAGATGCCATGCTGCAGCAGAGGGGACTGAAAAGGGAGTCAACCAGGCCAGTGCTATGCCAGGTGTAGGAAATTTGACTCATCCAAAACCATTGCCAGTGACAGCAGAAACAGAGGGCAGGCATTGTCCTGCAGGGTGCTGAGCTAGATGGTCTTCCTTAAACACTGGCAGATCCAGACACAGCAATACGGCCCACTGAGGTCCAAATCAGATTTTCAAGTCACTGTGATGTTCAAACAGAGGAATTTAAACAAAAGCCAAATTGGCTAGAATCAGGCCACAGACAGTTGAAACCTGTAATGTCTTCCCCAGATATATTACTAATTCAACAGAGCGAGAGAAATGGGTGAAGGATACAGCCTCATCTAGCAAGAAGAGCCACATCTCTGCTTGCAGATCCGACCCTGCTGAGCAGGTCTTGGCAGTGGAGGGTGGGGGGATCAGGGGCCTCCTGAAGCAGACAGGTTCCCAGAAATGATGCCAGCTGCTCATGCTGCCTGGCTTGTACTGACCTATCTCACAAAGAGACCCCACCGACTCCTCTGAGCACATGCAGGCTCCATCCCAACAGACACCACCGTTGAGGCAGAAGCACAGAGGTACCACAGATTCTGTAGTGTCTGTGTAAATAAAGAATCAAGAGATACATATATATATACACACACACACACAGACATATTAATATGTGTGTAAAAACACATATCTATCTCATTTGATGGAGGAAAGAAACAAACATGATTTATTTGAATCTTCAACCAAAAAATGTTCAGCTAACAAATGGACATGACCCACAGTCTCACCCATGTACTCAGTCAGTGGTCCCATGTGCCGTCAAGGCTTTCAAACACGAATTTGCATTCCCACAACAATGTAGTTGGAAACAGTTTTGTGCAGCTGCTGGACAAGCAGGAGTGAGGGTGTGGGCCTCCAGACTGCTACAAGCTCAAGCTGTTGTCACCCTTGAAAAGCCCAAATTACTTCTGCAGGATTTCACAGGAGCAAGAAGGTAAAACAGGGCTACAGATTCCCAGTGCTGGGGGATCCAGAACGGTAACAAGCACATGGCTAACCACACATCCCAGAATCAGACAGAGATACTCTGATTTAAGATAGGCATTATAAGATAAAGCAGATAGAAACCCATGCCCCAATCTCAGCCATAGCACTCCAGGACGGGTGCTGATTTTTATTCTGTCTTTTGGCAGAAATAGTGGGGTTTGTTTGAAGCAGTCATTGCACAGGCTGCCGCAGCTTCAGGAAACAAAAAAAACATGGTATAAGCAATAGCGGAGAAATTGTGGATCTTAGAAATTTCTCAATATACCATTATATTTGCTGTGTTCAGCAAGCCCTGAAAATGTTAAGATTTCTTTAAAAAGAGACTGACAAATCTTGAATGAAAAGGGGTATTCTGCAGAAGAAATTGCAACAGGGAAAGGGTTGATGGACCTCAGGCTCTGAAAGATGGGTCAAAGACCTGGGGGATCTTCATGGACCAAGGCACCCTAACAGTCAATTTCACATAGTCCCTAACTGAAGGATGGAGTTGGAATCCCTTCCCATAAGTTCATGGTGGAAATTGCATGCCTGCGCACTGGGTGAATTGTATGCCTTGAAATAATTCAGAAAACTGGAGTTGAGGACTGCCATTTGATCTGACATTTTAGTGCCTGTGTTTTGAGGTGCTGACAAATAGAGTAAAGCCAGAAAATTCAAAAGCAAACAGTGCCGTCAGGAACACATGTGCTATTGTATATTTCTAATGTTCTCACTGAACTAAAAAGATTGCCTAACGTCTTACTCTTTAATGGGATTCATATAACTGGAAGATTATTGCAAACTATAGGGGATGTGCCACGTGGCGGGGGTAATTCTGTTCTTGGCACACATCGCTCATCTTTTGCTCATGTTGTTGCTATTTAGCCGTTGTGTTTCAGGCTGTCTCAGCTACATTACAGCCAGATGTCTATGATGATAGAGGAATAACATCTATGTGTCGCTAGGTAATGTCTCCACTAGCCATCAGCTTTTCAAAACACATTGTCTTTCATTGGAAACCTTACAGAAAGGAATGGAAAACTCCTCCAGCAACTGAGATCTGGGTGGCCCAAGCTAAGCAGCTGCGGGAACGGCTGTGTCTGGGGGAGGTGGGTCCCTGCTTGGGGAGCTGTTGCCCAGTTGCCCAGCAGCTATGGCTAACCTGCCATGCACATGTGTGTGGCACATGGGGCCTTGTGGCAGAGGAGTGACACTGGGGCTCAGCCACTTGCTTTGGATTGGGAGCCTCGGAACCCACAAAATACTGGGGAACCTGCAGCACAGCTCCAAACCTCTGTCTTGCTTGGTGAACACGTGCCCGAAGTAGCCAGGCAGAAGGTGATGCAGCAGGGTAATCTGGCACAGAGGATCCCAAAACCGGGGAGGGAGCGGCACTGCCCTGCAGATGCACAGACACTGGGCTGCCTGCCGAGGAGCCGGGCAGGGGAGCGGCGGGGGCAGCCTCGGGTGGGAGCAGTGGTGGCAACATATCCACAGCTGGGCTAGGGTGTTGGGGTTTGGCTTTGGCACTGTTAGTCACAGGCTGCAAAAGGAGTGCAGGGAAAGGGAAAGGTGAAAAGGAAGACAGGGCTGACCCTCCTTTGAAAGCGGTAAAACAGAAAAGCACAAAGCTGTGAGGTAAAAAGTCCAGTGTTTACCCCTGGAGGTGATGCCTTACAGCCCATGCAGCAAAGAGCAGGTGCCAGCAAACAGCATCAGCCTTACCTTTGCCTTCCCCAGAGTCCCTCTGTTGATACAGAGTCCCTCTGTAACAACAATGTGGCACTGGTGGGATCTGTAAATGCTGGTTGAAACTGTGGCTCTGTTTAGTGCTTCCTGGTAACCTTTCTTAGCCTACTGTTCAAGGTCTCATGTACCATTGCAAAGAGGGTTGTTTTGGTTTGTTTTTTTCAGAGACCTGCAAAAAGACCTGCATCTTTCACAATATGAATTCCCGAGCTGACTAATGCAGTCATATCTACCCCACATGCAGTAAAACTCATCAGGCTCCAGTAATTGTGGCATTAGCTTAAAATCATGGGGTTCTTCTGGTTTTATTTTGAGATTCAGAAGACATCATCTTTTTATTTGTGTTTAGCTTTTTAGTTTTGTAGACATTAATCATCAAAAGAATCGCGTAGATTTTCACCATTTATATTTTTAAACTAAAACTAAAAGATTCTTGCATAATACTATGTCATCACAAACTATTGGGGTTTTTTAATCAATCATCGTGGGGACTGCTAATGCTAACACTTGTGGTTGAAGTTTGAATAAAGACAAAACACTACCACTATGCACAACAAGGAAGATATCAGATGGGTGTGGAGGTATTCTCCAGCCCTGAAGTAGCTGCAGTTTAGATCTAGTTCCTAGCAGCGAGTTTGCCTGCAACTGTGTAAGCCCTAGACATAAGCGGAGGTATCCCCAAGTTGCACTGAGAGTTAACTCCCATCTCATCTGGGATTAGCTCCATCAAGTCAAACAAAGCACAGGGCATATAGTTATATTAGCAAAGCAGATTATGACTGACATATGTTAAATAATTGCTGTTTACTTGTATGCCATTTCTTGGGCTTGGGTATGTTCCATCCCTACAAACATCTGATAAATCTCTTGAAGTAAATATAACGCAATGTATCCTCATATAAACTTTTCCCTAGGCTTCTTGGTCTCCAATCATGTCTGACTGACTCTCTGCTAGACAAGCAGCCAGGATTATCTGATTCTTTCTATGAATTTTGAATATAGGTCCATGCATAATTTTGTACCATGTCAATATAGTGAGTATTTTGCTGAGAGGAAACACTGACCAGACTTCTCCTCCAAGTTTGTGCACAGAAGTGTCCTATGAGGGTGCATTGTTCTGATTTTCAGGTATAGAATATGCAAACCAATATCTCCAATATTCTTTCAACAAATTTTTCTATAATGCAAGTTGTAATGAAAACATGAACAGATACTATACAGCATGTTTGCGGATATGCCTGCAAGTATATAACATATGTAAAGCTAAATATTTCCTCTTTAAAATATAATTCACTAGTCTAGCTACAGGTTTATTTTTGTCTTTTGAAAAATAAATCAGATTTTTTCCAGAAGAGTGAGAAAATTTCAAGACATTTCTCAAAGCTCTGTCAGAGTAATCATGTACAGCGTAAACATGTTATAAGGAAAATACTCCAGAGACTGTTTGCTGTCTTATTCTGTTTTACAGCAGAATGCAAAGTTTGGGATACTCCTTTAAACATCAGTGTAAGAAGAAAGATGGTTCTACCTAAGAATTGCACAGCATGGACATCATAACACTTACCAGCAGTTGTGTTTAAAAACTTAAGGAAAGGAAAAAGAACCCAAAGAGCTCAAAGAGAGCTCAAATGGGGTAGAATTATATTTCTTACCTGTTTTAAACCTGAGGACAAGCTGCCAAATACAGAGTGTCCAAAGGGTCACAGTCACTACACAACAGGTAATTCCAACCAATAATCTGTCCCAGTGGAGTGAAGGCATGTTGTGGCGCAGACTGCCTGCTCTGCTATAAAATGGTATTATACATTCATAACCTTGTGATGGATAAAACATTAACTACTTTTCTACTGCTAAAACTTTAACCTGTTCTGTTCCACTTAGGAAAAAAAGAATTTGGTGGCGCAGTAACACACCATTATTTTTATAATTTTCCATCTGATAAAACATTTCGCTTATCAAGGCATTAAATGTCATGTCTTCTACTTCCTATAGGAAAATGTCCCAGATCAGACACCCAGCTACATTTATACTGATAAGGGCTAAAGCCTGTTATTTGAGTGCATGGCATGGCTCAGAACCATGCCAGTGAACTCTCTTCCTTCCAAGCAAGGCATTCCCATGTATTTTATATATATATATATTTTTATATATATATATATATATATATATATATATATATATATATATAGCCTCCCAGGAACTGACTCTGGTCCTCAAACTAGACCTGCACATGGTCTGAGGAGTTCCAGCTGGCATGGGCCAAAACCATGCCAGGCAGCACTCCAGCACCTGAAGGATTAGTCCTGTTGTGTGGCCTTGTTTCTTTTGCTAGTACAGCCATAACCGCTGGGCTGCAGTGCAGAGGCCAGGCAGGACCCACGGAGGAGGCTGTGGAAGGGTGGGAAGAAGGCATATCCTCTGCAGCAACATTCCTCTTGTCCTGAGAGAAGGTGGAAATGCTGACTGTATTAGGACTGGCCTAGATCAGGCACTTGGCACACACTTTTGGGAGAGTAAATGGCATTTCCATACTATATCATTTGGACAGGTGGTGCATTCCCTTTGTGCATCTCCACCATTAGATGTGGTCACTCAGCAGGCACTGGCACAACTGAGAATAAAATCTGTGTCTTCAGATTCCCAGGACATCTGATTCAGCCAGAAAGGAGTGAGGAAGAAAAAGAAAATGGGTAAAGGCACAAGTAAAATGTGAAGCAGAAAGAAAAGTTACACCACCAGAACGGCCAAAATCAGCATCTTCTGCATGCTATCATGTCTCCCACTGACAAATTAAAAGCTGAGAGATGAATATCACAGTCAAAGTGAAGAGGCAAATAGAGCTATTTTAAAAATTTATTTAATAAACACTGTCTTTTTTATCATCAGTTATCAGTGGGTGTACCCCTGCGTGTGAGTAGAAAGTGTACCTTGCTTTTACATGGTGTTCTTTATCAGTGAGGAAAGGGGGGTTGTTTGGCTTTTTTAATTACCGAAGCACTTCCATCTCAGTTTTAGAAACAAGGCTCAAAAAACTAATGTGATATGCCAAGGATGTACAGAAATACAGTCAAAAAGAGGGCTCAGGTGTCTTGGGATGTGGCCCAATGGTCTAGCCACTAGATAGTACTGACACTGCTCCTGATACTGCTAGATACTACTGTTTCTTTAACATCTTACAGATTTTTAAGATCTTTTTCCCCTTACCAAGAAAAAAGATGAGTAAGATAAGGTATGCATTTGATCTCCTTGATGGCAATCTGCACAATATATTTTAAAAATACTCATATTCAGAAAATTGATACGGAAAGTACCAAACATCTAATTTTTAGTGATCGAGACACCCTGTATTGAGGAAAGCACCTAAGGGCATAGGAAAGACTGAGGAATTGCTGAAATAGTTAAGATTACATTTACAAATGGGAGCTCCAAGAGTGCTAATATGCTTCTTCAGGCAGCCAAATGCCTTAACAATCTGTACGCCAAGGTTTTAGTTGAAGACAGGCTATGCCACTACACCAGTGACTGGTAGTGGGACAAACCTCCAGGCAGGACAGGGCTGTTTGCTGTCCCTCTGGGCGCAGCTCTGGCTGGCTGGGGATCTGCCTGCCTGTCTGCAGTAGTCCTTGGGTTATGAGTCTGCCTCTTGTCCTAGACCTTTCCTCTGTCTGTGTTATTCTCATTAGCACAGAGAACAGAGAAGGGAAAATATCCTCGGTGCTGGGATCAGCACAGAGACACGAGGAGGGCGTGGGGCTGTGGCACGCAACCAATGGGTGGGACAGAGTCCAAGGGTGGGAGAAAACAGCCATCTCCCTGGCACAGAGGCGATGTTTGAGCCTTATACCTCAATAAAATGCCAAACTGCAAATCCCTTCGAGGGGCTGCACGGGCACTGTCAGGCTTTCTTCGTCAGAGGGGCAGAAATGGGGCTTTGTGGGGCAGGGCAGCAGAGCTACCCCGTTTGCCCAGCAAGAGCAGCCATTGGTGGAGGCTGAGCGGCACAGCTCCAGGGCTGGCCCCTGCATGCATCCCACTGCCCGGTCATCCCGTGGGCTAGGAATCATTGACAGGGTCACACAGGCAAGCCCTGGCAGCCTGACAGCTACGTGGCCCAGCTATCTCATTGCTGTCGAACTGTGAACAACTGCAATGCTCAGCTGGGAAGAAACATCTCCTCCTTGTCCTACTCACAAAGAATGCTTAGTACCCTTGTACATGTTAATTACTTTACAGCCTCTTGCCATAAGCAGTTAAATGTTTGCTTTTCTGGGGTTAGAAGGGCCAAGAGTTTAAAACTGGGTCTTAGAGCTGCACAGGAAGAGGCCGGTCCCTGTGCAGGACTTGTACAGAGCAAAGCAGAACCAAGCATGATTTGGACAGACTGGATCTTGCAGGTGGGGAAACTGAGTCACAGAATAGTTCAGCAATATTAACTTAAGCTACATCCAATATAGCACCAAGTCTGAGATTTACAGTATATTAAATGTATATCCAGCTTCTGAATCATAGGTCTGGGTCCTTTGCTATTACAAAGGCTGCTAGACGATAGCAGGGTATTTGCATACTTGCAGAGATTTTTAAATTACAAAGTGTGAAAGAAATAAGAATTAAGTCTCGTGGTTACTGACATTGCCCTTTCTGTTCAATGGAAATAACATCCCTGCTTCATTCCTCTACATAGCTAATATCATCATGGACGTCTTTGAGCAGCATGTTGTGTTTGCATATATAAAATACTCTGAGTCCAAAACCTTGGGTTGCAAGCCCAGGTTTACAAATGGAACACAGTTTGTCAGCTGGGAAGTGGCAATGGGATTGTGAGCAAAAAAGATTGGGAACTTTTAACTTCACATGAGTGTTTTATATAAACCTTAAAGAAAAAAAATGGCATAAGGAATCAGATGACAAAACCAAAACAAATAAATAAATACAACCTAAAGGGTAGTACGCTTTTATTTATGAAAATATTAAACCATGTTTATATCATAGAATAATCAAACTGAAAGAAAACCTTATTACTTGCAAATTTGTATATGTGATGCAGCTGCGAGGAGACAAAACCCTTCTTGAGTGTCTAGATACATTTCTTCTGCTTCCCTCCATTTCTTTAAAGCCTCAATTAGAGCCAGATGTTTCTTATTTCCTTTCTTTTTTGTTTTCAAGCCTGGATAAAGTGCGGTGCCAGCAGTAAACACCATCTTTGACTTTTTTTGTGTGTGTCAGATGCATCTGTCTGAGTTGGAGTCACAAACCAGTAAAATTCCAGCAAAGCAGTGCAAGCTTTCACTCCTGCTGTAATTCCCGTCAGGAGTGGGAAACCAGCATTACTGCTTCTGTGGCTGCAGAACAGGAGCCATAAAAAATCCCAGAGTGTGTCTGAGAACCTTGTCCCTGGTAAATAACACTGGAGGCAGACTGGAATGCCGTATACCAAAAACACAGCTTCCCTTCCCATAGTCTTAGAGTGCTGGGGGTGATTTCTAGTTGCTTAATTGCTGTTCAGTTCTATAGATCTGCAGTCCATTTTCCATTTCTTCTTTCTCCTCCCCAGGGAGGCAATGGCTGGTAACCACAGTATGTAGATGTAACCATTTCTGCTCCAATTTCATGCCCTCACTGTGACATTGATCTCTTAGGTACCATCCCCTGCAGAATATTTTGTCATTAAATGGCAGTGGTCTACATGCAAGAGCTTTCTTTCTGAATCAAATTGCAAAGTATGTTGTAGTATTTATAATTATGTTTTTCAACTCCTTTTTAAATGTATTTTCATCCCAAGAAGTGTATCAAATATAGAAATCCGTGAACTGCAACAATTATATAGCAAGGTGTTAGAAATTACTCTTCCGAAAAAGTCATCCGAGGACTAGTTATGCCTTATTTGACAAATATTAGGCTTTTTACTGCCACATATTTTGAGCAAGCACATATTTTACCTAGAATAGATTTTAAAGGCAAATGCCCAGCAGTGTTCCAGTTCTCTTTCTCCCTTTTAACAGATGTGCTGTTGTTGCACAGTCCTTGGGAGTTGGGCTTGCTTCCACTACTGCACATGCTAAAGGGCATTTTGGATAAAAAACTATCCTGTTTTCTTCCACCAACTTCTGTACCAGTAACTCCTGCCCCAACTGCTGTTGTTCAGAGGAACAGAACCATGTTGGAGGAGGACATTAAGGTACCAGATACATCAAAGTTTTCTAGTGCCTCAGTTTTAAGGATGAATGAACCTGTAGGATTTAAATTCCTTGCTGCCAAATTTACTCTTAGTTCAAGCTAGGTTTAGATACAAGGAAAAAATGTATTTATTTGCAGAATATAGAACAAATATCACAGCTACTAAGATTTACAGAGACACAGATAATATAAATGAAAGAAAGCCACATTTAATAATTTATCCTCATGATAAAACTTTAATGAGTTCCCTCCCTTCTGTCAGACAAACTGCTCGCCTTACCCATGTGTGTGCCTCTACTGTTGGTGCCAAAGGGACAACCATTCCACATTACAGGCATTTTGGGACTCTAGTTTTGTCCCAGGGATGCAGGTTCCCATTCGTGCTTGGAGCACATGAGGCACAATGCTGGAAAACACCATTGAACTTAGTTTCCCTTGAATGGACTCCCCTCCATGGTGCAAACCTTGGCACTTAAGTTAGGACGAGCAGGTGAGGTCCAAAATGCTCTCCTGATCCAAACTAAAATGCTAGTGGAGATACACCCAGCAGTGTGGCTGGGGACCCAGGAACTGCAGGGGGTGCCTTGCCTTTAAGCTGCCAGCTTGGAGATACTCTTCTTCCCACAGGACTTATTGTTCCTTAGTTGTTCAGAGGGTGGTTTCAGCCTCCTTTCCTTTGGGCTACTGACTCCTTCACAGCCTGCTGACAACATTGAGTAAGATCTCTTGGGCTTAGGCAACATCCTCCCAAGACCATACCATGCATGCATGCCTCCCACCATGCCTCACCCCAACACCAACACAACCGTGAGGTCCTGAGTCACCCCCATGGATGGAAACACCTTCCCATTGTGAGCCAAGCTTCTGCCACACACTCCAGCTGGCCTGCCTTATGCACAGCCAATGCCAAAATGTGCATTTTACATGATTGCCTGAATGGGATGGGGCATGCATCCTGTCAGCAGCTTTTCCTTGAGGTCAACCATGAGAGTAAGCAGTCATGCTGGCAGTGTGGTTGGAGATAGATGACCCCAGCCCCAACCCCAGGGGATACGGTGACATCAGTACATTTGATTTTCTAATGCAAATTGCTTGATTCCCCAGCTGGTTTATTTAAAGCTACTTCTAGATTTTTAAAGTTCCTGACTGGTACTTTTCAAAAGTCTTATGCAACTCTTTGAGATTTGTGGGCAACCAGATGAAACAGGAAATTAGTAAGTGCTGACTTTCTCTCCCTTACCTTGTCCTGGAGAAATTTAGACATTTTCTTATGTACAGGTAAGTGCATCCCACCTGAAGTTCTCCATAGTTGACAAGAAACAACTCTGTCAAATATGTAGCAAAGTGGTATCAAATCTGTGGAATGATGAAAGCACGCCATGGGACTGTAATGCATAATCAATTTATCCCCAAAATGCAGTGGCCAAAATTATTTCCTACTTTTTCTCAGGTATGGCCCCTGGTTTTAATTTTAGAAACCGGTGAAAAATATGAAGAGGGCAAAATCTGTATTTGCCAACATTTCTTTAAGTATCCCATTTTTTTCTTTCAGAATGCATTTTCATCTTACAGCAAAAAAAAGGTTTATCTTTTCTTCTTTAAAGGAAAAAGGGAGAAAAGTAAAAGAAAATCTTAAGTATTTTTATTCTTAAGCTTGCCAAAACAGAAAGATCCCATTCATGCAGTTCTGTTTACTTGGCTTACTGGCTGCTCTATCAGGTATGACACAGGAGACCAGATCCAAATGTGGCACCTCCTTTTTCCATAGCACTTGACTTTTGTGGATCTGTAAAGCTCTACTGCCCAGATCTCAAGAAGAGTTGTTTTCACCTGTGTTGTAAATGACAATTAAATAGTAGAATCAAGGGAATTTGACAAGGCAGCACTGACCTTTCCTGAGTTCAAGTGCAACTTGTTCAAATGTCTGGATGGGCTATGAGAGTAACATGTCTATTCCACCCCATCCTGCCTCATAAATGGTTATGCTTTTTCCCCTGAAAACATAACAGACATATTATGTGAATAAATCAATTTTATTTAAATAAAATTACAGGCATATCTTGTCTTCTATAAACTACCATATAGTTTTTCAAAGGCACCCATATTTAACAATAATTTAAATTTTCTTGAGAGCAGCTACCTTTTTCTGAGTGGTGTCTGTAAACTTGTCAGACTTCCCTGCACTCACTCAACTCAAGCAAAATCCGTTGCTAGCAAAGTGCCAAGGGTTGTACCTTTTTCATCGTAATAGGTACCTTACTGTTCCTGGGCCTCTCTTTTGAACAATGTTTGAGAAGAACTGGTCAGGTGTTCTGCATGGCAAAAACCCACCCTGAAATGGGATGTTTCTTTCCTTTGTGGCACCAGAAATATATCAGGCACAAAAC
Organism: Phalacrocorax aristotelis; assembly: GCF_949628215.1. Taxonomy (NCBI): domain Eukaryota; kingdom Metazoa; phylum Chordata; class Aves; order Suliformes; family Phalacrocoracidae; genus Phalacrocorax; species Phalacrocorax aristotelis. The sequence continues at coordinate 124,865,608 of NC_134276.1, forward strand.
CCCACTGTGACACTCACTCTGCGTGTACTGTAAGTATTAAAAATTAAATCCAAGAGACTGCTGTTTCTTTGAGGCTTCAGGATCTGTTTTTCCTTGCATTTCTTTGAGCTCGATAATGCAGTACCACCTTCTCTTATGTGAAAAGACAGCTTTTGTAAGAAGCATGCCCTACAGTTCTCTGTCTTAGACTGTATTAGCCTCCAGGCTGGGCTTCTTTAAAGGCATCTTTGCTAAGCATGGTTGCACTGAAACCAGCAGATGTGTCTGATGGGCTTACTTGTCCAGTTCTCTGATAGTTTACAGGAGATTCACAGCAGGCAGACAGAGGGAGATACAGGTGATACCTCTCAGCAGGCTGAGTCCTGCTCAGGTTTTCTCCCAAGAAAATGCACAGACTTTCAGCCACTGATGGGCTAATGCCCGGGCGCAGGTAAGGACAGAACCAGAGCAACCAGAGCGAAGCAGTCACAGGAAGAACCACAGCAGGCAGGCACTCTTCTGGCCATCACATTTGAGTACTGGCACTTTTTGTTTCTGAAAAAGTAGTTTTTTCAAAAGGAGAGTTTGCTAAGCACCCTGCACGTTCACAGCTCGCTCACATTACTGAATCCCATGAGGCTCGTTTCATCAACTGATTTTGGCTTATCATAACAGACCTTTGTAATAATCCCCAAGTTCTCTTTGATACCTAACCATTGTCTTCACTGCCCAGCACCACAGAAGCTTTATAACCCAACCATGCTAGCAGGAAAAAAACCTGCCCTTTAAAAAATTCCCAACAATTTGGAGAGAAGAGTGATGTGGTGCAATGACACGCTGCATTTGGCCAATGTATCCCTGCTGCAATTATCAGGCAAGCTTCTCAGCAAAGCTGTGGATCTTCCTCCTGGCTTATGCCAACAGAAAATCAGATTTTAATGGAACCACAGTAATGAAACTCAAGTCTTAGATTTGCAAAGCGGAGTAAATGTCAATTAATTCAGAGTTTACAGTGAGACCACTGCAAAGCTGAGGCACAGAGCTACAAAAATGCCATACTGATACCTACTCTACAAGAATGTCCTGAGACAGACTTCATTAAAGTTTGCCAAAATCCCCAAGGCCCTTCAGAGAAAGGCATTGAAGAAGGGCAAACAATTATTAAGAGAAGTGGTGAACTTTGGCTGTGCATCTGCAGTTTCACGTTTTACATTTCTAAACATAGAAATGTCTGTGAGGCAACTTTCTTGCTTTCCAAAGTAGATTCATCTGGATAATCTGACACCCAGTTACAAGTGTCACTTCATAATACTTGTCAAAGATCTAAAATAATTTTTAAAAATCACCAACTGAAGTCTTCTAAGAAGACGTATCAAAGCTCAGCGTGTTTATCATGCTTTTTTTCTCACTTAGTTATCCCTTTGGTTTAGAGATACAGCACCTTAATATTTGTACAGCATTAAATTTAATTTATCAAGAAAAGCAGTGAGAAACTTACATTGTTCCTGCCTATGAGAAGTAAAGTACTTTCTGAAGATGTCCTTCAGAATAAATGACCTCACTGATTTTGGAAAGACATTGATAAGCCTGGCAATCTAAAATTCAGCATTAATAGCATGTGCAGCTAAGGAAGGTGCTCCTTGAAAAAGAGAAGGTAAAAGATGGGTCCTAAAAAGGAAGTGAATGTATATGTTGTATTGAAGGTGAAATAGCTTTAGAAAAATCCTTTCATTTTTTCCTGAGTCCTGGGATCCCTTTGAGCTACAAACAATTGTATTGCCTGTCTTTTTAAGCAATCAACTTACTGCAATTAATAATTTTATGCTACTCATTTTTCTGGTTCACACTGGAAAAGATATAGGGGAAACTTAAAAGTAGAGGGACCAGATCCTACAGCTCTCATTCATCTACCAGAGTCCAGCTTTGCATTCCCTTAGAAGCATCTGAAAATATTCAAATAGTAGAAGGAACTCACTTCTGTAGCACCAAAACTGATGCACTGGTACTATTTGAACAGAATTTGTTGTCCTGCACTAGCCTGTTTCCGAGAATAGTTAGAAAATAATATTTTTAGAAGGTTTTCTAAAGGGAAGGGGTGTTTTCCAGAATGATCACCTTACCACTGACAGATATGTAAAACGGCCCATGGCTGCCAGCATGCATCCTGTGCTTAAGTCCTCTGGAAAGCAAAGCATACATGCAGTGGTGCAGCAAGTGCTCCCTCCTGCCCAGTTGTATGTGCAGGTCTTTCGAAAGGTGTATTAGAGCCAGAGTGATGCTTCAAAAGTTCGCCCCATAGGGGCAGCGTGCTTATAAACAACATCATTTTCTAATGTCTTTTGCCATATATCAGTTATTTCCCTTTTGCTGAGGTTGGAGTGCATCACAACCAATGTTGAGCTCTAGGGAGGGCATTCTATTTTTCACTGGATCAAGACTTCAGTTTAGTGGAGAAAATAAATACAATTAATTTTTAATACTTTTTTTAAGTCACTCGCTGCTGTGGGTAGCTGGGCATGGAGCTACTATAAAGCCAGCATCTGCCCTCCCACAGCTCACCATGCAGTGTTGCACAGGCTGCCCAGTGCTTGCAGGGGCAGCACAAGGAAAAGGATGCAAATCCATTTCATCATGCCCAAAGATCAGCATTACCTGCTCCTGCTCCAAGTGCTGGGTCCAGGCCCATGTCTGCTACGAACCCTACTGAAATTCCACCAAATTCCACCAAAGGAAAGGAAATAACTTTAGGAAAGAAACTGGCTTTTCGGCCAGGGGCTGTCCCAATGGGCACCCCTCGGCCTTTCTGGAAAAGTTGCTCCAGGCACAGAGGGAAACCAGTCATTTCACTGGCTTTCAAAGTCAAATGATAGCAAAGAGGCAGGACTATCTAGGCATGAGAATGAATAACTGCAGTGGCTTTTTACCATCATACACCTCTTTCGTCCCCCTACAAAGCTTGCTAGTGTCTCTGTGGAAATGAACACACTACACACTCTTCAAGGAAATGCTGAATGGATTTGCAGTGAGTATTTCTTTCCGTTCAACATAAAGCTACAAGCAGAGACATGAAGGTGTTATACAAGACAGCTGCAAGACTCCGATTTTTTTATCTCATTCTACTGTTTTCCAGGTCTGCACAGTTATTTATGCACAGTTACTTGCAGGGCATCAAACACACTTATTTGGACACCTTAATTATGGAAACTTAACAGCCTGTTCAGCAGCATCTGGAAACGTTTTGCTTAGCTTTTAATGAGGCAAACACACAGACTTCATCATGCCACCTCATCCACTCCAAGTCTGTCTAATATTAGTCTGGTTTTCTTTGAAGCATGTGATAAACAAAGTACTAGTGCAACCACCACAAATAGGTACCAAGTTTACCCTCTGCAAATAAAGATGTAACTATGTAGGTGTAGACAGTACTTGGGAGATTATATTTGCATAGCAAGTTGTAGTAAAGAATGAATAAGATGGCAAACAAATCTAGAAATGAGGTATCAATTAGCCTAATGGTAGAGCCGGTAAGCTAGTCAAGCCATATTCACACTAAATTTCATCTTCTGACTCCTGATCTCGTTCAGGTGTTTTCAGTAATCCCATTTCCATGGACTGGGACTGTTTAACCTTTGAACGAACTGCCCTGGAAACAACAACAACACAAAAAAAGAGTTGTCAATAGTAAATCGAAGCCTCATCTGGCCATTTCACATGGCAAAAAACTGTTTGACTCTTGCATCTCATCAGGGAATTAGGATGATTGATTTATGAAGACTTGAAGTGTGCCACTGTGGAAGAGACCATAAAGAAGAGATAGTAATTTCAAGCAGAATCTGGGCAGAATTTAACCCCAGGCCTTAATTGTAGATACCTGTATTTTAGCATATTTGACAGCTATACAATGCAAACATGTACTGTGATACTAGTATGTGCTGCCTCTAGCAATACTGCCTTTATGTACTCCTTGTAAAAGCTTATTCCTATGGACACATCTGAAAGCATACACCTTAAGCAAACCTCAGCGTAACATCTAGAAAGTTCAATGTTGTTCAGGTACAAGACCAATAGCTGTATTCACTTGGACTCCAAGAAAGCTGTCCAATATTCAAGGACCACTCCCTCCAAGCTCAAGATTGGTGCATCCCCAGGAGGAAGAAGTCAGGCAGAGGAGCCAGGAGACCTGCATGGATGAGCAAAGATCTTCTAGAAAAACTTAAATGGAAGAAGGAGATTTATAGTATGTGGAAAAGGGACTGGCCACTTGGGAGGAATATAGGAAGGTTGTCAGGGTATGTAGAGTTGCAATGAGGAAGGCCAAGGCCCACTTGGAACTAAATCTGGAAAGGGATGTCAAGGATAACAAGAAGAGCTTCTTCAAATACATCAGTAGTAAAAGAAAGACTGGGGAAACTGTGGCCCCCTGCTGAATAAGACGGGTGCCCTGGTGATGGGTGATGCAGAGAAGGCAGAGTTACTGAATGCCTTCTTTGCTTCAGTCTTTACTGCTAAGGCTGGCCCTCAGGCATCCCAGCCCCAGAGGTGAGAGAGAAAATCTGGAGAAAGGACGAATTCTGCTTGGTTGAGGAGGATTGGGTCAGAGATGATTTAAGCAAACTGGATCCTCACAAATCCATGGGCCCCAATTGGATGCACCCATGAGTGCTGAGGGAGCTGGTGGATGCTGTCACTAAGCCACTCCCCATCATCTTGGAAAGATCATGGAGGACAGGAGAGGTGCCCAAGTACTGGAGGGTAGTCAATGTCACTCCAGAATTCAAAAAGGGCAAGAAGGAGGACCCAGGAAACTATAGGCCAGTCAGCCTCACCTCCATCCCCAGAAAGGTGATGGAACTCCGAAGGTCATCTCCAGGCATGTAGAGGAAAAGCAAGTTATCAGAAGGAGTCAACAGGGATTCACCAAGGAGAGATCATGCTTGACCAACCTGATAGCCTTCGGTGATGGCCTGACTGGCTGGGTAGGTGAAGGGAGAGCAGTGGATGTTGTTTACCTCAACTTCAGCACCACTTTTGACGCTATCTCCCATAACATCCTCATAGGTAAGCTTAGGAAGTGTGGGTTAGATGAGTAGACTGTGAGCTGGATTGAGAACTGGCTGAACAGCAGAGTTCAGAGGGTCGTGATCAGTGGCACAGAGTCTGTTTGGAGGCCTGTCACTAGTGGTGTTCCCCAGGGGTCTGTGCTGCATCCAGTCCGTTCAACATATTCATCAATGACCTGGATGAAGGGATGGAGTGTGCCCTCAGCAAATTTGTTGATAGCACAAAACTGGGAGGAGTGGCTGATACACCTGAAGGCTGTGCTGCCATCCAGTGAGACCCGGACAGGCTGGAGAGCTGGGCTGAGGGGAACCTCATGAAATTCAACAAAAGCAAGTCCAAAGTCCTGTACCTGGGGAGGAAAAACCCTATGCACCAGGACAGCTTGGGGGTTGACATACTGGAAAGTGGCTCTGTTGAGAAGGACCTGGGAGTGCTGGTGGAGGGCAAGCTGACCATGAACCAGCAATGTGCCTGTGTGGCCAAGAAGGCCAATGGTATCCTGGGGTACGTTAAAAGGAGGGTGGCCAGCAGGTCAAGGCAGGTTATTCTCCCCCTCTACTCTGCCCTAGTGAGGCCACATCTGGAGTACTGTGTCCAGTTCTGGGCCCCCCAGTTGAAGAAAGACAGGGAACTACTGAAGAGCGTCCAGCAGAGAACTACGAAGATGGTCAGGGGACAGAAGCATCTCTCTCTTGAGGAAAGGCTGAGAGCCTTGGGCTTCTTCAGCCTGGAGAAGAGAAGACTGAGTGGGGATCTTATCAATATTTATAAATATCTGAAGGGTGGGTCAAGAGGATGGGGCTGGACTCTTTTCAGTGGTGCCCAATGACAGGACAAGGAGCAATGGGCACAAGTTGGAACACAGGAAGTTCCACCTGAATATGAGAAAAATTGTCTTTACTGTGAGGGTGCCAGAGCACTGGAACAGGCTGCCCTGAGAGGTTGTGGAGTCTGTCTGTGGAAATACTCAAAACCCACCTAGATGAAGCCCTGTGCCCCCTGCTCTAGGTGTACCTGCTCAAGCAGGGGGGTTGGACAAGATGATCTCCAGAAGTCCCTTCCAACCCCTACCAGTCTGTGATTCTGTGATTCCTTGATTCTCTATAGTTTCCATCCTTTACACAACAAATCAGTTACCCAGCTTTGAGTGTCGGTGCCTTTTGGACTGAGATCCAAAAAGACATGGCACCTCCTCGGTGCAAAGCAAGACTGCAAGAACTACATATGGCCAAAGCATGACTAAATAAGATGGTAGGCATAAAGCAAGGGGTGAGAAGCATATTTGGGACAGTGCAGGGAAAGGCTTGATAAGGTCCTGTGGGCAGAAGGTGATCACACATATCAGAATCAGGCTCATCTTTATAACCAAGTTAACTCTGCAGTTGGAATTTTCTCAGAATTAGCATTGGGTGGCAAGGAAAAGGGCTAACTAGAAATTAGGCGATGAAACTGGCTAGTGAAAAAGAACTTGGGCCTAATCACAGGAAATTGCTAGCAATGAAACCTGTCCAATAATCTTCAAAGTTAAGTCATGAAGCCTGCTGGGCTCAGACTTAGTAGAGATGAGCACTGGGAGAGAAGACATTATAGGGGAAAAGGTCTCTCCTCCTTGTAATTTTTTATGCACTTACAAATGTGGAAGACCATCAAAAAGAGCTGATTTTATGTGAGAAGCTTTATGCTGTCAGAGCTGTATTTTATGAGTATTTTTCCCCTTCCTACTGAAGCAATGAGTCATGTCGTCTTCATCGATAAAAAATACCTATTTTTATTTTACCTTGCAAGAAAATGGATTACTTTGTGGAAGCCTTTTGATTTGTTAGTGAAACTTTTCTAAAATAAAGCTCCTGCTGGACTAAATAGACAGGTCTCCAAAGTTTTAGTGTTTCGAGTAACTTACCAGCTGACAATTGTGTAATTCACTGCAAGTATAAGAAAAGCAAAGGCATAATGCCAGCAATAGCACATGGTCAGGAACATCATATTAGTATGATCCATCTGATTCCACTCTGGACTCCCATTTGGAGGATAAAGCACAAAACCGATCTGTAATAAAATAAAAGATATTTAGCAAATGCCATTTGATGTATATCCCATGCGGTATCATGTATCATGCTACACATCACAAGGCAGACATTTCATTTACTTATGGTGCTGATTATTTCTATGATTAATATTAAAAACAATTTTGCGGTCGCACTTGGATGCAAACGATCATTTTACACAGTTTTGTGCAGAAATGCCTTTGGAGATCCCTTGCTCTTGCCCAGTGAATTAAGGACCTGGGAAAGATCAGAGCTTGGACAGATCAAATTCAGATTTATGTATAACCTGAGAAACTAGTAATCCCACGGCTACACAGGGTCTGCCTTGACAAGCACCAGTCCTCTGTACTGCCTAATACTCTTCAAAGTCACCACTCAGCAGTTTAGCTGAGAATTTAGGACCTGAGAAGAGGAAGAGAGGAGGGAGGAGGGGAGGAGTGCATTTTGCATTTCCATGCAGAGAATTCAGTGAATGAGGGTGTTGATGAGGCAGAAAGAAAGTCCCTTTACCTTTTACAAATTTGTCATGCTGCAGCCAGTATGTGGTTTACAGTCACACATACCGTTGAAGTCTGATGTGGGTGTGAAAAAAGCCACACTTAAATCTCTTGTATTTTTAGTTCTTCAATTTTTTACATTGAAACAAAACCCACATTATCTCCGGAGCTAAAGAAATAACTTGTTCTTAAATTAGATTAGGTACACAACAAAAATAAATGGTTGCATCTAACTCCTCTTACGTTAAGCTTCTTAAATCACTGAAGAAATGTTTACAAACAAGAAAATAAAACACCAAGTGCTGCAGCACCAGATTCTTGAGTTCACTTATAGAAAAATACTGCTGTTTCAGAGGTCTGTCTTCTTGCCAGAGCAAGTATTTAAATATTTGATTTGGTGCTGAGTGTCCAGTTCTCCTAAGGAACAGCAAACTTTTTTATTAATCGTGTCTGGCCAGAATATAAAAAAGGGAAGCCAGTCTAGACATGCCGGAAAGAAAAATCACTGAAGTGACCTCAGTTCTCCACTATAAGATGAAACACACATCCGCACTAGTGCTCCTATTTCTTTGTTACAAGATCGCAGCAGTTCATTAAATTCTCTCCCTTGTTTGACAGCAAAGAAAGGGTTGGTATCAAATATCTATTAATTGGATAGGATCACAAGTAAGTGAAGGAATGGCAGCTACATTTTGAAGAGTTCTTTTGGGAGCCACATCCCTGAAATATAAAAGTTTGGGCTGTTACTTCTTCTCCTCAATTCCTGAATACTGGAAAAGCATGAGGCTTTACATCACCCAGTCTCTTAATGCAAATCGGGAGCTCAAATACCTTTTAAACCTAGATTACTACTGTTGAAATGCTTTTTAGAAAGCAGAAAGAGGCAGCCAACATGAAAGATAACTTGCACCTTCGTTCCTTTTCCCACAATGTCAATGGGTGCTTTGCCTCACCTGCCCAGTACTCTGCTGGGCATTTAGTCACTGCTCCGGCAGCTGACAGCGGGGACTGGCTTCATAAAGAGCAGCATACGTTGCCGGGCTGTAAAATCACCGCCATTTGGCTGGCAAATTTTGAGCAGGATGGTACAGAGATCAGAGGGGATGTTCAGTCGCAAGGGAGAGCTCAGCAAAACCATCTTAGCTTTTTTATTGATTCAAATAAAAGAGACTAGAAGGAGAATGTCTTTTTCATCTGTAAAACAGATAGGATAAATACTTTTATCTCTTTAAAGGGACATTAAGAATGTATTGTTTTCTATAACACCTTTGAGGTCTGTTTTTAAAAGGCATATTATATTACCTGCAAAAGATCTGCGAAGGGGTAAATGACGAATTTTGGTGAAGGAAGAAATCCCTAAGGCAGAAAAGTGACCTACCTGCCAGAACCAGCTGCCTTGTAATATGCAGAGGCTTGTACGGAGCATCTCTAGGACAATACTGCCACGGAAGAAAACTTCCAGAAATATGCAAACAGCAGCACCAAAGATAGCAAATAGCAATAACTGATGAACATGAACATCCAGCATGGCTCTCCCATGAAGATGGTAGCAAAAGAGAAAACCTGGAAAAAATTAAGTGATCAGTTTAGGACGTTTTCTTCCCTTGTAATCTCCCTGCATCTGCTTTTAGACAACAGTGAACCTTTAGCATTTCTCTTTATGCCAATAACACCTCCTCAGTTGAATTGAGAGTAGTTTTTAAGACTGATACCTACGTACTGTGTACTCCCACTCTTGAGCTCAGCCCAGGAAATTGGATGGGAGGGTGCAGCTCTGTCACCTTTCGTTTAAAACACATTAACAAGAAGTCTCATTCATCTCTCTCTGCAGTGTAACAAAAGGGATGCTATGAGATATACTGTGCATACAGAAAACATAAATTGAGTGTTTCTCCAGTGCAATGCCAGTGTGTGACTGGTGTGCAGGTAGATACGCTCACACTGGCTTTAGCCAACATGTTGCATACCATGTCAGTACATACATTGAAACATATGCCCCAGCTACTGAGCACTTACCCAAAACAGGCTTGTGCTATTAACATTCCTGTTGCTATCTACCTGAGCCAGTTAGGAAAGCACAGATACACCTCTACAATGTGTTATCATGCTCTGGGCTGCAGTGGAGACAAACCCTCAGTAGTTTAAGGAGGGCCAAGACTGACCTTTTTTAAGCATTTCAGGGAGTTAAACACCCAGCTCCTGTAGGCTCATTCTCTAAGGCTGGTTTGAGATTCCCAGACCAAAGACTGATTCCCCTCTGCAAGTTTCACATGAACCTCTGCAGGGAGAGGTAAACTGACCTTCAATAAACACTGCTAAGGAAAGCATCATCCTGTCCATGGCCACTGGCAATGCATTGGTCCCATGAGCCACAATGTCAACCAACCCTGAAATGCCATAGAAGAGGTACATGGTGGCGTGTTGCCAGTTCATCAAGTGATCCCAGTGCTTTTCCTCATAATTATACAACTTCAGATGAGGTCCATCGGGAACAAACTGCTCGGCCACCATTCCTGTGCATGAGAAGAAAAGTATAACTGTTTTTCCTGGTGCTTAAGGTTTAGATTGATGATAAGTCTTTATACAAACAATAGAGGCAACACTATATCCCCATGCAGCATACTGCCAGTCAGTTTCGGGTTTATTCTGGCTGCCTGAGGATTTCTCTGGGTGATTGCTATGTATTACTCCCTTCTGCCCAGTTGAGAGATTCCCAGTAAAGGTTTTAACATATTGTCCAACTTCAAGTGAAAATGCACAGAGGCCTCAAAGGTATTAATTTTATATAAATTTTCAAGGAAATAGGTAGTGGGTGGAGGACATATGAAATAAGTTGCTATACTGAGCGAAAGACCGCAGAGTGAGCTCAAGCATATATTAAGTATCACATAATCTGGAGAGAAGAAAGCCAGAGGAAACCAGGCTTCAGCTCCACTCCTGGTGGGAATATTTGCATCTTGCAGTTTCCAGCAGTGAAAATGGAGACAGCTATTCTGTGCTGCTTTTTTGTCTTAAAAACAATTGCTATTGTAGTAGTCCTCTGACTGAATTGTTCAGCTGCGTTTCCCAGTGGTTCAGACATGAGTGTAACACATGCTGAAGTCCCCAAAAGAAAGATTTACCATTTCAGTCTCCGGCAATATGCAGGAAGGCAGAGTTCAGACTCTAATTCAAAAGGGTTTTTTTTTCTATAAAACCATAAAAGGAAATCCCTCCACCATGCAAAGTTATTAAAGGTCCCATGAGAATGTATACTGAATTAGTATTTGAATTGCTTTTCCACCGCCTCCCTTACCTCGGCCCCTCAGTGTGTTGCTAACTAGCTGCAGTACTCCTGCAAGGGGAAAGCGGCTTTTAGATACTTTATAAGATCAGTGAAGTTTGGGAAGGGTTTAAAATATGTTATGCTTTTAAAATGTTAAAATTAATTATATTGTTTATAAAGTGTGGGCCAGCATCCTGCTGTATAAGTAGATATGCTGCAGACCAAATGCAGCATTCTTCCATCTTTATTTCAAGTTTTACTAACACAGAAACAGCAGGTTTTACCCCTTCTGCTGCTTTTACTGTGTGTCCTTGCCAGATTTTCTTGACCATGTTTTTGACTGGAATTGAAATTACCATATGTTAAAATAATAGCTTTTTGTTTCAGGGTGAAAATAAAAACACTAGATGAGTGTTTTAGCTGCCCAGCTACCTCTAGACACCAACTGGGAGATTTGTAGGAAAGATGTCCCTGCTCATACCTCAAAATGAATGCTATTATTTAAGTTTTGATAAATTTTTAAAGCAAATCGAATCGTATACTGGACACATCACTTCAGCGTTGATGATTCTTAACTGATTCAACTCCCAAAGGGGAAGGAAAAGCAAGAACAAGATTTTGGCACAGCCTGCACCTTGATTAGAAACCAGACAACTCTGAGCATCTAAAGAAGAGTAGATAGATACAATCTAAAAATCTAAAAAGACTACAAACAAAGATCCTTTCCAACTTGAGAGCCACATGTGCTGAGCTCCCCAGGTCCCGTTATTTAGCTTGCTGCTCTATAAAGGTAAATTGGTAACATATAGCCTGCTGGAACGTAAACAAGATCTAGGCACTTCCAGTCGGCTGCAAAGCTCACTAAACCATCCCCATGGGTTTGTACCCAGGCCAGTCCACAACAGAAGGAGAAACACCCCCTGCCCCACCCCATTGCAATGGTCCTGAAGCAATAAGATCTGGAGTTCAGTCTTGCTTTGTGCATGTTTTCACTTTTGAATGACATTAATGAAGAAGCATCTGCATTTACTTATTTTATAACTCAGTGGAGACTACCAACATCTGAGGTGACTGGATTCAAAATGGAAAAGCAACCCCCCCACAGCCTGGTGCTCCCAGTCTGCATGTGTGAGCCCCTTGCCTAAACACCTCATCTCCCTCCCTGAAGTAGTGAACAGCATATGAACACTCAGATTGACTAGCTGTGTAGTAGTCAGGAGACCTTAAAGAATCTCCAAAGAGCACTATGGATGGAAACCATGTTACAGTAATAACTATGTAAATAATAGCAGTAGTCCCACTAGTTCTTAGTTTCATGGCGTTTAAAGAATAAAATACCAAAACTACAACAATATATTTTATCAGAGAACAAAATAAATTAAGAAAAAAGTGTAAAAAGGCACAGCCTTTTTGTCGTCTGACCCAAGTCCACCTTACTTACCAATCAGGGCAAAGACAGCTTTGATGATCCCCTCAACAAACTCCAAGCGCTGAAATCCTGCCCTGGAGCCAAGATAGCAAGCATTCTTGTTTTTTCGACAGGCATACTTCAGTGGATATTTCACTGACCACCACAAGCCAAAAAGAAGGAAAAAGCTTCCAGGGAGGGCATGCCCTTTGAAATTGCCCATGGTTTTCTGCTAGGTGATACCTGAGGGTGAAAGAAATGCAGATCAATTATGGGAATAGTAGGAGAATTCTGTGGGTATCTCCTTGCATAGATCAAAAGGGTGTCACTGAATTAAATACTCACACTTTATTTAAAAATAAATTTAGGTACTTATCTTCCCTGGCTGTTCAAAATGCCCAGCCAGTCTCCACAGTTTCATAGCTTTGCAGAACAAGAGTAAGATACCCAACTGCCAATCAGCTGACCTGAAATGCAGAGCTGGCAGGCACCAAGTTAAAAGAAAAAAAGCCATAGTACACTATGTCATACTGTTGAAGTATGAAGAGAGAACATGAATATTCACAATTTGTTTTTTTCACCTTTAGAGGGGGTTTTATGATTCTTTACTCCACAAACAGAAAACAAGACAGTAACTGACTGAAGGAAAAATGAATGGTATACAGATCCAGTTCACTAATAAATTGTAACTATTCACTAATAAAGTGTATTTTATATTTCGATCCAGATCTCTCATAATGATTTACAAACATCGACACATTCTCAATCTTTGATAGGCAAATTATGCACTCACAACTAGATATATATTATCAAGTACATCAGGTGATAACGTTATTAGTTATCCAGTGTTTTGCAGTCATTTAAAATCAGTGCCATTAATAAAAACTTGTAATACTGGTCATCATCCCAACTTTTAGGAGAGTCAACTTAACTCCAATAACTTCTTCATTAAAATGCCAGTTCTAACATTAAATTGCAATTTTTCTTTAAGTTGTTATAAATTGAGTTGTGCATTGTGACCCAAAGGCATACTAAATCTTTGCACAGGCAACAATCAAGAATAACCACTTCAGAAGCATTGGCAACCTGTACTTTCTGTTATTATCATTGCTGACTTAAAAATCTGATCACCATGCTACACCGGAGCTATCTGGTTATGGATAGAACATGGAGGCTCTGGTATATTTTTCTTTTCAGTAAGTATTTCCTATGGTCAGCTCTGCATAAGAAGTTTTAAACTGTGGCTTGTGGGCCATGGAGTACTTGCAGATGGTTCACGTAATGCTGTCTAGTCACGTAGCATGAGCCCTCTCCTATTTCTGGAGGCTAAACTCCACTGAAAGCATTTTTCTTTTTTTTTTTTTTTGAGAAGAGAAACTTTTCCACATGCACAAGTCCTGAAGCTGCCATAAGACTATTACCCAACTGCATGAGGAGAGGGTGACCTATATAGCCACAAAGGAGAAGAAAAAAAAACTACAACTGTTCATGCCTAGCATGAGGAAGGCTGTGATTTAAACTGGGTTGCTGAAGCGGGTCTTGCCTCTGCTGCCTGTCCCCTCCTCTTCCAGAGCTGATTTCTCCCACTGTAAGGGCTGCAGAAGAAGAGGAGCAAGCTTTAAAAGCTTCCCCTGGGTAGAACTCCCCTTAGCTAAGTTCTAGGAAAGTATTGCTGAAGTACAAGAAAAGGGAAACGTGATACTGGTTCCCCAAGGAAGCCCATTTCTGTATGTGTCCTCACAGGTATTGCCAGTGCTGGCATCTGCATATCAAAGCCTGGAAGGAAAGTGTGCTGAGATGGCTGCACTGAACCCAGGGAAGGCTTCCAGGGAAGGAGTGCCTGCCAGCCATGGGGCAGCCAAAGGGGGAACGTGTTTACATATTCTTAAGAAACATAAAGGACTCCATTTGGGATTTCTGCTGTGTGGGGAAGGGCTCCTGCATGCCACTCATCTCCCAACAAGAAGAAAAGCAAGGGTGGCATGCCCAGAGCTGTTGTGGGGGGCTTTGCCTCACCAGTGGCCAGCTGGCTTCTCAGATCAGAGCAACAAAAGCTGTGAGGAGGAGCGAGCAGTGGCAGACCCAGCAGGCTGCTCTCAGCATGGGCACCCCAGCCACCTGGATGGTGATGACCGCCTCCATCTCTGCTCACGGAATGCTGAATTAAGCTCTAAACCTCACAGGGGCTGAGCACATGTTAGTGGTGCCCAATCAGCTTGCTTGTGAGCTGAGCATCTCCGCTCCTGGCCCAGGGTGGACTGGGCAGGGCAGGAGGAGGAGGTGGCAGTCAAGGGTCCAAGGGTCAGGAGAGCCTTTCTATGCTTTCTCTGCCTCCCCACCACCCTTGAAGTCCTGCTGGGTTGATGCCTGTGTGTCTTATTTGCAGGTGGGAAAGCACTGCTCTCTCGAGCAGCCTACAGCACAGTCAGGTTCTCAGTGGTGCAGCTGAGGGGCTCAGCCCCACAAGTTAGACCCATCCCCCATGGTCTCACAGAAGAGGTACTTCATGTCAGGACATCTCAGTTCAAAGAGTCTGACCAGCTTGTGCATCACTGCCAGTACCCACTGTGCCGTTTTTTGCCTCAAAAAAGGGCAGTACTAACAGGAGCTGAAGTTTTAGACTAAACTTTGCTTTAAACTTTGAAACACTACTTTTGCTTTGAAAGCCTTAATTTCTGTTTCTTCTAAAACTTGCTGGCCTGAAAGCCATTGCTGTCTTTTCAGGCACGTTGGTTTTTTTCTTCTTTGAATGGAAGAAAGGGGGAGGAGTGGGGAGTGGCCTTTCCTCGTCATATGTCTGATCTCACTGAACACCATTCATTAGAAAGACTTTATTCAGTAGATATTTTATTATTCACCACAGGTCCACAGCACTCCAAATGGAAAGATTTACCCTGTACCCCACATCAAAGTGAGATGCTGGATTAAAAAGGTAAATTAAAGCTATGAAAAGCCTCCCTCTAGGAGAGTACAGCTGCAGTAAGAGTCAAATGAAGAACAGTGTATTAATGTCATTTTAGTGCACTGTATAGGAAACTTCGAAAGTAATTCTCAACCTGTAAATTCACACCTGAGTTATCTAGAGCTCTAATCACTGTAGGATTTTTCTGCCCTAAACCTGGGCAATCCATCAAGATACTCTATTTAAAACTATTTTTTGCCTTTCAAAACACAGGAAAAGATTAAAAGGAAAAGACTGGTACAGTAGCTACTGCTGTATATCCAGTATAAACAAAACAGAACCAGAAAGTTTGATTTTTTGCTATAAGCAATACAATCTTCTTAGCTTTGGAGAGTGTAAACTTCAGTTTGAGTTCATCCAAATATGTTGGGGATTATTTGTAGGATTTCTTTAGGCAAAGACATGTCAGATCTGCCAGCCAGCTGCTGTGGCAGACCTTTGGAACACTGAATCTCAACACAATCAGCTTTTGAAAGAAGTTATATGAATTATACTTTAAATCCTTAGTAAACCTGAAAACATCAGTACAGAGCTCACCTTAGACTGATTAAACTTCCCAATTAATAAATTTTCTCTTATCAGGCCTAAGAGTTTATTTTGGCGAGGCTAGCAGTCAACTGCCACCACCCACAGTTTTGATGTGACTGAGAAGTTTTGCCTGCAAGTAAACCAGGTGATATTGCATGGTTTGGGGGCTTAGTATGACACTGAGGACATGGCGAGGATAAGGAGAGCCTCCCCTGCAGGAAGATCACTGCGGCGTCAGGAGGTGGATCTGGGAGGTGTGAGGTGGGGGTGCAATGGGAGGTGAAAGGAGAGGACAGGATGACAGGCTGCTGCTTTTCCACACTGTGCTTTGGCAACCCCCTGTGCAGCCTGGGACAGAGCAGCTCCTGCCAGCTCTTCTGCACGGCTTGGGAGCCAGCCAGTTTTAGTATCTCAGGTGGTATTCATTGGATAAAGATGGCATCAGTGTGTTATGACAATACTTAATGAATTTGAGGGTTTCTTTTTTACAAAGCCTTATCTCATAAGCTAGCAAACAAATCACTGGAGGACTGATATTGCAAATGTGCAAATCCCAGACCCTCTTCTATCCTCAGTGATTTCAGGGCCAGGGGTGCTGGCAGAGCCACAGCCATGTTCTTGGCAGCAAAACTTCCTTGCTGCCCACCACCTTCCCTAGAGTGCATCATCTGCCAGAGATGGAAGCAGAGAAAATCCTGAGGCTGCCCCACAGCTGGGTGCCATGAGGTCTGAGTTCAGCCATGTGGTGTCTGCCCATGCTACCTCCACTGCCCCCCCAAAGCCACCCAGTCACACCAGGCACTGCAAGCATACCTGCAGCTGATGACCTACTTGCACAACCTCAACCCTTTCCAAATACTGCTCCTAACCCCACCAGGCAAAGCCAATGGGGTTGGTGCCTACAAGAGGCATGCAGACAGACAGCGTCATCTGGCCACAGCCCTCGCTATGGATGACAAGGTTTGGCTTTCCAGCAAGTGTACACAGACTCCCTGACCATTTCTGACTGAATTACCCCTGTTACCTGCTGTGTACACCCCCAGGATCCCTTCAGGCTCACTCAGCTTTTCATGTCTCCACCCTGAAGCATCACCACCAGGACCCTTCCACCACCAGTATCAACCATGGGGCCGCAGCAGCCAGGGCACCAGCTGGACTCTGGCAAAGCAAATTTTGGACTCTACCTGGGGGAAGATCCCTCCCTGCCAACTAGCAGGTCTGCCACCCCAAGGATCGTGCCCAGGAACCAGACAAGGCAAGTGCTCCAGCCCAGATTCAGGCTTTTCACAGCAAGTAAGGGAGACCTTATTGCTCTCTACAACTACCTGAAAGGAGGTTGTAGTGAGGTGAGTGTTGGTCTCTTCTCCCAAGTTACTAGTGATGGGACAAGAGGAAAAGGCCTAAAGTTGTGTAAGGGGAGGTTTAGACTGGATAGTAGGAAAAATGTCTTTACTGCAAGAGTGGTCAGGCACTGGAACAGGCTGCCCAGAGAGGTGGTGGAGTCACCATCCCTGGAGGTGTTCAAAAAATGTGTAGATGTGGCCCTTCAGGGCATGGTTTAGGAGACATGGGGGTGTTGGGTTGGCAGTTGGACTTGATGATCCTAGAGGTCTTTTCCAACCTTAAAGATTCTATGATTCTAAGTACTCCTTGAAAGCCTGCTCTTGGGAGGGTGAGGGGCACACCAGAAGGGGAGGCTGCTGTCAGGGTTCAAGGGCACCCATGGGCCTTAATTGCCCCAACCAGCCTCACACAGGACGCTCACCCTGCCCAGGGGCCTGTGGTCTCAGGGGAACTAGAGAGCAATTTAATTAGGCATAATTATGGCAATAAACTCAATTGTCAAGGTACTTTATAAATTTTAAGTCCCAGGCAACATTTCTGCCTCTGATTGGAATAAGGAATGAGAATAATTTACAGCTACCTGTGAATGTGAGATGCTTTTTGGTTTTTTCCCATGTAAGAACCCCAAACATGGTTTCTCTTGCAAAAATCATAGAAAGCTCTGCATGATCCAGGCTTTTCCAGCAATTAGAAGACTGCATAGTATGGCAAAAGTGTTTTACACTCAAACTTTGCTGACCAAATATAGGTTGTTGATGGCTGCCCACAAATTCCCTATGTAGCAGCAGTGCCTTGTGGACCTGGGATGTTCGTCCCTTGGTTCAGGCTGCATCTTACTCCTTGGGGTCAGAAGGGAAAATGGGGATCTGCTGGCAAAGGAAGGGATGAGGAAAGGCAGCTTCCAAGTGAGCATTTAAGAAAAAGTGTGTATTTTTGTGGATATTAAGAGCTGCCTTTTTAGCCTGAACATTATCTCACACCAGCAGAAGCATGAAAGGCAGGCAAGAAACAGACTTACATGGTTGACTTAAACATCTTGTGACATTTTTGGGAGGGATGTTTCATCACAGTTACCAGTCTGATGCCTCATCTCTTCAGGCCACGCATGTGGGGACTCAGGCAAGACTTGCAAGTGGTATGGAGAAACTAGCTATACCACTTGGTTAGTCAAATGGCATCTCATTCACTTCTTGAAGAACTAGATTAGTTTCCCTTTTTTTCCCTTCTCCCTTTAAAATAAGCCAGGGGCTTAGGCAGCGTAACCTGTACTGGACAGGGACACAAGCAGCAGCTGAGCCAGAGCTTGCCCTGCAGCCGGCAGCTTTCCTTCCCTGGACGTTCTCTTGCCACAGCAGTATGCCTTGCAATTTCCTGTGTTTATCAAGCTCTGGGGGATGATAAAAAGGGCTGTCAACCAGAAATATGGGATTTTTCCAGAAACGACACAAGTTACAAGGCTTCAGACTCACTCTGCTGCAATGCATTCATTTCTGCTAGAGAACCATATGATACAAAAGTTAAACCCAAAGACGGAACATTAGCAAATTTACTGCAATGATAAAACTGAAGCGTTATTTTCCTCCCATCCACTAGATTAGGAAACAATGATGTAGAGTTTATAATATTTGATACAAAATGTTTATTTATCCATAAAAGCTGCAGGCATTGATCATTATGTCAGTGAGACTAATGCACCCAGATAAGAGGAGGAAATAACACATTTCTAGACTCTTTGTAAGCAGTGCACAAGCTGTGATCGTACAGCTTTTACCAAAAACTTGAATCCAGCAAAGTTGTATGCATCTAAGACAAAAAAAATCACAGACAAGTTTACTTCAGTGCCTAAGTTTCCTACTTGCAGTTTAAGATGTATTCACCAGGCAAGTGCCTTTTATCCTGCAACCATTAAACGGTAAAAATCACAGAGAGCCATGCTGATCTGAAAGACAGTGCCTGCTATAATTACTTTGTTCACTAAATGCAGTAGTGATTTCATGTCATGACTAAAAACATTTCAGCAACTACAGCCCCATGTTTCCAGATGAGATCACTGCTCTGGTGTTAAGGAGATACTCAGCTGGCACCTATAGTTCTTTCAGAATTAAACTGGAACTAAGTACTGTATATGCTAATGAAAGCAAGACTCAAGTCTTCTTGAAATGATAAAAAATGACTGTACGTCCTTGATATTTTTGGTTTAAAGTTGTGGGGGAGAAATATTTTCAGGTCAAAAAAAAAAAAGAATTGTCGTGAATGTCTCTGAAGCCTGTGAGAGAAGAATTCAACCCTTGATAAAACCTTCAGATCTACAAGACAGGGATGAAAACCAAAAATCGCAAGAGGTAATGACTGGAAATCTATATACTGGCCTTAGAAAGGAGGGACTCCAAGACATAAACTCTCATAGTGCTGAGTTTGGGCCTACAACCTGAGCTACTCTATTTTTTTCAGTGCCTTGCATCTGTCAACAAACCCTCCTTCCCAGACACTTGTCCTTCTCAGCCCTTTGAGTGCTCCTCACTCTATTTTTTTATCTCTCATGACCCTCAGTTTTCCAATTTTATTTCCCCTTTCTCTGTGCATCTGCTGCCTCAATGTTTCTGCTCCCATAGTCGAGCAGGCTACCTCTAGGGTTTATCCAGGGACAACAAATACTCCGTCTTACCACTGGCTTTTGATAGCAGAGCAGCTGCTAGTCTATGGATGTGAAATTTTTGGACTTCGGGACTGCCAGTTTGGAGCCTTTCTTCAGATCACCACAAGTTCAAAAAGCATATACACACACAAAAAAAGAAACAACTTGTAATTGCATAGGATATATTAGAGTAATTTTTTCCTATGAAAGATTCATAGTTTCTTTATTGGCCATAAAACCTGGTATTTCCTAGCACTGCCTGAAATAAAAGGTAAAATAGCATGGGTATGTGAGTAAACTATTGCAGGTATGACAGTGCTACCTCCTGCAGGAGTAGTTTTGGCTTCAACCGCCACAGCCACTTCCCTGCCCACAGGAGCCCGGCAGTAGCCACTGCCTCCTGTGGGGTCACCTTCCAGCTGTCCCCTGTGCAGAGCAGCAGTTCCCTTCCCCACAGAGGGTCACAGCAGACTGCTGCACTCAAAGCGATGTGCTGCCAATGCACAGCTACAACCCAATCCAGCAGACTCAAGAAAGTTTTTGATCGTGTGCGGCAGCAGCTGAGCACTGCCAAACAGACGGCATGGTGGAAGGGCGTGCTGCGACATCCCACCGCTGTGCTGCAGGAGCTCTTCACTGACATCCGAGACTGGCTCCCCCTTCCAGTCCACCTGGTGCTGGCCTCAGCTAGAGCTCTTAACACTTCCTGATTTTAACCTGATTTGTGCCAGCTAGTGAAATTCCTATATGCTCTCTCTTTTTAAAGTCAATTCCTCTTATTGTCTTTAAAACAGCCACAGTCACTTCAATGAACCACCACTGCAAGGCCCTAGGTATCCCTGAAGGCCCATGGTCAAGCAGAGGTCATACTGGCAGTAGGAAGATTGCTTCCTGGGTACCCTACCAAGACCAGTTTTGTAAGGTATAATCCCTGGCCGCTCCTTGTAGTTCCAGGTGTGCTCACCTACAGGTTCTCTGCTTCCTGATAGACATGCTAGAAAAATGTTGAAAGAGCAAAAGTTTGTTATATCAACTGATGATCTACTGCTCAAAGCCCAGCTCTGGAGTGGAAATGAAATATAATATGATTTGGTTTATGTTAGCATCACTTTTATGGACTTCCCCTTACAGTGTCTTCACAATACAGTCAAGGCTGTGGTGGAAGGAACTAGTAAGACCGCGAAGCTGACAGGACCACTGAAGCATGACAAATACTTGTAATACATACTAATGACCGCCTAGGCTGTGACACTTATAAAGCACTTTACAGACTGTTAGAAGCTGCTGCAATTGTTATTTATGTTTCCAAATACCTCTTGAAGACAAGAAGACACAACCAAAAAAAGGGGTGTTTACTGAGAAAACTCAGTGTTTGAGTGGCCTAAAATGCTATTTTCCACCAGCAAGGAAGCCAGGTCTGAAAGAGAAAACTGAGGAATTCTATTATTGGAGGACAGATCTTCAGTTGTGGAAGACAGGGCTTGCTGACCTCAATATGATTTACAATTCTTTGGTTGTGAGGGTTGCTCCCTTACTGTGGCTACCAGCGTCTGCACGGAAAAAGCATTTAGATTTCTCTTTGTTATGTATGGTAACAGATATTGGGGTGACTGAGGCCTTCGAATGAGATACTGGAATATTACAAAGATCACCCTGTTCTAAAGAATCACCAAACCCTAACAAAATATGGTAAGTAGAAGTGTCATGTTGTGCTGTGCATGCTAGTAAGCTTTCATCTTGAGAATAGTCTCGAGTTAACAAAAATGGAACGGGAAGTCATCCCAACAAACACAAGAGTATTAATAAGCCCCTGTTGGTGTTCATATGAAAGACTGTTTTCTTACTAAAAAATTACAAACCAGCTCAGTTAGCTAATGCAATGCTTACAACAGCTCATACCTGGGCAACAAGCAGGTGACACCTGTAAGAAGCTGAACTCCTGTCCCATACCAGGGAGGTGACTGGAAACCAGGGGCACAAGTCCAGAATATTGCCTTCTAATGGGACACTGTGCTGCGTTTTGCTGTCTCCTCCGGCTGAGATCCAGCTTCCTTTTCTTGAATCTTTTCTTTCTGAAGTTACTTGATTAAGTGGTTTTTAACCTTTAGCCATCCAGTCTGTCTGCGGAGGCACAGTTAGGTAGTGTGAGCCCCCAGAGCTCTTCAATGGCAAAGTCATTTAAAAGGAATGTTTAAATTTCCTGGATTTAGATGATGTAATTGATGATATTTGAGTGTTTAAGGCTTGCAATGTTGTGTTGTGAAAAGGATAAGAAGAATTCTAAAAAGCTTTCTTGTCAGTAATTTCCATAAAGCCTTGCAACAGAGCAGAAGGTGGGATTTGCACCTAGCGCTTTGCCTTGACTGACTTGCCTTTGTAGCTGGAAGTTTTCTCTGCAAGTCTTGTCTGTCGAGATCAGGGTGCTTGATGTACTGCTTGTCACAAGGGTGACCAAGTGCCTCTACCACCTATTGCTTTAGGGAAACACACTCTCACAGCAGAAAGGTGTGTGGGTCAGAAAAGGGAAACACTAATGAATAAATGGGAGCCTTGGCAAGGCAGTCTATAGCACTGATAATAGCCGAGAGAAATGGCTGTCTGAGTTAGGCCAGCTAGAAAGACCAAAATGCCTCAGAGAAACAGGTATAGTTCCTCTTTGTGGGACCACCTTGTACTCACTAAATGGGAGTCACCTAGTGCTAAACAACATTAGCAGAAATTGAAGAGTCCTCCATAATGCAAGGCTACAATAGCAGTGGTTTTAGCTCTTGCTGCCCCTCAGATGACAGAATTAATGGAGGGAGAAAGAGTAATGCTACGGAGTAACAGCTTTGCAATTTCAATCAGACCAGCAGCCGCAGGGAGGGGCTGTATCTTCTTCCAAAACCACCGGTGTTACAGATCCTACACTCTGCATCTTAGAAATGTCTCAAGTGCAAGGTCATGTGGAGCAAGAGTTTTAGGAATTTTGCCCAGATAGCATAAAAATGTTATAGAAGGCCCTGATTTAGGCATGAATTGATTAGAAGGGACTTAAGTGTCCTTTTTATCTTCTGGAGCAAAAAGCAGTGCCAGAACTCAAGGTCTAGCTCATGCTGCACAATAAGACAGGAGTGCCAGAGTAGAGTGGCACTCTACTAAAAACTGAAATATTTCAAAAACAATGTTTAATTATCTAAAAACCCTGGGTTTGGGAACTTTCCTTGCTCATAGCTAGGAAGAGACAATCAAAGTGACCACTGCTGCCACCTGCAAGTGAGCGTGAGCATGTTTGGTCACATCTAAGAAGCAGAGTAGGAGCCAGTTGACTCAGTCTGGCACTGAGGAGACTTGATTCATGTACATCTTCAGACTGGAAGACAAGGGACCTGTTCTTGTGCTGCTGTGCTGCCCATTTGCAGTACTGAGTAAAATGATATTTCCAGGCAGATTTGGTGTGCAAGAAGAGAAAGCTGTTTGCCTAAGCACAGGCATAATTATTCAAGCCACTCGTCAAGGTTCATTTGACTTTCCTGCCCCAGCAGCTATTTCTACCCACACTCTCCACAACTGAGAGGAATCTGTTTGGTTTATCTGACTCCATTTGTAAAGAGAAAAATACAGGAAAAGCCCACATAAGCAACCGTGAAAAGCAGCGAAAGACATCTGAGCGAACATTGGAAAGGTAACTCCAGAGTCAATGATGAAATTGCATCTAAAATGGATATTGAATACATTATTTTTACAAATTACAAAGTACTTGTGGTGACTTATGGTACAATGTATGCCATAATTTAAAGAGGTCTACAATAATATAAAGTGATGCAAACAAATCTGTACATACTGGAGAAATCACAAGTCCTAGGTATGTAAATGCATAGTAATCATCATATATTCAGATTAAAAGCAAAGAAGCATAAATACTTTGTTCTGAAGTACTTCTATGTTTCAGTTCTTAAGCTCTGAAATTTCAGAAAGCCACATACCAGAAAGATAATTGTTTAATATCATGTCGTTATTGGGAGGGTAGAATTGATTTATTGCTGAAAAATGGAAATTAAATGGAATGTATGCAGGGACGGTAAGTGTGTTTCCAAGAGTTAATCTATTTTGAAATAGAATAGTGAGGCTGGGATAATCTAATTTTAGGGTTTCTTTCATATAATAAGTAGACGTGGCTACATTTAAATTCTCTTGATTTTGCCTGGAAATTCAAGTTTGGATGTACATCTCCATTTGGGACATCCAAGGAAGAGACAGGAAAAAAAATCAGGCAAGAAACTTAAACCTATGGTGAATGTTTTATTCCCCCCCTCCCCAACAACAGTTAATCCGCCTTTGTTTAACGATCCAGAACCACTGCTGCTAAAACTCTTGTACCTGGGGTAAAATAATCCGGGTGCCTGCAAGGGCTGCAGTCGTATTTTAACACCAGCAATCTTTTCAAAAGCTATTTCTGATTTAAAAGTCCCGGCCACGCTTCTTACCTCAGGAGTCACCCTCATGGACCGAGGTAAGGCAAACATGGAGTAGTTGCCCCTTCACCCGGGAATATTACACACACCCTTCCCCACACGCTGCCCCCGCCGCTGCCCGCCCTGCCTTCACCCCGCGCTGCCCGCTTTGCGCGGGGGCGCAACCTGCGCGGGGGCGACCTCCGTCCAGCCTTTTCCGCACCCGGGCTCAGGGAGAGCCGGGTTGCCCTTACCTCCGCCGCCCTGCTCCCTCGCAGCCTCTTCCTCCTCCTCCCCTGCAGCCCCTCGCCCCCCTCCGAGGGGTTTCGCTGCCCCGGGGCCGCGGGATCCTCCAGCTGCGGCCGCCGGGGGATGCGCCGCCGCCGCCGCCCCAGATGTTTGCGGCGCCGCCGCCCAGATGTTCCCCCGGCGGCCCCGCGGGGGGCGGGCGGTTTTCTCCCCGCCTGGCCGGGGAGGACCCAGGGCAGAGCTAAATAAAAGGGGCTGGGGGAAAGCGAGGCTGCCCGGTGCCCGCCCCCACCCTCCTGCCCCGCTTTCCAGGAGAAGCAGGCGGGAGCGGGCAGGGCTGGCGGCGGAGCTCACGGCCCTGGGCAGCGGCTCCCGCTAGCGCGGGCAGGCTAGGAAAAGTAGGAGAAGTAGAGAGACTTTCTGACACACAAACCCGCCTTTGATCGCTGCGTATAACAGAGGCCTTCCCCACCACCACCACCTTTTTTTTTCCCCTCCCCTGTGGTTTTCTCCACGAAAATGAGCACCCGTGGCTGTAGTTCCTGTAATTTTGCAGGAATGTATGGCAGAGCCCTGAATCCAAAAGAAGAATGTCTAAAAATAAAATTGAAAGGAAGAAGCCATAGTTTTATTCGCAAATGTCACACTGTAGTAGATGGTGTTAGTGACGTTACTGAATCATTCACAGTGTAATGAAAGGCATCTGACACTGCACCACCTCTGTTACATCAGCCAACAGAGAACACCAATGAAATCCTCAAATCTTACATATAGAAAAATTCTCCTTTGAGGTATTTCCCAGGAAGTTGTGATAATCAGGTTTTGAAGCTCTGTTAAACTACACTAGAAGCCTCCCTGACCCTTTCCACCCCTGTCAGCGTCAAGCTCTTGTGTTGCCGACCTCCCCCGCGGCTGTTGGAATAGCCAAGCCGAGGTGCAACTTTCCCCACCAGCTAGTCATAACTTGCACTAAATTCTGAGACACACACCCCCTCCCCCAAGTTCTCTAATTTAAGATTTCTGCTTTTCAGGATCTGAAAGCTTTTTGCTTTGGGAAATCTGTGGATGAAATCAACTCCATGTAAAGATTAAAACTTAGATGAGCAGTGCGCTTCTGTTTTACACTTTTTCACCCTCTGTTATCTTTTCAGACAGTTCCGTCCATGCCTCTCTCTTTAGTATAAAGTGACACTTTCACTATCAGATGAATAGTACTCCAGCAAATACCCTTCAGCATCTGGCAAGCAGATGCTTTTGCAGGTTAGGTGATGTAATGAGTACAGAGAAAAAGACAATTAATATTTTCCAGAAGGACGACCACTCTGTAAACAGTGTTTCAGAAATCCAGCCTCTGTGGCAGCTGCTCCCCTTTCCTGGTCTTCTTTTGCAATTTTTTTTGGACAGCAGAATGCATCTCACTTAATGGCATTAATTCCTACCTAATGGATATCCTTCTGTTGCAGAAGAGTTTTCAGTTCGACTGAGCTAAGTCAGTCAATGAAACTGATAATTGTAATTACCTCATCTGTTTACCACTGGTCTGATGTGTTTGTCTTGGCAGTGGAGCGGAAATCACTTCCTGGGATCCCTCAATTCCATCCATACTTAAGATGACTCAAAAGTGATTCTAAGTAACAATTAGTGTCTTCAATGTCAAAAACTCCAATTAGCATCCCGGAAACCCTGCAGGGGTTCTGCACTTCTGCGAGGACCATTGCAGTGTGCATTAAAGTAACCACAGAGAAGTACAAGCATAGCATATTCTATAAAACTGTTAGGGACTACAGAAACAACAAAGCACCCTTTGCAATTTTTTGCCAAAGGTCAACAAGAGGCCAATGGCACTGCTGCATTCAGTCAAGTTCAGACTTGCCTTGGTTTTCATCTTATTCTTTTTACTTTATTCCAAAGTTAGGAAATTAATTCACCATACCTGTTCCAAACTTAGGATACATGCCTGACACACAGGCAGGCAACTGAGCCCTCCTCTAACTGGAGGAATAGAATATTCACACATCTCTGAAAGGACTATGCGTGCTTCCCAAACTCTGGCTGGTCAAAGGAGACAAGGCATTATGTAACGCTTGTCTTGCTCAATACCAACAACAGCAAATACAAGAAAATTTAAATATGTAAAAATTAAGTAAAATTAGTTGAAAAGACTTGTTCAGAATATAGTGTGTTCAGGACCGCTTTCTGCAATACCATTGTAAGAGAAAAAATCACTAATAGATCCAGTTTACCACTTTGTAACTAATAACATATTGGATCCATTTCATTTTTCTTCCTGCTTAATGTGTCTATCAGTGAAAGAACAATTGCCTTTAGATGCTTAATGTTGTAGTGAGTGTTAGGTCTCTGCTATGAATTATTCTGGACAACCACTCAATATTTGAATTGCACGGGCCTGATGTGATTAACGTTGCTTTTGCTGTATGGTATAATGACCAGGTAATCATACCATGTATCCTCTCTGACATGGTAAACCCTATTCACTCAGTAAGGACAAGCTATCAAGTAACTGCAGATAAAAACTGTGGTTTCTAGGACAGAAAAGCAAGATTCTCTGAACAATACAGCCCAGGTGCATCATTTATGTCACCCATCTGACAAACAAACTTATTGTTTCTTTATGCCCTGTGTCCTTCTATTCTTGCCTGGAAAAAATTCTTCATAATTGGGAATCCCTCCATGCTTGCTGGAGTCAAAGTAAAGAGCATCCACAAAAATCATTAAGAAACACACTTTAAATAAACATCCATTGGGCTTGAGTCCCTAAAACATTTGCAAAGGAGACTTTTTATGGGCATTTGTTTGGTTGTTCACTGCTGATATTGAGCATTGCCCCTGAAGCAAGTCATAGAAACATTTCCTCATGGCTAAGCCCAAATGCTATGAGGTGAATTTGCAATTAGCACTTGAATTGCTTTTCAGAGAAGTTACCTGAATGAAACATTACAAGACCAAATGTCTGTGGCTCTGAGCCCCATAGATCTATTATGTTACATTTAATACTGCACCTAGTTCCTTACTTTGTCAGAGTTATGGTAGGTATCAGGGACTTAGACCAACCATATCTCTGTATTTCATCATTTGCCCAGTAACACACCTATGCCTAGATCCAAATACCCATCAGTACACTATAGACAAATCAGAGTTATACATGTTTTAGGATTACTGTAACATCTGCAGTTTGGCCAAGAAGGCGAGTGGTTGCACCTGGAGGCATGTGAGCTAGTTTCAGCCTAGTCACTTGGCATAACAGTACCTTTAGCAAACAGTGGAAGCAGACACCACCATAACCTTGCTCTCTGAGCTGTTTCCACAGGGCTCCGGCAGCTGCACTCTGTGCCTTTGGCCTTTGTTGCACTTACCTTGGCTGGCTGCATTCATGCCAGCCTGCCTCCTGAGAAGGCCACCTGGCATCTAGCATGGTTATAGAATAGAGATGTGCAAGATCGAGGCCCTGCGCAGTCAGGGGATGAAGCTAACCATGGACCTCCTGAGCCTAGTCCAGTCCAAGAGGACACATTAATGATGTGTCTGTGTAAAAACTGGAATGAAATGTCCATCTGCTCCCTCGGACGCTTCAAGTCCAAGATGCGCAGTTTGCAGGCATCTCTGGAGCACCACATTTAATTTATAGCTGATGAAATGTAGCATATAAATGTAGCTGACACTGATAAAATAATTGATGTCCAGACAGAAAGTTAAATAATTCCAGCCTTGCAAAGTTTATGCAACAGTTGAAAAAAGAGCAAATACATGCATTGCCTATGCATTGAGGAAAAGCGAACATTGACATTCTGTTTTCAATGCAACTTGTAACAAGCTAAATAAATAAAAAGTGAATTTCAGTACAAAGGCCCACTTATGACAGCCCAATTTTTGGAGTGCTAGTAGGGCTATTTGATCTTGGATGGGTTTAGAAGATATGGGTTTACATCTGTAAAGTTTAAGAATCCTTCTAGGCTTCTGCCTAGCATTTAAAAATGCTTCTACCATCAGTGAAAAAATTCAGTTACACCATACATAGCATTTAAAAATTATTAATTTTTATTATTATTAATTATTTTCTCCCCACACTTCTCCATTTCCATATAACAATGATTCAGAACAGAGAAATCTGGGAAAACCAGTAGCACTAGGAGAAAGTAGTTTGCAGAGCCCAAATATTATTCTTCTGAGAGTATCAGTAGTTGAAATTAATATATGCCTTGTCATTGAGAGCTGTGCAGATGAGGTCTTCTACATCACAAATGTATAAAAATTATGATCCCTTTTCCCACATTTTAAGGTTAAGAATTTTTGCTTATTTTTCCTTGTCACATATCAGCTGAATGAAAGCAAAGATGAATTTTAAGGCTGCAAATGCCACCACAGAAGTTTGGAATATGGAATTACATTTCTTTTTACTACATTTCAGCTCATGAGGCAAATTTTGAATTAGGAAATAAGAGATTATTCATGCCGGGGAAAACGATGTGCACTAACCTGGCATTTTTCGGTGGAGGATGGTCAGCAATGGATTAGTCAAACAGTGTCTACAACAGCGTAATTTCTCAACAATGTCAGGCAGTGGAGAGCTCATCTGGTGTACTCACTCGGGGTCAAATACCACGCCAAGTCCTAGTTTAACAGTTGTTGCAAAAGTTGGGACGTGGAAATATAAAGCAGAGGGCTGTGGGAAAACAAGGGATAATCTGCCAACTGAGGAAAGAAACAGTGGCTGCAAGAACTAGAAACTCCCAGCCTCCATCAGGTTCCTTGGTTGTTTCTAGATCATTTACCTGCTTGTCTGTGTCTGGCGGATGGTTTCTTATTTTGGGGCATCTGGTAGGAGACATCTAGATTTATAGAAGCACCAAGCACTCAGAACAGCAAATGAAGTCTGCTGGAGCAGTTAGTTAAAATATAAAGTGTTCTGAACAAATGTCAGGGCCAACGGAAAATGTAAAAAGGTGTAGTGAATCATAATAAAAAGTTCCCAGTTTCCTGGAAATAGTATCTCCTCACCTGTAATCCACACCGTGATGCTAATCATGTTTGCAAAACATTCAGAGGCTGTAGGAAAGCTACCCCAGAAAAACCTCACGAAGCAGCTGGCAGCTCTGAATTCAGTGCACTGTCTGGCTTGTAAGGTGATAAATGGGGCTCATAGTCACACACTTAGTCCAGGAAATGTAGAGACCAGCTTCATTCCCAGACACTGTCCTGCTTTTACACTAAACAAGGCTCTAGTCCCATGGGAAAAATAGTATGCAGTCAAATGATTAAATCATGTCACATAATACACATTGCGTGGGGGAGGGGGAGAGGGGGCTGAACTACACTTCCCAAGGCAGTGTTAGCTCTGGATTTGTCCAGCTTTTGACAGTTTAACTTTGTAAACCTAATGGTGTTCTTTTGACTGCTTTTTATGCTGCAATTTTGTCTTCATTGTTTTGTTAATATTTGTTCTCTCTGTCTCTCTCTGACTCACATGCTGCGTTCTGCACGTACCTCGGGTGAGTCAGGAGAGAGGGCTAGCCAGGGGAGGACATCAGGGTGAACAACCCACTGGACGGAGACACGAGGCAGAAAGAACAGGACAGGAAAACTGTCCATTCAATCCGTGATATGAAAAGCACTGGCTGTAGCCCACCCTCAGGAGAAAGAGGGGAAAATGCTTTTTCGGGGAAGAGGAAAAGCATGAGCAGGAGCCCAGCTGTGTGAGATGAGCGTGGAGGGACAGGGAGGTCAGAAAGCCAGTGTCGCTGCATGGCCATTGCCTCCTGGGTCCCTTTTCCCCCTGTTTTCCTGCAGCACAGCAGGTAATGTCATCCTGCTTGCCATGCAGAGCAGGGGCACGTGGCTGTTGTGGTACCAGTCTTCATTCCACGGGACACCAGGGTCAGAAAAGCGCTGGTGCAAAAAAGCTCCCCCCATCCACACATTTATCACACACACGAAAGAGAAAGAGCATTAATAAGGAAGGAGCCCCTCCAAGCGTCACGAAAATCCCTGTGTCCAGGTGCAATATTCCCTGGAGACAAACACTTTCCTCTCAGTCGCTGTCCTCCCAACCAGCTCCTCACAGGCACAGATGGTCACACGTCCTATCTTACCGGGAACAGGATGCCCTCCCAAAGCACCTGAATTTACAGCATCCCTTGTCATCAACCCAAACACTTCTCACAAACGAGCTCCCTCCCAAAGGTAGCTCTGGGCTCCCTCCATCACACTTCTTCCCAGGGATGCCCTAATCAGAGAGCCCCGTGAAAAAAACCAGCTGGAGCTTCTCATCCCTGCCCTCGCCAGCCCTGCTCCCAAGCCAGCTGCCAAGTGGTGCTTCAGTGTTAACTCACTCGGCTCTTCCTCCCCTTTGCTTTAATCCAGGAGTCCAGCTGGCACTGGCAGGGTAGGCAGGACCACTTCCGCAGCACTGACTCCCACCTGGTCCCGCCAGGTTTCCCACAGCATCAAAATTCCCATCGGCCCGTGAGTTAGTATATATTGGCACAGACACCATATAAACACAGGCATGCTTGAATGTGAGTTTGAACTCACAGGGCAATGTTGGATGTAACGGGACCACAGGCAGTCAGCTGAGCAGCTTTGTAGGGAAAGGCCACGGTAGGGAATCAGGGGATTGACAGGGAGAAGGCTGTGTCAGGGCAAGAAAGTTGAGGGAAAGCAGAGAAATGCAGGGACAGCTTGAAAAATAACAGTTTTTGTCCAGGCAAGGGGGAGTGGTGAACAGAAATCCAGAGTACGGCACACTTCTCCCAAGAGATGCAGAGGGACAAATGTCAAATTGTCAGCACGTGTCAGTATATGTATATTACATATATATAATGTTACTTGGTATCTTGGTGAACAGGCAGAATAAAAGTGAAGCGACCAAGTAATTTAGCAAGCCAGTGATTGGTGTACAAGGGAACGAGGGTGATTTCTGATCCTGGGTCTTCTGCTGATGTTCCCAGTCAGAACACTCTTTCAATTGAAAAAGAAAGAAAAAAAACCCTACTATCAGCTTTGTTTTGACATTCCTGTGACTTACTTCAATTGTTTTAAGAAATTCAGTTGTTTTACCTCCTTTTTGTTTCTGAGCAAATGTGTTTCTTTATTTGACAGAACACATGAACTGATCCTGTCAACATGGTCCATTTGTGCTTCATTTCACAACCATGAGTAATCCCCCTTCAATCAGCATATTCATATGTATTTGAAGAATGAAGTTCTGTCTTTATGTCTCCAGATTTCCTCTGAAATAATAGTGAGAGGCCAAGGGCTGTAGCTCACATTAACCATGCAAACAAGCTGAGTGATTTAAGACTCCTGCTGCTCCCCAGCCGTGTATTTCTACCCCGTTGCCAGATGTACCCTCAGAGCAAAGCTGCCCAACAGAAGTGCATCCCTGCCCTTTGCCATCACAGTTCGCAGCCCAGCAAAGTGGCACAAACCTCCCTGCATCGGTCGGACTCTGACCTGGACCGGCCGAAATGCTGGTGGATGTGCCACTTGCCTCACTTCACTATGGACATTTGCAAGAGCAGAGGTTGCATTTGATGAATGGAGATGTTTTGAAATATATTTTAAAATATAGCTTACTTTCAGCTATGTTGCATATGAAAAGTACTTGTAATTGGTTGGTTTTTTTTTTCTGCGTGACACAGGAGAACAGGAGGAATACAGATTTTTTTGCTAGTTAAGGCAGTGTAAGATCTGGGTTTGAAAAGTCAAGCTGCACATCTGACAAGTACAGAAGAGTCACAAACTATTCATGGAAACCTGCACAGGCCTGCTAAGTGTAGCTTACACACTCTGGAAGGAAAATGGTCCTTTAAAAAAAAATGTTGTTAAAAGCAAAGGCTTTGATTAATCTTTCTACATTTACATTTATAGAACAGCATGTGCTGCTTATAAGAAAAAGATGCTGTCGCTTCTTCTCACTGAGGAACTTCTGGCATCACATATAACTATTCTGTCAGAATAAACCTGGGCAAGAAATATGTTATCTTTCTTATAGTAAGGATTAGAGGAGAGCTTCCCAAGAGCTTTCTTGTATTTAACACTGAAAATATAGAAAGTGAGGCTGAGCACTGGAAGCAGCAGATCCCTTAGTGATGATAGGGACAATTTGGCCTATAGGAGCAGCTCATCAGCTATAGGCAAGTATCTGAGGAAGGTTTCAGAGGAGCATGGGCAGACAACCCACCTTGGTTTCTGGGTGCAGGGTGGAAGCTTCTGAAGCCCAGGGCTGCCACAGAGGTGAAGAGAGGCTCAGCTGGGTGTACAGAAGCAGCTCTCTGGGCAGGAGCTGGGTGAGCTGTCTCAGATGTTGGTCACCATGCCATGGGGACCTCTGTCCTTCTGCGAGGATTGCTCCTCATCCCTCCCCTCCAGCCTGGGTGTTCAGTGTGCATGTGGGTGGGGGCACCCGGGGCAACACCAGCAGCTCTCCGATCGGTTAAAGGAGGGGAGTGTGAGCTGCATCCTGGAAATGGAGGGCAGAGAAATAGGACAGTTTGGGAAACACCTGCAGCAAGGAGCTGCTGACTAGTGATACAGCAATATAGGATCTCCAGAGCCAGATAAAGGTCTTCTGCTAACCGTGGGGTAAATACTACAGTCCCTAATACCAGACTAAACTCTGCCATGGGTTTCAGTGTATGTTGATTTCCTTCATATATGAACACAGGGCAAAATTTTACCATCGGGTCCTGTGCTCCTGGTTGTGGTTGTTTTGCTGTTGTCTCCTAATGGTACTGTAATTGGTTTTAATCTCAACCTCGTGCTTGCTGTGGACTACAGTGCATGTTCTCACTCGGTATCAGCAGACTCCCTCTGCTGGGAAATAGCTATATATGTTATCTAGTCATTTAATGGCGATAAGTGAAATAACTTGTAAACAACATACTTTGTTGCAAATGTGCAATTTTTATTTACACTGTCCATAGAATTGTAAAAATATTTTTACTTCTTCCCTAAACACTGGCATGTTTCTATGACACACACAGGCAGAAGGAGTTAGGAGTTAAGTTTTTATCTTCAAATTTGGATGCTGAACTATACGAAAAGCTGCAACACCAACAGTAACCCTGTAATGCATTAATCCACCGAGTAAAGTTTTGGTTTCTTTCTTCTTCTGTAACTGGAATCAAGCCTTGTATATTTCCCCTCCATAGTCCTAAAGGACCCTCTCTTCTTGACTTCTTCATCACAGATGACAAGAGGATGACACTGACTTTACAGAAGCACCTGCACAGCATGTTGGACAGGTTGGTTTCTTTAGCAGCCACTTTTGAATACACTTTTAAAAGAAAATCGAAAAGAGTGCTAGCAAACAGGATTTTAATGCAGGATTTCCTGTTACTTCCCAGGAATTTCAAGTGGTGTAGCTGATATATTCCCTTTTGAAATTAAGATCCCTGGTCCAAAACATTTACTGAATCAATGATATTAAGGAAATGAGGATAATATTATTAGATGAAGTCCTGTTATCGTCAGAATAACTTCAGCAGGATCCAGACCAGACACAACTTTATTTTTTCCAGAAGAATGCGGTATCCAGTGCTTTTTCTTTTTCCTTATTTGATACCAGACGAAAAAGTCTTGAGATAAGGTTCTGTGTTTGAAAGAACAGCTAGCGTAGCAGTTACACCTGCTTCTCTTACTCCACTCCACCAATGTGTCTCAGATGCCACCTACAGAATCAAATGCCAAAGAGAGGAGTACTTAATCGTTGGAGCCTTGCCTGAGATTATCAATATAGGCACCAACTATACCACGTAATTTATTTTTATGGAGAGGTACGATTTGGACTCACTGAACTCTTAAACACTGATTAGCCAGGAATGAGAAGAACTATTTGCTCCTTCTTTGCAGTGCCAGCTCTGAACTGCAGGCATTGAAACACCCAGCTCCTTGCAGCTCCTTCAGAGCACTGGTGTTCCTCTTTTCCGCTAATACAGTTATTTAAAGAATGACACACACTGGCTGCAGCAGCTCTGGTGTGGCCCATCATCTTCACCTTTGATCTTTCCATCAGCAAAAAACTTTGCTAAAAATCATTAAATATGATACTGAGGATCCTCCCACCTTCTAGGTAGTATCTGGTAATGTAGGATTACTACTGCAGCTTCAACACACAGATGTATCTCTTTCAGTCACCAGCATTCAGGGTTTAGTCAAGGTCTGGAGAATTTT
This sequence comes from Phalacrocorax aristotelis, assembly GCF_949628215.1. Lineage (NCBI taxonomy): Eukaryota > Metazoa > Chordata > Aves > Suliformes > Phalacrocoracidae > Phalacrocorax > Phalacrocorax aristotelis. The sequence continues at coordinate 124,900,205 of NC_134276.1, forward strand.
AGAGATAAACCCCTTCCTCTACTCTTCCTCTACATTGCAAGTAACAGAGAATAACGCCCTGGGAGTTTGTCACAAGACCTCTTTGTGAAAGCTGTTCATGCAGTGAGGTTCTATGCTGCTGCTAGTCCCAAATCATCATGACAAATAACACATGGATCCAAACGGTCCTCCTTCAAGTGAAAGGAAATTGTTATCTGTCTTAAATGACCTCAACTCAGAATAGCTTTTGATTAGGTAATCAAATTGTAATGAGTACCCTGAATGAGTGATGAACATTATGGTTGATATCTGTTGACCATATAGTTGAGACCTGGATTATGCTACTGTAAGACTAAATTTGTTCCATGCAGAAGGAGTGAAACGAATGGAAAATCTCTTTTCTGAAGTAGCCTCATCTTCAGCTATAGGTAGGTGGAACTTGGCACAATGGAGAAGGAGCTCACAAAACTTTTTTTTGCATCCTAAATTCTGAGCTAACCTCTGATTACCACTCCTGCACAGGTGAGACCAGCCCAAAGTTACTTTGTGCTCCCTGAGGACTTTTTACTGCTGCTGGGACTGTCAGTGCAAAGGAATGCCCTAGCTGTTCCTCTCTGCCAGGCACAAACTAGTGCTAGCTGTGGGAAGGCTAATCTAAAACCACTCTAGCTGCTTTCTGAGAGTCAAAATTTTCTGTATGGGAATCCTCAGGGAGTAGACCCACCAGAATTAAAATGTTTATGAGAGACATTTAAGACATATTTTGTGCATATAGGAAGAGCAGAATATCAACTGAGATCCATTGCATGAAGGTCCAGGAAAGGTTGTTTTCCAAAGGGCCAAAACTTTAGCATCTACCTCATATAATGGGATATGGCTGCAGGGAAGCCCAGGGGAACAGTGTCCATGAACCCTTCTGCTCAAGTTTTGGAGCAAAAAGAGAGCTCCTTTTTGATACTTCAGTATCAGAAATAGGACTAATTCACCAGGCTGAGGACTCCCTGTAAGGACCCCATTGTCTTTTTGATAAAAATTTGTATGTAACTGTCACAAGTTTTGGTGGGTCTTCTCAACAGAGCAAAACTATCAACCAGTTTAGAAATCACATGAACTGAAGCATTTTGACAAACATATCAGGAAGACAAGAATGCATCAAATATGACAGAATATTAGTCTTTGATGCTCCTTGTATCACTTTTTTCTCCTATTTTCTGTCTTGCCTCAGAGACAAGACAGCACTGAGAGAAGTTATCTTTTTCCAAAGTACAGTAGAGACTGGTCTAGGATTCAGGGGGATCCTCCTAAGAGGAGGAGTATCATCTGTCAATCCAATCTAAAACAACAGAGTAAATGAAAATTGACACCCTACAAGCAATGTTTTCTATGATGAGTGGTTTTATTTTAGCATTTGTTCATACACGGTTACCTAAAGCTCTAGCACAACAACTGCAGGCAGGGCATTATCTATGAAGTTTGTTGGATTTCAATACTCACTTCTTTTGTTGAATGACTGGATTTTGGCTGCAATATACTTCTGGACATATTTCAAGACCTGTTTGTTTTCAATGGTTTTGGCAGATGGTTGTATAAACTCCAGGTCCCATGATTATGATTCATTCCTCTGTGAATAATTTTGGTTATGAGGTTTGATTATATTTCTATGTAATTTTTTACTATCCATATGTACACTGAATGCATTCAGAGCCAGGGCTGTGCTTACCCAAATACCTTCTTCTGTGCTAAAGAACAAAAAAGTACAGATTAACATTTTAATTTTTTCATATTTAATATCAGGTTTCTTTTTTAACAGGTATTATATTCTTTTTCAGTTATGCATTGTGGTTGTTTTGTTTTCTTTATGCATTTAAATATTTCCCATATTTTTCCTAGAAAGGATTGTTGTGAGCATGTACATATATGTATCTATTGCTTCATTTTGCCTTTGTGGGATCTGGCGCTTTATATACTAATGCGTGGTATGTTAACAAGTACCCAAAATTTAATCCATCCTCAAAACCATGCTGCAATTAAACAATACCTCAGAAGCATGCAAGCATAAATATTTTAGTTTGGGAATGCCCACCTAAAAGATGAGGTAACCACACTTGGTGTTCTCTCCTCAGCCCTCTCAGAAAACAGTGGGGTATAACTGGATCTTGCTCTTGAAATGCTTGCATGTACCCAAGCCCTAACTTCCCACAGGAGCACTTTCTGGTTAGCCTGAAGTGCTGGGAATGATTCACAGACATGAGCGTTTTACCAGAGTGTGGTCTTCTACCCCTGAGCCACAGCAAGTCTAAAATGTCCTTCACGGGCCCGAGTCATGTTAGCTGTCAACAGCTAGCCTGCAGTGGGAGTGTCAGCCTCCTTCTGCTGCCTGCTGGTTCCCCTCTGTTGTAAAATGTTTCAGGTTTTTTTGCATTTCCTGTTAACGACCATTTTGGAAAAGATATTTTTTGGTTCCTTTGTCTTTGCTTCCCACTAACTGACCTCCTTTGTGTCCAAGGTTTGGACTCTGATGAAACTTGCAGCCATCCCACTCTTGGAAAGAGCAGAAAAAGCAAACAGTGTTTGCCTAGGAATGGGTTCATGCACAGAAAACACCCATGGACAGCCTGGCTGTGCTGGGAATTGGGGATGGGACTCAGGGCAGTGACTGGTTTTTATGTCGGTCACGACCCAACTAGTGACCTACTGTGACAATGAAACCCCTCAGGAGTCCTTCTGAATACTTATATATCCCAATACCACTTTCTGTGGAAACAGAAATATCAGCCATGCCACTGCAATTAGATTCTTCTTGGGGTGATTACCTTCCTTCCCAAATGCTGGATTTGTTATGGAAAAATTGTTCATTTCTGTGGAGAATGATTTCATTCTATCATGCAAGTTTCAGTTTTTCTAAGTAATACTATTGCATCAGACTACGTGGGACTAAACTGGAAAGGGATGTTGGTCCAATCAGGCATGATACAAAGTGAGAGAAAACGCTTTTGAGGAAACGTTTTTTCCATGATTTACGAAGGGCAGTGTTAAGAACATTGTTTGAAAGCTTCTGTTTCCAGAGTTACACCACAGGGCTGTCTATAAACACGTATGGACTCTCCCATCTGAGAGACAGGGTTCACTGATAAACATGGGAGCTGTTTGCAGGCAGACCTGCTAGGCTGCCTCCGTGGCAGTAAGGCTTGCCTGTGCTTTGATGGAGACGGTAAACAGCAAGTTGGAGCCAGGCACATGTGGGTTCTCTATTTTAGCTTTTGGGTGTTTTCTTTTCATCGGATGTGGTGTACAACCAGCACTTTAGTCTCATGAATGCAAGCTTTTTGCAAATTCTGCTGGGATATAGCTGGGCCTGTTGAGTTAACCTGGCTGGAAAACAGGAGGAGGAGGCTGATGCTCTGAAATCCAGGCAAAGCTGGTGTAGCCATGGCATTCAGCTCTCATGAGACGTGAGGGCAGGCTGCTACATGAAAGGATGTATGCAAGTGGTTTTATCTGAGGAACTCAGGCACAGCTGGCCATGTCCCTTTCTATCTAGGTCTACTGTAATGCCGTCTTCAAATTAGGGCCCTAAAAGGAAAGCCATATGCATGGAAGTTTTGGCTGACAGAAGAACTTCATGAAAATCCAGTCTGGATTGAGGACGCCAGGAACGATGCATAGGGACAACACTTTTCAGTCAGATTTATTAGTTTAGAATATATGTTACCAGGTAGGAAGCAATTTACAAATATCAGCAAGGGTTCAATTGCTTTCTTTATATCCCCCAAAGCCCTACTTAAAAAGAAAAACAAACTTTTAATGGAGATAAGTGTTACAAAGTTTTAAGGATGCCCTAAGCTTTTAAAAGGTTGAACATTTAAAATTAAGGCTCTAAAGTAAAATAATAAGGTCTTTGTTAATTACAGAAAATCACAGGAAAAATACCCAGCAGACTTTTACTTTTGTTCATGAGTTCACTGGTCTTCACTCTTCTCTAACTGTGCTACCCAAAGTAGGCTTTCTCTATACTATGCCTGGGGAAATTATTCCCAAACAGGGCAGTGTTCTTATCCGCAGGGATCTTCAGATAAGAAGTTGAAGATGAATCTTCAACTTACATGCTGAAGAAGGGGACCATGGGAGTTTGTGGGGGGGTGTATGTGTTTATGAGCATGTGGAGGTGGGTTTCCTGAAGTACTGTGCCCTGTTCTGGGCCCCCCAGCTTAAGAAGGACAGGGAACTGCTTGAACAAGTCCAGCAGAGTGCTACAAAGATGGTCAGGGGGCTGGAGCACTCCTCTTACAAGGAAAGGCCAAGAGACCTGGGCTTGTTTAGCCTGGAGAGGAGAAGATTGAGGGGGGATTTTTATATCTGAAGGGCGGGTGTCAAGAGGATGGGACAGGACAAGGGGCAATGGGCACAAGTTGGAACAGAGGAAGTGCCACCCAAACATGAGAAGACACTTCTTTGCTGTGAGGGTGACAGAACACTGGAACAGGCTGCCCAGAGAGGTTGTGGAGTCTCCTTCCCTGGAGACATTCAAAACCCACTTGGACGCAGCCCCTGTGCCCCCTGCTCTAGGTTGCCTGCTCAAGCAGGGGGGTTGGATAACATGATTTCCAGAGGTCCCCTCCGACCCCTGCTATTCTGTGATCCTGTGATTTCTCTGCATAGAAGGAAACCTTACCTAGAGTTGGTGAGATTTACACCCGAGTTCAGATCTTCAGCCAGAGGAAGTAGAGTTTTCCTAAGCCTTGCTTACCATAGATGGAGCCAGTTCCCATTCCCTTGGTTTGACCCTAGTTCTAGAAAAGGGAAAAAGTTGAAAGGATTGCAAGCCATCACCTGTGACAAACCCCTTGAAGAGATTATATGGAAGTGTGAGAGGCAGAACGTCTTTGTTTTTACTGGAGAGCTTTCAGCAAGGCTCAAATTTTGATGGCATAAAACTAGAGATGGAGCAAAAGACGTTGGTAGCTATAAGTCAGGGCGATAAAGTGGTAAATGGAGAGGGGAAAGGCAACAAAAGAGACAAGATGATTGAGGTTAAAGCTGGGAGAAAGAACTAGCTGAGTGGAGAACAGGACTGGGGACATGGGAGAGGACTGGGGCATGGCAGAGAAGCAAGGGTCATAGTGACATAGACAGGGAGGGAAAGCAGAGAGAAGTGAGACATCAGGAAGGTGTAGAAGAGAAATCAGGTGCTTCTTTTCTACTACTCCTGTAAATGTGGTGTTGAGAGAATGTAAAAGAAAAAAGATACCTGTTTCCAAGCCAAATCTAAATGAATGTCACGATCAGGAAGCAGGTGGCAGTTTAATGTGTACTTTTTCCTTCCCAAACCTAGCAATAAGCCTGTTTTCAATTAAAAGAGAAACATAAGGCTTTGGATGACTTTGCACAGCTCTGTAATAATTACATGCTCTCCTCATAAATGAACACATCCCCCACTGACCTGCTGCAATGCTACATCTGCCTGAAACCCTCTTACAGTGATTCATTGCTAACTTGGATCTTGCTCCAGACACACTCCTCCTATGACAAGGGTCACATTCCTAATGGAAGAAGTACAGACAGGAAGGTAGTAACATGATGTCAATGATGCAGTTGAATTTTACTTTTATTTTACAGGTCAGGGTTTATTCTAGCTAACAGGCCTCTTCTAGTCAAAACAAAACAAGAATGCTCCCTCTGCTCTTCAGGGAGAGTGTTAAAATTCATTATCCCAACACATTCTAGCTGCCTGTGCATAAATATCCTTTCTCAGTGCTTGCTTGGGATGGAAACTGTTTGTTGTGTTTTGCAGATACAACTCCTGGACCTTCATCTTCTTTCTGCTCTCTCCTTGGCTCTGATTTCTCTCCAATTCTCTTGTGAGACTTTTTTTTTCTCAAATGCAATTTCTCTCTTTCTCTTCTCTCCTTCATGCCTTCAGGTTGCTAAAAGGCAGGAGAAAAATAGCAGGGAATTAAAAGTGACTCCTACATGAAAAACAAAATCTCATTATTTTATTTCACTAGTAATGTATGAAATATTCCAGTCACATACCTCAGCAAGATCAGCTTTAACATGATGGGCTCAAATTCAAGGCCCCAGCTAGTCATCCTAAAACTCAGCAAAAGGTAACATGCTTTTGATTATACTCTATGTGTAGTAGGAGGGTCACCTGTCTGGAGGGCTTGAGGCGGGGAAGAGAAAGGAGGGGAGAAGGGAGTGACTCAGTTTTCAGCCCAGGCTCCATGTTTCTGTCCTTTCACATGATACATCTTTATGTGCCTGAAGGCTCTCCAGTGCTAGCTGCAAAGACCTCACTGAAAACAAGTGCTGAATATCACAAAGTGTCCTCAAAGTCACTTTTATAAAAGCAAACCAATATGCAGGGAAGGAGGTGAAATGGGATTACCTTTCCCCCACATGTTTTTTCTTTTAACCTGTGTGGTCATGTAGAGAGTGGTTTGAATTACACCCACAGAGTGATGAATGCAAAAAACCCCACTCCATTTGGAGCTACAAGTTTAAGCACACTCCTGAATTTCCTTTCAGATCTGTAATACCTATCATTCAGTTCTTTGAGATTCTGAAGTCCTTCACATCTCCCAAACTTCAGTGGTGACTGAGGGAATGGCAACAAGTTGGTATATTTGAAAGGTAGACTAAAATACAGCCAGCACACCTCACTGCAGATTACAGAAGGGTACCAGAATCCATGTTTTTAACTGGAAACAAAGCCATATTTAGTGCATTATGCTCACTATACCTATTGTACAATTATTACACACTCACAGACTTTCTAGCTGTAGGCACTTTAGCGAAACAATAAATGATTAACCAGATAACCACTGGTGAGGGTTGGTAAATGAGGCAGTATGAAGTTCCAAATGAAATAAATTCTGAGTAGTTCCTAAAGGGGAAAGAGCAGATTAGAGAATGCACTTAAAATCTTAACAATTGCATAACGGAGTTGTCATCACCATAGTTCTGCATATTCTTAGAGGACTGGGCATGCTAGGACTATAATTGTGGAACTGTTCATGTAATGATGCTGCTTATTTAAGAGATTTTTGTTCTCTCTTGTTGCTGCACAGGTCTGCATAGAGAGCTGAAAATTACTTCTCCACACAAAACTGTTGGTGTCAACAAACTGAAAAAAAAAAGATACTTCCCTTCGTTGTTTTTCTGTGCTAATGTCAAGTGGTATTCAAGCACACCTTTTTCAATAGGGTGACTGAATTTGACACCGTTCTTCTGCTACTTAAAAGCAAGTTATGGCTTATTACTCTTCCTTCCATTGCATGATACACCAAATATTATGTATTGTAATAATAGAAATGTGTTAAAGTGTCATAGATAAAAGGTCGTTATTGGCTACCTCATCAACACAAACCATACAGAAAATGCTCATGCCTCAGGGCAGAATGACAGGTTGAAGAGAAGGATGAAACGGGGGAAGAATCCCCTTCTGGCTGCATGCCCTTGCAGTGAAAATACGTTCAGCCACTTATAGCAATAGCTGCTGCTGCAGCTGTGTGGTTACACTAAAGAAAGCAGACGGATGGAGTCCCAAGGGGTAAAAGACAAGCCTCTCGAACACGACGATGTCCGGTAACCTTACAGGTAACACCATATATGGTTAAACCAGGTCAGCATCAGTGAGAGAGAGAGCTGGGTCTTATGGTGAAAGCAAAACAAACCTGGCTTTATTTTGTCACATTTTGTTGACACAGCTATAGAAACCTCTGAAAATATTGCCACAGCTGTGTCATGTCTCATTTTGAAGGTACATATTTTTTAATACCTCTAGATGGTAACACCACATCAAGAATGCTCATACTAATGATACTGCCACTTTAACCTTGTTTGCACTACTGTAAGGACTACATAATTTATGAAATTCTAATTCAAGTTTATTTCTGCTGTTCCCCAGCAAAGCCACAGAAATTGCACCAGGGGTAAAGCTGACCTGTTTGCTCATTTGGTTGCTTCTTCTGAAGTGATCTTAAGGCTGCTATTGGTTGTTACCTACCAATGAAATTGAGCGTTTGCTTTTGAGATGTAATTGCTTTTCAAAGGACTCTGCAAATTCCTGGAGGGAGTTTAATCTTGTCTCTGGGCTTGAGCTGTCTGCTGAAGGTGTTCTGCTTGCCTTCCTGTGCAAGTGGCATTTGACATCTTGGTCTTCTTGAAACTCCTTGGAGCCCTTGAGATGCCCTGAAGATGAGCCTTTAGTAGAGGCATGAAGTCGTGTTGTATGGAGGGAGGAAAGGCTGGCCTACAAAATAAGAGGTCTTTGTTGAGCATTGAATATTAAAGCAGAGCACACAGGGCAGATTCTCTCTGCTGCAGAGCTCTCTCCCAACAAGGGTGCACAATGAAGGACCTTGCCCAGACTCCTTTATTTTTCCTTTTATGTGCGGGAGAATCACACTGCCAAGAGATTACTTTCCAGAGGCAGCAGCAGATTTTACTTTTATTCCTGTTTTTGATATAAGCTTTGGCACCCAAATAAGCATTTCAAATGTAAAGTGTGCTGGGTTCTCCCAGTGCCCACTGACACTAAAAGAAACTGGGACTCTTCATAACCTCAAAAACTCAGGCCTCACATCTGGTGGCAGGTTTTAGGTAGGGCTCTCATAAAGCAAAGACCCAGGCTTTTGTGGTCACATTAGCCAGATACGGGGTTTGACCCATGGGTGCTCCAGGTCAGATGTTTCAGTTTATCTGAGTGTGACAGGGACCATTTCAAGCCCAGTTGTGTCAAATTAACAGCATGGTCTACATGCAGACAAGATGCTTTATTGTCCAGGTCTGAATTTTCTGCTTTGTCCTGAACTGATGAAGGAGCACTTTCAGGGCATTGAGGGTCACATTTCTACCACAGAAATGGTAGGAAACAGTCTTCCTACAGTTATGTTTGTAGGGCTAAAGTGGGGAGGGAGTAGATAGTTGTTTAGTTTCCATGTGGTCAATTTTTCTAAGGCCTGGCATGCAGATAAGAGCTATTGATCTGCATCAGCTGTGTTTAACTGAATGTCTGTAAAGGAGATTAAACTGATACAGAACTGATGTGTCCTGTGGAGTCATGTATTGGTGGTTTTAGAAGTAGACAGACCTGTAGAAGAGATGGGTGAGAAGGCTGCCACACAGAACCAGGCATGCCCCAAACACTGCCAGCTGTTGATGCTTTTTCAGGGTGAGGGGGCTGAACACTGTTAAGATGCAGGTGGTGAAAGTTGTGAGAGAGAGATGGGAAGTACAAAAAAAGAGACCCCAGGTGTCAGGTTATGGCACTCCAGGCACCCAGTTGCTACATACATGTTTAAATGCATAATTGTTTTGTATAATGCTGGTGTTAAGTCTTCAGCTGCTGAGTAACCCTAAGAAGCTCTGCTGGCTTCAAGGGAGCTGTGGTTGTTTACAACAACTGAAGGTCTATCCCACAGATCCTGAAATACTTTCTAAGAAAATCCAGGAGAAAACCTTACGCTCAGAGTAGGGTTTGCTGGATTTTTGTTTTGTTTTGTTTTGCTTTGCTTTGTTTTTCTAACAAACAACAGTGTAAAGGTAAACCAACTTGGTATAGTGGCCGCATAAATATGCCACATGAATACAGACATAAGCTTACTTCACTATCTAGTATTATGGACTGCCTCTCAGAGTAGTGATAATGATTTCTGCCATCCTATTTTCACTTTGATTGCAAACCAATCAATACAGCTGTAATTTCTGTAAGGTCATATTGTATTGTTATTTTTAAAAGCATCAAAGCAATCACATTGTGCTCAAGGGACAGGAGTATACATGCCATGTCAAGCTCAACAAGCTAAATATCTTCTATATCATTTTAATGGCATCAAAATACATTGTTTCCTGGAAATAAAAAGTGTCTCACACTAAAAATCACTGGTGTTTGCTTTTAGGTTTGGGGGGGAAAAAAAACAGGACAGCTGAAATGCAGGATGGTATTCTATCAATCCTGCTTTGCAATATTTGTAAGTGTTTTATTTTACTAAGATGTTGCTTTTAATTTCCTTTCACAGACAGAATTATAGTTAAGCCCTTAACAAAAAGACTGCAGTTCACAAACTGACAGGGCACCAATGGTCCAGAAAAGGGACAGGCCTTCATCTGAAATGTGTATCTGCCTCAGTGGACTAAGGGTAAAGCTACACATATATATTTATGTCATCATATTACTGTGACTGTGCCTCCTCTCACAGTGCCTTTGCATGATACGTACCACCATAACTAGAAGGACAGCATGCCTCTTTTGTGAACTTCCCTTTGTCTCTGGCTTCTAGGATCTGACCTTGAATAGTTCTTAAACTGAAGTGGGGATCAGGTGAAACAAGGGAAAAGCCATGGGAAGGAAGAATGATAAATGCTCCTCTATATCAAAATGGGGAATTTTTGCCAGTGCTGGGAAAGCCAGAAGCACTGAGCATGTTTCTCACTCCCTTTAGTACTCTTTTTCTCTGCTTGAGCCTTTCTGTAAAGGCTAGTCATGCTCAGTGTATCTATTTAAACAGCAGCTAATCTTTTGCTAATTGCCCATCTAAAACACACAAAAAGTACACAAATAAGAGACTTCACTAAATTGATGCCAGTATAATATGCTTATTCTCTTTCTCAATTTATGTTAGAGAAAAGATAATTGCTTCCATCTTTTGGGCTTGATCTGAGGGCTTGCACAGCTGTCAGTAAGAAAATTAATCTTCAGTGTGTCAGCACCAGTGTTCATTGTTTGCTGAAGTTTACACAATGGACCCAGTACTTTAGGGGTATTTTGGAATATCTGACATTCAGATGCTGTCCCACAGCTTCCTTTCCTTCCAAGAAACTTACAGCCAAGCATATGTTCCTTAAAAATCTTTTGGCCTAGGCTCCAACTGATCTGTAGTAACAATATTGTGGTAGATGTTCAGACTGACTTCAAATTAAATGTTAGTAACTTCAACAGCAGTCAGTTGTTCTGCTCCCACTCTCAGCTGTTTCTTATCAGATTTTCTCCTGTAAGCAGCAATGACTACATGAAGGTGGACACATTTATAGGGCTATAAACCTCTTATCAGTGCTCCTTTGCCTCCTGTCTTTTCCCCACAACAAAATGTCTGGGAGGTAAGAAGCTGTCCTGAACCAAAATGATGGAGGATATCTAGAAAGTGTCAAGGAAAGTTGTAGCTGAAGGCTTTAAAAAGGGTATCACAGTTAATGTGTCTAAAGCTTGCCAGGGGAACAAGTTAACTAAAGGAGATGAAAACAGATGACTTGGTTCTTCCCAGGCAATTTTCACATTCAGTGTTGACCCACAGCAACATATACAACTCCGACACTTTTCAGAGGAATTGAGTTTTAGCCTATCTTGCCGGTACCCCAGTGAAGGATGAATATAATTTTGTGTTCCCCCCCGCCAAATGGAAATGCCAATAGCAAAATCATTTTGTGAAGCTCATCTCAGTGATGTTTGTGAGGTATGCTAAGATGTTGGGAAAAAAAAAAAGAAAAGTGATGTTAGTTTGGGAGTTGTTCTACAAAGGTTTTTCTGTATTTTGGGGGCCTCTACCCATGAGAGGATGCTACAGAAGTTTACCTTTGTGTTTGAGGTAAGGGCAGTGGCTTGAATTTCTTTCTATAGCACAGGAAAAAACTACAAATACCAACATACCAGTCTGGAGCTGAAAGCGATTTTCAGCATTATGCAAAAACCACCTTTTGTGCTCCCCTGCTAGCATTTTGCTATATAATACCAAAATGCTCCTGGTGCAGATGCAGTTCATGTGGGCAGGTCCTGCACTATTGCTGATGCACTGTATATCAGCCCTGGATATGAGACAAAGTGTGCTGGCAGTACTCTTTTGGCAGTACCACTGTATCTGCAACAAGGAACTTTTGCCAACAGCTGTGTCACTCAGAACCTGCTGACTTGATTTTCACCAGAACAGTGGTGTTATCCCTATTTATGATGTTGACACAGAAGAAAGGGTACACTGTCTTCTGCTGTGGAGGTACTAACTTACAGAAGAGATGCAGTCTGGTCTCAGTTATTAATTCTCCTGTTTAATGGCACTGTTCTGATAAAATGAAGACAATATTTAACTAACACTGATAAGTGTTTTGAATCTTACAATAGTTATAATTTGTAATAATGAATCTTACAGTAGGTATCATTTATAATAACTGTGTAAAAAACACATCCAGGGGCAGTGGCTAGTCTTTGCTCTCAACAAGGAGATCTTTCTGAAGGTAATTCTAAGGAATTATTAGTGCCCGTTTGCTTGAATTCTAGATTTGGTTTAAGAAAACATATTTTAGTGCTCTTCTCTACCAACTAGTCAGACATTTCTAGATAAAAAAGTTTAATCTCAAATTCTAGCCCCAAATCATAAAATCCCCAAACAAATCTTCCCTTATCATTCCTCCAGTCAGTTTCTGGTGATGAGAAATCAAGTAGTTGCAGTTGTGTCTCTGAAGCAAAACAAATTTGTGTGGAGCATTCATGTAAAGGCCAGACATAACTAAGTGTACAGGTTAACTTTAGCTTGTTGTAATGTCAAAAGTCACAGTCTTCTCTTCTGTCAGCTAACTTAGTCCAAGTTCTAGGTGTTGATTCAGGGATGCAACTATAGCAAAGTATTTTAATTGGCTAAGTATTTAAACAGCTTTTGAACAAACTGCATATAAGAACATGCTTCGAATGAAATGTGTGTATGCACACACAAATACCCCCACAAATATACAGGAATATGTGTTCAGCAGCTTGCTGAATAGACGGTGATTTAAAGTACATTCTTACACCTCAGTCTGTACTGGGGCCTAAAGAAATCATGTACCTGTAGAACTCTGAAGAACAAAATTAAAATACAGTAAAATTAATTTAAAAAAGAAAATGCATAAACATTCTGTTTTCAGGCATTCTCATTGAATCTACCAGCACAACTCTAGCTTAGAGTCTATCTTGCAGTCTGTGACCAGGGTGAAATATAACTGTAAATAACAAATGTGGCTGACCAGTTCAAAACCAGTAAATGAAGGTTACTTCTCCAACCTGTCCACAAGTTCAAAGACTGGGGAGGTGGTGTTGGTCTGTTTTGTCTTTCTTAGCCAATTTTTTTAAAATGAAAAACCCCACAGCTTAGAACAGGGTAGCTCCACTGGAGGAGAACTTGCAAGGTGAAAATACCGCATAGCAGAAAAAAAAGTCTGGAAAAGATTAGCTGTTTCTCCCCAATACAATAGCATTTGCTAAGTTATATCTAAGGGTATAAGTGAAAAATTATTTGTAAGGAAACATAATAGCTTCGATAAGCCAACTGATGGAGTTGGAAAAAAAGAGACAGGTTTGGACCACCTAAACGTTTTTTAGGGCTGAAATAGAAGCAACAGCCTTCAAGTAAAGAGCAGACTGGGAACAGCTGCTTTCAGTTTAACTTCATTTTGATAATCGGTTAGACAGTTGTGAGCTGCCTTGAAAAGCTGCCTCTGTGTGTGAACTCTGCCCCTTTCCCAACTATTTTGTTGGTTCAAGAATGTGCTACTCCCTTAAAATCTTACTACACAGTATAATGTTGTGTGTTGCATCCTTATTTTCAAAGTCAGATGTTTTAAACTAGGAGGGACTGCATCCTCCATCTTAAATTAGAAGTTACACCTGCAAGCAGCCAAATCCCAGGGAGTAAAGTGTACAACTTCCTGGAGATGGTATAGTTGCAGAATTAGGGCCAATTCCTGTGAATATACACAGGCCTGTGTGGTTTTACACATGAGAACAGAGTCCTTGAAGCCAGTGTTTGTATGCCAGTTTCCAAAACTGTTTTGATCTCTGCCAGCTCATGCTTAGCAGACAGAAGAACATCGTAATAAGTAATTAGGCAGTTTTTACACACTTCTCCTGACATTTCTGGTCCTATTGTTACTTATCTTGGAGTTTGCCGGTTCTGTTGTAATGCCAACGGCACCAGAGGCTTGAATCTGGCAGGCAGAGAAGTTCAAAAAGCAACTAGCTGCTGCCAGTATGAGCAGAACTTACTCAGCAAGGTGTACCATCCTCATCCTCACAGATCTCTAGGGCCATGCCCCTGGGGATGGCACTTATATTTATACATAAGCCACGCGCAAGCACACACACAGAGAAAACTGCACACAGCTCTTACCGGAAGGGAGGCTCTCCTTTCACTAAAGGGTCGTGTCTGATGTTTCTTGTGGCCTCTACCCTCTTTCTCATTCTCATCAATCAAGTTGTGGCCCCAGAAGCTGCTCATCCATTTTGCAAAGGAAATATCATCATCCTCTTCATATTCCATGTACAGATGTTCCAAACTTGGAGGGGTCTCCCAACAAGACAAGGAAAAGCAAGGTGAAATGCCACCACCAAGCCAATATCCTCACACTGTTCTATCAACAAGAGGAAGAGGAGATACGGTTTTAACCACTTTTTCTGCTTTCTGCCCCCCAAAACCCACCTCACTGCAGCCCTAGGCACTGTCTAAACATGAAGTCAATCCTTTCTCATCTCTTTTCAATGAGGTTTCTTTTAACCTTTCCATTGCAGTGATATCCAATATGACACTGCCGCAGGGGGCTGGTGGGAAGGGAAATGTGTTGGCTACTCCCTGTGTGTTGCTGTTGAGTGCACCAGCTGTCAATACCAATGGAGAATTGCCCACAGTTACATGCCTGGGAGGTGCATACATGAGCCCAAAGCAGGCTTGTGATTTTGAGAAGCAGAACTGACATATTGACAGTGGTCAGAAGCTGGCACAGCTGCTTGCAGAGGTCTAACTGGCTCTGTGGGACGGACGACAAATGTCCTGCTCTTCCCATGTTGCCATTCCTCCTGATTTCTGTTGTCTCTGCTCTTCCTTCGGTATTCAGGAAACATGGTCCTTCTAGGTAGAAGAAAGCCCCTGAAAAAAATGCTTGTTTGTTTTTGGGTTATGACAGCCAGTGTGAACTTGCATCAGCTGCTTTTCACTAGAGTCACTTCATCTGCCATACCAGGGTTATGGGAGGCCCTGCCTCACTCGAAGGTGATAGAGGACAACCCCCACCTTGGATACAAGGAGTGTTAGCATGGATCTAAGGAGTGTTGCTTAGTGAAGTGTTGTATATGTTCAGTTAGCATGAAATCTAAGGGATATTGTATATGATTAAGTTAGCATGAATATAGAATCTTTCCTTTTTGATTAAACATTGTTAATAGTTAATCTAAGACTAGGGACAAGATGTCTTGGCCATCAGCTCACTCATTTAATTAATGACAGTGGGTTCTTCTGGAAGAAAAATGACTGAGAGTTGTTAAGAGAAAATAGTTTTAAGTTGTTTCTATGTAACAGGAGTTAGGACACCCCATCTGTCAAGATCACCAAAGACCCTTGAAGAAAGGAAAGCATGCATGGAAGAATCCGAAGTGGAGCCAAGAAGAATGACTCAGTGCCAATTATATAACTTATGTAGATTGGAATGAATATGTATTAGATAGGTTGAATATGTATGGAGACATATTGTGTAAATATGATAAGGTAGCTGGCTTTGGTGTGCTTGATTTGTGGACAACCACTGAGTACCCAGGCTTGTGCAACCCTGAAATAAACTTGCAATGTCTCTCCTGAGTGTGAAATTATTGGCTTATTGCACACTGGGTGACAAATCTGCTTTTTGGATAACAAAGGCACACAGAGTAAAAATTGGTCTGATTGCCCCTTACCAGCCCTGAGTATAGGCCGTACAGGCCCTATCTACTCCACAAAACAGAATAAGATTGGGGACTGTTTTCCGGCCCTGAAAGCAAGTGGCTAGACTGGTCACATCTACCCTACATGGCGCTTGTGCTGTGGGTCTCCTCGAGGCTGTGTGTAATGCACTGTGGCTGTAATACTTTGTTGTAATTTTTGTGTCTTTTTAATGTCAAAATATCTGAAAATAACAGGAAAACCCTGTTGTGGCCCATAAAACTGTTGTATGTGTATCATGAAACTGGAAGATGTGTTACATGCCTTGGGACATGGCAGAAGGACACGGAGGAGTGCTTTGAGGCTGTAGAGCCTGTGGGGATAGTGCTGGAACAAAAGGAAGAGACCCAAACCTAACTTGCTACAGGAAGCAGTCCTTGGTGTGTGCTTGGTAGCTAGAGGTTCTCCTGGTGGCTAGGCATTGCTGTGGAGATGCTAGTTGGCCTAGGCCAGAACTATGCCAAAAGCTTACTGGCAACTTAGCATTATGGAGAATCAGTTGTCCAGCATTAAACCTTGCTCCTTTTCCTCAGTCTATTTAGCAATACAGATGTAGTAACAAAACTCCAGTTTCATTCGTGGGGTGTGGGTGTGAGGTTTAAGTACGGTACTCTGAAGTAGGACACTTCATTCTTAATAACAGGGGTGAAGGGGCCAATTGGTCATGGCCACCTTTGTTTTACCTTGTCCTGGGCAGACGAGACCGTGATTAGCACAAGGGCCTGGAGTACATGGGCGTGCAGACAGCATATCCTCAGATGTTGCGTATCAGAGCTTGGAGATGCAACCAAACCTGCAGCAGTCTGCTTTCTTGGCAGAGGCACAGATGGACAGGAGAAAGAGGAATACCTGCAAAACAGTACAGTAAGAAGACACCTGAAGCAATAAAAAGGATGTGGAGGCTGATTCTCTGGGTGAGGAAGAACATTCCTGGCCATATTCTGACAGCCATAATTTGACCGCGTCCTTGAGGCTACCAATCTGTACAGGCAAGGTACATCTGAAGGCCTATGCTAGCTCATGGGAAGCACCATGTGGGCAGAATTCAGGCTGTCCCAGTAGGAAGTTATCTGCCTGTTGATACATATTTTCTATCATACAGTTCAAGTTTCTTCTTTTCTAACATGTGAGACAGAACTGCAGCCTGTTGTGTGGAGTAGGAAATGCTTCTGGTGTGACGAGACAGGTGACAGGGAAAAGTGGGAGAGAGGCTGTCCCACAGCTTTGGCAAAATATGCTTACATAAATAGTAATAATCCGTAAATTAAGGGAGACACAGCTCAAGCTGTTTACTACTGAGCATCGAGATATATTGACTCATAGTCCCACAGGGCAAATTTTAGTTAGGCTTCTGAGGTATTTGCTTTGCAATCTTACTGTTGTTTTTATTTTCAGTCCTTTTTTTCTTCAGTGCAGCATGTGTCTTCACACATACTCCTTCCATTTCCCTCCTGCCTACAATGAAATTTCTAAGTATGAGATGACTAGTGTTATCCGAGTCTAAAAAAGTATCAAAGACAACTCCTTTTCACCCTCAGCCGAGTCCTCCAGGGAAATAAGCATGGTGCATTAACTTCCATGTATAAATGTCAAAAATAAACTCCAGTAGGTGTACACGTTAGGTGGAAGAATCCCCTGTGCATCCAGCACTGCAATAAAGAGAATGCCTGCTTCTTAACACTACATTGGTGTTGAGGTTTATTCCCGATTTTAGTGACAAGTAGAGACAGAAATGTAAGCTGTCTCTGCCTACAGGTAAGGATGTTAAGCAGGCATAGACAGACATATATAGAATGAATATCTATATACAACATACGCAAGACTCCAGTATTGCATATTGAAATATTTTATGGCAGATTCAATTAATAACAAAAAAAAAAAAGGAAATGGCATTTATAACAAGAATAATTTTGTTTCAAAATGTTCTAGTACAAAGTCCTACAAGCTTTGCATCAGTCTTATGTGTTAGCAGTCCAGAAACACCTTCTGCTCAACATTAATCTGGACCTAAAGACACACTCAGAGTATTTAGGCCGGGCCTAATAATTTACTTAACCCGGAGGGCTTCTGTGCCTTGCACGCTCCACCGCCCCGGGGCGCCCTGAGGTTACACCGCCGCTCCAGCAGGTGACGCTGTCGGGCAGGGCCGGGCGGAAGTGCTTTCCCGACCCGTGCCCTCCCGGCGAGCCCTGGGTGTCCGGTGACCCTTCCCTTCCCTCCCTCCTCCGGGCGGCGGTGTGAGCGCGTCATGGCCGCCTCGAAGCCCGTGGAGGCGGCGGGCGGTGGTGGAGGCGGCGGCACGGGGCTGTCCCGCTGGCAGCTGGCGTTGGTGCTGGGGGCGCCGATTCTATTGGGGGCCGGCGCGTTTTACCTGTGGGGGCGGCGGGCGGCCCGCCGCGGCGGCGGCGGCAAGGGCGCCAGCGAGCGGAAGACCCCTGAGGGGCGGGCGAGCCCCGGGCCCTGCGGCGGCGGGCAGCCCGATGGGCCCGGCCATGAGGAGATGGTGAGCGCGCGCCGGCGGCGGTTGGCCCGGATCCCTCCCCTCCGCGCGCGCGCGCGCGCGGCGGCCGTTAGTCCCTGCCGGTGTAAGAGGCGGGAGGGGAGAAGCGCCGCTTTCAACGGCAGGGAGGGGGCTTGCCTCCGCCTGGAGAGGGGACGGGGAGGGAGGGGATGGCCGGGCCCTCGGTCGGCGGGAGAGGAGATAGAGCCGGGCAGGCCGCCGGGCTCCTCCAAAAAGTGGTTGTCAAAGTCCCGGCCCCGGAGGACGCGTGCGAGGGGATGGAGCCGCGCGCTGCGGCGGGTGGGTGTGCGCGCTCGGGCGGCGGCGGCGTCTTGGGCTCGGCCTAAAACACGCTGGGAAGTCGGCCCGTGTAACGGCGGAGCGCTGGTAACCCGGCGTTAACGCTCACGGGTTTTTCTGCTGCTCTGGCTGCCGTTGGTAGCGCTTTGTTCGGAGCGCGTGTATTTGCTCCCCTCCAGGTACTTCGAAAAGTGCGTTATCGAACGCATCTTGTCATGAAGTACGCGTTAGCCACGTGAGTATGGGGCTGACGACGTGCTGCTGTCTGTCGGGTGAATGTGCTTCTGGTTCTGAGGTGTAGAGCAGCTGTGCGTTAGTTGCTTCCAGTAATAGTATTTTGAAAAGGAAACCTGTGATCTGTTTATTAGTCTGAGATGCTGGGTACAGCGGAGTGAAAAGAAAAATACAACCAAAATCTTTCGAAAATGAAATATTTTCCCTGAAAATACAAAAGCCTTACACTTCAAGAAACTGATACTTCAGAGTAGAGCTTGCCGTAGTAGATATGCTTTCAAAACTTACGTTTATCCTATTGTAAATTGCCATTCTGAGAATTTTCAGATAAAATGGTCTGTACAAAAATTGAAGGACAGCATGGAAAATCAGAATTCAGATCAGATCCATGGTTCTCTTGTATATCTGTATGTGGAAAAACTCCTCTAAGATGCACTTTCCACACATCTGCGGTCACAGATGTATCATGACGGTCATCTTGTGTTACTGAAGTGCCATTACAATTGACAAGCATGCTTAAAGTGGTGGATTTGGCAAACTGATTTGTTTGATAAGGAAATCCCATGGAGATATTCCTGCATTTTCTTCTCCCATTCTTGTATACTACCTGTAGTGCTCTGAAATGTCAGACCATGGCTAAAACTTACTGTCTGAAATGATCAGGACATTAAAAATCAACTTTGGGAGACTGGAAAAGGTCAGTTTTAAGCTTGATTATTTTAGCAGTGGAAACTAGTGTAATGTGAGTGAGCAGGCATGGGCAGGGACACATGGGGGTGGTAAGGAGAGTGGCACCTTCCATATGTAGTGAATCATAGGTACCCGTAGGCATTGCTGGAAGCGTAGTGAGCTGCAAAAGCTATGCTGGACCTGGAGGCAGTTACTTGAATGCAGTGATGTGTTAGTTCATGGGAAAAGAGTACTGAGCAAGTAGTAAACAGAGAACAAATTCAGACTTTGTTTGCTCTGGTAACTTTGGCTTGGATCTGGCATATTTATGGCAGTGTGCTTGCAACGTGTGAGCTCTGGTGTGCAGGCTGCTCATGACCTTTGTGTAGCTGCAGTGACTTTGCTGTTAACTGTGTTAACTCTGGGTTTCTTGATTGTATTTCTGAATTGCAGTATATGCTGTCAAGTGGCTTGTAGTCGTCCTGTAGTTGTACTTGAAGCAAGCACTTAAAACATTTAAAACTTTTATAGCACTTGATTTGAAATATTGTGTGTTTAGCTCTTTCAGATTGCTCCACAAATTAAATTACTGGAAGACTCTATACATCTAAGAATAAATAAATGGTTGAGTGATATGATCCAGAGTTCTTGAAGAGTGTCATTGCTTATACTGTAAAGAAATGAGAGATGTTACTTAGGAAAGCTATAGGAGAAAGTGTCAGATTTGCCTGATTACATGAGATAATTGTCTAGCTGGCCAAAATATGGCTGCAGCAGGAAGATTATTGTAGCTGCAGGTTCCCTTGACTGCTTTATGTCTGTAGGAGGGAGGACTGCCTTCCTGTTCCTCATATCCAAAGCAGTGATGCCATGTAGATTTCATGTTTCCACATGTATTTTATTAGTTATGGATATTATTGATAAGACCCTTGACTGAAAATATAGCCATTTCAGGTGCTTTACACTTAGTTAACTATCTGCATTGTATTGGTCTGCCTTTCTAATATGGTGGGGTATTTTTTTAAACTCAGTGGGATTTCAGATACAAATCTGTACAGTGAATAAGAGTCAGTAATTCATTTCACAGTCTAAACACAAGAGGGAAGTATTTTAGAAAACACGTAGGTCAATAATGAATGTGCTACCAACAGCTGTGTGTATGTGTGTGTCAGGTAACTATTAATTTACTTTTAAATGTAACTCAGGACTCAGACTTTTTTTGTACATTTCATTAAACCAGCTTTTGTATCTGTTTGATGCTCTGTCACTCTTTCTGAAAACATGACCTTGAGTTTTTCTGTTTGTTCTTTGAAAATTCATAGGGTCTAAAATTTTCATTGTTCTTTATTCAGACTTTTTACTGTTTTGCATGCAGTTCAAGCTTCTCTTTTACGTGCTGCAGAGGTCTCATGGTTTTTTTTCCCAGGCTGTGTCTGCACTGGAGGATTCTCCTGGCACAGATGCATTGGCCAAGTGTGTGATCTGTGACTGACATGTTGGCAGAAGCCCTTAGCATAGGTGCTATATCGGGAAAAGCTGAACTACTTTTGAGATTCCTTTTCCTGTAAGCACAGCTCCTCAACAGTGCAGTAAACTAGTAGTATTGCCCCAGTTAAACACCAGTGATAAAACTGTGCATCTATGGATGACTCAAAGGTTGGGAAGTCAAACTGCATCTGTTAATTACAGAAGTTGTCTTTGTTTCTTATAGTTTAGATGGAATGTGTTTTAGTTACTCAGTAACAGCAGTTGCTTTTTACACACTTTCTTAGTTTGTAGTGAATATTGCATAACTTGAACATGTTGGGGAAGTAAACTGCTTTGCATTTATTGCATTAATTGATGCCCGTTTGATTCATGGTTTTTTACTTATTCTATGATAACCTCTTAGCAAGTTTGTAACCTTCTTGTCTGACAGGAGCAAGCGCTGGTTAGGCAGCGAGGTAATGTGTCGGTTGGTTAGGTATTTTTTTCCCCTTAACTTGAAATAACTTCCGTCTGCGATAGCCCAAATCTCACCCCTTAACTCTTTCAGCAAGTTCATAGGCTAACCCTGTATTTTTGGTATGTGAGGAAGCATCAAGCAGAGATTCTTGAATTGTTTAGTCAGTTGTGCAGCATTGTGTGTTGCAGTCAAAGCCATTTGGGTCCACAGCAGTTCACTGTGTTTGCAGATTTTCCTCTGAGCTGGATATAATCCTTGAGTGCCATGGTAGGTGAATGTGGCCAAACTTCTTGGCTTGTGTGGTGCCACATATTGTGATCAACAGCCAACTAGTATGGCTTCTTTCCAGTATCTATTTTAGTAGCAATTGCTGAATGTTGCCTATCTCCCTGCTGTGACGTTAGATCAGTATATGAACAAACCCCTTTGTCTAGATATACTTATGTTGATACTTATTCTGAATTGATCTAAGCAAAGTATGTAAGAAGTTGTTGCTGTTGTGCTGTGCACCTGTTGCCTAATAAATCTCACTATTGACCTACTGTAAGTCTTCCATGTTTCATGCCAGCCGTAGTGGACAGGTGTAGAAAACTCTTAAACGTGTGTGTAATAGCAGTAGAATAATTGTTGGTCTTGCTCACGCGCAGCTCGCTTATTCATGGTAGGCTTGAATGGCAGGCTCATTTAAAAGGAAGGTGACTGATGGAGAATGCTGACAAATTGTACTGTAAACTTTAGCTTAATTATTTCTAACTATAATATGTCCTTGTTGTGCTCTGAATTTACATCTTAAGCTCATGTGGACATACTTTTTGTCATAGTGGTTTTAGTGCTAAGGAGACTCTTGGTCTTTCAGCATAGGTCTGACACAAGACTCAAGATGACGATTAGTCAAAAAAGGAGGAAAGACAGATATTCAGAAAACACTTTTTTTTTTTGGTACCTGATCTCATCAAGAGGGTCCTCTCATTTGGAGAGGAGAAAAGTCTAGACCAGAACGTTTTTTTTTAATTATTTTTGCAGGCTGATGAATTAAGATGGCTGAAACAGTACTCCCCCTCCACGTCATCTGTCGGACAAGGGCTCATGCAAATCCTCTTCAGCCAAAAGAAAATGCTGAAACTCGCTGCTTGTGCTTCTGTTGTAAATCACTGTCCTCACTGGCTGGGAGCAAATTTCTTGCTCTGCTTTAAAAAACAATCTCCCTCAAGTATATGAAGTTCTGAACTTTTGGTTTAACTGTATTGGTATTGCTGGGTGTTACTAAGCTTTATTATTCTTGCAGCTGGCAGTCTGTTGCTGTTCAGTTGCTGTTGTTTGCATGCACTTCATAAGCATTTTGTGAGGAAAGCACATTTGCTGAGGTTAAAGTAACAATTAAGAAATTTTTGTCAGTACTGTCTAGTCCTTAGACAGTGAGCAATTCACTTGTTTAGTTATGTAGATAACTGAGTGCTTCTCAAATACACAAGCATCCTTTGGCTTAAACTTTGTTTTAAGACTTGTTAGAGAACAGTTGCTGAAAGCAGTCCTAAGTACTGAGATGTTGGGGTTTTTATGTAACTGCAGATAACTTCTGAGCTATTTGTTTATACTGCCTTGGCAGATAATTGATGGTGCACTTCCATTCATTTTATTGAGCTGTTTTGCTTTGCACATATTCTTTGACCAGAAGATGACAAACTGTGAGAGTTTGTCTTGCTCTATATGGACCTTCACCTTGGGGACAAAAAATGACCAGTGCACTTCATGGAATGGCAGTGGGTGAGGTGAGGAGAAGCAGTGAAATTGGAGAATAATATCTAGAATTATTACATTTGCAAGGAAATAGAAGAAGAAGGTGTGAGATTTTTTTGATTACTTGTGCGTGTAGTACATTAAGTTTGCTTGCATAATCAGTTTCTTATTTGTGTACATCCTTGGTGTAGCAATTGAGAAGGACCCGAGGACTGAGAAGCAGCAGCTTAAAAATTTTGTCAGTGTTAAATCTAAGGCTTGATAAACTCTTTCAAAAACTGATCTTATGTTCAGAATTAATTTTTATATTCTTTCTTTGTGTGTGTGTGTTATTGCAGCATATGATGTGCCATGAGTTCTTTAATATCTTTTAGGAAAAAAAAAACCCAAGCCTGCAAAAAAACCCCAACAACAAACAACAAAAACATACCAAAGCAAAAGACAAGACTCATGAGTTTTAGCTTTTTATTGGTTTTGGCTTCATCAGGTTATGTTGCAGTTAGTTAAGTTGAATATGTCATTTAAACAGAAATTATTAAGCTGCTTTTTTTTTAAAGGTTATGAACGTTCTTAAAATATTTCACAAAATTAAAATAAAAGCTGTATTTTTGGTTTTGTTCTGTAAGTTGATCAGTTATATACCAAAACTATAAATTAATCCACTATTTTCTGCTATTTTTTTCTATGGTAAGAGTTTCATGTTTGCTAAGAAAATAAATCTCATCAGGATCATTATTTAAAAAAAGAGTTGAGTTTAAAACTTGGCATTGTGTTTTATCACCATTTGGGCTTCAAGATAGATACAACATTTTGGGGTTGTTTGAGTGCACAGTTTCTCTACAGTCTGTGTGGGATCCATTTTTCATGGGTATGAGATACTAAGCTACCCTTGTCTTTTCATCCAAGTCCTTATCAGAATGGGCTTATTGATGATACCGAGCTGCATCAGCCTTTGCATTTAAAATGGCAGCCATTCAGTTCAACAGTGTATTGCATGCGTACTGAGGACTATAGCAGAATAATGTGACTAAGATTGCAGAGAGAAACCATCTAAGAGCTGGGAGTTTAGTTTAAGGCAGCATAAACGAACAAACAAACTAAAGTTGGTTTCTTTCTTGCCATGGGCATTATTGCTGACTTTATTACATGATAGCATGTTGTGCTCTAACTCCTGACTCCCTGTCCCGAAATTTCTTGCGTCATGCAATATGTGGGACACAGAGTAACCATGGAGTTAGCATCTATTCAATGATTCGTTTCTGTATAGTTGGTTGTGTGGTCTGTGGTCCTACTGCTATTATTCAAAGCTTACTCTGATAACAGAGTTACTAATTTTAGTGGGTTTTTCTATGGTGTCATGCCTGTACTCTCTAAAGGTTTTGATCCCTGTTTCCTGCACTTAGGCTTGTCTGAAGACTTGATGCTTCCCAAGAACCAGCAGAGCACCAGTGACAGCCCCAGAACTACAGATTTCTTGCTTCTAGTTGTAATTCCTAGCCCAACCCTGACACTGGAGCAGCCATGGCGTTTGAATATTATCCAGTAGCCCTCATCTGTAGCACCTGTCTTTATGCGGGGACTGCAGTGCAGGGCTGTCAGAGTGCATAGGGTAGAGCAGACAGGCTGGTCAGCCTGAGGCGTATGTTGGTGTAATAGATCCCTGGGCTAAAGGAATTGGCAGTGATCATAAAGCAGTAATGTAGTTGCAGTGTAGGCTTAATCTCTACAGTCTTAAATAATTCATACTGGGAACACATGTTTGAATGGTACACAACATGGCCCACGTTTTGTGGCTTTTTTTTGGTACCAAGTAAATTGGAACAGCGCTGAATCTTGTAGATTATTTCACAAATGCAATTCTAATGTGGTTTGCTGTAGAAATGCAGAAGGAAAATTCAAGCTGACTTTAACACATTTAAGTTTGTCTGCTGCATATGTGTAACCCTTCCCTTAGTTAAGAAAAGTGTTGTTGTATTGGGAGCTAAATTTAGGATATACTTGAGGTAAATGTAACCTGTTCAGACTTGGGTTAAGTTTTAAAGAAACAACTTTGCAAAAACAGTTACTTGGCTTTCAGTAAAAACATGAGCACTGTGTACAAAAAGGGGTGAAGTTAATAACCTTTTATTAATTGGAATTTTAATCATTAAAAAACAAAAATCTAAAAGCCATACAGATTATCTTGCTCTGTAAACAATGGAGGTGGTGCAGATTGATTTCCTGTAAGCCCAGTGATTGGTGACCCATGAGAGAAGAGCTTTCTGGCAGTAGGGATATTTAAGAAATTCCCTCCCTTAAATGGTTTTGCTTCTAAGTCTCTCCTCAGGAGAGTGCCTGTAGGATACTTCTATTTGGATGCCTATTTTTATGTAGGGACTAAGACTGGTACCCGTTATCTGATACTCTCATGCCATGATTGGAAAGCAGGCCTTAAAAGTGGGGTTGTACAGCAGCTCCTGGGTCCCCTCAGATTTCAGTTTTAAAAATCATTGAGATGCTAAAAATTTTAAGTTTGTACTCTTTTCCTCCTCTGAGAGGTCAGTAGGATGGCATGTGTGCTCATACCACTGTTCATTTTGGTCTGGCAGGTTAGCCTGAACTGCCCCAAAATGTTGATCCTTGAAGCTAGGCCGTGAAAGAGGAGCAGAAATCCAGAAGATGAATGTTAGGATCTTTTGCAGCTCTTTTTTTTTTTTTGGAATGTGGGTCATACCTCTTTGATAAAGAGTGGCTTTCTACATCTGATTCCTTATAAATCGCAATGTTTGGTAACTGATCTGTAAATCTAGGGGTTATGGGTAGCAATGTTGGTTTCTGCAGAAATGCAGATGATCAACAGGCAGTGCAGAATGTAAAGATTCATTTAGCAGGGTCACAGGCCAGTTAGCAAAATTTTCCATCCTCTGCTAAGAATGACAGACTGTGATGGTCCAGCACTTTGTATTAGTGGTTGGATGAAGCAGGTTGCCTGAAGCTGTAGAGGAGTTAGCTGTAAAGTTAGTTAATTGTTCTAGTGTATGGAAGGGAAAACAGCTTTGTTTTCCCTACAGGTTTTATTCGTCTTGCCCAGTAGGTCTTTCCACAAAGTGTTTTCCATATTTAATTCATAGTCTGCTGAGTCAGCTCTGGTCTTATAGGCTATATGTATTTCAGTAGGAAAATTTTCCTATTTGAATTGCTTTGAGGGCTTTGTTGTCTTCACATATTAGTCTTTGGAGGAATAACTTAACTTATTGGTTCTTCTGATCACCAGTCAGATAAGATTAAAACCTGTTTAGTTTTCCAAAGAGAAATCACTGCATTGTTTAATACCATTGTAGTGAATCTTTTCAAGTTTGTCTCCTATTTGATGTATTTGCAAGAGAAAATCTGTTGTGTTCTTCCAGAAAACGGAAGGAGTGAGATTTTCAGAAGTCTAGGCTAGATTTACCACTCAGATCCATTTTACATCTTTGAGGATCAGCCCTTAAGCACATAGTTTGCGTGCGGTGATGCTTTTCTTGTTTGAACTGACCTATCGCTTCCTTTTTCAGAGCCCTCTTGATAGAGCCCAAGCAGCCAAGAACAAAGGAAACAAATATTTTAAAGCAGGAAAATATGAGCAAGCTATTCAGTGTTACACTGAGGCTATCAGCCTGTGCCCTCCTGAGAAAAACCTTGATCTTTCTACCTTCTATCAAAATAGAGCTGCTGCCTATGAACAACTGGTAAGAAATTAATTATGTGTTTGTTCTAAAAAGCTGCATTATAAATTATGTATTTTGTCGCTTCTGTCTACTGAAAGATCCCAGGTGGTGATTTCTACTGCCTTTACAACAAGATGCCATTGTTTGCAGCTGTTCTTCACTAGCTCATCATACTTTTCCACATAAACTAAAGTTATTTTCTATTAGCTATTCTCAGTCTATCTCGTACAATTCTTATGTGTCCATTTCTGGTAAGACAAGCTTTTAATTTCTTATCCTCTGGAACAATTTTCTTGTATACAAGTTAATTTTGCTTCTCTCTAGTAGAGTGTTTCTTTAATTGTTAGGTGAAGGGCCAAATATTTTGGAAGGATGCTACTTCAAAAATAGAACAAAACAATCACAGAAATTCTACTAAAGCCTGAGACCTAAATTTTGCAAATGCGGAAATAATATTTACTCAATAGCTAAGTATATGTGATATTAGTTTTAGGAGTCAACCAGTGTTGTTTATTGTGGTATCAATAGATTTGCTTAGAGGTCAAGTTGGTGAGCTGTATAAAGGAGTGGAAAAATTGGCTTTGTACAGTCTGAAGTATCAAGCGAGAGGCTGTGTGATTAGAGAAATCTGGTCTTGAAAGTTAGAGCAGAGATAAAACAGTTCTTGCCTAATCAAATACTACTTATAACACTAATGACATAATGAATCTCAAATGTGTGTGGTTTGTCTTCATCAGTTATTAGGAAAGCCTGTTTTGATAATCAATTTTGCAGATAAATGGATTTTTATTTCTTGATACCCTTGACCAGCTCTACTCCTACATATTCATGTATCATCCCTTTGTTGTAACATAGTGTAGTAAATTGAAATAACAAATTTTTAAAAAGTTTTTTAGTACTTTGCTAAACTTGTTTGTTGGTTTTCATTATGTTTACATCTTTTTTTTTTTCTTCTATTTGTTTTGCACCAGTCTTTCAGTCCCAGTGTTACCTCCTGCAAGCATCTTCGCATCAACTCATTATCTTCTCCCATATGCTTTGTACAACTGTCTGGTTTCGTTTTTCTGTAGGAATTCCTTTTCTGTTTTGTGGCTCTTCTGGTGCAGGTGGCTTCCAGTGGTGCCTGGCAGTTTCTTACTGAGAAACTTGCAGAAATAGAAGCAAGCAGGTAGAACCAGAGCCCTGGGAACTGCAGCTACTGTTAGGTGGGCATGACCCTGGAGTTGGTAGTGGAAAGCTAATATAATGCAGCTGAGTAGGGCCTCTCTCATTGTGTTGTTTTCTACCCGCAGCAAAAATGGACAGAAGTGGCACAAGACTGCACAAAGGCTGTTGAGCTTAATCCTAAATATGTAAAAGCTCTCTTCAGACGCGCAAAAGCCCATGAGAAGCTAGACAATAAGAAGGAATGTTTAGAAGGTGAGTGTGTCTCGATGTGTATACTTAAAAGTGGAGTTAGCTCAGGTGCTTTGGAGAGGATAACTTCTGGGATTGTTTTTACTTCTGAAGCTGCAGTAATAATAAAATCATAGAATGATTTGGGTTGGAAGGGACCTTAAAGACCATCTAGTTCCGAGGCCCCTGCCATGGGCAGGGACACCTTCCACTAGACCAGGTTGCTCAAAGCCCCATCCAGCCTGGACTTGAACACTTCCAGGGATGAGGCATCCACAGCTTCTCTGGGCAACTTGTTCCAGTGCCTCACCACCCTCAGAGTGAAGAATATCTTCCTTATATCTAATCTAAATCTACCCTCATTCAGTTTAAAGCCATTACCCCTTGCCCTATCACTACATGCCCTTGTAAAATGTCGCTCTCCAGCTTTCTTGTAGGCCCCCTTCAGGTACTGGAAGGCTGCTGTAAGGTCTCCCCAGAGCCTTCTCTTCTCCAGGCTGAACAGCCCCAACTCTCTCAGCCTGTCTTCACAGGAGAGGTGCTCCAGGACTCTGATCATCTCTGTGGCCCTCCTCTGGACTCGCTCCAACAGGTCCATGCCTTTCTTATGTTGGGGGCCTGAGAGCTGTAATACAGAATTATTTATTTAAAACCATTCATAGCTACTGCAAGTACATTTTCTTCTCTTGTAAGAAGAAGCCATTTCCCATTTTTCAAGCTGTCATCTGCTCAGATCTGAAATAGCTGCCTGGAAATTGATGTTACTGCAGCCACTCAAGGCATTCTTTTTTCCAGGAATCTCCATATCTTTTAGAATTCTTGTAACATGCTGAGTGGATAACCCAGACAACAGTTGTTCTACTTCCAAACAATAACAAACTTTCTTCCCTGATTGTTTAGAGAAATGGTGCTACTACAGAAACCAAGGTGTTTTTGCAGGTGGAGATAATGGTCAGACACAAGAGAATTGCAGTCTTTTAAATGTATTTGTCAGGTATTAAAGGGAAAACAGCTTCAGTAACTTCTTGTTTTAATATTAGTGCTATGTATTTGGCAGAAACTACTGTGTCATCCTTCCAAATACAATTCCTAACAGAATACATTTTGGACTGTCAGGAAGATGTGGCTGGGAAGCCATGAAAATTAAGGAGTGCTACAGGTCAGGTGTGTTGTCTGAGGCCACTTTTGAACTAAGGGACGCTGTTTGAAAGGACCCATTTAAATTTCATCAAGTGACATAATTCCTGCTGATGTACGATTAAAAGACAAATGAAATTTTCAGCTGTGCTCATCATCAAAGAAGGACAGAAAATAAATGATCTGACTGGCAAATCTAACTTAAATCAGTTTCATTATGCATAACAGCTAAGAATTAGGTCTGCTAAATTAGAAGGTAAATTCATTTATTTATCTGCTGGCAGAATGCCTTTCTGCTCTGTAAGACCATAGTGACTAGAAAAGGACTACTTGGGTCATTTAGTGTAGTCCTTTGTAACATTATTTGACCAACAGCTGCACTTCTAGAGTGCTATAATAATACCTAAACCTTATGTAGTTGCAATAACCTGACAGATGATAAAAACCCCAAGAAAGATCAAGTGGCTGTGCCGTAGTAGGATAGGTTTTAAATATAACTTGGTTTTAATGTTAGTAACAGTAATGTTTGTAGCAATTATTTTCAACCTTGATTTGTGTTTGATTTCTAGCTTGCAGCTTTTTAAGATCTGAAAATTACCTGCTTTTTCTGAACTACACCAGTTTTCTAATACAATACCGCTTTTACCTGCCAACCATGTATGGCCAGTAAAATCCCAGGAAGTAGGGTATGTCTGTGGTTGAGGAAAGCAAAACCAAACGCACACCCCCCCCACCCCCCCCCACCCCCCCCAAAAAAAGAAATCACCCCCACCAGCAAAAACAAACCCTCCAGTGATCCCTGGCAGTATAATTTGGGAAGAGGCTGCTGCCTCACCCAAGCCTGGGCACTAGTTTACAGCTGCCCACTTTGAACAAAGCATGTCTGCTAAGGTGGTGTAGTACAGTATTACTGCACGCTATTTTTCATGCACTTTCTGGGTGTAGCGTGTTTTCCTGGGGACTCCGATGTACTGCTTGACCATGCTAGAGCTGTGGGGAGTTTCGGTATAAATGATGGCATAAGTACCTATAGGGTGTAGAATTAGAGAAACTATACTTAAACTCCAGGGTAAACAATTCGATTTTTCAAGTGTTTTCAAACAATATGCTGTTTGAATTTCAAGTTCAAACTCTGTTTATCTTTATTGATGTTTAATTGAAAATTAAATAGGAAAAATCAGTGGTAGTATTACATTTCTCTGGATCCTCTAGTTAATGGTAATGTAGCATGTGAGCGCACCTCACACAGCAAAGCATGGTGCAGGCAGCAATGGGTTGACATTTGCAGAGGCTCTATGTGTGAATGAGTGATGTGATATGGGCTGACACTTTAAATAGGCCAGCAAGCTCTCTCTTTTAAACTTGCTACATTCCAAAGTGAGAGGTGAGCAGAAAACGTTGAGATATAATATGGGAAGATTTCTTTAACTGAGGAAGGAGCAAGATGTGATTTGACTGAATGGGAATTTTAAAAGTAGAAAATTAGGACCAGTCCCAGAAGAGAAGCTGTGTTAACACTTTTAATGTGAACGTAATATGAACATAATTACTATCCCCAAAGTTTCAAAGTGTTGAAAGCCCCTGCTGGAGGTATAAATTTTCACTATTCATCTAAGTATAGTTGGCTCTAGATAAAAACATGAAGATAAAAAGAAACGTAATTATTTCACTCACTGTCATGAAGCCCTTTTATCACAGGGAAATAATTTTGGATACAATTTTTTATCTTGGAAAACATGGTAAATACAGCAAACTGGAAACAGGCTTTTACCCTTGAAGAGGATGTTTATTAGTTTGACAGTAATGCATTGTAATCATGGCACATTTTAGTGTACTGCAGTGACTACCAGAATTTGTCTTTAATTTCACTTTTGTATGTTGTTTTCTAGATGTCACTGCAGTCTGCATTTTAGAAGCCTTCCAGAACCAGCAAAGTATGTTATTAGCTGATAAAGTTCTTAAACTCCTTGGAAAAGAAAAGGCCAAAGAGAAATACAAAGTAAGGCTTGTGATATTGCTGGCAAATTCTGATTTCGCCTCACTGGTTGTTGAAATGTTGATTATTGGCATTCTGTTGACTGTTGTAAGCAGTTGCTGTGTTCATCTGCTGAAGTATAAGAGTTGACAGGAATGGTTTTGTACAAAGCTACTGTTGCACTGATGTTTTCCTTTGGGTCCTGTCCAAACTTTTTGAAACCTCAGTAGGGAAGAGAGGCCTATTTCTAACAATTGCTTCCCTTTAATAGTCATATTGTGACATTCAGGAGACACCTAATTTGGTGTGCTGTCTTACGTGGGGGTTTTCTGGACTTGCAATATAATGGAAATGGGATATATTGGAACAGCGGTAGCCAAATGTTCAGTTGCATGTCAGATGGTTGAGTTAGGTATGTGTGTTGAGATAGGAAAGTTTATAAATAATAATGAAAATTGTGTAAAAATGCTGGGTTCCCTATGTAAAGAATAGTTTAAAATGAGAAGAATGATGATTGAGGGCTTTTTCCCCAGGTTATTCTTGGTTTTATAAATATAAATTTCATGCAGGAAAGATTAAGTTGACAGCAGAATTCAAGCATTTTAGAAAGTGGCGAAATAATCCTGTTTTAAGGTTGGGATCTTTTTAAAAATAAAAAGAAGAAAAGCATAAAAGCACTGCTTAAGAAAAAATGATGCAGTGCAAAGTCACATCTTTTTATTAGTAGTCAGACTTCCTGATTCTGTCTTAAGAAATATGCCTTCATCTCCT
This sequence comes from Phalacrocorax aristotelis, assembly GCF_949628215.1. Taxonomy (NCBI): domain Eukaryota; kingdom Metazoa; phylum Chordata; class Aves; order Suliformes; family Phalacrocoracidae; genus Phalacrocorax; species Phalacrocorax aristotelis. Next base: position 124,932,243 of record NC_134276.1, read on the forward strand.
AACTACCACAAATTACTTGTGACATTCAGTCACTGGCTGTTTCTGTTCCGTTTCTGTGAATAGGTGCCCATACTTGCACTTTCTATTCTGGGGCTCAGAGGTCTTTCCACTAATGCTTGGACGCTGCAAAAAAGAGAAATATGGAAGTGTAAGGGTAGCCAGGAGCAGTTGTTGTAAGCAGCTGTAGGCTTACAAAAAAGTTGGGACAGGTATTAAAACATTCTCACTTGTTAGTAAAACATTCATGCTTGTTTTTTGTGGTGATGGTTGAAGTACTGAAATCCATGTTGGTTTTGAGATGCTGAATTTCTTTCCTATAGAAACTCACATTAATGTGTGATGTTGAGGTAGCAAAAATGTATTGTGCTATTAGTGTGGTGGTGGTAGCATCATAAAGTAGCTGTGCTTCAAATAGGCAGTATGACAGTAGAACTTAATAGAGAAATTCAGAAAAGTGCATTCAGACTTCTCTTGCAGGAGGGATTGAATCGTAATTCTTGTGCGCAGTGTTCATTTTGAGCAAGAAATATTTTTCGGCTGTGAGAAGGATTTTGTATCTGAGAGGTGTTACTTCTGGGCCTTCAAGTAAAATGTGTGGTATCTGGCCCAAGCTCCACATAGGTTTAGGATATTGCCTCATTATTCTTCATTATAACAGTAGCAGCTTTCCTTGGACAGCTTGGAGAAAAGGTCAAATTGGCATTCAGAATCTACTTGAATTTAGGCTTATGATTAAACTGCCAGCTTGCATTTTTCACCCAATTTATGTGCACACATACTGCTTTAGTACATCTGCCAAATATCTTCTGATATCTTAAGAGCCCTCATTTCTAGCCACACATGGAGAAAGATACTGTCTCCCTCCTCTCTTGAATATCTTCACTGTTTCTACTGGTGATGGGTATTGCGTTGTCATCTGAAGCTTAAATAATCTCTAAATATCAAACTCAAACAAAAAATATCAGACTATCAAGTGAGATAATGGAAAGCCATACGTTGGTTCTTTCATGAACAAATTTTTTTGCAATCACAATTGTTTATCCATTTCCATATTTACCATCTGATCTTATACCATCTAATGACTTGAAATTACATTTCTCTGTTTCAGAATCGTGAGCCTCTGATGCCCTCACCACAGTTCATTAAATCCTACTTCAGTTCTTTCACAGATGATATAATCTCCCAACCTTTGCTTAAGGGTGAGAAATCAGATGAAGATAAGGATAAGGAGGGAGAGGCTTCTGAAGTAAAAGAAAAGTGAGTGTACAGTACAGTTGGGAATTGTTTGCTATTGGAATTAAGTTTTCAGTGATTTTGACTTTCTGCTCAGTGTCACTTGCTGTTGTTTTTATAGTACTTGGCATGGGAAATCCTGTGGTAATAAAGTGAGCCTATGAAATAAGATCAGTATTAAAAATGAAACTTTTATGAAAGCTGACTGGCTAGTTCCAAACTGTAGGTGGCTTCGATCCACTAAACAGAGGAAGGGCAATGAGATTGGGAAGATACACTGAATATTTACTGCAGTATCATAGTAAATCTTACGAGATGGGAGGACTGGAGAGTGCTGAATAGTGCTTCTGGAGAAAGGAATTTTTTACACTGAAGGAGAGTTTCCAAGGAAGAGAGAAGGGTAGTCTTTGGATTGGAAGGGAGAAGACAAGCTAGGAAGAGGGTCTTTTTTAATGAAAACTGAATTTACAGCAACTGAGGCTGAAAGGGTGTTCTATCTTTCTGGAGTCAAATTGCACATAAATGAGAGGTTTATTCTGACACAGAAAAGCTTAGCTTTTTCTTTTATTGAGTGGAGCTTGAGTACCACATGAATGGTGCTTTAACTTACTGTGCTGCTTTCCAGTTTATTTTTGGAAGATACCACTGCTATTAGTATGGAAACCATTGCAAACAGCATTATGAATTTTTTTAATTTTTAAGTAAGATCTACAGGCAGATTCACTGAATCCGGGTCACTTAGCTGAGGACGAGGCAGTGCTTACTGTAACTCTTGCTGCATATAAACTGCACATTGCTAGGTTTAATATTTCACTTTTCTGACCTGGAATTCCATCCCAGCCCTCTTGTCTTAAGGCAGAGATTCTCTCTGTCCTTCATGTGAAAAAAAATTTCAAGGGACAAATGAAGCTCAAGGTCATGAGCTTTAAAGCATTTCTCTTCTTTATTTTCAATGTAATTTCGCCATTCTTTGTCTAAATTGCTTTCAGTCTGTGATGGCTTTGTCCAGGAATATTTGTAACTTTACGTATTATGCTGGTGTTGAAACTGAGTATAGCAAAAGTTAGTATTTGTTATGGTTTAATGAAAAATCTGAATTGGAATTGCACTGCTCAGTGAATGCGTGTGTATATATACAACTGTTCTTATATCATTTACAGCTCTGGCTATTTGAGAGCAAAACAATATATGGAAGAAGAGAACTATGACAAAATTATCAGTGAAAGCACGAAAGAAATTGAAGCAAAGGGAAAATACATGGCAGAAGCTTTGCTTCTGCGGGCTACTTTCTACTTACTTATTGGCAATGCAAATGCTGCCAAACCAGACCTAGATCAGGTCATCAGCATGGAAGATGCAAATGTGAAGGTAAGAATCTCACGGCTGGATTGTAGTTTGGGTTGAGAAAATGTAAAAGTTAGACAATAAACTTGTAGTATAGCTCAAGAAATTATTTTTTCCAAGGTTTTGCATACTATAATGGGAGTATTCTGTTTTATTTACTGTTTCATCTTTTTATTCCTGACAAGTTGTTTTTCAAGGGCTTGTTGATTTTTCGAGATAGCTGTGCCCAGTAACACAAACTAAAGAACAGAGGAAATAGAATGAATCAGAGGCTTATTCAGTCTGAAAAGTCAGTTCATATGGAAGTACAATTAATGTTTTTCTCTTGAACTGCTTCGAAAAATGTTGATGTATTTGTAAGCACAGGGAACCTGTTTTATAAAGGATTTTGGCTGGGTTGAAAATCCACTCGGAAACATAGGCTGACATATTTGAAAGTAAGCAAGGGAGTTCATTTAGAGGCAATATGAAATTCATTTCTGCTTAGAATGAATGAAATCCATCAGTGGGGGAAACTAGTCAAATGAAAAATTTACTGTAATTGTAACACAGCCTTAAATCTGGAGGAATGTTGGAGTGGCTGATGTTTCTTTGACCTTTTTTTACAGCTCCGAGCTAATGCTCTGATCAAACGAGGAAGTATGTATATGCAGCAGCAGCAACCCGTGCTCTCCACTCAAGACTTTAACATGGCTGCTGATATTGATCCTCAGAATGCAGATGTTTACCACCATCGAGGACAAGTAAGAAACATTAGAGATTTTGTCCGAATATTTCAGTATATACTGAAGAGACACTTTTTACTGTTTGTGGCAGAGAAAGATGAACTCCTAATTTGGAACTATTGAGGAATAAACATGTAAGTCTAATTTGCCAGTTCAAGTCAGGCAGAAGCAGTTTATTTCTGTAGCTATAGGAAAGAACGCAGAGGGACAGAGGTTCAGTCCTCTGTCAATATGAACTCTGACTTGAAAGTACTAGGGCTTATATACATTTACAGCAGATAGAAGCTGCTCTGTGAAGGGGTCTGATGTGGCAGAGCAGCATCTGTGTAGAAGGAAGCTTTGTTACAGCGGATGTAACGTGTGTTCCTGATAACTCGGCAACTGCAGCACTGCGGCCTAGACTTGCATCTGTTCAGCTCATCCCTCTCTGGCTTGTGACGCTGCTGTGTCCTTGACTAATTTCTAGACCTAGAGAGGCCTGCTTCCACAGAACTGTAATACAAAAGGTGCTGGAAGAAAAAAGGAAACACTACCATATGCAGATATGCTAAGTCCTATTTGTAAGGGAGACTTCCACGGATCAAGTGCCTCTCTCTATGAATTCATTAGACCTCTTTAGTGCTCAGAATTAAGAATGGTGTTATGTGCTGATTGAAGGGAATGAAGGTTTTCTGCAGATTGAAAATTCATGTTTTACAGTAGCTTCACAGTAAAGTGAGAGAATGATGAAGTGAGCTCCACTCTTGTGGAGGAATAAGACTGTCAAAATTTTTTTTGAAGTGCAAGTAGGGAAAGACAAAATGTTTCAACATCCAAATAGTCAACAGGCATTAACTACAGTGAGGCAAAGCAACTTCAGAAAATGCTGCATAGTTTTGGAGACTGGACATAATGCTAAAGCAGTAATAGCAACTGTCTAAAACACAAGCATTCTCAATCCCTACACATGAACATTGCCTTTTTGTGTACGAAGCCAAAGTTTCACTGGTGGCTTTGTTATTTTAGGGCAGTGATTTTTAGTCATGGGTTTTGTAGGCTTATGGGCAGTTCTGAAACTGGAGACGGTATGAGTAACTGATGCTAACTGAATTATCGCTTAAGTGCCTGAAGTGCAGATTAAATACAGAAATAGGATTTTCTTTCATTCTGGCTAGCTGAAAATCCTGCTTGACCAAATTGAAGAGGCCGTGGAAGACTTTGATGAATGTATCCGATTGCGACCCGATTCTGCCTTGGCTCAAGCACAGAAATGTTTTGCTCTGGTAGGTAACATGCTGGTGTTTATCTGGGTGCTCTTTATTTTTAAAGAGTTCTGGAAAACATTCTGTATTTCTCTCTCTTATTCTAATTTAATGGAAAAGTAGGGCAACAAACATCTCTATCTTTTAACAATAAGGTAAAGAAATAATGCAACAAGTTTATTCGGTTGGAGTAAGGGTTTGCCGCTTTCATTTTGAAATGTTCGTTGTTCAAACAGTAGGTCATCTCTTCTGTTTTGTGGTAGAGGAACATACATCTTCACTCCAATTAGAATCAGAATGTCCTGAGTTGGAAGGGACCCACAAGGATTGAGTCCAACTCCTGTCCCTGCACAGGACAGCCCCAGAACTCACACCATGTGTCTGAGGGCTTTGTCCAAATGATTCGTGAATTGTGCCAAGCCTGACGATATGACTGCCTCCCTGGGGAGCCTGTTCCACTGCTCCGCCACCCTCTGGGTGAAGAACCTTTTCCTAATTTCCAACCTAACCCTCCCCTAGCACATCTTCCTGCCATTCCCTTGGGTCCTGTCATCAGTCACCAGTGAGAAGAGATCAGCGTCTGCCCCTCCTCCTCCCTGTGTGAGGAAGCTGTAGACCGCAATGAGATCTCCCCTCAGCCTTCTCTGGGCTGAACAAACCAAGTGACTTCAGCCGCTCCTCATATGGCTTCCCCTTTAAACCATTCACCAAAGGTATTACATAAAATTGATTTAAATAAAGCTTTAATGTTGGGGAAAACAGTCATTTTCTAGAAATTGGAAACAAACTATTTCAAGCTAGTACAATGCCTCTGCATGCAGGAATCTTCTGAGGACAGCTTTGCATGGTGTGAACAGGGAGGAATTCTAGGCTTGGAATTTCTAGGCCTTTGAAGTAGAGGGAGGCTATTGGCAACTACCAGGCCTTATGGCTTCCTTCTTTCACCCTTTTTCCTCTCCAAGTCTGCTCTGCCAGAGACTTGGACACATGGTAAGTTCCTAAAAACAGAATTGGTAGGATGTACAGTAGGATACAAAGGATGTCACCTTCTGGAACTTTTAATTGTTACGATGCATGCATCTCTTGGGGAAGTGGGTAGAGGTCTGATGAACCTTTTTTGTATTGTTTCTTTTTTTTCCTTTTTTATTTTTTTCCTTTTTCTTTCTTGAATAGTATCGCCAAGCTTATACAGGAAATAATCCTTTGCCTGTGCAAGTAGCCATGAAGGGCTTTGAAGATGTCATAAAAAAATTTCCAAAGTGCGCTGAAGGCTATGCACTCTATGCTCAGGTACATTTTTATCTGTCTTAAAAATAAAAAGCTGTCTTCTCTTGCACCTTTTATCTTGGTTAACATGCATTTCTTCAAATAATATATGAAGATTTCTGAGAATAAGTTTTGAGATAACGCATGCTGTCTTTATTAAGCTACCTGAATTTATGATTATGGATGTTGTCGGGTAGAGAAAGTCAAGGGGGAATTTGTGGAGCAGAATATAATTGAGAGTCAAGGGTGGTTATTAGGAGACAGAGCTCTGTATCCTACTTCCCCTTGAATTCCTGCATGTGTGTGTGCCATCTCACTCGATGGATTACTCTAGGTAATTTGGGAGTTAAATATGTGGAACTGGGGTAACAGTTTCATTCTGTTACAAATTACACATACTAGCTAAGCAGAGTTTAGTACAGATGTTCAGAGTATACCTGTAACAGACTGTCATTTCTAAGAAAACGTACTGCTGGTTCTAGTACGAAGCATGCGATGTTCTGATTTTAAGTAGGTGGGCTGTGTGGATGTGTTTCCTTTTGAAAGACGATATTTGAACAAGGAAGAAGTTGAGACTTGCAGGTGCAGACTTTTAGAACAGTTTTTGCTTGCAGTACGGATGGTACTGTGATCAGTAATTTGTGCACTTGAAGCCTAGCAACTTTCTTCTAAAAGTCTAGATTTTGAAACTTAACTCCGGTAACTGATGTGCCTGGTCTGTCCTGCAATAAGAGCGCTGTATCTAATCTCACATCGTTAGTATGGTTTTAATTAGATTTAGCCTATCGTGGAGTGCATGGTTTGGTTGTGTGTTGACATCCAGGTTTCTCTTTTGACGCAGGCACTAACTGATCAACAGCAGTTTGGCAAGGCTGATGAAATGTATGATAAATGCATTGACCTTGAGCCAGACAACGCCACTACGTATGTTCATAAAGGGTATGTATTAGGTTTGTGGTCCCTTTTGTCAAGGGCAGTTGGCTTATTTACATGGATCAACCTGAATTGAATGCTAGTGTTTAGAACTTTAGCCAGGAGAAATAACTTTGTGAAAACATGTCAGTGCTGTTAAATGTATTTCTACAGTTTCTCTTGACTGAACTGTAAATAAGTTTCAGGAAAGTTTTCGTTAGTGTTCAGTCCTAATAGAGTGTCTGCTTGAAGTATATCTGACTTTTACTTCAGCCCTATCTGAATTTCAGCTTTGTGCTTAAGTTTTCTCTTTCATAAAACAACTTGTAAGAAGTCTTTCTGGGAGGAGTTTACCTTTCTCTAGAGTCATTACATTGGTAGCATGGCTTATTGAAAGTTAAAAGCCATGAAGTTACGGTCTGCCCTGCATTAGGAATTAAATACCTTTGGGATTTTTCTTTTTTGTGCTTACGTGGCGAGGGTTTTTGGAGGGTTATGTGAAGTTTGTTCAAAGGTTTTCTTTCTCTTCTAGTTTACTTCAGCTCCAGTGGAAGCAAGATTTAGACAAAGGGTTAGAACTTATAAGCAAGGCCATTGAAATTGATAACAAATGTGATTTTGCATATGAAACCATGGGAACGATTGAAGTGCAAAGGTAATGTTGAATTGCGGTGTTAAGAGTTCTTAGTTACTTTTGGAATTACAGAATTCCTTTGGATTTTCTTATGGATCTTAAGCCTTTCTTAAGATATTCTCCGCAGTGCTGTGCAAGGCCACCTCTTATCTGAATTCCTGATTTCAGTTCTGTAACTCTGAGGCGAAGCCTTCCTTTCCCTATGGCATAGTTCTGCTTTATGATTTGACAATTCTCATTTTCACCAATTTCATACTTATTGGACAACATGGAGACGAGTCTGTGTGTGTTTAAATACATCCCTTCTGCATTTAAAGTGACTTCCTTACACAGGAAGCCTAGTAATGCTTACCTAATGTAGTCCTTAAACATACCTTAGTACTGAGGATCCTGAGCTGTACTCTCAAGCCTGATGATTTGGGTTTAATTCCAGCAGGACTGCAGTTTGCAAGCTCACAGCATAAAGAGGAAAGACTAATGCACTAGTGTGTAACAGTGTATTGTATTACAGTTGTGCAAAAGTTCGGGGTGTAGCTGAGTCTTTTTTTTTTACATGTCCAGCCATCAAAAGAACAGACAAACTCTTGCCATGAGAAATTTTGCAATTGTTTCCTATTTAAATAATGTGAGCTCTCATCTGTGCTAGTTTTTCTCTGAAGTATACAAACTCTTTTCAAGGGAGGTGAGAGTTCATTTATTTGTCCCAGCATTATCTTTGCAGTAAACTTGGTGTCCTGTGGAGAACATTTTATCCACTACTACCACCCCATGGGGGCTCTCAAGAGGAAGGCTGTTTGACAGCTGTCCTAGTTGCTTAGGCTTGGTAACAACTTCTCTCAGTTTGCTCGTCATCGCAAGTTCTCGTGGTGGCTCTTCTCAAAGCCCTTTTAAGCTGTTAGTAGTGGAGAGTGTAAGTCCTGAAGGAGAAGAGATGCTGTGGAGACAAAAAGATTGCTTTGCTGGTCTTAATTGGATGACATTATGGTTTATTTCAGAGGTAATCTGGATAAAGCCATTGAAATGTTCAACAAAGCTATCAACTTGGCCAAATCTGAAATGGAGATGGCTCACCTCTACTCGCTCTGTGATGCTGCCTACGCCCAGACGGAAGTTGCAAAGAAGTACGGATTGAAACCACCAACACTGTAAAGAAATGAGGAGGAAATGACCTCCTAAAGTGAAGTTGCCCACTTCAGCTGGCCCTAAAGACGCTGTTGCAGACCATGTTGAATGGTGGAACTTAGTTTTTTCCCCGTTTGTGGTGTTGTCATTTGCTACATCTGTTAAACGTTTAGGTGTTGTGGGAGTGGTTGTTCAAGGAAGTATGCGGTGTTGCGTCTCGTTCCTTCTGCAGCAAAAACCTTAAAGCGGGTTAAGGGAAATAAAGTTGCAGGGGAATGAAAGGCAGATATTTTGGCCATGCAAATAAAAACTTCACACTGGTTGATTTTGGGTGATTATGTTGTGGGCGATTTTTGCTTTATCAAACAATATTACAGCATGTGGGGTTTTTTTCCTGTTGATTTTAAAGGTAATACTAGTCAGTGCTGTAAAATAGTTTTCTTTTTTTATATGCAATTAATCCTTGAGGGTTGATTTTAATCTTGCAAAAAGGAAAAAAAATAATTTTCAAACTGTTTAATAATAGAGGGATTTTTTAAGTCAGTAGGTGCAGAGAAAATCCCTGTAAACATATGCAAGCATGCACAATCTTCCCTTGAAGCCCCTCCCACCCTCTGCATAACTTACTTGGAAACAGTCCTGTGGCAGCTACTAGGGAATTAATTTGCTAGTCCTTCTCCTCGCCCCAGAAAGCCCTAGCGTACTGTATAGGAGAGCTAGTAAAAAGGTTGGCTGAGGAAGGAGCTTGGGTAACACTGCTTCAGCGTAGGTTTTACTGGAAGAAAGGCCATGTTCTTGTGCAGCAGTCCTTACTTGAATGTCACCGGAAATTGTTCTGGAGGGTTCAGAGGGACTTTCAAAAACAGAAAGCGCTGCTGGGAGTAGAGCTGCCAAGGTAAGGTCATGCTTGCATATAATCTTTGTAACCTCTGATGCTCTTGCTTAAATGTAACAGCTAATACACCGTCTAAATTCTCGTCAGTCTCTAGAGACTGCTGTGTTCTAGTCTGCTCCTTGTAATAGCCCCTTTGCAGGATTAAGTGAGGTAAGGAACAAAGCATAGGCTAAAACTTGAAATCACAGATTTAGAATCTGTACCGCTTTCCTTGTTTGTCAGACCCTGTCTTGTCCAAGATGACAAATACTGTAGAAAGGAAGCAGCTGTTCTGCAAATAGCAGATTGGCAAACCATGAAGTACTCGCATGAGCTGTCTTCCTTGAGCTGGGGACTTCACAGAGGGCTCTCTTGCTTTGGGTTGATCTTTCTGGTGCGGTAGTCAGTCAGTCCATCCTGCCTCTCCCTGGATTGATGTGGCTGGATAAACCTCATGCAAATACATAACCGATGTAGCTTAATTTATGACGCACTAATTTGGGCTTCTGTCATGGAATCATAGATTTGCTTGTGCTGAATTGTCTAATGTATTTCATCTTTTAAAGACGTGAACCATGCTGTGGTCAAACTGTCTTGTTCTCAAGTTGTGCCACCACAGAGCAGCACTTGTATTTTCAACTTGACCTGCTTTTCTCCCAGCAACTCCAGCTGAGAAGTGAAATGGTGGAGAGTAGACGTAATGATGTAATAATTCTGTTTTAGCTAGCTCAGTAGGTGATCTGAAATCATAGCGTTGGGGTAGAGTTGAAAGCACTGGAAGGTACTGGCAGCTTCTAAGGGCACCGCACATAACAAGTGTCAAACGTCTTCTGGAACTTCCAATCTCTGCATCAGTTACCTGGGAAAAAAAATACACCAGACTGACTGATGCGTCCTGTTCTCCCGAGGAGTTTTTATTCGCATGGCCTTATTTACATTGGCATTTTCCCCTCTTCACCGGACCTGTACCCTGTTCCTTACCCCACCCAATCAATTAAGGGAAAAAGCATGTGCTGTCGAATACTAGCATTCCAAATCATCAGACTTTTGCCTGTTCTTGAACTAGTTTGAACCTGCACTGAAAGGATGCATTGTCTGTAATTTTTTTTGTAAATGACGTATCACCTGTAAACTGAAAAAATAAATATTACCTTCAAGTCTCTCTGACATGTATAAGAACAGGTTCTGATGAAAGTGTTCTCTGCAGTGGTGCTCTCACTGCGTACTTGAGGTTGCTCTGAATCTAGGAAGGACTAATGATGGCTGACTTCCTGGCATCTTCTCTCACATCAACCTTTCAGAGAAAATGAGGAGGAGATGTGGAATTAACAAGTCTTATCTCTGATTCCTTCTGTCGCCCACAGAGGTATGACCGGGAGAGTGGAAGAGTACAGGGGAAAGGAAATCCAGCCAGGAAAGCTGGGAACCTGTAGCTGGTGCCCTGTTAATGTGTGTATGCGGGTACATCCCTTGTCTGAAAGGGATTTTTTTTTAATGGTTGATATAGTTGAGGTTTTGCTTTGAGCCGGGTGCGCATGCAAACTTTGAGACAAGCTTTCTTTAGTGGGGAGCAAGAGCTGAAGTGAAACAAGTATTACTGCTATTTTAAAAAAAAAATCTGTTGAAATAATGTAAGGAGCTAGTACTGAAGCCACGGATAAAACTGGTGTGTCCTGGAGGCTCTGGGGGGGTTGCTTCTACCCATAGTTGTCTTGCATCTTAATTCCTATCATGTAAAATCCCTGTTGTTCGAGGCAAGTTGGCCAAAATGGAGCTTAAAAGTTGTGACTTGAATTACTGGGATCTAACTGCAGGTTGAGAGTGAAGAGGGAACTGACCTATAGTAAGGAGCTGAACTGTAACTTATTCTGGGACTATTAAGAGCAGCTTAGATGCAGCTTTAACCAGGCTTCCCAGCTGCCGAGGTAGTAACGCTGCCTGATACAACAGGCATTACTGTGTTTTCTGCCACTTCTTTAAAAATAATTTAAAGTCTTGCAGGCTGAAATTCTGGAGCTATATCAGGGCTGTTACTGGCTGGTTTTCTATACACAGAATACTGGTGTGTTTGTATTATGGATATTTAAAGTGCCTGTTTTGTACCAACACAGAGATTGAGTATCGAGTGCTTTAAGTATTACCTGGCTGAGAACTGACTGTGTACTTTTTTCACTGAAGCCCCCAAAAATTCCCAGTCCCATTTGTATCCCTGCTGAGTGGATTGCACTGGAGACTCCTATACCATGTTCCTAAAACAAGGTGCTTAGTTGTCCTCACAGACTGAAGAGGACTGAGCTCGTGTCACCTCTTCAGCCGAGTCCACCAAAGTAGCTCGCTACAGATTTTCATCCGTTCTCTCCGTTTGGGATTCCAGGGGAGGAGGGTCCAGGCCATGCGTTCTGTTGTGGGCTGCACTTTGCATTTTTAAAATGAAGTGGTCAGCTCATGAGCTTCCTGTACTACTTTAATTCTCCAAAGGTAGTATTTAGTTCCTGCTGTGCTGCATGTTAAACTAGTATAGAGAGGGGAGGGAAAGACCGATGGAGTAGTTTAGAAAAATAGATGTATAATAGTTACTGTGATTTAGAAGTTGGAGCCTGGTGATGGCCGTGGTGGATGCTGACTGTTGAGTATGTGGAAGGCACTAATCTCATGCAGGAGACTTGACTCAAATGGTAAATTGTTAATTTTTTTAATATTTATTTTTCAACAAATAAATCTTCATTTCACCTTGTGCTCTGTGGCTTGTTTCTTACAAGTTCCAGTAGAGTATGTACACCAAAATGCAGTGAAAAGCACAGACCAAAAAATGCCCGCTGGAATAGATGGTACGACCTGGAACAGTGCAACCTGTTGTTTGAGGGGAGATATGCCTCAGGGCTTGGCTTAATTTGACCCTTAATTCTCCTGTATAAAACACACCTAGCTCCTTCCAGAGAAGCCAAAAGGACATTAAAAAAAAACCCAAGAGCACAGCTGGGGGAACAGGATGATAGCTGAACATGAATAAAAAGGTAAGGTGGTCTTGGGGGAAAGTAGCGTTTAGCTGGAGCATGACAAAACCTCCCCCAGCTCCTGCTTTTGTACTTGGACATCTCCTGTAGCCTTACTGCTTCATCATTTTTGCTGCTGGAAAATGAAAAGCCTAGTGGTCAAGGCTGGATAGTTAGGGTTGCTGCTTTTTTTTTTTTTTCAGGCCCAAGGAGAGAAAAAAAAAAAGGGCTATTTGCAAATTCTTATCTCTCTTTTTACATTAGAAGTAGCAAGGTGTCGTCATTCCAAGAAAAAGAAAAACCAAACCCACCAAAACTACAAACTGCTAGGCTGGTTTTAAGTATTTTAAAGCCCTCTTTAATAATCATTTTGTTAGTCCCTCCAGCAAAAGCAGTGAAGGAAGGAGTATTTGCCATGTGGCTGCTGGGAGCAGTGCTGCATTTACACATGGAGCTATTTTAGTACCCATCTTCCAGAAGACTGGGCAGAAAGGCGTGGCAGTGCAACAAGTTTTCCAACCCTTCTGTCTGACTCTCCTCAGCCTTTCCAGGTGAAGACTGCCAGGCAGCTGACTTAATAATGCCCATTCAGACATCATATTAAGGAAGCAGTGAACAGAGCAAGGATGGGGTAACATGTTGATTGCTTTAACAAAATGGTAACCTGCATCACTTCAGCAATGAACAGGAACTGCAATTTAATACATATATTCCAGGCAAGACACATCAACCACAACCTGTCACACATTCTTCTACCATAGTAGTTTTCTCTGGCAGCTTCTTGCCTTGTCCCCAGGTAGTACAGAGCAGAACTCTGCCTGTATTGCCTAGTTTGTTAAATTTTAAGCCTTTGAAGTTGGGCATTTGAGGAATTTTTTTAAGGCACATACAGCTAGGAAGGACAGAGGTGGAAGAATCATGCTTCTAAATTAGCAGATAATTCACTGAAGAATTAATTCACAATACCAAAGCTGATGTCAGAGGATTTCCAGAGAGCAAGGTTCCCATTTCTATATTCTACAAAAAAGCCCCCAAAAGGTAACTAAAACATGGTGATGCATAAAAAAGCACGTTAACTACTGCAAATATGAGAAGAGATATAAAAGCTGTATTTGAATCAAGTTTAGTATTATACCAAGTTAATTTAAAACAAACAAAAAGCAGCGGTCATCGTGCCAACTGAACCATCCCTATTCACCCAGCTTCACTTTTTCATCTCTATGCCATAGAGATCACAACGCTTCTGGCTTAAAATAGGAATTTGTTGACGTATTTCTGCAAGTTTCATCAAATCTGCAGGGGGAGAAGAAAGAGCTATTAGAACAGCAGTCAAAAAGGAAAGCTTCTGACTTGCTCTGAGGTAAGGCAGGGGAAACACCAGCTTTCACAGAGAAGGGGGCTGTAGGGCACTGAACTGGGCAGCCATGGCTGAAGGAAGCCTCAACTTTCTTCCCTAAGGTGGCAGCTTCCTCGTAAGTCAAGGAACTGGAGGAGTACAGTCAGGTGCTGCTTGTTCTTGCTTTAGTCTGGCAAAGGTGGGAAGGGATAGGAACACTACATTACCTGTAATTGCATGTGTGAGCCTACAGACTTAAAAAACTGTCTCTCCTTAGTCTCATGACTTGTACTCAAAAAAGAAAAGAGGAGGAAAAAAAACCCACCCTTTACCCTTACCTATATCTGTGTATATAACTGTTTCCTCAGCCCCAGCTTTGGCTATGACTTCACCCCTGCAAAATTAAGCACATTTGTTCACAGCATTAACAGAGGTCTCCAGGCATCAGTCCAGTTGCTGCTGCTTGTACAAAAGGGAGGTCCTACCCCTGATGTCTACAGCTGTAAAGGCTGTCCTAAAAATAGCTTCATAATTCATGACTCTGTTATGATAGAAATGGCTTCCAGGTTTTACACGTGGCACATTTTATGTGTGACACATACATACTTAACATGTTTCTGAAGATCAAAAATGGTAAGAGCAACTGTGAGAACCAGGGGATGTAAGTGTGCAATATACCCAAGGGGAAAGAAACAACTTCACCAGGGACAGCCATAGATGGCTGAGACTAACACTTTCTCCTTTCAGCTCCTACTGGCTTTTACCAGGAGTATGCTTTCACTCTGCATGAGCTACTGAACACGATTTATCATTTCTCCCACTAAGTGTTCCGTCACTGCTTTTACTGTATAAAGTTAAAAGCTCAAGACATCAATAAAGCTTTTCTTACTTTGCAATCATCTGGAAGAGAACTATCAGTTAATTTACTTGAAAGAAGTGCCTGAAGATTTGGTCACTTTTACCTCCTGTGCACCTCTGTTGCTTCTGCTTAAGCCAGAATATGTCTCTCATCTAGCTGAACACATTCTTCTTGTTCTTTCTTACATCAAAAGCAGTGGTGTTCTTTGAGGAAATGAAATAGTTTTGTGTAAGCTGTTTAAGATGGTTCAGTTCTGCACAGAGAATTACCATAATGCATAGATGCGTAGTATGTAACAGACTGAATTTCACGGACAGGTTGAAAAGGTCAGCAGCTTAACTAATGCTAAATACTAGTACTAAGTAGCCTCTTTGCTAGCAAAAAGAATACATACTGGTAAACCAGTTTTAGTTTCCTTCCTGTTTTCCAGTCAGACAGTTTTAAAGGATGATTTTGAAAACGTAGCCTTAAGTCTCACATGCTTTTTACGAAGAACTTATGACAGATGGAAACATGGGACTGAAATGTGACTGTCAAGTAAAACACATTTTTTAAGCAAGAAAAGGTGGGTTTGTTTTTTTTCTGAACTCACCATGGATTTACTACAGTGCTGTGTCCCCAGGCAACATATGATGCTTTTTCATCTCTAGCAGGAGATACAGTAGCCACGTAGACTTGATTATCAACAGCCCTGTGTTCACAGAAAGATGAGGGAAGTGGGAGGGGGGAAGTGAGTATTTTTTATTTTTTATACCACCAATTAACTAAGCAGAAGAGAAAGAACTCACACTGAAGGGCAAGCTATATATTTTTCTAAGGACTAGCCAAAATTATAAATGATATGAAGATCAGAGAAAGCAGGGTCTGGAAAGAGAAGTGCCTAGCACCTGCTCCAGAGTTAGAGGTAGAATGAATTACATGTTCACTTGGTATTCAGCAGAGTTGATCAAAGCTAACCAAATCAATGAAGAATACTGCATTCAGGGATCACCGGGTCTATTTCTATCTGTAATTAGAGCAGTTCTCAAATGGTTGTTGGCTCTTCTGTCTAAAGTTTGTGTGTGAAGGGTGCATACAGAGCCATGGCGTCCTGTAAAGGGCATAACTGTGGAGGGGATGCCAGTAGTGAAGGATAAGCATTCCTGATTTTCTCCTTGACAGCAAAATCATTTTGGTGTGCCACGCAAGGCTTCAGGAACGGTGCAGCTCCAACAGCAGAGCTGCGCTGCAGTACCACTTCTGATGCATAGTGTCATGTGGAACACAAGAATGCTTCAGTTCCACACCCTGAAACTCCCTCTGGAACAGGAGGATAAGCTGTTTGTTCTTACCGTCCCCTTTGCAGCAGTTCCCAATGAGCTGGTCCTGTTGTCAGGTTAAAAGCCCCTGGATATATCAGCAGCTGGCAACCTTTGTCAAAAGAAAATTAGAAACCAACCATCATTACAGAGAAGATGGTTTACCCTAGAGCGGATCTTCACATTGAGACTGAAGGCGAGGTTTCTTTCAGTACTTCCCAACCTCTGCCCAAAATAGAACTAAACAGAGCCTGTCCATGCAGGACACGGGTGATGACTTATGTGGGCAAAGCCCTGTGATACATTGCCGAGGGTGGGGATACGCCCACCTCCATCACTCCGTCAGCAAATGTGTATCAGGAAATGATTGTTACATTACTCAAGGAGAACAGACACTCATCTGAGTAAGGAAGTCTTGGCCACAAGATGCATTTTGCGTTACTGGGCGAGGATAAGAGTGCCTAACCACACAGGTTGCTCAGCAAGCACGACCCTGAACTGTCTCAGGCCTTAGGGCTAACCATGCCCCATGAGGTGACCCAGCCTCACCTTTCTGTCCGTAGACTTGAGCCATCTCAGCAAATCTGATATCATAGCAGATGCCCAGGCCCACTTTACAGTATGCTGTTCTCAAAACACAAGAGACAACAGTCATATCGGTATCACAAGTACGCAAAAGCAACCACAAGACTCCCCGTAGCCAACCTGCCAGCTGTTATTTCGTATGTCTCACAGTAACAAGAGGAGCTATATTGAAATGTGTATCCTCATCTGTAACAAGCATTGGCTATTTGTGGGGGAGAACTCATGCTTCATGATGAGAGGAAGACTGTGAGAAGCAGTCTTATCTACTCTTTAAAAACAGCCATTTCCACAAAATCATATTACATCAGGTCTTTGTGCAATGCATTCCTCTGATTTAGCTGCAGGTTTTTCAACTATTTTCAAGAAAAGAAAGCACTCACTGATCTTCATGGACTAAAGAAACTACAGTCATGTACTTGCTTACAGCATGCACATTGCAAGGCAGAAAAAGTGACCCTGGGAGACGAGACTCTTCAGAGAGCTCAGTAAACAGGGCATGTTAACTTTTGACCACTGAGGGGGGGCAGGGGTAGTAGATGTCTTGCTTTTTTATCTGATGTGGCCGACTCAGGAATGCTGGAACAGGATTTACAGCTAATTGTCTCCATTATATCATTCTCAAATGAAACAATGTGCCACTGTAGCTGTTTGCTACATTTATTCTTTTCCAAGCCATGTTTAGAACCCTTTTAAGTGCTATTAAAAAAACCATACAGTAACTTGTCTTCAACAGATCAGTAGGACCGCTATTTACTAAAGGAAGTGCCGTGATGCATGCTTCAGCCCTTTCGACTCCTCTGTCCTTTTGCAATCACATTTCCTTTTTAAAAGTTTCAGAAGTGGCCCATGCACTTGGAACAAACTTGAACTATATTTGCCATGGTTGTCAAATGCCTAATATAAATCTGATAGCCTAAAAATCCATTGCTGGGTAGGAGGAGGGGGAAGAGAACTCCAGAATGACTGGAGTATTATTGTGGTAGAGCTCCTTAACAAGAGGGCTTGTCTTATACTCACGAGTATCAAACACGGAGAAACTATTCCCTGGACTCAGTGTTTCAGACTCTTTGAACTGTATCTTCCCAGGAATATTAATGTCAAACAAATGAACCTGTAATCATAGTACGATTAATAACAATTAATAACAATTTCTCTGCTTGGTATTTGAGCCTCTTTCTATTAGACACGTGTTTTCTAGTTACCACACCAAGACTACTCCTTTGTCAGGATCCCAGCGAAACATTGCTTAAGATTGTGAGATCTAAAGATGATTTAAAGCAGTTTTCTTCTTTATAGAAATATACACGTCTAGTTATTGCGGGTAGAGGGGAGGAAGACTGGCCATTTTGAACACCACATAAAATCCCTGTGACCCAAGTGATGCACATATCAAACGCTTATATTACTCACCAAATAGAGTACCCTGTCCTTCTCCCATGCAATAATAAAGAGTCGTTAAAAATAGCTAAAAATGTAACAATTAATTTGTAGTATGGTTCTGTATCTTCTTCGTGGAAAGACTCCCTGCAAAATAGCTAGACAGCTTGATCTAATGAGTAATTTTCCAAAAGAGAGGATACATAAAAGTGTCTTGAATTTGTCAGGATGATTTTAAAGTATGTTAAAGCAGGTTATATTTTCCCCTCTAAGATTTGAGTCCTGTTCCTGCAAAAGTTCTCCAGAAAATACTGTCTTAGCCCCTGCAAACAGTCTTTATCCCTCTCTTCCAATGGAAGATTCTGTTCCTGACTGGAGCTTCCTAGTAACATAGCTGTTTTTATATTATTATTTGTTCCTATTTACAGAGTACAAGCCTGCACTCATTCTACAACTACCAGCCTTGCAGACTGGTGTGGTATGATAGATGGAAGGCAACATAGTACTTCAGAAAGCGAACCTATAGCGTAGCTAAGCGCAGAATCAGTTAACAGAATAGATTAATACCCGCACCCCAGAGTTATTTTGCACCACCTCATTTGTTCCAAGTAACATCGCATTCTCCTTTTTGTTTTTCCTTGAAAGAAATAAGCTGTCGTCCCTCTAAGGAATGATACCTGTGTGCATAGTCAGATTAACAGCAACTACACCCGACAGTTATGAATTGGAGGTAGCTTCTCAGAAGGCACAAAGCAATGTCAAGGTGGAAGACGACAGCAAGCATCTACCACAAACTGCAGACACTTCTTAACTATGGAACTTAGACTTGCATGGTTGTCTGCACTAATCATACATACAGCACACAAAGTATGTAAAGAACAGTATTTATGATAACAGGACTACATGCATTGGGAACCTGTGTGAAAATCCTGATCCCACTTAAGTGGCTCTACATTTTTGACCTATGCCAAGGTACACCGATGAGT
Source organism: Phalacrocorax aristotelis (assembly GCF_949628215.1). Lineage (NCBI taxonomy): Eukaryota > Metazoa > Chordata > Aves > Suliformes > Phalacrocoracidae > Phalacrocorax > Phalacrocorax aristotelis. The sequence continues at coordinate 124,951,028 of NC_134276.1, forward strand.
TGAATCAGGATTTACTCTTTTCCACAGTTTTCCCAGCATCTGGGAAAAGCCAGTTATGCCTTCTGCATTCTGTCATCCTTATCCGGAACAAATTTATGAGCACCTTAGGGAGTGGTGTTTACATGCCCCAAATAAAAGTTACATGCAATTTTAGTGACAGTACGCAGCTTATTATTAATGCGAGATTCTACTAATTCACATCACCTTTATACACAGATTAAATCATTTGTGCAACACTGCTGAGAAACCTTTTCATAACAATATTCTGCCATCTTACCTTCCTATGCTTTGCCAACATAGCACCATCAGGCCCAAAGACAGTACATGTATTATACAGCTTCCCACCATCCTCTTCTGGAATGGATCCTTTGTAAAGGCGAGAACAAAGATTACCCCCACTGTATCATATGGAATTTTGATCCAATGGCACTAACAGACATTACCCATTTTTCCCCTCAATGAGATGGACATTAAGAGTAAACTACCTCCAACAAGATATATGCTGCACTCCTTTGCAACTTCTGACAGCTTCTGTGTTGATTCTCCAGGGATCTTCTCTGCATACTCCTTGAAGTATTTAGTTCCGTATGGAGAATTAAAGCATTCCTAGAATTAGAGGGGGAAAAAAGTTGACCTTTCGAACTCCTCTCTATCAGTGCTCTCATACATCCTTTAGTTACAGGAGTTTAGTTTACAGGAGCTCAATACGCAAATCAGAAAATATCAGGAGGCCAGAGAGACCTTAACAATTAGAGAAAATGCAGTGGGTGTGTTGGTGTGAACGTGTGCCAAACGTCTAGAAGGAGAAGTATCATGCAAGCTGCAAGTAACAAGCCTAGCACATTTATCAGGCTAGTCTTAGCAAGATCACAAGGGATGTTCTCATCAGAACAATGAACTAAGTTCCACCTGGCTCATTTGACAAGCTACAAGCTGAATAGATCCTCTCAAAACTGAAATGTTCGTGCTCATCCACAGCCCGTGATTTCTTAATTTTTAAAAGGACCTTTGCAAAAGCTCGCATTTCTCAAAATTACTTATTCTTTTGCTAAAGCAATCCTTTAAACGCTCTTTCCTCGCAACTGAACAGTGTCTTCTGTCCTAGGCTCCAGCGAAAGATTCGCTATCCCTCAGAACCAGGCATGTAATCTTTAGACATTAAGATTAACAGAGCTGTTTAGATGCCTAAATTAGGTGGCTAGTGGTGTTTGAGATGCCCTAGATATCCAGAACTTTTACTCTGCATTATATTTGCCAGCTCCATGAGGATGTGAGACACCTGCCCCCAACACTCTTTTGTCCCCAAAAGGAGTAGAGCTGAAGGCCACAGACAGGCTATCAAACGGTACCACCACCTTCGGCAAGTGATTCCCAGCCCAAGGATCTACCTTGACTGCTACCTTTGCTCACTGGAAGCTGTAACAAGACCACCAAAAAAGGAAAGGAGAAAAAAAAAATGAAGCTGTGAATAGCAAAATAAACATTTACACCTTAGCCACTCCAGCAAACTTCTTAACAACTGTAGTAGATTCTACTGAATTGGAATAACTGAACCAAAACTGGATGGATATTTTTGTCCATATACAGACACCAGGCCAGCAGGTGCCAGCTAACTCACAGCAGAATTTGTAGATGCAAAAGGCAGGAAGGGAAGTCTCTGCAGACTGCCAAATGAGCTTCCCAGGCTTTTGAAAGTTGGACTGAATGTCAAGGAAATAAAAGCAATGCCAGCTGCCTCCACCTTCATCTTGCCACTTGCAGTGTCAGTGCAGGTGGTGCTGAAACCATGGGCTCAAGAGAACAGGCAAAGAGCCCTGTGCAAGCTTGCAGTAGCAGCGCATGGGGCTGTTTGTAAGTCAACGCTGGAACAAAACTGCAGACTGTCTGCACAAGTCACCTAGTCCTGTGCTCTCCTAAGCAGTATGAATACAGGGAAAGGTCTCTGAATTGCTTTCTATCAATTTATAGATTCAAATGGATTCTGGTTTTATTTCTTTATCCATAAACATTAAAAACTTGTTTTTTTTCTCTCACAAATTTTTCCTGGTTCAGAAATGAAAAAAGTTTAACACATCAAGGCTAACATGTCACAGGAAAACTACCACATGCCTCTGCAGGGGTGTAGATTATATAGTCAGCGCAAGTTACTTCTGTTCTTTACGCAGTGTGACTTCAAAAAAAGGAAGTGGAGGGACGAGAATATTTCATGCCCACGTCCTAATGCCAGTACAAATTTACCTCCCAAAAGTCTTGCCCGTGTTTGACAAGTTTTATCTAAAAGCATAAGTTATCATTGGCGAAGTTAGTATCTCAACTAAACAGGTCTGAAAAACTCAATGTTTGTACACATGATGAAACCAGCAAATAACAGATAATTTCTATGTAGGAGTCCCAGCCAGAATAATCAAAGGTCACATCTGCAACACAAGAGCTGTGTTAGCACAGAGGAGCTGGGAAGGTTATTCAATGCTTCACCTGTAACAGCAGGAGGGAAAACATTCTGTGCGTAAAACATTTGACCAAAAGTTCACGCAGAGAAGAACTTTGCACTGAGTCAGATGCTGCAGGGCACAGGGCTAACACATGTACTCCCAGGAAGAGAGGAGAAAAGCTCAAAGCTGCACTGGGAAGGTCACCTCATTGCCAGCACACTCATCCGTGTGAAAATTCAGCAAGATAATCATGGCTGAAGTCCAAAAAGTAAATCAGAAGTGATCAGTAATTTTAAGTGGCTGCCCATGTTCCCACACAAGGAAGTCACAAGCGAAATGCTTTTTAATCATAATTCAGTCACAAATGACTTGCTGGAAATGTCTTAAGCCTATTTTGTTTCTCGTGTACTATCTGATCTGGAATGATTAGGGCAAACAGAGTCACTGTATACCTGTTTTCTTTCATCTTCATATCAACATTCTTTAGCTGAAAAATCACCTTTTCCTACATTTCTAGCACGGAAAGCTTCTGCAAAGATTCAAACTACAGTGTCACTTTTGTGAATTCAGAACATGTCAGTGACAGAATTGCCTGGGATTTAAACCCAGGCAAAAACCAAACAAGAATCTTATACCACAAAAAAATTACAACCTGCTTTTGGGTTTTTTGGCTTCTTGTTTTCTCCCTTTTTAAGTGTGCTGCTAGATGGAACCCCTGTTTTTTCTTCCCATTTTGGAGCTTCATACTGCAGCTAAGCTATCCAAAGAGGAACAGGAATATATAATGCATTACTAACGCTAGAAAGAGGTTCCCAAGGGTTTGAGGTATAGGTGCTAAGTAGACCATGATCTTTACTCACAGGTAAAGCCACAACTGTTGCTCCTTTAGCTGATGCTTCTCTCACCAGTCCGCAGGCTCGTTGAAGGTTATCTGATTTAACAGCAGATACATGAAGCTGAATAAGAGCCAGGCGGAAGTCTAGTGGCAGGAAAGAAAAAATTAATCAGCAGAACTCCCCCAGGAAAAACTCTTCAAAATTTGAATTCACTAATGAGCATTTAACAAAATAAATTTGCTTATATATCAACATACACAAAAAGCACTTCCAATTCTTTTTGTGGCCTATGACTCTGGAAACAGTCTGTTGACACAGGGAGAACATTCAAGCCTAGGCTTGCTAATGGGAACCAGCACCCTGCTCAGATTCAAGATCAGAGTTCACATGCCAATAAAGCTTAGCCTAGGCAGTACCCAGCCCAAGTTCTAATGTAAGATAATGTGTGATGGATAGGGAGACCGCTAGTCACCTAGCCTGCTGCTTCTTTCTCAATTTGCTACACGTTTTGTGTGGATATCTTTTTGTTGTGTCCATCACCTGAGGAGCGCGCATGTCCTAAAATGCCATGAGCAAACTAAAAGACTGGATAAACCCAAAGGCACCACATATGGGAATAGTTTGCTTCTGTCCCTCAAATCACACCTAGCCTGGGAAATGACTATAAAAACCAATAAAGATAACATCATTCCTGATAATTTTTTTGCAATTTGGTTTGTAGCCAAGTGACAGTTGCCAGCGTTATCAGCACTGTCTCTGCTGCAGGTAAGCAGGATTTATATTTGCAGGCTCTTGGAGTACACAAGTGGAAGAGATCAAGTCAAGTTTTGTGCATGCCCCTTGGGCTTCCTTCCATGAATCTCTTAGTACCTTGGGCTGTAGGAAAACACATCCTGATCAGGTAGAACTGTCTCCTTTAAAAGAAAAAAAACAAAACAAAACAAAAACCAAAACCAAAAACCAAACCAAAACAAAACCACCACACACAAAAAAAAATCCACCACAACTCTGGCTTTATAAAGAAAAGTACCCCAGTTTCAAAGCACCTCTCTTCTCTGGAAAACTCCCATCATACAGTCAAAAATCACTATAGGATAAAGAAAAAGTAGCAGGCAACACAGCCTGGGTCCAGGAAACAGGAAGAACTGATTCGAGCAAAGACGAGATCAGTTCAGGAACAGTCAGGCAGAATATCTTTCTTCCTATTTTAGTTCTCACTTCAGTAGCTAAGCAGCTAATTTCTAGAGGTTAAGCAAATAATTGCTCCCTTTGTTACTCTTCATGTGAGAGCCTCTTAATATTTGGTTTATTGAGTAAACAAAGTTTCACTGAGATTTTGAACAGATGTAACCATAGTTAGCTTCCAGACCTACCTAGATAGCCACACTATGAATTTGTCTAAAACTTCCCATATTTGTGGAATGTATTTTAGCTCAGAAAAGTTGGAATTCTTTAATATTTACATTTCAGCATAAATTCAGTTTTGCAAAAAAACCAAAAGAGCATCTACTAGGAAAAATGTTAACTGACTTCATTCCCATAATGTTTAAAACACCAGAAAACCATTAATCTTACTTTCCCTATGCCTCAGGCTCAGAGTTTGTTAAAGTGCAAAATTAAAGCCCAGTGACAACAGAATACAAGTACTTGTGCCCACAGTTTTGTTTAAAAACTTTGAGATGCAGAAGTAACAAGAATAAAGAGAAACACTCAACAATGCTCTAGAGACCCAAGATCTCTTCTTCCGGCCTTGTTAAGCTGCCTCAAAAACTTCTTTTAAACACAATTCTTACGGTAATCCCACAGCAATACAGACCACAACTAAGTAGAAGTGTATCAGAATAGAAGAATGGTTCGTATTTGTATAACTGGGAAGCATGGGTTTTTTGGGAAACATCAGAAGCTAAGCACATCTGATTTGTTCAGATCTACTTTTTTGACAAGCTGACCATGGCAGCAGTACTGAGAGATGCACTACAAGCGGTTTCTACCGGTCTGTAGCAACGCGAGGGTGCTCAAGGCAGCCCCCTCTAGTACCTGCAGTACTTCACACCCCTTTCAAGGCTCAGAGACAGCACCCGGGACCAAGGCCTTTCCAGCCCAGACTGGGGACTCCGGGGGACACCGGCCAGCCCCCGGCCCCTCCCCGCCTGCGTCCCCACGGTCAGAGGGGTGGGTACGGGGACGAGGCGGGGGCAGCAGCGGCCCCAGGGGCGGCGGCGGCGAGCTCCGTGGGGGGTGCGGAGGGGAGCCGGCGGTAGGCAGCGGCCTCGCTCAGCGGCCGAGACGCCGGGCGGGAGGCCGGGGCTCCGCTAGAGGTGCAGGTTCAACCCCGCGCCGGCCCTTCTCCCCACGTCCCCGACCGGGGGGAGGTAAGGAGGGAGGAAGGGAGGGAGTACGAGGACGAGAGGTATGAGAGGAGTAACCGTTCCTCCCCGCGCGCCACCACTCACTGGCCATGGCTCCGCGCGCCGCCCGCATCCCGACGCGGATCCGGCGCATGCGCGCGAGGGCTGCTGGGAGATGCAGTCCCGGCCCTCGGCCGGCCCGGCGGGAACGGAGAGCGCCGGCGCAGTGGGGCGCGGCGACAGAGTTTGTTTAAAACCGACTCATATATTGCTTTTAAAAAAGCATGGCGACTTCGTTGAACCGATTGCACAGCGCTTCCCCACACAGTTTTGCTGGCCCAGCTTGAGGGAGAGGCGCAGCCCCGGTTGCGAGCAGGAAACGAGCCCCGAGCCCAAAGCGTTTCCCCCTCGCAACCCCAGCACACGGCCGGGAGCGGGGAGTGCGGCTCCAGTGCCAGCTCAGCGCGGGGCAGAAGTACAGCTGTGCAGCTGAATCCCTCGGTGCTGGGCACAGATCTGGTGTGCCGACGTTTCCCCAGCCCTACGCGATCTGTAGCAGCCTGTGATTTGTTATCGGCTTGTCCCAAGAGATCTTGTGACCCATTCACCACATTCTTTTACAAGAACAGCATCTTCTAAGGTAGAAAACCAACATGCTCTTTTTATTACTAGCTTTAAACACTAAGTGCTCCCTGTTACTCAAATCAGAACATCACTGCCTCGTGTATATATTCTACAATCTTGGGCTTTTTAAAAGCATGTGAAAGGGGGAAAACAAAAGTTAACTGTTCTATTGCTGAATGCTTATCCAGCTGAAAGTTAATTGTTGCGGAACGCTTATCTAGCCACTGTTTAAAATAATTAGCAAGGAGGCCTGGAATCCACCCGCGAAGGACAAATTCCTGATAAGGATAGAAAATTGCCTCAAGAACCAGCTAAAACTGACTTTGCAGTTTGGACAAGCGTCAAGAGATAACTGAGTGTGCACAAAACCAAAAGGTTACTAGTGGTGACGAACAGCAGCCAGCAGCCTTCATCTTTACGACCCCCAACGACCACCACGAGGAGGCACTGCGCAAGCTCAGTTGGGAAAGAGTTATGGAAATAACTTTTTTTTGGCTGATTTTAATACGAAGCGGGGAAAGGTCATGCATATGCATAGGCATATTGGGAAATCTTATGTATATGTAATGCTTTACTGTATAAATCCAAGACAAACTATCACACAGGCACGCACAACTTTGTTGGGACTACCGCCTGTGCTGCCCAGCGCTGAATAAACATACCTACTTTACAATCTTACAGATTGTGGAGTCCGCTTTCCGCAGATCACATATTTGTAGAACTGCAGATTCTCATTTTGAGGCTGGCATTTCTTGCACAGTATTTCTCATGAAAGAGTATCTCTGCAAGAGGAAAGGACATGACAGCAGAAGGGGCAAAGATAAAACGAAGTGGGTGACCCAGGGTGATCAATCTCTTACATATTCGGCTGAAGCCACTTTCAGGAAACACGTGCCGAGACATAAAGAATGGGAAGTGCACAACCACCACAGAATGAAGAACCACCGCTGTGTGCAGCAGTTACACACCTTCCTTCAACAGAAACACTGTTCAACCTGCCCCTTGGAGCACTAAAGGGAACAGCTTACCCCAAACTGAGCAAGCCAAAGGATGGCAGAATTACCGACAGCGGACAACTGAAGATGAGGAGGGGATGCAGCAGCTCTTTGGCAGAGCTCCCTCTCTTTTACATGTGCCCATGGTAGTAGAAACAGCATATATGAACTTTTTAAAATTGTTTTTTTTTTTGGACAGCACACCTTGCAGGACTCCAGGTGCAACAAACAGCTGCCTCCTGAGTTCACAGAAGTTTTGGGGCAGAGCATAATATAAGAAAGAAAATAAGCCGTGAAGCAGTATCATCCCTTCAAGGTGAAAAGCATAGGCTAAAAATCCACTCTTTCCCATGGTTCTGAGAGATACAGCGTTGTTTTGAAAGTTGAAAAATACAACATCCAAAAGCACTAAATACACCCAAAAGGATAAGCTGTATACTATCACGCGCCCTCCCTTGCAAGAAGGAGAAACTTTTCAGCCATTCAGTAAACTACCCCTATATTGAAAAAGTTACCTGACAGTATCAAAAGTTTTGAAACTGCAACCGAAATGCAGTTGGAAGAAAAAGCTAAACACTGCTGAGATCCAGGTCTAAGGCCTAACAGGAACTAAACTGAAAGAGCAGCAATTAATCTTTACTTACATATGGAGAAGGCAATGCAGTAAAAACAGCATCTCCACAGTCAGAGTATTTTTGACAGATACTACTTGTGAAGTTCTGCACAAATTCTCACACAGAAGCACTAACCCTGGCTTACACAAAGGTAAAGAGCTTCCATTTTACAGGAAAGCTTATGCTGAAAACAGTGTTTCTTTCCTGCGACAGACCTCATTTCTATCACCTAAATAAATAAAATAAAAATACAAAACTCTGCAACATAGCAGCTGTCATCTTATATTCAACAATATAGACAGCAGTGCATGTGAGCAAAACAGGTACCTGCAAACCTCTGGCAAATAATTTAAATTTCCCTGAAGATGAAAGAGCCAAAAAGTAGCAAAAACTGTCAAAAACTGTCACTCCAGTCATATAACTGGAATTTCTGCTTAGCAATACAAGTTTTGTAGCAAACACACTAACTACAGATACATACACTATGAGGCAAAAGTAGCCTTTAAATGCATAAAACACCGTTGAAATTATTCATAGTTTGGACTGGGCTTTGTAAGATAAGGAGTCTGTTGATAACTTGCACATTGCCTTAAAAATTACAAATAAATAATCAACCTCGTAATGGCTTGGATTATACGTTTCTACACAGAACAGATTTAAGAACTAACTTACTGTAACTTTACTTACTCTAGATCTAAAAGGTCTGTATTTGTCCTCATAGAGAAGCATACACATTACCCACTTTCCCTATTTAATACCCAAATATACCTGTTTAAGAGTGTACTTTTCACAAGTAATGAGATTCAAGATATTACTTTAAATACTTCAGCAACACATGAAATAACTATTTCTCAACTTCCCCTGAACCATGTTCCCCTGCCAATAACTAGCAGAAATGTGTTGCATCATTTTGTCAATATTTTCATAATATAAAGATATGATGCTGAGAAGTCTGGAATTTATGCAGAGAGCCTCTATATAATTTGACCATTTGTTAACTCATTTTGACCTTTCTATGAATGCTTACTATGGCTCACCCAAAAGTACTGAATGAAAATTAGTCTAAATTCCGAAATACTTACATTAAGATGTCACTGACAATAGCTCCCTAAGATCCATAATCAACTTCTTTCACTCCAAAGATCAAATTCGCTTCCATTTACAAAATACCTTTGGGAAAAACTGTTAATTGATTCAGAGAATCCGCACAGTATGCAACTAAATGCTTTCTGACAGAACAAGTTATGTTCAAATTGTACTGGTTTATTTACAACTGTAGTTTATAAACAGTAACACAAACATCTTTACATGAAAAAGATCTCCTTGTTAAAGTAGGCACAGGGTTAGAGCCTCTTCAGGATATTTTCAGAAGGGAGTAGGAAGAGGAAAATGTAATACAACAGCTTCTGGGCAAAACTATAAATACATGAGCATTGGCCCAGGTGCAATTTCATGCAAATATCTTCAACAGTTCAAGTTCTATTGGTGTTTACTCAGATACTAAGAAGAAAAACAAACAAACAAAAAAAGGAATTAGTTCAGAATTAAGGTGCCCTAGCTTGATTCCTAATAAAATAACTTAGAATAACTGTTTTTTATACAGGTCAGTTTAATTTATTTTACCTCCAGATGATGGACCAATTCACAGGTTTTGATACAAATACTCAGAAAACTTCACGCAGCAAAGCCAGTCCCTATTATCTTTACTTTACAGTTTTTTTTTGTAATCTCTGCATCAGTATACAAAGATGCTATGCCTCAGCCATAAGGGCATTCCTGTACTGAGCTTTTTAACAAGAGAATCATTCTTGGAACAAGTGGAAAGCCGCTGATAAACAATCACATAGCTGCCATCTCTCAAACGTTAACTAATTTAGATGATGTTAGTTAAAAGAATATAAACAAATGCTTGAGTCAATGAAGGCAACAGATAATGAATGCATTTATCACAGGTATATAGCACCTGAATCTCTTCGCTTATTTGTGTGCGTTAATTTTCTTGCTGAACACACCTCCAATCAGCACATACTCACTTCTCTGCTGAACTGAAGGTTTTTAAAGGTCTAATTATTATCTTAGACATTTTGTTTCTGAGGAGCAAAGCAACTTGTTTTCAACTGTCATATTCTGTCATGATGCATTAACTTCAGTTTCATTGCACACATTTATCTTTACAGGAGAAACAGCCTCCACCTATGAAATGTAAAATTTTGCATAATTAAAAAAAATTACAACCCTGTAGTAAAAGCTTATTGTGCACAGTTCATTTTTGTATTTAAAAACACCCTTACCACCAACTCCAATTATTTAACCTAGTAGTGGATAAGACTTTTTAAAAAAGTTAATTTTACAAATGGATGGCATTTTTTCCATTTATCTGCAGCCCAAGCTGGACTTAACCATTTTTAAGGAGAAGGAACCAGTATTTCTAACATTTTTATCTGCACTGCTCATAAACCTAAGTTTTCAATCAGTCCTTGAGACTACCGATAAGCAAAATGAAATTTATCGACTGCAGACAATGGAGACATTTTACTTTCCAGGGACAGTAATTTAAAAACCATTCTGTTTTTAACCGCTTCTCTGTATCTGGCCATGGTTCATTCCTTCAACACACTTCATGTGAGCCCAGCTGCATCTTCTCTTGCAAAGATGCAGATCACTCACATTAAGGCTGCATTAAAAATAAAACAAACTGACCTTTATAATAAACATGTTTTCAAAACAGAACAAAACAATTTAAAATCCTGTTCAGAAATTGACAATAATTTATCCTATCTTAAGCCTGCTACTCAGACACTCCCATCAGCCAACAAAAAAAATTCTCTTAAAGTTAGTATTCAGTTGGGAAACAGTCAGCTTGTGTTCACATACAGTATCTTGGTTGCTTCTTTATACATGGTTCTCTACAAAGTCTTTAGTTATTAACTCTCCAAGGCATCCAATACTTTCATGATCTGTTGTTTTATGGCTTTGGTAGCATCACCTGCATTTGGAATCAAATACCTTAAAAAAAAAATTAGAAAAAGCCATCATTAACTCACTATAAAATTTTTGAGTATCAATTCCATAATTCTTGTTGTGATATTTTCCTCTGGCACGAACTAGGAGGAAGGAGAAGGGGAATGTATTAAAATGAAAAACTACTGAGAAAATAACATTTATTTCCTGTTTATACTACAAAACACTTTCCATTTGTGAACTTAGAACTGTTGAGGAGTACTTCACAGGCCATCCTGGCAAGGAAAAGTTCTTCATTAATTGACAATGGTATAGATCAGGAAGTTCAAGATGTCTACAGATAGGATTGTCCAACTGAAGCATGGCAGTCCTGCAGTCCTGGTTTGTTTGGTTTTCTTTTTTTTTTTTTTTTTAATTCTTATATATAGCTCTAGATCAGTTATTTATCATCCTTTATCTTCTGGATTTCCTCCAGCCAACAAGGTGGTGATGAAGTAATTCAACAAGCAGCAAAGTTCTCTGCAGCGTCTTAATTTATCTTTGTCTGACCTACTACCAAACTAATTTCATTCTAAGCAGTCAACATGCACAGAAGAGCTTCCCTAGTTAGCTAGCAGACTTTTTGTGAAAACAGAGCACCCACTGCACGCAGTTCTCCCCACGGAATCGGGCAAGAAAATGTGAAACCAATGTCAGCAACTGTTAAAGCAGTGCCAAGAAACAACAGGCTACGCCAGCCCAATACACCCATCCCTCTGACTTCCCCCAGTCTTAAGCACACAAATGTTGAGCATGGCAATACCTAACTTTCAGGAACCAGGTTTCAGGGGTTCAGAGTTTTGAGGTTACGGTTCTGGACTCCATGTACAATGCATAGGAAGAGCTAAATTTCTCAAAAAGACCGAACTTCCATCTCTGCTACTGATATGGCTTACCTTTCAACTGCCAAAATTTCTATGCCTGAAGTATTGCTATTTCCATATTTAAAGGTGATCAGTTCTGGGTGTTTCTTCTTGGATGTGATTTTGACTACAGAGTTGAGTGCCTGTCGAGACTGTATGTAAGCCAGTCCCTTTCGTGACGGAATCTCTCTCAAACAGTACATATGTGTTGCTGTTACTAGGAGATGACTTGAAGAAAAAGAAAAATACAAAGTAAATTTGCTAATGAACCAAATACTAGCTATTTAGAAAGCTAAACTCTACAAGTAAGCTACATGGAGAGAGCTAGATAAAACAGTTCCTAAGTCTAAGAAACAGTTTTTAGACTTTCAAAATCCATAACTCAGAAAGGTCTACAAATACTTCAGATTTTCCTTGACTACTGTATCGTAGCCATTTTTGTAAACAAGCATATGAAACCAGAGTGAGCAGTTAACATCATCCCCTCAACACAACAGCCATGAGTGCTATCAGCAAAGATCACAACCACCAGTAACATGTCAGGCCATGCAGAGAGTAGTTCATCCTTCAGTCATACCCTATCCCCATCCCTGTAGAGCGGCAACTCTACAGGTGGAGTATCAGACCTAAGTTACTAGGACATGTTGGCACTCATTGATTGTTGATCATTGTACAAGCACTAGCATGGAGGTGCCAGCTCAGTTCAAGACCCACTTTTGCCTTCTTCATAGAAGGAACACATGTTCAGCTAGTGGTGGGAGCACACTAGCTGAGTTTCAACTCAGTTTGAGAAATCATACTATGACATTACTAATCATACAACATATAAAATAAATCTGATGGGAATCCAAAATTAATAATAAAAGACAAGAACAGACCATCATGCAAGAGAGAGCCCATCATAATTTTCTGTTATCCAGAGCCAACAGGATTTGTACTCCTTGCGGAAGCCAAAATACACAAGCATCATGCTCTGCTCTTGCAGGATTAATAAGGTCATTGAATCTTAGGGGCAAAACAGGTGAGTAGTACAAGGCACAGAGACAAGACGACAAGAAAAACCAGAGCTACAGGTACTTGGGACTACCTGGTCTTGAAAAATAAACCTACGTGTACTGAAGATATTTTTCTAACTATCTTGTTTTGCAAAGCAAAACTTCATATTAGGCTTTGTACATAATTACCATTATATAACACTGCAAATATAAGAATGAAATATAGTGGTAACATTTTGTTCTAGGTTGTTTCACACCTTCATTTCCTACTTTAATATCAAGAATAACTTAGTTGCCTGATTTTTTAAAAAAATGTATATCAAGACAGACATTTTCATCAAGCTTAGGACTACTTCCAGTACCTGGGAAACATATGCCCATTTTCTTTTACTTCATTACAGGGGAAGTTATACTTCACATCAGGTTTATTTATCCATGTTTGGATGTTGACGACCTCTTTTCGATCATCATCTGACATCGACGAGCTATCAATTTCATCTATTTTGAAGGGATGGGTAAAAAATAAGAGAAGAAAAGATTTTCACAAAACGTCAGACAACTTTTCCACTCACTTAAACCAAGGTCCACCTCACCCCCAACAGTGTCCACAAACAATTGTTCAGAGGGAAGAAAAAAAAAAAAAAGGCATGCATATCTGACATTTCTCTTTTAATTCTCTCTCAGCAGACAACTATTTACAACTCAGGATTTCTTAGGCTGGTCTGATTTGTACATTCAATAAAGTTTAATAGATCTCTTCTACGTGGACTTGCCCAGACTTTCCTTGAAGCCATGTGAACTTTTTGCATCTAAACCACGAGTGTCTTTTGGCAGGGAGTGCCAAAACCATGTCAAGTGCATTCCAGGAAAGCCTCAACTCGCGGTTCTAGTTTCTTCTACAAGAACTAAACACCTGTTGACCCCTTTCCAGGCTAGGCAGTATTTTTGCGGGCTGCTTTTCCCCCCTTAAATTGCATATTTCACGTAACAAAAGTTCTAACATTCAGTTATGCCTGTTGTGAAAGCCATTTCACACCTTTCCTCCCCCTCCTTATCCGCCTCTGAACCTTCTCCTGTTCAAACATATTGCTTTGAGGTAGAGGATCAAGAAACACAATATTCAATGCGTGGGTGAACCATAGGTTTATATACTGACATAGTGACCTCTGTTTTATCCTCTGTTCCTTTCTTTATAATCCCTAGCATTTGATTTGCTTTTCTGACTGCTAATGAGCACTTATTAGAAGCCTACTGCTCCTGGACACAGCCAAATCAGTCTACCATTTTGTATCTGAAACTAGAACTGTTTTTTTTCATGTCTTTCTCACTTCACATGAATTCATACTGAGTTTAATGTGTGATTTTATTGCCCAGACACTCAGACTAGGAAGACTCCTTCAGTTCTTCAGTCCATTCTTACTACCTTAAATAAGCTTGGGTCATCAGCAAAAATTGTTGTCTTCGGGTTCACCTCCTTTTCTAAGGACATCAAAAACGTACTCAAAACCAAAATTTTCAGCACAGACCTCTGTGGAACACCCGAAACTCCTGCAAGTGTTATCACTTGGTTGCAAAATACTATTTTTCTATCTAAATACTGTGATTATGTTTACACAGTAAATTTGGTGCTACATTAGAAGAATGTAAGTAATCTAGTTATCTAAAACAATGAACTATATTAAATCCATAGAAATTACTCCCAGAAAGAACTCTGAAAGACACCTCTTTAAAACGTCTTTTTCAAAGCCAGTTTTCTACACTTTGTTAAGCTACTTATTTCAAAGCAATTCAAAACTATAGCCACACTTTTGAAAAGGTTTTCAATGAAAAAAAAGATTATGAAATTGAAAGGAATGGAACAAAATCCATCCTCGTTTCACACAATCACAAAATGGTTGAGGATCGAGGGGACCACTGGAGGTCATCTGGTCCAACTCTCGTATTTAGTTGCCACCTAGAGCAGGTTGCAATTATTATAGTGATTACAATTATATCCTACCAAAAAAACCCAACACTAAAGCTTCACAATAAAATAATTATACAGAAATAGGTTCACTTTTTGCATTCTGCTGTACCAAAATAACGTATTTCACTTCATATGTGTTGGCTTTGCTTACTCAAATCACTGCAGTGATTCTGCTTACTTACAAAGTCTAACAGTGCTTTTAAGAGCACCAAATAAAAACAGAAATTAGCAAACAACCATTGCTGAAAATGAGTTCTAGACAGCTTGTTTGAGGACCTGGTTTCTGAAACCGCATAGACTTTGAACATCCATAATAGTGTTTGGCAAAGAACTGCGCAAACCTAATTACACGCATTTGGAGAAGTATCTTGTTAGTGTTAAACCTTCTGCCTGACAGTTTCATTTTGCTCTTTACCAATTCTTATAGCAGACACACTGTTTGTCAATCAATCTTATTTAAACAACTCCAGATCCTATGAATCTCCTTCATTAATCTTCCTGAATTATTTCTTTTCCAGGTCAAAGATTCTTAGCCTAGTTATTTGTTTCTCACATGGAAGCCGAGTATGCCGTTCGGTCACAGAACGGTTACTTGTGAGATGATGATGGCTGGCAGTGAGCTAACGCTACCAGAACAAAACCAGGACAGCAGTAGCTCTGCACCATTCTAGCATTAGCACTAGTCTTAAAAAAAATATATATATTTGTGAAAAGTGTGGTGTTCCAGTTTTGTCTGTAATTTTTCAACTAGATAAAAAATTTAATAAAAATTGCATGTTTTTTTCTACAGCATTCTGCATGTACATCAAGAGATGAATCAATTTTCAATAGATTCAATGCAATCTTAAGTTTAGCTCCAACTATATTTTTAGAAATTCAGTTTGTTATACTAACTGCCAATACTAGAGATTCAACCCTGAGATCTATCAGCCAAACTAGGTCCTTTACATTTTGCTTACTGTTGTGAGTAATAGAGGTACAATTGCAGGTCTACATGTGCCAGACCAGTGTAGAAAAACAGATCTTTACTATAGAAATAACAAGTGAACACGAACGATCCACTAAACCCATCTATTCCCATTTTTTCTTATTGGCTCTTTGGTGTCTATCACAAAATCTTTTTTATTTAGTCTGCTACCATGTATTTGAAGAGGGTGTGTGTTTCTTGGTTGATGCTAGGCACCACCATAACAAACACAATCAATGATAATAGTAAGAAAAATGTCATGTTGTAAGACAAAGACATAAAATACACTCTTGTGATTTAGCCAAACTTAATAATTATGTCTAAATCAGCTAATTTAGGTAAGAGGAAAATCTACTGTACCAGTATCGTATTCTTCTTCATCTCCGATGCTGAATACTGGTTTCACACCACGGTAGGGTTTTCCTACTCTGTCACTGCTGCTGACATGTCTGTTGGCAATGAAAAGGGCAGGAGAGGACATGGGATGGGAGAAGAAAAGAAACTTTCAAACTGATGGTATGATTCCTATGATAACGTATTAGCAAAATGTAAACACAACTGTGCAACTGAGAAGGACGAGAATTTCATGAAGCTGCCTGCAAGGAAGCTGTGACTGGCCCATCAAGCAATTTGGTTAGTGAAAGGATGTTTTTCACAGTTACCTGGCAAGGCTGAATGTAGTAACAAATGAAGTGAAAAGAAATACTTCTTTGTTTTAAAAAGAACTTCTGGTCACTTTCTCAAATTACAAAATACATTAGAGACCTGAAAACTGACAACATGCTATGAAGTTTCTAGCATAAAACTCTGAAATATTTCTGGACAGTCTGGACAGCTTTACAAGGATGCCAAACTGGAATAGAGGAAAAAATGAAGGCTATTAACTGATATGTCTGGAAGTTCATTTTTTCTGGTCATTAACCAGAAGATGAAAATCCGCAAAAGATTACAAAAAAAAATACCATAAGCACTTCACAGTGGGGTTATTATAAACTATCCACTGTAGTGTGAGCTCTGACTTTCTGCCATTACTTTCTTCAGCATGAGCCCAGTCCTGAAATCTTTAGTCAAGCAATTCCTACTGCCAATATCCCAGCATCACTGGGATTTCTGCATAGATATTGACCTCAAACATCAAATTTAAATCTATTTATACGGATGACATTAAATGA
Source organism: Phalacrocorax aristotelis (assembly GCF_949628215.1). Classification (NCBI taxonomy): domain Eukaryota; kingdom Metazoa; phylum Chordata; class Aves; order Suliformes; family Phalacrocoracidae; genus Phalacrocorax; species Phalacrocorax aristotelis. The sequence goes on from NC_134276.1 coordinate 124,967,840, forward strand.
CACAAACACACACAACTGAGTCTTAACGTTTGACAGTAACAGTTGCAAATCTCGAGATATTTTAGAACTCCAGCTCAGAGTGCTGTGATTACATGCTCACAGCTGTCAGGTTAAAAGCTCTGGCCCTCAACTGCTGAGAATACCTGAAAACTATGAGAAAACCTAAAGGTTTAGAAAGCCACACAACAGGTAACTGCTGGAAAAAAGTAAACAGTTCATGATTTTAGCCTTTAGAACTGGCAACATGTAGTAGTTAAAAAAAAACCAAAACCAAACAAAACCAACGAAAAAAAACCAAACCAAAATGAAACCAAAACACACTGTCCCTTTCCCCCATTTCAATTTCTTTAGCCCCCCTCCCCATAATGTGTATTCATATTTCCTATAAACTGTAAGCCCTGGTTCCCATTTTAAGTATATTCACAAGCTCCAGTTTACATGCTGCTGTAGAACCAAGTTGGAGAGGCAACCTCTTTTGTAATATATAAAAGAATGCTAGTATTTATGTATCTGTGAAAGCATATTTGAAAGTTGAAAAAGAAACCTACATTTTCTATGGATAAAATCTACTAACTTAGACAAACAAGGAAATGTTTAACAGGAAAAAAAAAAAAACAGAAATGCATTCTACAGTGAAACAAAAAATAAACATACAGAAACATGCTCATTAGTGTTTAAGACAATAAGCATCAATGACACTGACAATTTAAGAGGGCAGTGCTTCTATATGGAGGTTTTGTAAATATGCTTTAGTAAGACATAACCAATTGAGTAAGAAGCAGCACATTTAAAAAGTGTCAAATTGAACTACACAGAGAAGATCTCAACAGTGTTTATAGATCAAAGTTAGTCAAGACAAGAGAAAGTAAAAAGCTACTTTATAAAAACCTGGTAACATCTTAAACTAGAATGGATTTCCTTTAACCTGTTTGCATGGAACGCCATCGTAACATTGTTACAAATTGAATGCAATCCCTTTAGTGGCAAACCTGCAAAATGAAATATATTGATGATAAACACAAGTTGGATCTAATTGAATGGATGGGAGAAGAATGCCATTCCAGGTTTTTAAGAGCTGCAATTTTAAGAGAATAGTCTAGTGATCGATAGTGTGAGCAAATTTATTATTGCATCTTCCCAATGAAAGAAGATAAACAACATGAGTGAAAGGAGCAAGTAAAATAACCTAAGTATAATCTCAACAGATTAAAAATTCTTGGTTACAAACACAGGTTCCAGTGTCTTTCAGTTATCGAACACAGCCACCCAGCGTTTTAAGTTGGGAATTTTAACACTTGCTTACCATATTCTAAAAACTGATTGATAAAATATGGGGAGAAATCCCATGATCTTTAGGATTTCTAAATTAACAAAATATATTATGTGCTACTGGGATATTCCCACTTTTTGTTTGTTTGTTTTTTAAGAATACTGGTTAACATTACTATTGGCTTTGCTCACAGAACAACATTCTGTGAACTTATGGTTAAATCCTAGCTCAAAGTATGTGCAAACTACTTAGAAGAATTGCTCCAAAATCCTTGAAAACCCAAACAGCATTTTAAATCTTCATTAATTCTTTCAGCACCAATCTTCATACTTTTCAGCCTATGAGGGTCAAAAAATATAACATAGAGTTCCTAGAGTATATTCAAAGTTCCAAAGTCATTACACATGAGCTATCCTTCTGTCATCACAAGTAATTTTATATAACCTCAATTCACAATTTTTATTTCTGAAATAATTATAAGGTTTCACATCTGAGGCAAATATGAAGGAACCACTGATTTGTGTGAAACACAGCAGTCATGTGAACAAGACTGGGGACAGTTGCAAGGCATATTTACTTATTAACTCAGCATTTTTCTTTTCCCAGTAATGAGTATTTCTGTTTCTATCACCATGTGATGAGAAGCATAAAATTTCCAGACTAAATTTCTGTACGGGTTCCCTGTTATAGCTAAGCTCTGATAACGCTTTATGAACAGTTTATAACAAGTCCTTTTCATAGTTGTAGTCTCTCTTATTAAAAACTTAAGCCATAATTTGTTCAGTAATTGTTCCTGGTGTTTTTCTCTAGTACAAGTCAGTAATAAAACTGTATATAGGAAATGACAAGTAAAAAAAAAAAATCCATAAGAAGCAATAGTAAGGAAGAGAACAGAAATAACAAAGCAGAAACTAAGAGAAGAAAGCACTGCCAATACATTCTTTTTCTTCCTCTAGTCCCCTGACCAGTACTTGTAAAAAACAACAGCTTTAATATATTAAAAAAACCCTAAATGAATATAAAAATGTGAGCAATTTTGTCAGTGTAACCAATGCTTACAAATATTGTGATGCCATGCTAAATACGACAAAGGTGGTTTTAGTCAGACTGCTTAATTATCAAGCTTACCGCTCCAGGCTTGCTCTGTCTGGCCAGGGAATATTGAAAGGTATTCTATAGTACATCGGGGCAGAGGACAGAACAAAAGAATTAAAAAAAAAAAAGTTGAAAGGAAAAATCTAGATAAATATTTGAAATGCTCTACATTGGCAATGTATCTTCTTCAAGGAGGATGCTTATAAATAAAAGCAATACTTCATGACAGCCAGCCACGAGGTAGACAAATAATTGTAAAAATTCTACTAAAAGATGCATTTTTCATGCTACATATGGCTCACATATAAGCCTTACTTCAATTCTTCACACAACAAAAGCTACTACCAAGTGCTATTTAAGAATTTTTTGCCTCTAATTGTGAAACAATAATAATAATAAATCATTTTCCAACACAAGAAGCAGCAACAATCCGTACCTTTTGGTTAGGTACAAGACTACTAAAAACTACTGTTCATTTGGCACATATTTTAAATCCTGCTATCAAGCAAGCACTAGCTCTGTAAGATTCTTGAATACCAATGTCTTAGCAATATACAACTCCAAAGGCTGCATTTTAAATAACTCTGGAACAGTCTATTCCATTAAAGCTTTGACAGATACAAGCTGTTACTCTACCTAGTTAAAGTAAGTATTTAGAATGATGACTTCCAACTTTCAGAGTGTCTTTTAATGTTTGCACATTTTCGTTCCCAGCTCTGCTTGAAGATACAAAAAAGAACACAAGTGGATTCTGGGTTTGAAAAGCAGCTTTACATCAGGAATTGAAAAATCAGTATCTTCAAAAAAGTTAACCTCAACTTGACAAGACCGGGCAGTAAAAAACCCAAAATAGACCAAACCAACCAAACAAAAAACCCATCCAGAATCCTTCTGTCATTCATCCATCCCATGAGAGCCAGGATGAGGAGGAGCTGAAATGAAAGTGATTTCCGTCTAAAAGTCAGGAATGATTACAGAACTGACACATTGTAAGAAGTCAAACTAAGCATGCAGTGACAAATTCGAGATAAACATTCAAGAGAAAAGGCTGCTCACACTGGCCTTGCAATACTAAGGCAGCACAGTAGGCTTACCGTGGCATGATAAAATTGTGAGGAGGTTAGGTGTAGGAAATCAAAAAGCTGAAACTGGACAACAACTTTTTTCCTAATTAGCACAGTCTTCACATTTACAAAATAGCCACCTGAAACATGAAGTCACTCCTTACTGCTAATTCACAGTGAGATATAAGTGACGCACCTGTCCACTGGAGTAGATGTATTTTCAATAAAACTAATAACTTTTTCTTTCACATTCACAGATTTAGTCTTCAAAGCAACCGTCATTTTATTCACCAGGGACTTTACTCCTTTTCCATCACTTGGACCATTAGGAGAATCACCCTGTAAAAGTTTAACTCCTCTCAGGATCAATCATATAAAAATAATGTTATTTAATCTCTAGTTTGTTAAGAAAGGAAACAGACTACAAAATAGTAATCTACTTTTTGGTTCTCAGTAGTACATTAATTATGGCATTAAGTATTCTTTTAGAGGTCTGCCAAATGACAGCAACGATACGCATCTGAGGTAAAGACGATCCAATAAAACAAGCTCAACAAACCTTATTATTGAGCACTCTGCTATGAAAATCTAAAGAGGAAGAAATTCCATTAATGATAAATTGTATCAAAATTAAGAGTCAGATTCTACGTACAACAAATCAGCTGTGGAAAAGAGACAATTTTGAGCTTTCCCCTGAAACGGTATGCCAGTTTTAGAGTAATTTATTCCCAGAGTGAAGAAGAGCCAGGAAAAGGATTGTCCATTATACATATCCTGCTGGAGAATGACTACAGCAAGTTCTTCTCTACAAGCAATTCCTCTCAAGAGGAAGCCTCTGGCTACACAGTGAATATAATTTGAAATTAATCATGCAACCAAAAATAATCATGACTTACATTAATGCATTTTACAGAATAGAACAAGGAACGTGAAGAAAAAATTCAGTAGACCTGGGGCTCCCATCCCACTATGCCCATTGAGCTTAAAATTCACTTACATCAGCGGAGGAGTTTATGATACTTCTTGAGCCTGAGGTACTAGCAATCCAGTGGCCATATCCATTTTCTGGTCCCTCCACATTGATGTCTGCTAAGTGCTGCTGGAGGGCTGTAAAAGATGTCATTGAAAAACATTCAGAACTACACTGGAATTAGTCTGTTGATGAAAACACTGTATATCCAAGACTAATCAGTAACAATTTTTGCTCCTCATGATTTAATAAAACAGATAGATTCAGATACCACTACAATCATCCCTGGCTTTCCTTTCAGTAGTACGAAGGCATTAGGACAATCTTTAATTTAGTAAACAAAACAGTTAAAATACAGCAGCAACTAAAAATAAATCACTGCTTTGATTGGAAAGACAGCAGCTATGACACTACATATACTGACTAGTAATGCCTCTATACTCATATTGTAGCACAGACCTCTCCACTGTTTTATAGACTGATTGATTCCAGCAACCTAAACTGCAGAATTATGAACTGATGATTTGAGAAAATACAACAATTATGAAGTAGCATCTTCATACGGATCTGCAATCTACAGAGGCTAAACATCAAGAATGATAAGTTAGAAGAGAGAATTCCCCCACTTCCTTTATTAGTTTTTCACCATTCAGAAATGTGGATAAGCCACAACAGTTAACCATAAATGTGCCAAAGCAGAGTGTTGACTTATACAAAACAAAACCTTGACAAATCAGACCTATTTGCTGTTCATTTAGCTGATTTCTAGGCAAAACTTAATAAAAACATCAACAGCATTAAGACAGCAAGTTTTCTCAAGCCAAAGCTCATTATTAATAAGCATACCCATAAATCCTCCTCTGGCAATGCTTACATACTCCTTATTTTTCTGGAAGAGAAAAGACATTTTTGGTTGAAGCAAAGATCTGTAGAATGAGTTTTGCAAGCACGGTAATGAAACGTGGGTTAATTTAATAAAAACTGTAAACTGTAGCAATATAAAAAAGAGTTAAGATTTTAAGGAGAGAATATTATGCCATTTAGCATCAATGATATGTGCAGATGCACTTCTTTCCAGCTATTAAAAATCAACAGCAATTCAGTTGTACCTGTAAGAAGTGTGCTAGCACCATGTTCATATACATATCTTCTTCTTCCCTGCCACTTCCCATGAAGCAGAGATGTTCCCCACTAGCTATGGAGCCAGACTCAATAGATTGTTTTTGTGCTTCTAATAGGGATTTTACAGATTGTGCAAATTCTGATGGGTTTTGAAGCATCTATGGAATGAACAAACAAAAAGTGCTGTTTGACACCAACATACTGTAAGACAGCTTGTGAAAAGATACAAACTTTGAAAATGGTTATAATTTGTTGAGCACAAACTGGGCAGCATCAGCACTTTACAAGACGTACACACACAAAACAGACAGCCTGCCCCAGACCTCACGTTACATAAAGAACACTGAGAATCCTCCTATTCTTCCTCACTCCACCTTGCTCTGCCCAGGAAAGAAATGCAGCTAATTGATAGTTTATTTTTGCAGACACCAAATAATAGTGGAAAAAGTCTTTGCAACTTTAATGTTGCATTAAGTTGGCAATATGGCAGAGGGACTGATTTCCACATTTATATACACTTGAGCACATGTTCAAACTTTGCAGTTCTGAAACCCTTTAAAACACCTAGGATTTCTAGGTGCCAGTAAGGTTGTCCTCGTCTTGCCTCCCCATTCAGTTTTTCCTCATTTACTTATCCAGATTTGGAAAAAAAATTACAATCAGGAGTACAAGGAGATACCTGGCATTCTTAGTACTCTCAAAAAGTTAAGGCTGTGGTCTCACGGAGGCCTATTATGCACGCAAAACCAATGAGCTGCTATATGAAAGTGATGGAGAAACAAAGATTTTTCTAAATACAGCTGAAGTTTTAACCTGCTTTTGTGGGGAAGGCATTTAATTAAATCAGTAAGGAAATCTTGATCTGTAACTGGATTTGGAGGGGGTGGGGGAGGGCTTCTCATTATCTAGCCTTTACCCTGGATGAAATGATGAAGTACAAAGTAACAAGTACACAACCAAGCCATTAGTAGGTCAAGCTGAATTTTAACTGGGGTTTTCCTACAGCCATAAATCTCACTACTTCCTCTATCTAAGACCACCTATAACTGAGATGGATTCTGAAGTGCTTTCCCCATTGCCTCCCTGTAAAGTATATTGTCTATGCTTTTGTGTATACAAGCATATAAAATGCACTGGAATTCCGTTAATGGCTTTTTGTCTGAAAAGATTATTCTCTACAGTTTTCCTAGCATTAAACTTCTAAAAACAGAGATGAACCTGGTGACGTTCATCCAGCATAGTTCATAAAGGCTAGTAACCATATCAACTGACACACACTACAAAAGTTAATTCCAATATGTAATTTAAATACATATGAACTAATCACATCCAATTTAAGAATTATCTTTACGGACTTCTTTTTCATATATTAATATGTTTTAAAACTATTTAATAATTTATAATGCTTATTTCTACTTCATTGAATATGATGTTCAATTAAGGCTAGCAGAAGAACATGCACATACCATGGGGAAAGTTTTTTCCTAAATACTTTTCGATCTAGGTTAAACCCCAGAACACTGTATCATAGAATCATTTAGGTAGGAAAAGACCCTCAAGATCATTGAGTCCAACCATGAACCTAACACTGCCAACTCTCCACCACTAAACCATCTCCCTAAGTGGCATACCTACACCCCCATGGATGGTGCCTCCACCACTCCCCTGGGCAGCCTGTTCCAGTGCTTGACAACCTTTTTGGTGAAGAATTTTTTCCTAATATCCAATCTAAACCTCCTGTGGCACAATTTGAGGCCATTTCCTCTTGTCCTATCACTTGCTGCTTGGGAGAAGAGACCAACACCCACCTCGCTACAACCTCCTTTCAGGTAGTTGTAGATAGAGAGCAATAAGGTCTCCGCTCAGCCTCCTTTTGTCTCCTACGTAATTACACTTGTGCAAATAATACTGAATAATACATCATTTTAACTAGAGAGGTAAAGATAATAGATGCAGGACTGAGCTTCTTAACCAAGAAAGGTAAAAAAAGTCTTTTATGGGGTGTATATATATAAAAATCATTCCATACAGCATCCATAGACTGCTTGAAGTAATGTAGTAGAGGGTTAATCTGGAAGTGAAGAATGCACTGAGCCAGCTGAAGCATAAGTGATTTGGGGAAAAAAGGACAGAGAAAAATATGATTGAATGTTTAGTTAGGAATCTGTAGTGAAATGGAAACTACAGCAAAATCTTTAATGAAGTAATTAGTCTGTAGCATATCTCAACCCCCAAAATAATGCACTCATATAGTACTGTGAAAATTTTCAAGGAGAAACCAAATCCTCTTCCAGACATATGCTCCTTACCAGCAGGCTGTAGTAAGAAAGGCTGGGGGAGGGGGAGAGGCAGGAAGTGCTACTTGCTAAAATTAATGACATCTTTCATTAGAAATTCTGATGCTAAAAAGAAATTTCTCCTCCAAGCAATGTCTAGTCTTTAGCCTGTATGGGTTTCCACTTCTATGCAAAGAACAAGGAAGTCTGGAATCCCAAATTCTAATGTCGTTAAGGACTAAACTTCTCAGTAAAATGATGGCTGCATCAATCTCCTTTAGAGAAGCTGACTTTTAAAAACTCATCACATAGCTAGACACTGGAGTCCACAGACTAGAGTCTAACCTAAGGATAATTTATTTTTCATGACAGACATTTCTCTTTCTAATTAATGTAGGATTCAAAAATCTGTAAAGAAACAAAAAGCATACAAACCAAATCGGAGTCTAAATGAAATGCTGTTGATAAATGCCCAGCATTGTATTGCTCTGCAGGACGACAATCAACGACAAAGAACCGTACTCCTTCCTGAAAGAGGAAGATTTTGCCTGTTACAAAATGTTAAAATCTTGCAGTTGTTGATGGGAAGTACATAATTCAATTATATTTTAATACTAATACCAATAACTACAGGAACTCCTCCTTAAAGAGGCTAACAGCCGTCAGAAAATCTTACTTCATTTGATTAATCTGAACTTCTGCAGTCACCAGACCACCAACAGTATTCTAATAGTGACTTCCCATTAATACATCATGTTGCGCATCGGTAAGTATGACCCAAGTGCAATATACACAGTGTAATTATTTCACCTCTGCTGAGAAGAAATATAGTGGGTACGAGGGCACACATCAAGAAAACATCAGAAGGGACAACTTTGAAGTGCCAATCCAACAGTCTATTACTACTCAGCATAGTACATAAAGATATCTTTGTATATCACCTACTTAAACAGGATATAAACAGATGCTTAACTTTATTTGGACTAGGGAGGTGGGGAAAAGTATGCATGATGAAACTGGGGCCTGGAAACTGCTGTAAAAAGCCAGTAGTCAATAAGAAACACTGTAATCTAGCTACACTATTATCTATATATTGGTCTTAAATACTGTAAGTGAAGTCCCTGCACCCAAGTACGTCTGCAGCTGACTACAGAAATAGCTTGAATCAATTTTTTGTTCATTTCTTTAAACCTTCCATTGACAAAAGACAAATATTTCATAATGGCATTCCTGAAGGTACTGAGTAGTGGGTTTAAAATATTCCCCTACAATAGCTACATTTGGAAATGAATTAAAATTGATGAGATATTACTTTAAGCTCCCACTCCCCAGATTCAAATTAGCTGTTTTAAGCTGCCCTGTGCTGTCGCTCTAGTTGCTACAGCACAAATGTGTTGCAGTCAGCCAACCATTTACAAGCTAGACAACTTCAAGATAAGAATACTTTTTCCTGAAATAGCAAGTATTCATCTGTGTTGTTAACACTTAAAAATATTTGTGATACACAAAATAGTAAGTGATTCTTTTCCTTTCCTATAAAATTCTTGGGGGGGGGGGGGGGGGGGGGAGGGGAGGGTGTGGGTGTGTGTGAGACTTAATTCAGTGTACTGACTCCTTGTTGCTGATTTGCTTGAAGGATCTCAGACACAGAAACCGCTAGACAGAGAGCCTGGCTCAAGTCCGTGTCATCATCTTTGAGGCCCAGCAAGCTGCTGCCAAAAAGACTGTGGTTGTCCTAATAAGGCAAGAGGGAAAAAAAAAGTTAACTGAAGCCACTGTCTTTACATGTGAAGGCTCAAAGTAAAACTATATCCACCATGTCACAAACATTAAGCCAGATAAACACATATCTTGTCCACATAGTCATCAAATTTTTGATCAGTTGAAATTTGTTGTGAAAATTATGGCAAAGCCTGAATTTCCATTATACACATACTTGTTCACCACTCTGACCATGCCAACATGATGAAATACCTCTCATTTTTGTTTTTATTCCCTGCCCCACCCCACCATCTCACATACCCACATACCTTTCTACACACAGCAGAGAAAGTACATACAAGCCAAAAGCAATGACTATCAATTACTTCTATTCCATGAATTCACTGAAGTCAGGTATCCTGAGTAAGGAAGAACTGCAAGAACAGAGCAGGTGGTGACAGCTTCATCTCTAGTAAGTGACTCTTTCCTGTTTGCTGTTGCAAGTACAGCTAGGACTGCTGTGCAGTCTACCACAATGCAATGGTGTCAGTATGGCATTTTTGCTTCACCAATTCTTACAAGAACCTGGTTTGCAAAACAAGGCCATCGTCATGAAGTGAGAATATTGCAGGGAATCTTTTCTCTAACATGTTTCACCTAACCTGCTTATCTTTCAAAGATCCTAATAGTAAATACTATCAGAGTAACAACATGAAAAAATTGTTTAAAAACACATCACGATGAAATGTTCAAAGTTACTGTCAACAGAAGCTTAGTGACCAAAAAGAAGAGAATTTCAAAATTACTTTGTTATTACCTTCCTGAACGAAGCTGGAGTTTTGCTACAGTAATATTGTGCCAAAGAGAAGAGATCTTCTATGTCCTCTAAATCGAGATTGGCTGGTGAAGTTTCTAAGAATTCTGAGATATACAAACAACATAAGTGCACCATTTTTTCAGATGTAGAAAAGAAGCACCATACATCTTTTCACATCATAAAATAACTTGGTTTTAATAAGCCATAGCACAACTGAGTTTATTGATTGAACATGAATGTTGATTCACTCTCCAGGTGGAAAGAAAAGATACAGAAAATACTCCTTATCCATAGGAAACCTATGCTATTTGCTAGAAGTTCAAACCTTCTATGCAAATTATTTTGTACCACACTCTTATGTCTGTATAGTTCTAGCTCTCAGGAGTCAGCTGCCTTTTCTAAAGAGGCCTGACCAGGGTAATCTTCTAAAACACAGTACTTAATCAGTAGTACTATTATATGTCTAGGATGGTAGAAGGGTGTAGTTCTGCAGTATACGGCAAAGGCGCAAAGCTCCAAGCGTCCTCATTTTTAAGTACTAGGAGATTATTACTTATATTGTATTAAGCCATGTTAAAAAAAATTACAAAGGCAGGTGAAATAGGCTTACAAGAAATTCAGTGTAATTTCTATAAAAGCAGAAGAGGGTAAAGGCAAACAATGAATTAGGCGCAAATCAAGTGCATACACAGATAATAATCTGGAAAATGCAACAAGTGCAATAGCTTTAAAGAAGAATTTGAAAGCTGCTGCTTTGTGCTTAGAAACATGGTGACTGTTTCAAGTACTCCAAACTGAAGTATAAAACTATGTGTGGGAGTGCTAAAAGGAAACACAAGAAAAATATGTTAGGGACAGGGCAAATGTGATTCAGCAAAGGAATAGTAAGAAAGGAATTAGTGGGTGAAGGTATTCATTAATGAGAAAAGTCACAGGTAAGTAATTAAATAATGCAGTTACTTAGTAATTAAAAATAATAATCAATGGGAATTATACTATGTGGTAAATATTTCACTAGTACTATATAAGAGAAGTACTTACTTATCATTTCTTCTTTATCTGATTCTTGTGCTAAGATAACGTCTCTGAAAACAGTAAAGTCACAGGCATAGATTAAGTCAGTAAAACCAAAATTAAACAAAAGTGGATTGAAACTGTTAGCAAGGAGTGTCCCAAACAATTAACTATACACTTACTTTGCATTGACAAGGATGATTAACATTAAGAAATAAATAAAGAATGGATCTGCTTGTTGTAGATATCCATCCCATATTGCCTGAGTGACTTCAGATGAACAGTAATATGAGAAGAGGCTTCCAAGCTAAAAATTTGGAAAACAGTGTGAGAAAAAGCAATAACCAGAAACAATCCTATCAGGATAGCATAAGATATCTAGAAGAAAATAAAAACAACAAAACTATGTTAAAGCATACATTTGCACCATGTATTGAAGGATGGTTCTATCCTCAAAAACAATTTTTATGAAAACAGTGCAGTAATGCTTCAGATTATCTGCAAATAAATACGCTAGTGTGAAGGTAAACTCAGCTGTACGTTGCCAGCCTTGCAAATTCAACCACAGACAACACAATCAAGCTGGAATACTGTTTAAGCTCATAGCCATTGCTAAATACAAATTATACCAACAAGACAATAATAACAGAACATATTTACTCAACTACCTTCACAAATAGGACTTTGAAAGGGTTCTGTAAACAACATACTTTTTATTTTTCACAGTAGAACCAAGCTAATTGAACATGGTTGCACATTAGTTTGACAACGTCACTTACTTAACATTACATCATGATGCTTTATGGCTGAGTCATTAAACATGCACAAGCAAGGGAAAAATTTTCATTACCATTTAACAAACTGTTTGCCTCTTCCCATGTTCCCATTTAAAAACACATCCTCTCTGATATGCAAGTTCAAAGAGGATAATACAAAAGGTGGGAATTTCTTTTCATACATGCCAAATAATATTTGCACCTAACCCAAATGCATACCAGCTGGCTTCACTGGGGTCTTCCCGACCTTGCAGATACATACAAATTCTGTATCATAGCTACAGCTTTCAAAAGCTCGGTACCTGTTTTTAAACACTATCATGGAATATTTCAACATTTCCTAGTACACTTTTATAACAAAAGGTGAGAAGATATATGCAATTCCGAGTCAAATGCAACTGAAGACAAAATGTCCCTGAACAACTAGGCAATGACAGGTCTCCGAATGTTCCTTATGTATTTCTACACATTAGAAATACCTCTATATAAACTAAGTTTTTGATGGATGACAAGGAATTTTAATGTAATCTCATAATGTAAAATGAGGCTTAAGAGTATTTTCTAAGACTGTACACCAGAAAACATGACACTGAGGGCTGGCAGCTACACTAGCTTACTTCCCTACCTCCTTTCAAACCGAAGATTTTTTTCTCAATCACTAAAATTTTAATAAACAACTTCAAAGAAGTTTGTATTTATTGAAGAAAATTATAGATTAAAAAAGGGAGATTCAGTAGTTAAAAAAAAAAAAAAAAGACCTGATTGTTCTTTTGAAGCTGATGAGTGGCAAAAAGCAGATTTTGAGATATGGAGGTTCTTCCTGAACACATTTTAATATTAAAATTGGCAGCAGCCTAAAAAAAATCATCTTAAAAACAGACCTCATAGTTTAATAATTCATTTCAGTCTTATTTCTTTAACTGAAAGTTATGGAGTTACAAAAAATTTTACCAAGCCAATGGGTATGAAAGAAGAGCCTTGAAGAGTTCATGGGTTATAGTGTCTTCTTTATTAGTTTACAGACCTTGCCTCTGCAAGCACTGTATCATGATTTTGTATTGCACATACTAAGTAGCACTGAAACATGAGAATTTTCCTGCTTTATGTTGTAGTCCTGCTACACAAATTTATTTTTTTTTAAAGTATTGAGGTAAGCATCTTTAGAAATAAAACTGCCAACTCGAGGCAGTTTTGAAGTTAAGGTGAGGAGGAAATGACCAATTTTTGAAGCGCTGTAAAATATACGTGCCTTAATTCCAAAAGGCATAGCACTCTGTGAGGCAGTCAAATCTATTAGCACTGAGGTTTTAAAAATTATTAGTAATTTGACTTTAAAAGACCCATTTGACTGATGTTTATCCATATCTAGAACCATACAACTGCTCCCTATACAAACTAACATCACAGCTTCTTAGACTATGGCAGTTGCTTTCCTTCTTACTTATTCCAAGTAGTTCCTAACATCGGTGGCTCAATTAACATCCAGTACAATAAAAATGTGATGTTGACAAGATCTCATACCTTACGTTAAACAACTGAAGGCAAAAAGCCCAGACTATATTAAAACATGCAATTTATTTCAATATAGGCAGTTCTAATCTCTTGTACTACTTTTCCATAAACTGACAACATGTACTTAAAATTTTAACAGAAATTTATTTTTCATTATGTTTCCCTACTTTCACTTTATTACCCAGTTGAGTGCATATGAGTCTGGAGTCATCTTCTTGGTATCAAGAAAGGAGCAGAGTTCAGGCTCATGGTACTGAAGAAGCAGTCTAAATAGATGAAACGGCCTTCCCTTCATAAAACAATCCCTAAAAAGCAGCAGCGAAAATAATCATAAACCCCCTGTAATATTCCAGTTGTCAGACATACAGTAGCAATTCTTTATTAGTTGTGATTATGTAATTTCCTATATTGCTCTTTTAATTCACAGGGACTAATCATGAAGTTGGCTTGCCTCAAGTTTAAAACAAAACACAACCCAAAAACCTCACAAACACTGAAAACACCACTAGATTAATATAGGAGGAGAACAAATGGAATACTGCCAATACTTCATGGAGTATATAAATACAGAAGTATTTAAAACAGATTCAAATATCAAAACAAAGCTAGCATGGCATCAATGTTGTTAACTAAAAATAGAATTAAAGAAATGTAAATAATTCTAACATGGCAGCCAAAGGAGTTTTAAGAGATGCTTATTTCATACATGACTAATAATTAAATGTAAATTCATCAAGCAGGAAATAAAAAAGTATTTAAAATTAAGAAAAAAAAAAAATCAAAACTTCCCTCATCTAAAATACCCTATGATGGTGTTCTTCCCCCAACCCCGCTTCCTTCGGCTTGCTAGAGATGCTCTTTCAAAAAAAAAAAATAATCCAAGATATAATATTGTCCAACAGATTATGCTGTACATTTCCCTCACCTGTTGTCAGTATGTCAATATCTTGTTAGAATAAATTTCTAATAAATATTTCATGATAGTTACAAAACATGAGAAAATGTGAATAAAAAATGTAAGATTTAAAAAACAAAAATAGCAAAAAGTTGAAAATGGAAGTTTTATCTAACAATAATGATGGTCAATAATGATGGTCCTGCAGTCAAATGTCAAATCGAGATCAAATTGACATTGATTAAAACACCACCTAGGCTCTTACAGAGAAGGTCAAATACTGGACACTCTGAAAGCCTTGTGTGGCTGAAAGAACATGAGTTACGTGACCATAATGCCACTATCCCCAAACAGTTCACAGAGCCAAACAGTATTTTACATCAGAAACGGACACAAGCTGAGTCAAGTGACAGGATGGGTAAATGTTGCCACACCACCAAACATGCACTATTCATATTATGGGCACGTATCCAGTAACTGGGCCAGAATCTCCCCTCCAGAGAACCAGACTAAGATCTTTAATTATAGACTATCTGTATATTATTTCACAAGGTCTTAATCAGAAGACCCCGTAGACTCGCTGGAGTGTCATGGTGCTACTCCAACACAAATAAAAGTAATTTTAGTGAGAGCACCTATGTAACAGCATGAAAAGCTCAATTTCATATTTTTTTAATTTAAAAAAATTAACAACTTCAAAAAAGAAAAATAATTTAAACCCCAGCTCAGCAGAATATAGGAAAAATATAAACTACTTTTAAAGAGATTTTGAGACTTAATTAGTGCTTATGAAGTATTTTGAAGTGACAGGGATAGAAGCATTTTAGATATCAAATATGCTAGTAAAGGAAAGAAATAATGCTTTTACATAACATATGTTATGTGAATTAGTTCCTAAACAAGTATTTTTGATATTGCGTGAAATGACAGTTGTTCTTTAAGGCACATCAAGTCTATATCAGCCACATGCTAACTCCTTGCATCTTAAACCAACTCAATCATCTCCTGGACTTCAAATCAACAGGTTCTGAAAGATGGTTCCATTTATTATTACATGAAGGAATCTGACAACTTTGCTACAAACAGTGCTACTCTAGCTGAAACCAACATGCGCGTCCTTTCAGAAAATACTTTTAATGCCAATAAAAATAGTACACAGGCAAAAGAAAGAGTTTTACCTTGGAATGAATTTATTCATGATAGCATAAAAGCAGTTGTACAAATCACTGCGTGGCAAATGCAGGTGCACCAGGGGTTTGAGTAGATATATCCAGCCCAGGCAAGAACTGTATTTAACATTGCGTGATTTACAATAAAAAGTAATAACAGACTCAATATCCAGAAGTAATCCTGCCTTCTCCTCCGCTGGCACTGACAACTGGTCTGAAACAGGTACAGCAATATAAAACATATTAATGGCATTCAAAGAAATTGAATGAGAGTACTTCACAGCACAATTGCACCGACAGGGACTGCTGGGGAAAAAAAAAAGGCAACGAAAACAGATAAACAAAAAACTAGCAACTTGGATTAAGTGCTTACAGAAAGGTATACAAAAAGGCATCAAAATACAAGTGATTTTATAACACCAGTAGGATAAGGCATTTAAATATTTAAACGCCACAACAACAGGATTAAAGAAGTTTGTGTTTTCCAGGAACTATATGAAACGAAGAGGTAGATTCTTCTAATGCACAGAATGTCCCTCTTCTATTCCTATTTGATGTTCTCAGCATATAACTTATGCTCAACTCTAAAACAAGCTCATTTGAATTTCAACAGAGCAATCCACAATGCATACCTCCAATTCCTCAAAAGCCCACTAACATGCAAATTTATGAAAATCTGTAGTTTGAAATCAGCTAGCTTAGACTTAAGTTTTAGTATTAAACATATAGATCATATTTTTAATCTTCACTTCAAAGTAATTTTCCCAACACTAGTTTATATTTGGCATTGTCAGGGTAACTATAAAAGGAGAAATTACTTGATTACTTACAACTATACCTGGCTTTTAAATTAGATTAGGTACTGTTGCTAATCAGAAGATACACTACCCATGAACATAAAGTCTTTTACATAAATGTCCCCTATCTAACAACAGACTCATTGTAAATACATAATTTGTATTGTTGCATTTGGATGAATATTGGCACAAAAATTTGGTACAAAACCAGTTCTATAATTAAGGTAGGAAGCTAAACACTTGTTAAATACTGTTATTACTGACTTTGATACGTACACAAAGCTTAGGTTTTCATTAGTTCCAAAGCATCTTTCTGCATAGACTCTTACTTAAAAGGCTGACAACACTTCAGAAGTAGTACTGGCATCCACCTTGCTTGAGGCAATGAATCCAAGACATACTGAAATATGTCAACATCATACCCCAATTTATGCCTTCCTCTATGTGATGAAATAACTACTTAGCTTACTTACAGTTAAATATACTGGTGTTTATTATACAGATTGTAGTGAAACCAGACTTTTCTGTCAGTTCATACAATTTTCACCTTAATATTAAACACCTCTTTACATTTTTAATGAAAATCTAATATTAAATACACTTACATATTTCAGAAATAAATTTGTTCTAATCCACTTAGATTATGTCAATTTTACTATAGCTAAACTGACTTACAGTAAAAGAAGGAATGACTATGTTATGTCCCAGACGGGGGAAGGAGATGCCTACATTCTACCTTAATGCAGTGGCATTAGATTTCTGGTGAACATTTTCCCCCCTCAATTACAAGAAACCCATGAGTCTCATTACTGTTAATAAAAGTTTTTCTTACTGAAGTCTTTAATACTTTCCCATCAAAATGGGACAGTATTTGGCATTTGCTTTCCTCTACCTCTAAGGAAAATAAAATAGTACATAAAATTCAAATGCCATCTTTAAATTTGGAGACTATTTGCTTTGCTAAAACATTGAAACAGAGAGATTTAATCCAATCCAAAACTGAAATTTCTATATAACCTTCATTCTGAACTAACTTCACATTTATTACTTTAATCAGTTTAATACTGCTATGTATTACAAAATATTTGCAATAAAGACAAAAGGAGAACTAACAGACATTAAAGTGCTTGATTTTGTATGTCATGAATACCAATTGGGAAGTTTTGCCATCTTCCAGAGAAGACACTGTGATTAAATAACACAGTGGCATTTTTTCCCCCCGTTTCCTTTCCGGGACAGAAAGGAAGGAAAATAAGTCCTACTAGATTCTAGAGCTAGAAAACGTAGAACTGCATTTTTTTAAGTAGTAGGTATGTGTGTATGCATGAACGTATATGTGCAATAACTCCATTCTCTGCCCTAACTTTCAACTGTTTAAGAAAAAATTAAAGCATGACAGGTAATGAAACAGAAGATTCTCTTATTGATGCCATAGGAAGAAGTATCCTAATTTATGAATCAGCACTGAGTCCATCACCTGATTATTGATACTAACACTGTTACATGGTGCCAGGGATTTGGCCATTTTTGTGATGAGTTTCCAGTCACATCTTGTGGCAGCTGCTTACTGACATACTGGAATATTATTTCCAATGTCCTGGCAGCACCTTGCTTTCACAAACACAACCTTTCATTTTTGCTGAAAACACTATTAAAAATAATACCTTTCAAAAAAAAGTCTTTGAAGTCCAAAATGTTTAATATATTTCTTCCCTTAGAGGTTATATGCATTTTGATGGTACAGCAGCTTTTCAGAGTAAGTACTAGTCATTAGACAACTAAAAACTTGAATGATGCTATAGAAAGAGCATCTGGTTTAAAAGATGGAGCTCGGAAAAACCAAAAAAAGTAAATTTTTTTCAACTCCTGGAGCTTACTTCCCATTCAGCTCTGATCATGCAAACTATCACTTACAAGCTAACACTTTAAACTACCATGACGTCACCCACCTCAGAGTCAGAGTACAGATAAGGCTCTACTGTTTTCTTACAAGTTCTTTCTGATTTTCTCTGCCCTCTCATCTTCCTCCTCAAAACTTCCTCCAAAATGTAAACATCATTAAGGTTACTTAATTCAAATAGCAAAGCCCTAATACAACTGAGAGTACAGAAGTTTTCACTTCGGTGATCTAAATGTAACTGAACTTACCAATCAGCTCTTGGCAATCCTTATTAATTATACTCTGTTCTGGTAGGTCTAGAGAGCCATCCCAGGATGCTAGGCTGTCCCCCTTTCCCACAACATTAAGTGCAATCTGAAATCAGAAAAAGAAAACCCTCTAAGCATTTTAGTATCCTTTTGTAGTTACCCAATTATTAAACTTAATTAAGAGGAATATCCTAAAACTGAATCAACATACATGCTTTTTAAAATTCCAGTCCTACATCTCTTTTGTATAGATACCTGGTAATTAAATAATTTACCCTAAGTCAAACACAACTGCAAGTATTTCCGGCTTCTTCATTTAAGCTCGTATTTACCTTCCAGACTTTGGCCCTCAGATCAGCAGGCAATTGCCTTCCTTGAATGATGTTTCTCACAGTTTCAAGATCACAGCCTCCTTCTTCCAGAGCGTCTGCAAGATCTTTTTCCCTACAATAATGATACGTAATGTGTTCATTAAAAATGCATTATACAATATTTTGCGTTGCTTATCTATTACACAGATGTAGACTGGAGGCTACTATCAGGCAAAACCCACACATATAAAGATATGTTAGAAGACAATTTGCCAATTACTGAAAATAAATACTTGCAAAATGTTATTTATTCCTTCACTTTTAAGGCTGCTTGTTCAAGTTCTAATTCCATTCAATTTACATAAGAGAAAAAAAATAAGTCCCGAGTATTTGTTTGCTTTCATGAACTGACAATGTTGCAAAATATATCCTAAGACTGCAAATTTAGTTGTAATTTACAACTTAAGAGATACACGGCAAGTTTTCATACACACGCAACGCGTTCAAAGCAAACACTACACCTAAATTAGATGGCAGAGTTCCTTTGAATAAAGTATGACATGACCTGGAAAACAGAAAACTTATTTCAAAGGTTTAGTGCAGTCAGCTTTTAACCTCATCTTTCCCTGAAATGGGAAAGGACTTTTTAGTCAAACTCAGGTTATAAAGTCCTAGTACCACAAGTGTAGACATGTGCACAAGACTGAATTAAAACATATAAAAATGTTAATAATAAATAGTGTAGAAAGTAGCAAAATACACAAATTCAGAAGGCAGTCAAACAGTGATAGTTTGCCAGAGTACAAAAGTTCATAAGCATTATAAGTAAGAAGCTACATATTGAGAAATTATTACTTTACAGTCTCTCTGATAACTTCTGCAAACTGTTTCAATGGTTCCATGCTGTAAACAATGAGAGAATCACATCTGATGATTTCAGGAATTTCAGTATTACGTAGCACAACAGTAGCAAAACGCCAGGTTCACTGGAAAAATAGCAATGGCAGTGATACACAGGTCCCGTAGGCAAATCTTCCCCCTTACTGTATACTTTTAACTGTTCTCTACTAGTTCTGACGTATGCCTTAAGAAAGGCTTTGCTTCATATACCTGAGGAGCTCAACACACAGCTGGGAGGCTTTTAGCCAGAGCAAAACATAGAATCTGATTGTTTATTCAGGACAAATATTCAAGTATGAAGAGGCATTGCTTGTGAACAACGCATCTATTTATACACGTGTAAGAACAAATGTTAAAGTGTTACCAGTACAATTCTCAATTAATCCACATATTACATACTATGCAGTCAGTTCCAAATATCCATGGAAAAAGAAAGTCAGTTGTTGAGTGCTGTCTGCTTCTTTAATTTGCGTATATCCACAACTAATTCCTTGATATAAAGCTGCTCAATTTTGGTCTTATACACAAATTTCTGATTTTCTAAGTATCACCCTTTTTGATAAACAGATTAAAATCTCAATCTTGTAAGCATGTACACACACGTGTAACAATAAGCAATAAGCTAGCCTTAGTTAAGACTTCTCAAAAGTATTTACAAGTTTGCAGAGTAAGCATTTTCCTTGCATTGTATCACCCAGTTTCTTTGCCAGTATTTTTGGTAGCACTTTAAATCATATTTCAAATATATACTGGGGCACAACTAATAGATTGTTTTCTTTGAGTAATTTTGCAAGTGTGCATGAAAGAAAACACAGTTTACAGAGATTGACTTGCCTTGTTTTCTTATTTTTCACTATTAAAGAAAAAATCCCAAAGCCCACTTATTACAGAACTACAGGCTGCATGGGTGAATAACCCCTTCCTGAGACAGAAACGTGGTGGAAAAAATACACAAGCATACTTGCATATCTGTCACCTATCCTGTTGTCCTACTGCGCACAAAACAATCAACGCTGGAAAAATAAAAACCACCAAATCGGTTCACCCTGAATAAAGATCAAGTGTTTCCAGGACATTTGCACAGAGACCAAGCACTCAGCGGAACTGCATGAAATCTGGGATGATCTAACTTCAACAGAAGCCAACATCAAACATCAGCTGAAGACAGTTAGATGCTCTTAGATACACTGTGGTTTCTGTGCACACTAAGTATGACAGACATGAGAGCAACAGCTAGGCCTTGAATTATAGCACACAAAATACAATTAGCTGCTACAAATATTATCCAAGTATTAAATAGGCACGTGTAGAAATAAATGCAACAGCTGCATACACGTTGTATTTCAGGTGGAAAGGTTGTAAATTGCAATACTGAAGTTTGGTTTCTATGTCCTCCAAATAATTATTTGAGGGGAAAAAAAAAAAGTAATGTAACATATGTGAAACAACACCTAAAACCACATCTATGCAAATTATAAAAACACACATGGCAAAGAATATTTCACAGACCCACGAGTACTAACTCTATCAGTCACTTGTACTTAATACTCACAGCTTAAAAAGCTGTGAACGGGTTAACATCAAGATCAACTTCAACATGTTAGCTGCAAATGTGTGCTTCCTCTGTTTGTCTGATAATATATTACTGTTTGCAAAAACCTTCATAAGTACTGTCATCTGCACTTCGTACACTGTGAAGATGACAGACAAATGCTACATTCACTATTTTTCTTTAAAAAGTAAGAATCTGATACACCCATCTCCCATACTGAGTTAAATGAAATAACAGTGAAGGGGGAAGACTCTGTTATTCTCTTGATGGAGGGAAAAAATAGCTAATTAAATCATAAACTCCCAAGACTGTTCATAGGCTAGAAGTAAGGACTCAAAGATTAAGAAAAATTATTTTCTAATACGTATTCTATTCACGCTATCTTGCAAAGTGATTTTGATACTTTAACACACGTCCACTGGCTGTGTTTTACTTTATTTCAGTCTGCACTGTGAATGTTCCAGCAAACTGCTAGCAATCTGGACCCTTGTCTTTCATGAGTGAAGATCAGCTAGGAAGCACAATGTTGCTGTAAGCGTATCTGGAGTCAATCTCCATACTTGCAGAAGGATCTCTGAAATTCATGCCAGTCCAGTGACATATTATAATCAATAGGTAACAACGTTCGCAGACATTCAACATGGTTTGTTTTTTTTTAAAGCCAAAGCAATTAAGATCTGAGAGCGAGCTGGAGGCAATTAAAAAAAAAAAATTGATCAACTGTTGGGACTTCAGCTTCACTTTTTAAAGAACTATTTATTTATTTATATATAGCTCTGAGGTAGTTGGCAATAATCACTTATAAATACTAACGAAGAGGTGAAGAAATTGTGGTGGGGCTGTGAACAGCAGGGAAAAGATTGTAGGAAGTGTTTTGATAAGCTACAGATACGTAGGAAAAGATGTACAGTATTAAGAAAACTATAAGCAATCAGTAGATTACCGTGCCTGGAATGTATCTGCTAAAGTCACTATGTCTGCTCATTTGTTATTAGGAAAGACAGATCCCTTTGAACTGCTTCTTCCAAGTCAAACTGCATTTTTTGAAAGAAAGGCTTCAAAAGTTTGAAGCTTTAATTTGTGATGGGAACATTTCTAATACTAATATTTTATTTTCAGAAGCCAACAGGTATCATCTACACATACCAAATTCATTATTCAAAATGCACCTATCAGTCCTCACAAGATCACTCTTCTTCCAGCTATACTGAATCTACTACTACACACCTGCCTGTTAAAAGTATTACTCAGTGGCCTAAAAGAGGGTTAAAACACATACTCCCACTTAGACTATACCACTTACCAAAGCGCTTCCTATATTCTGACCACCGATCTGATGTTGGCGTAATGCTTGAACAGCTTCTTTGATTATTTTCTTCCACACTCCTCCAGAAACACACCCATCAGAGCTCTAGCAGGCCGCCACCACTTTCAGCGTAAGAAGCAGTATTTCTTAAACATCTTTACAAATCATTCCTGTTTTCCCTAAATCAGAAGCAAGGCTGCTACCAGCTGAACCCTTGCCAAGAGTATCATCAATTTTAGTTTCTACAAAGTCGTCATCTCCTAGGACATGACACACATCTAGTCTGCAAGTTTTTGTGTATTTCTGATAATCGTAGCATGCAAAGAAAAAGACAGGCACATACATCACAATTATGAGGCTGCCTATACATATCCAGGTTAGTGCCAGATGGCACTACTTTATTCTAATATATTTTTATTACTTTTGTTACTAAGAAGGCATTTTAACCAAAGTACGTTCTAAGCAAAGTACTTTACTTGAAAAAGCTCACAATATCATACAGGTTTATATCACGCAGTAATTGGAAACAAGCTTTACTTCAAGGAAAACTGGGCAAGTGAATAGTGCTCATGAAAATTTCCTAAGTCAACAGCTAATATAAATTTATTTCTAGAATCATCATTCTGCCTTCCCGCAGCAGAGAACATCGCTTCCCTCTACAGAAAACTACCTATATAAAAGCTTCTTCCTGTCCCCCCGAAATATGGTTTTATATAATCTAGCTACTCTAGTTCCTACTTTTAATTTACGATTCTTTGACTCCCAGAAAAAAGCCTCAACAAGAGCTATATTAAACAGAAAGTAATAAGGAGTGTTTGTTCTCTATTGAAAACAAAGAAACAAAAATCAATCTCTCACATTTACTTCAAAATATCTATTGTATTCAGAACACCATTGAATATTGTTTTTTCTCCCAATGGAATTCTGGAGAAAAATGTTAATTCCCTGATATTTTTACCTGCATTTTTTCCTCAAGTGTGTTAACCTTGCAGTTCACTGCAAAGGTTTTTTTCCTTCGTGTGCATCCAGAAGAAATAGCGTGGCTACAAGCACTAATAAGCCAGATTCTGAGCACAGAAAAAATATATATGTACTAGTTTTGTCACCCTGTTGTATGAAACAGCTGGAATCTATTTTGGGACCCATAAGATGAATGATTTCAATGCAAAGTTAAATGCACAGGAACAATTCCATCTGTGGTTACAGTTATATTTAGCTAGTTCAGGTCTTAACTTACTAAGTATAGATCTTAAAATAAAAAATACTACTTGATGAAGTTCCCCGAAGGTTGAGTATTTAACAAACATCTGCAAAAAGGTTTTAGAAATTAATTCGTAACTGTTTATATCTTTATCTGTTTGAGAACCTGAACATGAAAAATGAAGTCCAGATCATTTATTTCCTTGATAAATGAGGAAAGAAAAACCTGTAACTTCCAATTACAAGCATTTTAACTAAACAGTCCAGCTTGTTTCTGCCTACACACTCTATTGACTTGGTGCATTTTATTGACTAAAATTATAGTTAAAATAATCAAAGAAGCAGACAAAAAAAATTTAAGATTTTACAGCACAGCTTGAAAGTAGTCTGCCTGCCTTCGTATTTCACAGCATTCTTAGCTTTGGACACAGATCTGTCTTCCAGCATAAAATACTGCTGGCAATTTCTCAAATTAATTTTTGAGAATATGCCAAATAGCTAAAAGAAATATTTAATAAACAAGATCTGACAGATTTTCTCATTTCAGAATGAAAACTGTTGATAAACTTCCTGTATTTACTAGAGAAAAAGCTGACAACCTCATCTTTCAAAAACTTTCTCCCCACAACTTAGTGTATAGTGTTGGGATTTTTTTTTAAGCTTGCATTGTACAGTGGTAAATTTCCCTGGTTTTTGTTAAACAAAACACCAAGCAGTCAATACAGATGTTGAGGGGTTTAACTCCTCATTAGTTTGTGTCTCCTACCCAAATCACTTATACCAGCACTGCACATTGAGGTGACACAGGGGGAAAAAAAAAGGGGCATTTTATGTTAATAAGCATGTCTAGGTTCTACATACTCAAGGTGCTATCACAGTCTCTGAACACAAAATTACATCTGCCTTTGAATCCCCCTAAGGAACTGAATAGAGGACAAGGAACCAGCACTGACTGTTTTGTTCCCAGAGTTCAGGTGTATATATACATCATTTTATGTTTCGCCCTGATCTTTTTTAAGCATGAAATGTTATTGCACAATCCTATATACTTCAAAACTATGATAAGGTAGGAATTTACACCAAAAAGCTCATTCAAAAGATACATATTATACTTAGAAAAACAACAACTGCTCAACAGCATTCAGATACGTATACATGACAACAGTTTAAATCAATAAACAGAAAAGGAAATATTTCACTGAAACTGGCTTTAAGAAAAACAAACCACAACAAAAAAACCAAAACGCAACAAAACCAAAAAGCCATGTGAATTTTCTAAACAAGCAATAAAGAATACAACTTTATGTTATTCACAGGGTACAGCTCTAGTAACAGGATATATTCTGCCATATTAATGTAGCATTTAAGCATAAGCCTCCTGAACTCCTCCTATAAAGCCTTACAAAATCTCTTCTAACAATTGCTGTCAAGATTGCCTTTTCTAGTAGTACCAGCATATCAAATTTCCTATAGTTAGATTTTGAAGCTGCCAGTCAGAATGACACAAATGCTGGCTGCACCTTGAATATGTCTGGAAACCACACTTGTGCTTCGTTCTTAACCAGGAATGTTGTGATCTGTGAGACTGTAATAGTCTTTCAACACTAGTAATGAAAGAGGTTTGAAATATTTAGTCAGCTATATTACAACATGGTTCTTATTCCACATCCAGGGTTATATTTCAAAGTGTCAAGACGGCACCACCAATGAGCCTGTCCTTAACTTTGTAATTATATGTCCCAACAGTCAGGCCTGTATTTAGAAATAATGCTTATGCAGTACTGTACCTATAGAAAGGACTTCATAAATTTCGAAGGTGTAACTAAAAGCAAAAAAAAAAAAAGGCTAAAAACCTACAGCAATTCATTTGCATTTGCTAGTAAATGATACTTTTCTGTTTTATCCAAGAGCTGTGTTTACAGAACCCACCTAGAGAAAGAACATGTACCAGCTACACCTGCATGTGTGTCAATTCTGGCTTCTATACAGTGAGATAAATAAGTGCAAAGAAAGCTAGGCATAGTTAGCAAGAAACTTGGAATCTGCCGCATAAAATAAAGCCTAGAAGCAAAAACATCAGATCGGAAATTATTGTAAAAAGGAGGTCTGTAATTGTTTGAAAAGCATGTACGTGGAAAGGTCAAAAAGCAATGCTGTGGCCCAGAAGCACAGAAAGAAATCACATGCAATGCAGAACCTCAAAGAGAAAAACAAAGTGAAGACACACAGGAATAGACAAGAGGTGCAGTAAGAATAGCTTCAATGTTTAAACGCAATGTTCATTTAAGCCTCAGCAGTCTTAAGTGAATACGCATGCAACAAATACTAAAGCCACATCACTGTTACCATCGAAATGATCCTATACACGCTCCAGAAACAATCTCTATTCTTGTCCTAGAGGTTCAACGTAAAATCCATTATAAGTAATAGCTGCACTAGAGGAGGGCGGTGAACAAAATCATTCAGAAAACAAGCCAGGACCTGTTGTTGCCACCTGTGCTTGATCAGGTAGGCAGAGAGAGGGGAAGCTGAAGTGAACAAAGCAACTCCACTCCAGGCAGACAGGCGCACACATCCAGCAGCTCCTACCGCATTTGAAAGCTGCCATTTTAAACTGGAGCAACCGCCTCGCTCCGGGCTGGGCACGGCCCCCGTCTCGCCCGTTCAGACGACGGCGCTTCCCGTTTCGGGGCACGGGAGCTGCCGAACGCCCGGAGGCGTTTGCCCCGAAGGTTCGCCCCGGCCTCCCACCCCGCTGGGGCCTGCCAGGTGGGTGGGGGGTCGGAGGGGTGCCGCCCCCACCATGGGGAGCTCCTTCAGCCACCCTGCCCCCGCCGAGGGCTCCGCGGCGGCGACGGGGCCATGGGCGCCCCCGCCCCCGCTCCACGCGCGAGGGGCAGCCTCAGCCTCACAGCCTGAGTGCGGCGGGTCCCGGGAGGAGGAGGCGTGGTAGGGAATCGCCCTCTCTCGTCCACCGCCCTCCCTGCAGAGGGGAGGACACCGACACCCTCGTAACTTACCAGCTGCTCGGTGGCGGCGTCGCCTCTTCCCCTTCCGCCATAGCTGTTGACGTGCCTCCCCGTCGAGCCGTAAAGCGCGGTCGGGTGGTGGTTTGTTTTGCCACCCCCCCCCCCGACACCTCTCCCCACCACGCACCGGCTCTCGTCCCCGCCTCTCCCGTACTGTCGTGAAGCGAGGGCGCCCGCCGCAAAGCGTGGAAGCCTGGCAAGGGAGAAGATGGGGTGTGCCCGCGTGAGGAGAAGAGGCGGGAGCGAGGGCGAGGTGGGCCGTCGCCTCAGGCAGCGCCGGGCTCGCTGCGGGGAAGCGGGGCGCGAGGGGAGCGAGCGGGTCCTCGGTAGTGACTGGGGGGAGGCCGCGGTTACAGCTCCCCTCCCCAAGCAGAACCCTGTTCGTAAGGGCTAAAAATCATCTGGTAGCGTTCATTGGCAACGCTACAGACGGAACAACGATAAAGCTCTCGATCATGCATGTTCTTTACCCGCGTACACCCTCAAAGGGAAAAAAAAAACCAGTACACTGCTATGTAAGTTAAGAAAAATGGTTCAAGTAACTTATACATGGAATAACAGTGCCACCTCATGATAAATTCACGTCCTTACGCTTGTCGGCTTGCTCCGGGGTGTGCGGCGGTACGCAGGCGCTCAGGGTTTAGGCAGGGCTGCTCCTGTGGAGAAAAGACAGGCGCTCGCTGGTCTGTGTGCGGAGCCGGCTCCCGAAGGGCCACGGGCGGCCCTTCAAAGGAGGCTCGCAGTGTTTTCCCGTATGTATTTGTTTCTCAGAAAAGATTATGTAAGTAATCTCAATCGAGAAAGTAGGTATCTTATAGCATTAAACCAGATTCAGGCAGTTGAAAAAGAAGACTATTTTGAAGGAGAGGGTAATATTTTAAAGCCCTTTACTCTTTTTTTTCCGCTTCATCGATACTTTTCGCTTAAAAAACTAAAACAAAACAAACTGACGCATCTTAAGCACCTACTTTTATTACTTAGGAAAAAGTATTGCAAAATGTTCCCGAGGCATCATTTTCCTTCTGGAAACGGGAAAAGACACACACGCCCCCAGTCACACCCACCCCGCCCCGGTCCCCTCAGCGGCCCCGCCTCTCCGCCGGGAGAGCCGTTCCAGTGCGCAGGCGCGGCCCCGGGGGGCGGAGCCAGGCGCGGGCCGCGCGCCCCGCTCCGCCCCGCCCCGCCCTCCCCGCGTGGCGGCAGCGGCAGCAGCGGCATGGGGGACACGCTGGAGGAGCCGTGGTGGGAGACTCCGTCCGGGGCAGGCAGCAGTCCAGGTATTCCTCTCCTGGAGCTCGCTTCTCGCACTAGGCTTGAGACAGTGTTCCTCAGGGCCGGCCCCCTCCTCCCCGGCCTTCCTTCTTCCTTTTCGGTTTTTTTTTCCACTTCCCCCCCTTCCTTCAGCCCCTCAGCTTTCCCTTCCTCGGTCTTAATTAACTTCTGGTTTTCCCTCTCACTCGGGTTGTTTGTTTTTTTTTTTCCCCCTTCCTGTGCTTTCTTTTCCCTGCTCGCTGCCGATGGTGGTTTTTGTTTGTAAACAAAATCTCCGCAGCCAGGTGAGGTCTCATCTCTGACCCTTCAGACCCGGGATAGTTAGAGGGTGAAATGTCAAACGAAAACATCAGTACTTAAGTGACAACAGGAACCCACTTCACAAAAATACGTTTAATCGGGTTTTAAAAAACGGGGCTGAGGGGCGGGGACAGAGAAAACCGCTTGCTCAGCTGTCCCCTGCCTTCATTTAGCTTTTACACTGTGTTTTCTTCCAAACCGAGTTTCTGTGATGAAAAGATGTTGCATAATGTGTGTTGGTTGCCGTTACCGACCTGAGGTTACTTACGGTTCTGGAAGGCCTTGGAAACAGTAAATCCATAGTAGGATTTGGAGAGAAAAATATCTGTGGTACTTGAAAAGCATCACCCGTGTGGTCACTGAGGTGTCTCACATCACCGTTGCCATGTGCTGTTGTAAAAGGTCCGGAGTTAAACAGTTTTTCTCTAGCCATTGCTCTTTGGAGTATGGTAGTATTGCTGATTTGTACCTTTTCCTGGCGATTATAATATCTGCCTCCTATACCTGGCTTTTTTCAGTTTATCTTAAAGCACTTTACAGCCTGTGATTGCATCTGTAATATTGAGATTTAATGTGGAAATTTAGGTAGGTCTAGGCAACTAAAATGACTTTAAGACTTTACAGTGCCCTATTTTATTGATTTTTTTTTTTTAAATTTGATTTTTAATTTGATTTTTTTAATATAATATTGGTAAGAGTTGGGAGTTATTGGTCATTATCTACACCTCTGGGAAGACTCCAAATCTTCCATTGTCTTGACAATGGTTGCTTATTTCCTGTGGAAAGGTACTTGGAGAATACTTTGAGAGGGAGCAGTGTAAAAATTTTATATATGTCATAAAGAGGGGTCACTAGCCCTAATAAGGCTTCTGAGCATTCCGTTTTTATTTTTAGTCTCATGTAGGTTCCTTAATCAGTTCCAGTTCCCATGTTAAATGCTCTTTATTAGGAATTTTTCTTTCAGGAGTCCTAATTGTCTTAAGAGCCTACCTGCACATTCTGCCAAACAGAGGTTTCATTTGGCGTGGGTGGTAAACTGATTTTTATAATATTGACAGCTTTCCTTTAGAAACTGGATGCAAAGCAGGACTTGGATGATAAACTTCTGACATGGATAAACCATCCAACTTTGAGATGAGACTGTGAATTGCAACTCTTCCAGTTACATAAAATTCCTTCAGGTTTTTGTAATTGTATAAAATAATTTGGGTGGGAAGGAACCTCTGGAGGTGTCTAATCCAGCCCTGTGTTAAAAGCACTCTATTCACCTTACTCGAAGAACATTCTTTGAATGTGTTACTAGCAATGATTACAGGTGAGTGTTGTGCAAACCATGTACTCTCCTGTTCATATCCCACCTTTGTAAACTTGTTGGCAGGTTCCTTATGCGGAGCTGGTTGTATTAAGTTGACACAAGCCGTCAGTAAAGAAGAGCGTCTGTTACTTTTATTTTGTGTAGCTATTTTTCACATACAACAGAAGTAAAAACCAAAGGCTAGTTTGTATTCTGTCTTATGGATACTGTAAAATGCTTTAAAATCAGTTGGCGTGAAAAGGGGAAATCAGGCTTTACAATGTAAGCAGCAATACAAGAAAGTAATTGCCTGTTACGCGAGCACTTTTGACAGACTTGAGCAAGTTTATTTCCATGAAACATCTAGTTTTGTTAAAAAAATTTACTTCATTTGCTGACCTATTAAAAAAAAAGCATCTCTGCCACAGCTGTAGATGCAAAGCAGAAGAATTAAAAATGTACTTTTTAAATGCTGATCTTTTGCCAAGTCCTTTAAGACTAGCTCTAGAATAAGTCCTGACCAATGGAATATTCCTCCTAATAACTCAGCCCTCAAAAGTGATTTAGATTTTAGCAACTTGTAGTTAGAAGAGGCTACTTTTAAGATGAAGTGTATGAAAGATGTTCAGACTCATTTAAAGGGTATGAAAACACAAAATATATATCCTAGTATATGGATATAAAAGTTATTCTTAATTTGCTTTTGGCCACATCTTTGGAAATCATTATTTTATAATCCATATTAAAGATTAAAGGTAGTTACTGTCACTTTGAGACATGAATGTTTACCCTGCTGCAGGTGGTTTATAGATGTTAAAAACAAAAACAAACTCAACAAAAAAAACCCTGAAGGGATTAGCCATCTATTTCCCTTGTCACGTGACACAAACTAAAGATTCTTGCCCAATAACCTTTTCAGCAAACCTTTAACTTTCAGAGGAGATTTGTGGAGAGAGGGATTAGGGATTATTGTCTATTTATCAGTGTTGTTTAGTGTTACGTATGTCCCGGGTCATTTAAGTGCGGGGCTTCCTTCCCTCCCTTTTCCAGTTCATGTTGCAACTATGTCTGGTCTTGAATATGACTTTTGTATTGCATTCAGAACTATAAGGGAGAGGATAAGGAATACAAAGGAATTTGTTTAGTACTGGTGAAATACCCCAACTTTTTCCTCTTCTCTCCATGAACAGGAAGAGCCCTCCTTGCAGCACTGTAAATGTCTGTATCTTGCCTGTAGCCAGCATGCCACATCTCCCAAGCAATTTGAGGGAGGATGGACGTCTGTTTTTCAGAAATTCTTCCAGTTTCCTCCCTTTATGTTACCACTCCTTGCCTTTCATTCTCGATGCTTTCTTTGTCTCCCTTAATCCCGTAAGAGTAGTATCCCCGTTTGTCAGTTTGTTTAGGTCCTTAAGTAAGAGCCTACGTGGGCCGTGTCCCTCATGCATAGAAATGAATTGTGTCGTCCCAAGACAGGAGCAAAAGACAGGGAAACTCTTCTATGTCGACAGTACAAATAGTTGAGAAGTATAATATAGATTACTGAAGGTTATTGAAGTGGATTGAAAGTACTTGTGGGGTCCTTTGTGGGCTCTAAAGCAAAGAATGCTATTGCAGGAATTAATTTATTTTGTCAAAGTTTTTCTTTTCTTTCTGTGGATTGGCAATAAAGGGTGCCAAGCAGTATCAATTTGTAATGTTATTTGCAGCTACTGAGAAGTGGACTGTTTGTTGTCACACATTCAGCGGGAGTTTTGTTGCTTGATAGGAGCTGAGATCTGTTGGCAGACCTGTGTATGGAGAGGTTTGTACCTTTTTTGTTTTTTTTGCTCATCCTTAAGTTACTGTCCCTTCTGATGAAGCTTGTTCTTGTACTGAAGATTTCTTTGATAAGCATGCCAAGTTGACAGCAGCTTTTTGAAATGTGTGTTTCTTCACATTTACATGTACTCATTCTGCAAGTTGTAGAACGTATAATGGTGTGCTTCTGTGTAGTTTATTTGGATCTGAGCATACAAGACGTGGAGCCCTAGGACTTTATAGTTACCTTTTCTTTGCAATACGGAAGAGTCATTCTTCAGTTTTTGCTTTTTGACACAAGTGTGTCTTGTAGGATACAAGCTGAAATAATTTTTTCAGTAGACTGGTCTTTTTAAACTTTTCCTTTTTTTTAAGTACTCCTAGAGAATTTCTGGTGGAGCTGTCGAGGGAGGCATAGGTTTCTGTTGTGGGTTTGCAAAAATAGTCACGCAGCAGTACTAATGTCTTGTACTGTCTCAATGGTTAAGTTAAACTTTTAGCTGTGAAATAAAAGGGGAAAAAATTGGGTAACTGAATGCGTAAAAATCTTGCCTTGCTTCATCAAAAGGATTGCGTTTCTGGCTATGGCACTGTGATTACCACCAGCTTTTGCTTTATTTAGGAATTAGGATTTGGCAGTTCTTAAAGAAACACCTATGTGAAAGGAGTTTTCCCACAAATTATCAGTTGAGCCATTTAAACTGTTGGAATGCACTCTGTTAGGGGAAGAAGAAGGAGGGAGACATTAATACCAGGGAAAGAAATTAATTTTTATATTCTAAAACAGTAACTCATGTTAGTTGATGTTACAGGATTTCTGTGGGGGGTTCCTTGCAGTAATAGTATCTTGTTAGTTTTAACTTTCTAAAGTGGAACAGAGAGAAATTTTCTTGTCAGAGCAACAGTTGCTGCTTTTCAGAAAATTGAAAACAACAAACCTGGAGCCTCTTATAATATTTTGAATTTTTGTTTGTTTGTTTGTTGGCTGAAAGGAAACTTTGAGTGAATGTTAAGTCTTTTAAAGAAGTTATGGTTTAAGGAAAGGAAAAAGGCAAATTCTCTCATGGATGAACTAGAACTACTTGTGCAAAGGGTTAGTTTGGTTAAAAAAAACTCGCAAAGAGTTATGAATGCAGTTACCTATTTTACTTGTATGTGAGCAGTTGAAGGGCAAAATTATGGAGGTATGCAAGAACAAAGTTGCACTTCTGTGCAAATCACAACTTTCTGTTAAGCTTGACATAAATTTTGATCAGTTCCAAAATACTGTTTAAGTGAACTGAAATACAAATACTATAGTCCAAATAAAATGGTAAAGTTTATTCCGCTAATACAAACAATATCCATCTCAATTCTTGCATCTATTTTCCTAAAATAACATCTGCTTGAATGTGAGTGGGGATAATTACACTAGTTAACTCACTGAGGAGAGAATTGTTCATCTTCAAACCATGCTTTAAAGTGATGCTTAGTACAACAAGGAGCTCGACATTTCTTTCAGTTCTGTACGTTATAAAAGAGCAGATTTGTCCATACCTCTCTTCATTTTGTCTTTACTACCGAACATAAGATAGTCATAGTGAAAGACTTCTTGACTAGACCAACTATGAAAACAAAACAGCACCTCCTTCAACGCTTTTTCATTTGATTGGTCATATGTTTTTATAAATCACTGAGACAACATTAGCATTGTTATTTATGGAACATGTCAAAACTGAATTTATAGTAGAAACTTATTTGCATCTCGTGCGCTTCTCTACTGTGAGGGCCAAATCCTGGAATTACGCCAGAAAAATGGGTGCAGAGCTTGGTCCCTGCAGACATGCAGTTACCTTTGCTCCTGAAAATTGGGCTGTCTCTTTATGTCCTGTGATTGGTGACCATTGATGTGTTGACCATGTGGATGGTTTCAGACTTTTCCCCAATGGAAACAACTACTGTTGAGATTCAAATTGCTTAAATTCATTTTAATGTCATAGGTAATGGAAAATTATTTACCTTCTCCCTCCGCTTTGAAGGCAGGTTTTAGACACAGTCCTTATAATGCGTAGCTTTGCAGAACTGCCGTCTTGGAGTGGTTTGTTGAGATGTCCGGCAGGAATTTTGACAGGTACTTTGGTTGTGCTCGTAGGCTTTGGTTTGGGGATCCGAGTTGGAATTGAATGGCGGAACGCATCAGTAATCTTGAAATAAACCGAGAAAATAAGTCATGCATTAGGGAGGAGAGATGGATTGTATATTTAGCTTGTCAGTGTCTTTTCCACTTCGTAAAACTAAATGCATTCCTCTCAGAGCTGTCTGTCTGAACTTTCTCTCCTTGGTAATGAGAGTGTAGCTTTGTATTTAACTTATCTACTTGATTGGTGAATATCAAAGAACCTGAATGGACTGAAATCCGGAGTAAGACTAAGAGGGGTTTTCTGTCAGCCCTCTGACTAGGGCAGCAGCCCTATGGGCTGAGGGATGCAGTGAACTGTGTGACTTCTCTGGGTGAATAATCAGAGAACTTCTACATGCAGATACAAGTCTTGATCCAGTCTTGAGTAGCAGGCAGTACCTAGCTTGTACTTCACTGTGAGAGATCGTTCTTTGAAAGTTACCACAGTGTACACAAAATGAATGTATTTGTAAGAGAGAACTCTCCCTCCAGAATCCATCATAGCCATATTTAATTGTAAAGAAGTAACTAGACAAAAATAAAAAGTTAAAATGAGCACCAAAAAGGTGAAGACCTGTAAAGGCAAGGAGATTGTTTGAAAGGTACCATATCTGAAACTACCGTTAAACATGCACTACTCATCAAAAGGGCTTTTTACATCACAAGGCTTTTTATATACCTTTTATAGTTAAGCAACAGAGTAAAAGATGTTCACTGAGGATTTTTTAAAAAACATAAAATGGAAGCGGTGTTCAAATGAGGACAATAGGAAACAGCATAGACACTCTGGTGAATTAAGTATGAATAAGAATGAGCTAGATAAAGCAAGTTCTGAGAAACAACTTCCTAGTGGCCATAAAAGCCTGCCTGGAATGAGTATTTATTTTTAAAAAATGTATCAGAATTCAAAAGCCTGCCATTTGGCTCTAGACAATTGTATATGACAGGAGTTCTCAAAAGGATAAGGTTGAGCCAACATCAGATCATTGCATGTGCTCAGTAGGGAGGAATTTTGGGAAAGTTTGCACATCACAGATGTGCTTAATGGATTGTGAGTAAGGAAAGAAATATCAGCCTGGGCTAACTGAAGTTTGAGAACAGAGAGATAGAATAGTAACCATCTTCCAGAACAATGTGGTATTTTTCCAAGAGTTCTGAAGGAGATGATTTTGAAAATTGCTGAATCCTTAAGTGATGTTGAGTCTGCCACTGAAATTGCTGGTGATGCTAGAGGGATGTGATGCCACTTTTAGGGTAAAGCTTCGCAGACGATTTGCAAGTATAACTGTTGAACTGATCAATCTGGAGGAATGACAATAAGAAATAGCTTGTTCACCCACATGGTTACTCATTTTGCGATGGGAAAACATCCACACTTCTTGATGAGGATAATATTTGGTACGTGTTAGTCAGATATTGTTATATAGGTATATGGTATCAGATTGTCTAATAATGAACTAGGCAGTGTCTGTGAATGTCCCCAGGCACTGGAACTGTTGTCAATAGGGTTGAATTATTTGAATGGCCTGTTGCCTGGAATGGTCTGTCCCTGGAACAATTCTGAGGCATAGCTTGGGAGTTAGCCCAGAGGAAGGTTCATTTTGAGTAGGTAGTTTGTGTCTGGCTAGGTGGTTTTGGAGGCTCAGGTGGTTTCTGGTAGACTGGGTTGACCTGTGTCTTGGTGTCTCTGGGAGGGGCGTAGGTGCCTTTAACTTACTATTATAGATGTGACCACATTATATCATGGTTTTTAAAAAAAAGTATGATAGCGGTCGCTAAGAAAAGAATCTTGGGAAAGCAAAGTTTCTGTGGAAAAAGAAGGAAAATTCTCACAGTTAAAAAACGGCAAGTGGATAGGAAGAAAGCACGTAGCCAGTTAAATAGTAGAGATACCATCTGAGCTTCATAGACACCTGTGATATTAAAATATTCATAAACTGCGTGGGAAGAGAGTACGTCTACATATGGTATAAAAGGGAGGGTATTAGAAGCAAGAGCTGACAGTAGTTCATGGAGTTGAGTAATAAGGTCATAAAATGTGTGTCAGTTAAGTGTTAACAAATAACAAGTAATAGAAGTGGGGATAAGTAGTTTGCATACAGTAGGAAATATGACATTTATTGTCACTCAGAACATGGATCCTGGAGTCACTGTAAAGGGTCTTCAATGCTCAGCAATTGGCAGTTGTCAAACAGGTAACAGGCAGGTTAGGAATTACTAGGAAAAGAATAGAAGAAAACAAAACTGATCATTTTTTAGTATGTAAATCCAAACCATGCCTATATTGTGAATGTTTTACAGAGTTTTGTCCAAACCCTTTTTGTCCAAAAGGGTATGGCAAAATGCAGAAAAAGGTGGCAAAGACCATCAGTTATGGAATGGCTTCTGCATGAAGATTAACCACATGCACTAAACATTTTCAGGTTGGTAAAATAGATTGTCAAGAGAAAAAAATACCAGAAGAAATCTAGCATTATAGTGAATAGGGGAATTCTGTCTAATAACATGCTTGAGAGGGCATCCACTGAAGGTGGGTTAAAGATAAGTAAAAAGTATTTTCCTGTGTCAATGAGCTACAAAACTCATTGTAGTTTTGTACAGGCCCTTTTTATACAAAGGGACAGGCACTTTTTGAGGCAGCAATATAAATTGGTTTGGAGAGAGTTTAGACTGATTCATGGCATTCATCAAGGACTGCCAAACACAGAGACGTGATGTAGATTTCAGCTGTGGATAGGTGTAAGTTGTAGACTTTTATAGTCTGGGTTTATTATTCTGTTTGCCTGGCACTTAACTTTTTTTGTAAGCATTTAACTGTTGGTCGCTACTAAAGACGAGATACCTAGATCCTGGACCTGAATGTGTATAACTTCATGTTTTTATTTTCAATATGAGAAAGTGTCAATTTATAGCTTTTTTTTTTTTTTTTTTAATACACTGAGAAAGGAAAGAGTTTGGCTTTGAAAGTGAGAAGGAAAAAGATGTGTCTTTCTTTGCTCTGGTTTCCTTGAAGATTTTACCTCTAGGCGGCAGCAAAGTGTTTCTTTTGTACTGCATCCCCGTATTTTCACTGAAACGGCATTGAAACTTATTAAATGCTGAATAAAAAAATAACAAGCATTTTCGTGGTAGTCTTGAATTCTAGCACCTGTATTGTTAGTATGCAGGGGGAAAAAGGAAGAAAAGAAAAAAACCCAACCCTAAACCAAAAAGCATTTTGCTTTAGTTACCAAAGGCACTTGTTAAGAAAGAAGGGGTTAATGCTGGAGGGGATAACTCTGTTACTGCTACGTGGCTTTACTTGAGTACTGAGTTGAAACAGTTTGCCTTCAGACAAGAGTATGGCCTGGTAGATGAGGGACAGTATGGAGAACAAAATATTTGTGTGGGCTACTCCTAGCCATGGTAATGTCTGATATAAATTTAGAGACGATATAAAACATGCCTCAGTTTCCTAACTATAAAAAGAATTAGATTAGCCATAATTTACTAAGCATATTGAGATGAATAGCTAAAAATATTGTCTTGCATGCTGAAGTGTGATTGTGTCTCTGACAAAGAGTTGTGGGTGGGTGGTTTGGTTTCCTTGGTGTGGGGTTTTTTTGTGTGTGTGTTTTTTTGAGAAGTGTTCCAGTTCTGAGATCCATAGGGTACAAAGTGGTTGGATGATTCTGTCTGTAGTTGATTGAACAGCAGTGTTAGTACTTCAGGAAGGTATTTGTAGGCCCAGTGTTTTCCAAGTTTTGTTCATCTAACTGGTATTCAGGCTCTAAGGTCTTATTAAATCAGTGGGAAGTTAGGTGTGAAAATACTCCTGTGATCTGGCCTATCGTTTGTGCCAGCTTCCGATTTATTAAAACTACCATTTGCAAGATGGCCGTCTGAACCATCAGACTTTTTCAAGCAGAGATTTTTTTGGGATTCAAAACGATGTTCTATTTTGCAGTTCTGAATGACAGTATTGAATACATCTATATTATTATCACTTAGTACTGAGAGTTGTATTGTAACTGATGACTTTGTCAAGGTTTGGTCTGCTTACAGGTGTGTTATGTTTGCTTATAGCCACAATACCTGAGTTGAGCAACTCCTGGCATAGGCTCAAACTTGAGGATAACAGCTGTATTATAGGGCTTTTTTTCCTATGCAAATAAACTATACCAGTGTCAAGATTCTTTGCCAGGACAACTAAATTTGCACTTCAATGACTGTACCAATCTAACTATATAGCTGTAGAGTCTGCTGTAGGCAGGGATTTAACAAACTGTCCATTTAGTTCTCTTCCTCCTCATTCAGCACTTAAAAATTGGTTTATTTTCATCATTCCTGATATAAATCCTAGAGAGGAAAGGCTGAATAACTTAACTTTAAGGAAAACACTTGTTGACACTTCATTATTTGAGTTTAATTACACATGTAGCTAGATCAAGGACTAAACTTAGTTTATTTTTTAAAAACTTGGTACTTGACAAAATACGAATCTCATATGAGTTGTAAAAATAAAATTTTGGGTCAGTTGGCTAGATCAATGCTTATGCTGCTGTACCTGTAAAGAGGGGATGGCATTATGTGGAAATTGTCTGAAAAGCACTTGGATGTAATCATATATCATGTTCAGCGTTGGCTTAGTTGTATGCATACTGAAAATTCTTGTGCAATTCTCTTCATTCCTTCCCTACTACTTAGTGTAGAGGCATGTAAGCAGATATGTTGGCTGTGGCATGTTTGTGTGTTGGAATGTTCATTTTGCTTTTTGGGCAGACCTGAACGAAGGGAAAAAAACCCTACATATAAATTTTGGTGGACTTTTTCAGTTTGATTTTTAACTCTTATCTATGTATGGGAAGTCTGTGTGCACATCAAGTATCTCTTCAGGTCTCTTCAAATGTGTGCACCCTTTCTACCAATTCATTTCCTCCAAGATGAATGTTTTTCAGTCTCTGCCATTGGTTTTTTTTTTGACACTCACTTGCGTTCTGAATTTGCTGGCTCTGTGTTCTTCATTGGTGTTTAGTTATGGCTCCTTGAGTTCCCATCTGTAGGCACTTTTTATATTTGCTATCTTTCCAATTGATAGAAGAGGAAATAAGATACATTTATCCTTCAAAAACCAAGCTGAGCTGCCTTTCATGTTCTGGAGAGCCCTCTTGAGTTCCCAGCAGTGCTCTCAAAACACCCCTAGAAACAAAATGCTACCCAGGAGCTACCTGTACGAGTAGTTGTGCAGTTTTCCTTCACTTAACATGTCTAAACACAGTTACATAAATATCAGCAAATAATTACACAGACAACCAATCCCAAAGACATTAAACTAGCCACACTCTTGAAATGAGAAAGTTAATGTGGTGCGTCTGTAAATATAACAGCATCATATTAGCTTAAGGTGTGGACCCAGAAAACACCAGAGTCTTTGTCAATAGTGCTTACAGCTGTAGAAATAAGCAGTTAAATCTCATTTTCAAGGCAAGCAATGATCTAAGAATCAATAAAGCTGTAGTTTCGTAAGGGTCTTTTAACTTCCTCAGCTTGACATCTACTTCAGAAGTTAATTTAAATCAGCTGTAATAGGAATTGGCAGGAGGAAGGGTGTTAGAGTGAGAACTCATATGCAGCAGCTGTGTTTGTTATTTCATAATGAGTGACAGCAGGTACTTCAGGGATGGGGACAAACACTCCATGGGTGACAACTATGGAATTTTCACATGTAACTGTGAAAATGGCCTTTCTTAATTTTAGAGAGGTAACTGTGAAAGCATGCTCTGAAATATCAGGATATATATATAGTCCATACAAACTTTGTTTTGGTTTTTTTTTTCCCCCCTACGGGCACAGAGGTGGCTTATCTGTAATTCAAACGGGCTGTCACGTATTTTACCACAACACAATGCTTGTTTTCTGGGGAGTGGGCTAAGGCAAGTGGGGGGTGGGTCAAGGAGAGAAAGTATGTGTGTTTCTGTGCTATTCAAGTAGCTTTCCTGCCTTTGGTCCTATTTTTTTTCCCCCCTCTGGAAGTATGATGTATGCTTCTTCCTGTTGGAACTGTATTGATTTAAACAGTGGGAGCATGTAGTACTTCTGCTGTAACTTTTCTTATTTACCTTTCTACAGTCATTGTAGAAACTTATCTAGGAGAAATAACTTTATCTAATGTTCTTTCTCACTGCTTAGTTTTTAGTTTAAGAAATTTGAGCAACACGGGGCTATAGTTTTCAATTTTAGTGAAAGTGGCCAGGGGGTGGTGCTGAAGATCCTTTACACAAAAGTACACATACATGTGTGTGCACATGCATGCCTCTTGCCAGACTTAAGTTTGTTCTTGGATGATCAAATGCAGTCAGAATGTAAGCCAGGTCTGCAAGTGAGAATGAATTAATCTTAACTGATAAACCTGAATATTCCCTTTGGTCTCTAAACAAGACAGCTTTGGTTTAAATTTCCAGTTAGACCTCCTCAACTGCACAGGGCATTCAGATATTTCCTTTTCTTTCACTAGGTCCTGGCATCTGTCTTCTAGGAATCCAAAGGGAAAATTCTCAGTTGTTCTGCATTTCCTTTTATGCAACCCACTTGTGTGCATGAC
Source organism: Phalacrocorax aristotelis (assembly GCF_949628215.1). NCBI lineage: Eukaryota > Metazoa > Chordata > Aves > Suliformes > Phalacrocoracidae > Phalacrocorax > Phalacrocorax aristotelis. The sequence continues at coordinate 125,008,168 of NC_134276.1, forward strand.
TATATTGAGATGTGTAAGCAGGAGCAGTATAAATAATCCTTATACTTACTAATGTTGGTAAAACTTTAGCCAGAGTATTGTCTAGCGCGGGGCACTGCATTTTCACACCATTATAAACAGCTCTGCAGAGGGAAGATGATTAGTAATCTGTACAGCTGTAGTACTTGAGCTATTAAGTGGGAAAGCAATTAGGTTTGTTTAATCTGGAGAAAACAAAACTGAGGAAAGACATGATAATTTGTCTTCTAATATGTGAAAGCCTGTTGCAGAGAAAATAGTTTCCGAAGTCCAGTGGAGGGGTAGGAGAGCGAACGCTGAACTACAATTTCAGCAAAGGAAATTTAGTTTAGAAATTAGCAAGATTCTTAAAGGCAAACGATATTTCAGCCCTGTTATAGATTCTTGGGGTAACTGAAATTGTCACTGCAGAAGTTTTTTAGAACAGGATGAACCAGGCATTTGTTTGGAAGGGTTTAAGTGAAGCTGTAATATGGCAATAGGCTGTAAAAAGTCCTGAGGTCCATTTTAAGCTCTCTTTTCTGCTATTTCTAGTCTTGTGCTGATATTTGGCCTATTACAACACTCTTGATTTCAGTAATTACCTATTTGATTGAAAAATCTATATTAATCTCAGAAGTAATTTCCATATATGACATGATTTGCACTCTGTGTACCCACATGTGTCACTGTGGTCTTACTTCCTGAACACTGAGTTTAAATCTGCTTTCTGGTGGTGGGGAAAAGAGGCGCAGTTGGACGGAGTTGGAGGCAGATTTTGTATTCCTGATTACTGAAATTCTTTCACCTGCCTTGCTTTTCTTGGGATGTGTATTCACCGGGAAAATGTGATGATCTTTTAAACATAAGATAGTTTAAAGAGTAATTTTGAATAGATAATTGGCAAGATTCAGGGAAAGGTGAGGTTATGTTGTGGATCACCTCCCCTAGGACAAGGATTTACCTGGGACTGGTTGATCAACATTGCCATGCAGCTGGCTGTTCTCCAAAACGAACAGTTGCTGCTTGTTAGTTCTCTTCCCTTTTCCCCTTGAAACAGCAAGGGATCTCTGGTACCTAGGGTCCCTAAGAAGAGTAGCAGTATGGCCTTTTCGAGGAATACAAAAAACACTGCAATATTAATTCTGTCCAGGAGAGGGTAGCGCTGGCACTTAAGTGTTTTTGCTGTTGCTTAACTGATAGTGTTTTTATGTAACACATTATTTTACAAGTCTGTGTGAGGTCATCAATTCACTTGGTTTAAAGCTGCGCTGCCATTTGTTGAGTAACTTTCTTGGCAGTGCAACTTATTCTGCACAGATTGTGGGCAGGTAGATACACATGTGTTCGGGCATTTCTAAGATGCAGTTTTTAAAGATGTGTGGAACTGCATTCATACCTACACACACCTTTTAATAGGAAAACATCTTCAGTATCAATATTGTCTGTTCAAAAGCTTTGAATATATTTTTCCCATATTAGCTAATATATATGTTGAAGAAGCATACAGGGGTAACCAGGTGGGCCCACATGTGTTCTGCATAGAGGAGGAAAAAGAACTCTCTGCTTTTACCATCATGGCTTTTTGTCCTGTCTGGGAATAGGCTGTTTTCCTCTGTGAAGGCCACATTTAAAGGTGTGTTAATCAGAGCCCTATTTTAAATATATATATATTAAAATGTATATATATAAAAATTATATATTTTTAAAAGAAAACCTCACCCCTCTACCTTTTGTCCAGCCAAGATTGGTGTTTCTACAGGATAAAACATGACCTGTAATGGCTTGAGTATGAGACAATCAAGGATAAGAAATTCTAGATTCTAATCACAATTGAAGCTGCCTTGCTGCTTCAAATTTGCACAAGTCAATTAACTTCTCCCCTAAAAGAGGAGCAATTGCTTCTTACTACCTTAGAAAGATGTTAATGGGACTGATGAATGTTGTCGTGTATTCGGAGTGCTTTGTGATGTATTTGCATGCTAGATTGTATCTCTTCAGACAATAGCGGTGGCATCTAAGGTGATGGGACCAGGGCTTTGGCAGTGATTCCAGTATGAAGTGCTTATCCTTTTTGCTTGCCCTTTTAGTTATGGGGATGTAGATCTTTTGTAGGGTGGGATGTGAAGTTGATCCTTGTTTTAAATAAAGATTGCGGAGTGTGGTCTTTTGGTGGGGTGGGTGTGTGTGTGGGGGGGTGGGGGTGGAGGTGTGTTTGTTTTTTGTTTTGTTTTTAAATCCAGGTTAGTTTCTTGACCTGGGTCACAGTACTGCCTTCCTGAAAGGTGACAGCATAACTGAAAGGGTGGTATTTTGTGATATGCAATGTGGTAGGTGTAAGAGAGGGGAGGGAGCTTCTTTTGTCCAGCCCTATATGAAGACCCTGTGATGTCAGGCCACTGCTCGACAAGTAGAGAGTCATTGACTAAAACAGGTCTTTCCTCTTGTACTCAAAATCTGTTTCCCAAGAGTACTTTGCTTAGTGGTCAGAGAATCTTATTCAGTTGGCAGCTCTGATATTTCAGGCTTTCTGGGTGCCCACAGTATGATAGGGGTGATGTCCTAGCAGGGGAAAATTCAGCCACATCTTGGGGCCACTGAGTGCAGGTTTGTGAAAACACTTCCATGCTTCTTAAATTTTTAAGGTTGGTCTTTTTTTTGAGCAATTTCCCACTTACTGTACTTGGTGTTAATTTTAAAATGTCTTTATACACCTACTTGTGCTGTACTTGAACCATAAGATCTTTTTCCCTTTTGTCTCTTGGTAACAATGTTTTGGTAGTCTTTGTTTAAGCCTGGAGATTAGGCAGTTGTCAGTTTTTGTTTTGTCTTTCTCAATATCTGTTTCCTAGGGACAAAGTCATCCTGCAGATGGTTACTCCATTTCCATCACCTAACTCTGCAGCATCCATTCGGTCTTAATCAGAAAGTAGCGCACTACAACTGTTTCTGATTATTTTTTCCCCAGTGTGGGGAGCACGCCTTCTTAAGCCTTGCATGAGATGTTTACGTACAGATCTTTTTTTTCTTATTACAGCCTTACATTCTGTCCCCAGATACCATATTATCTACTGTGCTTTGGAACAGAAGGATTAGCTGGCTGTTCCTGTAATTTTTGTCAATCTATTTCATAATTACCTACTTGAGGGATGTTTTAAAATAACTTGAAATACTATTTCTCAGTTGATGTATGGGCACTTTGCTCTCAGTATACCACTACTGCTTCTTATTCTCTTCTTCTTTTCTTTTCCCCCTTTTCCCTCTCTTCCCTCATCCATCCTCCCTGTAAGGACAAAAATCAAAAATATTTCTTCTGAAATATTAATCACATAAAAAGGATGACTTAAAATTGTGTTCCTTTGCTCACTCACTGAAATAAAACTGCAAAGATGAAGATAACTGGGCTGATAACTTCTGCCATTTTCTGTCAGTTAATTTTCCCTTTCTTTTCCTGGAGACTCAACATCCAGGGGAAAGTGTAGATTTTTAAACTTCAAGGAGATGCTTGCTAAGAATTTTGGAAAAGAGAAGGGTTGATATTATGATCTGCTGAGAACTGCTTTTACATTCTCTTTCACAGTTTAATCCCTCTGATATATGCTACTTTACTTTGTGACCATATTTCCCTTTAACATTTAATTGAATCATTACATAAGTGTCAGATTTTAGGCTTTTGGGCAAATGCTGAAAACAAAAGTGTTTCAGCCTCCAGATTAACAGCAATACTTACCATTTATGGAATGCTTGAAATTCCTAGAAAAGCTGCCTTTCTTGGTTGATTTTTAATATGATTCTGCTTGATGGTTTTGTTCAGAGTGTTTAAATCAATTTGCAGCCAACTGATTTAATGTTCTACTTGTTCTGCTGTTGCTTGGTGTGGTTTTTTGTTGTTGTGTTTTTGGTTTTTTTTTTTTTTGGCTGTCAAGGAAGTAGGTGAATGTTCCCACTCAGCAAAATGGAAATAATCAAGTATGGAGTGGTGATCTGAACAACTTGAGGTTAATTTGTAAATAGGTAATTTGCTTATTATTATTAACCTATGTTTCCTATTTGTTATTTTATGATAAAATTACAGCTACTTTATTTCTGTTCAAACAATTAAGTAAGTTTCAGCTCTCAACAAATCCATCAAGGTGTTTATTTTCTCTGCTGTGTGCTTTGAAATAGATCTTGGGAATTTGAACAGAATGAACAGGTTTTATTCTCTAAACTTTATTTTTTTTAGTCAAAATAGCTATTTGTTTTTTCATCCGTTGAAATGAATGACAAAAATTCCACTGTGAAATCAGTTAAGTTCCACACACAGATTGTTTCATCAGCAGGGGAGTAAAAGCATCCCTTAATCAAGGTGTGTTTTCAGGAAACCTAGCAAGTTCATTTAAAGGCAATGGTGATGCTACTTACTTAGGAGTTAACAGTCATGTGTGGCTGCTTCCTTTGTCTTTTGTTAATTGGATAGTTACTGGTAAACCATCACCAATGTAAGGATTAGGACAGGAACAGAACTACTGTCCTGTTTAATAATTAAACTTACAAGTGGTGTGAACTCTCACCTAGGTTTTGTATTCATAATAGCTTGGGAATTGTCCAAAGGACTAAGTGTTCTTATTGCTGTGTCCTGATTTGTGCTTTTCTTTTGCAAGACATTGTAATAACATGGCTATGGTGGTTAATAATCAACACATTTCTGTGTACTTTTGAGCACAAGTATGAAATTAAATGTCTTTTTCTACAAGATTTTTAAAGTCCGACTGAAGAAATTATTAGTGCTTCTGGAGGACGACTGTTAATCCTTTAATTTTTGGAGACTCTGGTGTCTTAGTACACTGGCAAGTGTGTAGTTCAGGCGCAGTTATTCAGTACCATGTTTGTAATGTGCCCCTGCAGAGATCTTGGGTATGGATATGCAGTAGAAGTGCAGAGAATGTGTTTTGAATGGACTGCTTTTTAATTTTGAATGAGCCCTGCGGTTAAGAATGTATAACCTGAATGCAGTTAAGTAACTTGTTCGTATAATTAGCACACTCTAAAATTATTATAATCTTGACTTGCCAGAGTGCTGGCTGCTGTCTTGATCAGTAACTTTTGCTGAAGCTGGTGGGAGCCAAAATTTGCTTTTCAGGATAAGACTGTGTACTTATTCTGACCCAGATCTTAGTCAGATCTCACTTTTGCAGTCAGTGGAGATAAACTGAGACAAAAGAAGTGGGAGGGACCTCTTATGAAGCCCAGTAACTTCAGGTTATATTGTATCAGCTTGACATTAAGCTAGGCTTGTTCAGGTCCATGTTTTGTCTTTTTTAAAATTGCCACTGCTCAACTGTAATATGTTTTTCATATCCATTTATATCACGTACTTTAACAATGGGAAAAAAATGTAAGTTATAATTTTACGGAGAAAAGTGTGCATGGATGGCGGGCTTTGCTTTTCGATAGAAACTGTTCCTTCTAAAATCAGTTATTACCTACAGTTGTAATAATTTAGATTCTTATCCATCAAAAGGACTTAAAATGATAAAAGTCCCCTTGTTATGTGAAAGCATGTACCAAAGTCCTTTGCTGAATCAGTCGCTAAGTTATACTGCAGAAATTATTTTTTTTTTTCCCTCTAGATAATGTAAACAGAATAAAGATATGGGTTTAGTGGATGGGGACTTTCTGATTACTTGCAAACTTCCTTGTTGATAAGGAGGTTGAATTCTTTTGTTTTTAAGTTTCAGCTCCCCCGCCTCCCCCCCCCCCCGCATAAGACACATAGGCATGTAACCTTTTAGCATAAGAAACACCGGTTCCAATTTACATTTGCAGTTTACAGTTTTTGAAAAAGAGACATTTGAAAGTGTATTTCAGGTCTTTTGGGCTGATTTACATTCTGCATGAAGTTGGTCCACTATGAGTGATATTTTCTGGGAAGTTAGGACTGGCTGCTTGGCACATGCGTAAAGGGCAGAATTGCTTATATTACTGTCCTTTTCTTAGCCACTAATATTGTATCCACCATCGAAATACCTTAACCTGTTTTGTCAATTCTGTATGGTACTCCTATTTACCGTAGTTCTAGAGGTGTTTGTTGTTTCCCCGTGTACCTAAATAATAGCAGGTTTTCTGTTGTATTGGAAAAAACCACTTGCCTTGTTTGGATAGAATAATTTTGTGATATAGGCTTCTGAACTCAGCTCACTTACAGGAAAGGTTTACAGGAAGGTCTAAAGAGAGTTTTAACCAAGCAGTGTTGGGAGGGGAAAAAAAAAAAAAAGAGATGGGGAGGAAAAATGGTGATTGTGCTCTGGAACATATCATGTATTCATCATAAATTTGTAATGAGATACAATAAATATTTTGTGTGTGTGATGTACTGATAACTATCTGAAATGAGAGGGTTAGGAGAAGTTGGGAAAAAGCAGGGAAGATGATGAATCAAGTCTTATCTGAAGTTAGCAGGCAATATTATAGCTTAATTCAAGTTCTACTGTACATGCAAAAAATACAAAACACACATAACAAACAAAAATATTCTGCAAGCAATGATAAAAATAATCAATTATTTACTGTTTTTTGTAATGTTAAAATGTTTTACCAAGGCAAGTTGCTGTCAAAAGTAATGTGAGTTATTTTGAAAATGGAAATACATAAAGATGCATTTATACAAGTGCAAGACTAAATATTTTACATAACCGTATTTCAATGAGAAGATATACAGTAAGTGCACACTTGATAACACTAAGCAGGCAAAACTTAACGTTAGTTCCATATACTGTTGTATAGTTCATGCACAGATCTCTCCCAAAGTAAAGGGGCTGTTCCAAATAATTCTTGCTGGGATGAAAAACAGGATGGGTTGCTGGTAAGGGTGTCACAGCATGGATGGGGGTCAGTTATAGGCATTACTTACTGTAATTTGTGATTGCCGTGGGAGAGGAGTGGCTGTTGGTGTGATAGTAATACTGCTGGTGATTTTATTGGTGGGCTTACTGGGTAGGCCATTAGCTAGTGCTGGATTTCTGTTGTCTTGCACCGGATTACAAGGGCTGATGGGCTTGGAATTGGTGAGAGCTTGGACGTAAGGACTTCCTAAATGGATGTGGATTTTGTTATCCTCAGTAGTTATTACACTTGATCCTGTACTGTTAGATCTCTGAAACTGCCACGATGACTGCCTGTCTGGGGATACTCTAAAAATTGTGTGCTTGGCTCCCATTTCCAAAGACTCTGAGGAGAGTATTGGTTCCTGAGAACCTGAGCCTGGTGTAGCCAAAGGGGACATTGTTCTTTCAGGTGTTAAAGAGCCACATGATTCAGGAGTTTGAGATCTTGCAAAAGTAGCCATAGTAATAGGAGAAATTACTTGCTCTGGGCTTATGTAACCTTCTGATTTTGATTTTACAGGTGTTAAGGAGGCATTTTGAATAATGGTTATTCTTTGCTTCGGAGTGCCACAGTTGGGTATAACTGCTGTGCTTGTGTAGGAGTGAGGACTTTCAGTGGTAGGACTAGTTATTTCAAGTGTTGCTGTGTTCTGTCCGTGGTCTGGAGTTACTTTTATATGAAGAGGTTGGCCAGGTGTATGGCTTAGCACTAGGTCTCCAGTCTGTGCACAGTTTCCATTTTGCTTGGTATGGATCTTTCCATTTTGAGGATGGCTCTCTTTGGACTTCATCCAAGGGATCCATAATTTTTTGTTCACGGAATTTGCAATGGGAGAGTTGCTTTTGAAAGACACTGTTTGTTCCTCCTCATTGTTGTCTTTGTCCTCGTTATCGCTGTCTTCATATAGCTGCCCGTTTATGACTGTTCGCTCTAAAGGCATGAGGGTTTTGTAATCGGGTGGTTCATTGTCTGCTGGATCAGTCTGGACTTCTTTAGAGCAAACTTGCAAATCAGAAATTCTCCTTCCATTGAGACCAGGCCTGAAGTTCTTGCTGAAGCGTCTGTACCTCTCCAACTCTTTTGTGAGGCTTTCCATTTCTCTTCCTAACTCCCTGTTCTTGTTTTCTTGCTGGAGGAGTTTCTTCTGTAAGACTGTATGATCACCTCGAAGGTGACAGATTAGGTCTTCTGTTGCCATGTATTCATGAATTTTCTCTTTCAGTGCATCTACTTCTCTGGAAAGATGGCTTGATTTAGCTTCCTCTTCCTTGAGCTTCTTAAAAAGACGCTGCTCTTGACTGGATTCTGCCTTTTCTGTTAATTTATACCGAGCCACTTCCATTTTCACAGCCTCCAGCTCCTCTGATAGAAGCTTGGCTCTGTCCCGTTCATTGACATACCTTCGTTCTAAAGACTCAAATTCATCTTCAGTTTTCATAAGATCATCTTCTATCGCTTTCATTTCTTTCAGCTTCTGCTTAAGCCTCTCAACTTCTTGAGAAAGCTCTTTGATTTTGTTGTTCTCCTGCTGCAAGGTGGTGCTGGATTTAGTACTCTCCTTAAGTTTATTTTTAAGAAACTCTTTTTCAACAGCTTCCAGTGACTGAAGTCTTTTTCTTAGAATATTCACTTTGGAAACAAGATCACTTCCTTTTTCCTCTTCTGCTTTGAGTTTGTTTTTCAGTTCATCTCTTTCTTTTGTAACACTGGACACTTTTTCCTCTGCATCAGATTTTGATTTCAGCGCCTTTTTGCTTTCCTCAATTAGTTTTTCTGTAACGGACATCACTTTATTTTGTTCCACCTGAAGCTGAGAAGTTGCAGCTTGCAGCTTTTCTTCTGTTTGCTTTATTTTTTCACCCATAGTTTTTCTTTCATCCACAAGCATCACTGTTAGGCTCTTCAGCTTTGTTAAATCTTCTTTAAGCGTAAACTCAGTTTTTTCTAACTTACTTTCAATTGCTTCAAGCTCACCAATTCTAGCTTTTAAGCCATCCAGCTCATGGGACAACTGCTTCGTTAACATTTTTTCTCTTTCTAGGTTGCATTTTAGGGAGTAGCATTCCTGTTTGCTCTTGTTGAAAGCATCTTCTAATTTCTCCAGCTCCATAATTCTTTTGTTGAGTTTGTCAACTTCCCCTTTAAGGTTCTTGCTTTGTGATGCTTCTTTTTCTAACTTTCTGTTAAGTTCTCTGCATTGATCTTCCATTTTTATGAGCTCTTCATCTTTTCCTTCCATCTCCAGCAGTCTTTTCCGTAGTTCTTCTACTTCAGTCATAAGCATGGAGTTCCCACAGTCTCCCTTATTTATCTTATCCCTTAGGTCTTGCAGTTCTTCTTCTGCTTTTCGTAAAGATTTATTGGTCTCTTCCAGCTCATCAATTTGTCGGCTGAGAGCAGTTAATTTTAACCGGAGCTGACGATTCTGACTGTCTTCATTGGTTAGTTTGGCCATCATTGCTGCTTGGTCTTGGGAAATCTTACTGCTTTGTGCTTGGAGTTCAGCTTCCAGCCTGCTGGCTCTCTGTTCCTCTTCCTGAACTTTTGCTTCAGCAAAAGCCAGCTTCTCATGTGTTTGTTCTGCAGAAGTGGTTAATTCTTGAATTTTTTGACTTTGTTGATTCAACTGCTCAGTGAGTCTTTGCTGTTCATCCACCACCATTAAAGCAAAGGATTTCAGTTTAGCCAATTCTTCTTTCAGTTTAGCTATTCTCTTGTTGCTTTCCTTCTCTCTTTTTGCCTGATGTGCTGTTTCTTGTTCAAGAAGCTTTTTCAATCTGTGGGAGGAAATAATATTGTATTTTGTAGTCATTTTAGTGGGTATTTAGAACCACACCTGAAATATCACGACATCTCTGCCAGATGTACATGAACATCCACTTGTAGTGTCATGGGTCCCACAGGCCTTAGTTTCTACTCAGAAGTTCTTTTGTAATGGATGCTTCAATATGAACATTTAGATGTAATAACTTCAGTAATTATGTATTTTGATTACATTATCAGCTTTTGGCAGGTATCAGCACAACACAACTTTTTGCTATTCTGCACTATAACAACCCTGGTCTTGACTGTTTGCAGAGGCTAGCTATGTGCATGCAGGTTTTTAAAGAAATGTGATTATCATAGTGGTTCAGAAATTATATCAGTACTGCCCTCAAGGGCAGGTATAATTTACAGCATCATAAAACTCCTAATACCTTTAAGTTACTTAAAAACCATCCTGATGTTTTATGATTAAACCTTATAGATGTTAAAATATGTGAAGGAAATGTAGCCACACTAGGCAGTTAGGTTGCTTAATGTAAATTTCTATGCAGCACATCAGAGCAAAACTAAACATTGTAGGTAAGTGAAAGTGGGGCCTTGTGACCTTGTATCATACACATAGAAAAACCCTGCAGTCAGCAGGTAAACAGGTGTTCAGGTTGTGCCTTTTGAACTTAAGAAAGCCCAGAGATCTTGCTGTCCATTAGGCTTGGATTTGGTCTTATATCCAAAACTTGCAGACATATCTAAGTGCAACCCTGCTTTTGGATTATTCTTTAGGGTTTTCATAATGGTTTTCCAAAATTAGTTTTACAAGTTTATATTAGTACTCAGTTTTTACTGAGATGCAACATACTTAATTTGTTAGAGACCTGAGATACGGTTGTGCATTGCATTTGTTTATTTAAGAGCCTACAAAACCTACAAATACCTCAAATAATTAGGTTCTTCTGTAGACTTTGTCACCAAGATGTTTGTGGGGTTGGTCTGAGGTAAGATTGGGTTTGACCAGCACATTTGCCTCCTTTCATTAGATTTTTCCCACAGCCAACCTAGAACTACATTTTGGTATTAAACAAAAGCCTGAAAAGCTTAGATTCAAGTAATAAAGTATTAGAATTTGTATGTTTCGCTGCGGTTCATGTGTATGGTGCATATCCAGTTGTGTATATTATGTGAGGGAAATGAATTGCATATCAGGACTGTACTTGCACAAAATGCTTCAGTCCTCATTAGCTGAGGCCCCTTCCATTTTTTAGTCTTCCCCCCCCCTCCCCCCCAATATGGTGATGACTCTCTAGAAGCTGCTGCTGAAACATAAGAATCCTTTTGCAGAGTTGTCTCTTGTTGCTATTGTGATGCCCTTGTCCAAGTGGTGATTCTTTACAGCTTTCCACTATTAAGTTCCTGTTGCAGTCAGCCTTTTTGTTTAGGAAGAGCTTAGATAACAACCTCCTTTGCATAGCTGTTTATTAGCTGTTGACTGACTGGAGGCATATATTTCTGGGCATTTGGTAGGCTGCCTCAGCAACATCCCCTTTAGCAGCACTGTAGTTTTCCTGCACAGAGAGAGGAAGTCCCTGCCATCCTACAACTGTCCATCAGACCTGTCTGATTTAATGGTGATATTGAATAGAACTCTGACTATGAAACTTCTTATACCATCTTCACCATCCCCATTGTTTTAATTTTAGTGCATATGTTGCAATATATTGAATGTAATGCTTTTTATGAAAAATTGATTTAATGGGAAGTAACAATAAACAGAGTTGATAACAAAAAAGTAAAGCAGCCCCAAATTCTTCACAACAGTCAATTAACATAGTGGGGGAAACACACATGAAAAGATATAAGTGGAGAGGGAAAGGTTTGTGAAATGAGCCTGAAGGAATGCTGCTGGTTGACAGAACAAATAAATGGGGAGAAGACTGAGCCATCTTCAAAGGCAGCTTTTTACTGTGTTGTTGGTGTACGAACTTTTGTCCACATTTCAGTGCTACTTTCAGTTTGAGTTCTTTTTAGTGTAAAAACCTCTTCCCTCCCCACCCTTGTCTCTAAATGCTTTAGTAGTGAAGTTCAATTGATGAGTTACCGTTGCCATAGATATAAAACCATAACAGAAGCATAACTAACAATTTCATTTGGAATGAACTCAGTTTTTGTGTGTGCATGAAGTTAAGACATATTAATACTGTTAAAATAGACTTGGGCTTATTAGCATTTGATTTATTTTAGCTTGCTTCACTATAATTTAGTTTTGTAAGGCAAGTTTAGCTGAGGTGATTAAGACCTAAATTAATTAATTAGTATTTTACCCAACACTTCTGTATTAACTAGTTGATATCTCTCTGGCCAATGAAATTGTAATGATCCAGTGACTGATGCCCCTTAAATTGCTTTAGAAAAAAAACTCTTAGACCAAATAGTAACCAACAACTATAATTCTCATAGGGATGCTGTATACTTTTTTTTTTAATGATGCGAATAAGATAATTGTGCATAAATAATAAAGTGACATGTTGGAGTGAATAATCCCAGCAGTCCTTCCAGTCAGCATCAGTCTATGTACAATTTGTACTTTTTTCCTGTCATTTTCTCCTCTTTTTTTCTTCTCTAACTTCATTTCTCAAGCTATCTGGAATGCTTTAAGACGTGCTTCGGTGAAACACTTGAGGTTCCAGCCCAAACTGAGTGCTTGGCTGAGGTAGTCTAACCTAGTGTCAGGTTAAGTCTGTGTTGCAAGGGTTATTTGAACGAAAGTGCCTAAACTATAGGTATCTGACCTGGATCATTGTATAAACTGAGAAGGATTTTCAAGAGATTCTGTTTCTTTGGTCATGCTAGAAGACTTTAGGGTATTTAAAAATGTTCCCTTCATTCAAAAGATAATATGCAGTTTTAATATTCAAACAGAAATATAAGCAAATATTTCTAACCTCTGAGATCTATTTATTTTTGAAAAAATACTTCTGCAAAATAAATCCCTTGAAGTTAAGTTACGGAGCATAGTGCAGAAGCTTTGACTTAAAGATTTTAATGCGCTTCTAAAAAGAAAAAAGGGGTGTATTAAGCATGGTATTTTTTTTACCTTGTGTAGTTAAATAATTTTTTGCACTTGTTTTTGATAACTGTATGCTTATGAATGTATTCCTATACAGAAATATTCATGTATTCCTATACATAAAATGCACTCAACAATGCTGAACAGATAATGATTTCTTGGACAGAGTTGAGACTGATATTGTAAGAAGTCAACTGGGAGTCTGTTAATATTTGCAGAAGAATTTTTTCCTTGGCTGCTGAATTCCTGTTTCATGGTTCAGTAGGTCAGAGCAACTGTGTCTGCACACGTGCACTTAGGAATGGAAAAGCATCTTAAAATATTAGGGCTTTTTTTGGTTTGGTTTGTTTTATTTGTTTTAAATTCATCACTTGTTTTTGGTCAGCTTTTTTGGGCAACCTGACTTCTGCAGGTCAGAGCTGGATTATAAATATCATTTGAACTAGGGAAAAATCACACATTTAACTGAAAAAGTGCTGTAACTGATAATGGCACTTTGTGATATCTTGCCTACTTTTGTGACAGAATAAAAATTCTTTGTGTTAAACTCATCCAAAATGCTCTTTTCCTGAAGAAGAGTATCCAGAGTATTTTAGAGCACAATTTTACCAAAAATATGCAAAGGTCAAAAAAAGTTGGCTTAAAAAAATAATTAAAGAAAGGCACAGGCACTCCCCTGTCCAATAAAATATTCTTATAATTTTCATTTCTGGATGAATTTCATGATCATGTAATTTCATATTAGGCATAGGTAGGTATAGAATTTAGGCAAAGCTTCGACTGATAATTCCAGGCAGTTGACTTCATATGACTACAAGAACTCTTTCTGAATCCAGGCCAGCAAAAACAGGCATTGGAAATTGTTTTTATGAACGTGAATATTAGGTAGTTAAACAGAGTCAGGGCAGTTTCTTACTACTTTTCCTTCAGAGCTTCTGTGCTTCAGACTTTTATTGTGGCTTACTATCGTACTTGTTTGCAATAGCCTGCTTTTTTATTTCCTTGAAGGAATACATTTCCCTGAAGAACAGCTCTCCTCTGGTCATTGTAATCACTTTCCTCAGTATTATGCGTACTGTAGCTTCTTGGTGTTAATACCATGCATTCAATCATTCAATTGTGTTGTCTTGATTTCCAGTTTGATTTTTTTTTTTCTTGAAATGCATATAGCTTTGGCTACACTACATTATATTTAGCAGCATAATGACTATGTGTTTGATCTCTACAAGATGTGGAAATTCCCAAAATAGCTCATTGTCTTATTGGTGACATGTGATATCATTTTGTCTTTAAGTGGGGTTTTCTGTTGTCATGGGGGACCTGTATTACATCAGTGTTGTTTAAGTTTTTACAGGATTCTAAGGGGGCTGCTGTTCCTTTGAGTCTCAGGGAAATTAAAGACAGCATGGGAGAATGAGATTGCAAGGCCCTTATTTCTTTATTTTTGCATTCTAGAATGAATCATTATTCTTAGAATAATGAGAATAAAAACAATGACTTTTTTGTTTTTAAGCAATTTTATAATGATAACTTTAGAAAAGGCTGTGTTCTTTAAGGTGCAAGTGAAATAGGTATTGGTTTGTAAAGCTGCACTTCCATCGGTCCTTCCACCAAAGTACTGAGGCAATTTTAATATATACCTTATCAATATTTTGATTTTTATCAGATCAGTCTGCAGAAGAGACTGAGATCTTGAGTGTCTTTTTTTTTTTTTTAATTCATAGAGATACATATTTTTATCTAACTCATACGCTCCTCACCCTTCCCCGAGTAAAAAGACATGGCTTACTAGAGGTTCTACAGGTTATAACATGAGGGAGACTTGCTTCTAAAGTTTTTGGACATGTGCTTGAATTTTCCCCTGTACAATGCAAATAAAAACACTAAGCTGAAATCTTTTAAATGTAGATGAAGTCATGCCTCTGTCTGAGGCATTCTTCCCAGTGAGCAATAAGCCATGGTCTGGCCTTTAATAAGAGAAGAAACATGCTTCATAATTTCTGGTAAATCTTGCAAGTTCTTGTAATTTTTGACACTAATGCAGTTAAATATTTATTTTCAGAAGAAAGCCAGTCTGTCTGTGTCTTCCAGAGTTTATGGCAACAGAATTTGGGTTTGTTAAAATGGGTTTCTGGTCTTGGGGTGGCTATGCATTTTTTTTTCTTTGCCTACAATTCTACTTATTGATGTATAGTTTTTATGAAGACATGTGTTACAGCTACTTTTATGGCTCCCTATTACCTTTATTGATGCTTCTCCCCCCCCCCCCCCCCCCCCCCCAAAGTCAAAAGCCTTTGAAATTACAGCAGCAACAACATACCATAGCTGTTGTGTAATTTGTTGGCTTTATCTGAATCAGTCAGCACTTCCCAACAGAATCTGAACACTTACTTTAAAATTTGTTTTCCAGTATATAACGGACATATCTGTATTTTAAATCATTAGTTTATACTAGGATGCAAACCTCCACAAAGTGTCGCAACTGCAAGAGACTCTGTAGGGCAAATTTCCAGATAAGTTTATTTTTTAAAATGAGAACTTCAGTGAGGGGGGTGTGAGTTCTGCTTATTACTCCACAAAGAAGTAATCGTTGTTTTATCTGATGCTTAAAATGCTGACTTGCTTTACAAGTCTTAATAAAAGTCATATATGATGAATGGTGTTGCCACTTCTGGGTTAACTTGGGCAAAATGTCAAATGGTTAACCAGATGTATTTAGCTCTGATGCTGAGTAAACATACACAGATAATATATTCCTTTAAAAATTAATTAATCTGGAACAGTAACATTGTTCGTGAACCCTGGTTTCAAAACTACTAAGCTACTGAAAATTCTTCCTGGTGATTTGGGGATATTGGCGCTCATAAATGTTGTGAAATCTTGTGTAAATTTGGTGACAGTAAATGGCATTAGAAATTTTTAACAAATTTATGTTGATTAATTTAAGATTTAAGGCTGGTTTAACATTCATCTCTAGTTGGAGTAATTTTAATTCAGCACTAAAATGGAATTTTGTTTTATTACGAAATCTCAGTTTAAGAAAACAATTTCCTGTCTTGAATTATATTCTTTCCATATCTAGATGTTCTTGGAAATGACCTATCAAAACATTACTTTTGTGTAAAAAGTATTAGTGCTTTCTGTGGCAGTAAATGTTCGAATGTGGAAGTGATAGTTACTAATTTTGTCTGTTCATTTCCAATCTTGTAATGGCAGCCATCCACGATGTCTGAGATTATGATAGGAAGGTGCAGGACTCTTAGGTGGTAGTGAAGAAGTTGCTAACCTATTAAATTGTTGGCAGGTTTTTCTTTTGGTTTCATGTTTTTTTTTCCTTGACTGCACATCCTGAAAAAAAAATGTAAATGAGCACTGACCTGAGAAGACCACAGTATTAACAAGCTTTACTTGAAGTTAGCCTTACGAACTCTTGGGTTTGAGAGTTCACCTACTAGAAAGTGTGGCACAATGAATTATGGGCTGGATTCTTATTTGTCACCATTTCTGAGATGCACTCTTCTTTCTTCTTCTATTTTTCTATATTTAACAGCTATTTCAGTTATTCTTTGAAGTCAGTATCTATTAGTGTTGGCATCTCAATGGTGTATAATTGTGCATGGAGTGTGACTGTTATTCCTCTTCTGTTCTGAATCCAAATGCATCAATAACTTAACCAGCCCATGGGAATACAACTTGGGTTTTGCTGGTTAGTAGTATGGGGTTTTTTCATATTGCCATAGTGGATATTCGTTTCCCAAACCTCTCTCTGTCTCTCTCACCCTCTCTCCAGACTGCCTGTAAAGTCAGAAATAAAGCAAGTAGTTTCAGATGCAACACCAGAATTTGGAACTCTTCAAATTTACGTCAGCCAGGAAATTATAGTTTTGCAGATGGAAAGCTTTCAGAAGGAAATGGAAAGATGAACCACAAGAGATGTGGTATAGGGGTCAAAGCAACAAGGCTGTGGCAGAACTTCTCAGTTACTAATCCAGGTCCTGCTTTTGTCTTTTCTTCATCTTTAACAATTAAATGTTGTGCCTGAACTTCAGATTTATTAAAATGGAAAAGCAGTGTTGACTTACTGTAACAGGTTATTTTGAGAATTAATATTAACCCAATGAGGTTTTAATAGTATGGTGACTACAAGAAATAAATGAAGACAACTACTGCGTTTTGTAGCTTGTGATTTTTTTTTTTAAATCACAGTGTCATTGAAATGATTGCATTTGATATGATATTTTATATTGAACGAAAGCAAGTTGAGACATCCTGTGTCTTTATGAACTTGAGTTTTGTTTTAAATATATACTTTAAGCATTACTGCTAGAACATTATTGCTTGACCACAGTTATTGAGCAGTTTTTAAAATCACCGGTGTTATAAAACACTCAGTACTACAGAGATAAATAGGACAGTGTTTACACTGTGTTTACACAGGTGTAAACAAGGGAGTGCAGCTTGCCCAAGTTCTGCAAATTTCTGGTCAGGCTGCTACTAGCACTGATTACCGCAGCCATGTGTGCTCAGTTTCTACGAGGCAAATACAGCTTAGTTATCACCACCATGCTGTGTTTACTGCTGATGGAAGTGTAATAGTTGGAGGGCTGAGTTTTTTTGTCTTGGCTATTTAATCTGCATCCTTCAAGTGACTCAGGAGTTTGCAGAAGTTCCAATTCCCTGAATGAGTCTGTTGCTTCAGCTCTGTAACCCTTGTCATCTTTTTACGCTTTTCAGTTTAATAATACTTGTTTTAGATTAGGAGAACAATCTGAGTTTTCTTTAAGCACTTTCAAAAGATAAATCCTGTCTATAATTTGATTGTGGTTGGGTTTTTTTTATTCTGTGTATACTATCATAGTGTGTAGGTTTTAAGGTGGACCTTTGTTTTATGGATGCTTTTTCTGCGGGATAGTTGGGAAAATAGGTGCTTTTCTGGTATCTGATTCGCCTGGGGCAGTGCTAGTGCTGCTGTCTTGACCAGAACTGTGCATAATTTTGCAAGGATCCAATTCATACAAACTTTTTTTACCTTCAATTAGCTAATATTTTTGGTATGACAGAATATGGCACTCAGCCAACAATAACACATCATGTTACTTGGAGGAGACTGGTTAGTCGTAAATGTCATTTTCCCATAACATTTACAGGAACTGGATGTTCTCTAAAACAATTTTAATACACATTTTATATAGAAATAAATGTCTGGGGCCACATTTTGATCCTTGGGCCGAATAGGCATTGTGCCTATCTCTTATGCTAAGTATGCCCTTATTTGTATATTATCAGTTATCAGCAGTGGTAAAATGCAGAACTTTCTATATTGCCATGTGCACTTCCTCTGTTGAACTGCAGGCATCCTGCTTATTGCTGCCAGTCCTGCATAAGCTGCTCAGTCATACAGCGTCAACTTGCTCTTAGACAGGTGGAAGGTGACTGCAAACATTAGTATGTTTTCCACATGCTCAATGCAAATGACAATGATTTATGTGCTGAAATTGTGATTAGAACCGTATAGATTAAACATTGTCATTTAAATAAAGGTACATTAGTACTGAATGGGACTGTCTGGGAAGACTTCGAGTTTGCCATCATTTGGAGGAATGGGACTGGTTAAAAACAATGGGACAAACATTCCTCAGGAATTGTGTTCTTTCATTTGGAAAGATCTGGAGCATCTCCCTTATGAGGAAAGGCTGAGAGGCTTGGGTTTGTTCAGCCCGGAGAAGACTGAGGGGGGATTTCATCAATATCTATAAATACTAAAGGGTGGGTGTCAGGACGATGGGACTAGACTCTCTTCAGTGGTGCCCAATGACAGGACAAGGGGCAATGGGCACAAGTTGGAACACAGGAAGTTCCACCTCAATATAAGAAAAAACTTCTTTCCTGTGAGGGTGCCAGAGCAGTGGCACAGGCTGCCCAGGGAGGCTGTGGAGTCTCCTTCCCTGGAAATATTCAAAACCTGCCTGGACGCGTTCCTGTGCCCCCTGCTCTGGTGTGCCTGCTCAAGCAGGGCAGTTGAACAAGATGATCTCCAGAGGTCCCTTCCAACCCCTACCAGTCTCTGATTCTGTGATGTAGGTTGTGTCACTCCTGTGCAAGGGGATAAAATTCCTTGACTTCTGGAGGGTCCTGTTCATACACATAAAATCTTTGTTTATATACATTTAACCCAAGACCATAAGCCCTTTTTTCTGGTGTTCTTACTGAAGTAGCTCTGTGTATGTATAATAAATAGAGTGTTTGAAGACTGGACTTGGGTGGTGCCCCATTCCGTTTTTTGGCAGAAAACGTGAACCTTAATTGTTACTGCAAATTTAGCTTGAGATAGTGTATTTAAGTTTTCCTTGATGCAAGGTTGCGTGAAGACGTGTAGCTGAGGATTACCAAATAGGCAAAAGACTTTAATCAGGTTTGCCGATACAGTTGCAACTTTTTCTGGTAGCCAAGACTGGGAGTAATAAGAGAAGAAATAATGCTAATGTCAAACAGAGATTTCACTTTGAAGCTAAGTGTGTACCTTTTTTCTATAGACCTAATAATGTGAGGGTGTGCATTTTCTTTAAGATGGACTTGGCCTGCACCTCATCTTGGAGGCCACAGGTGAAACAGAGGTTGAAGCAATGCATTGTAGCATGGTTAACTAGTTAAAGATGGCTTTGAAGCTACAACTGATGAACAATGCTGCTAGTTTCCTCTTTTGCAGAAATTGTATTAAAACTTTCCAATGGATTACAAATTGCTTCTGGGTATAGCTCTAGGTATTGAAGCTCTGTAGTTCTGGGGATCTTGCTGCCTGGGAGATTTTGCTACCTGGAGTCTTTCTTGCTATCTGTCCTAATACTGCTAAACGTATTGCTGTATGTCTCCTACGTCTGAATGTGTTGGGAATTGAAGCATGGGCTGATTGGAAGTTCCGTTTTCCCTTGTCTTAGTAGGACCTCGGGCCAGATTGGTTTGGGAGCCCTTGGTGAATCATCTAAAGGTACAAAGTCAATGCATGTTTGTTCAAAGCGTGTTAATCCTTAGCATAGTTGCTCTTGTCCAGAATTTAAGTTCACATGTTTTTTTTCAAACTGATCCTCTTCAAAGAGGACTAACACATTGTTTTAGACTACAGCAGAAAGCTAAAGATGAGTCTGAGAATTTTTTTAATAGTTACAGTTCTAACCAAGGCTTGCTTCATAGATTTAATTAACATGTTTAAATAACAAATAATAAATAATAATTTCAGTAGCCTCTTGTGATAAATTGTTTAGCTAAAGAACAACTTTTCCTCTCAGATCTGTTAGTTATGATGTGTTGAAGTAAGATTTTTTCCATTCTCCTGCAGTCTTGGTAGTTCACTGTGTTAAAAGCCAAATAACCTGCTTAAGCATAAAGAAAATCAGGTCTTTTAGTTATATGTCCACTCAAAGTGCCAATAACAGTGTATATCTAGAATCAGCCCTTTTTTGTGTTGGTCTTTTTTGTGTGTGTGTGTGTGTGTTTTTTTATTTGTAGCTACTTGCATGTGTGCTCAGCAGCTGCAGTAACTGTTTCTTGCTTTGGAAAAAAATGTTTCTCTATTTCTTAGGAAAAAACCCTAAATTGTTAGGATGAGAAAGTGGATTTAACTAGTTCTAGCTGTTCTATGACCAATGGTTTCTTAAACTCTTTTAAAATTGGTCTGAACAGTCTTCCTAAAGCCAAGAGAGGTACTTACTTTTTCCGTCTTTAGTTGTTTTCCAGTTTTCTTTCTCTGCCTTTCAAAAACTGTCATAGAAAAAAAGCTTTTTTTAGGAAAGAGGAGGGTTATGTGCATGTATGCTTCCCTTACCCCTTCATATGAAGACTCCTAGACTCTGTTCTTCAAACAACTGTTAATTCAGTCAAACATTCTCTGCCTCATTATTGTACCCCAAATTGATTTATAACCCAGTGTCGTTATGTGGCTGAAGGACATTTGGCTACATGCCCTATTTGATCTCTTCTTGCTCCTTGGCTGACGGTCTGTGATGTTTCGGTTATATTTTCCTATTTTCAGATGTCACTCTGAAAATAAAGCAGCTGTAGCATGCTTTCATGTACAGTATGTTTCTGATGTAATACATTCTAGCTTTAATCATTAATTCATAATGTGGTTTCAAATGCTGAAAATAAAAAAGACACAATTATCGCTAGACAGAACTTGCTAGTCGTTTGGTTAACTGCATTAGCCTAGATATACAAGAGGGTCATTTGCAGGCTATAAAATATCACTTTGTCAGATTCTTATTCCCCCTACCCAGTTAATCCTGATTGAAATAGGATAATTTTGCTATTTACAAAGTATGGCAGTCATCATCTAGAGCTTTATGCACAGGAGGGGAACAAAGCAAGGACAAGCGGACACCTTCCAAAGTGGCTGCTCCTTCATATACCATGTTATGTTTTCTTCCCTCGTCCTTCATGAGGGTTAGCAAAATATGTAAGCTTGAAGGTTCTTGGCAGCTATTGTCTGCTGCTTTCTTGAAAGGGAATCGATGTGCGTACCTCCTAGGGCGAGCCTAAACATTCTCCACTGGTTGGTGGTGTTCCCACACCACCCGCATAGGCAGTCTATTTTATCTATCTTGAATTGACCTATATTGATGCTATACTTGCTGACTTCACTTTGGAGGCTTTTTATCCTCCTGCTCTGCTTACACATATGCAAGCAAATGCACATACCCATTTATATATTAGATACATTTTTAGAAACACATATTTTAGGGGAAGTTTTAAGCCTGCCAGGGTTCATGGTGGCCTTTTCTTTGGAGCCAATTCAGTATTTAATTTGGGAACAAGATGGGCTGCTAGTGAAAAGACTTTTCTCTTTCATGTAAAGAGTATATGGTACTATTTTGCAAGTTAAGAAAACGTTTCAGATTTGAGTATTAACAAATTGCATTTTTTTCCCACCTTCCTACATCTAAGTTGGTATGTTTAGCATTGGATTTCAGGTATTTAGGTCAGGGGTTGGCTGCTCCAAATGTGGAGCTGTTGTACCCCCAGGTTCAAGTGACCAAAACTTAAAAAAGAAGTTAGGCTTATATAACTCACTTTCCTCTTTTCTAGGTACGGATCTGAAACAGAATGGCTTACTGAGTTTGAGAATGTGCTTGACTGAGGGGAGGATGTTGAAATTGAAAACAAAAACAACTGTGACATTTATTAAGCTGCTTCTGAAAAACCTCTGCATAGCTAAGTATAATAGAATCATGTTTGGGAATGTGGTAGGGCATATTAGTTTTGGGTAAGCCAAGCTTAATGGTGATAAAATTTCTTAATTTTATTCATAATTTGACTCAATGACTGGAAGTTATACAAATTTTACCAGAATATTGGTTAAATCCATAAAAAGTTGAATTCAGTCAGCTTATACTTTCTCTGAGATGGTTTTGTCCATGTGCTGAAATCCAATATGTAATTAAAATGTGAGTTTTATGAATGCATTACTTTACATTTTTAAACAGCCAGTCTTGTGTGGTTTTTTTTTTTCTTATGGTAGTAGCTTCATTTGTTTTTAAAATGTTTCCGTATGAGAGAGGGGAAATCCTTATGCTCTCATTGCAGTAGTTGCTATGCAAACACTAGATAAGTTTTGTGTCTCCAATAAAAAAGGACAAAGTTGTAAATCCACTCTCTGCAATGAATGTGAAAGGAAGTGCTTTGAATATTAGATTTAAGGCAGATCTTCAAGAACTGTAACCTAACATTTCTTCTAAGTGTAATTATGTTCCTTCCCAGGCCTTTGGAAGCCTATAAAGGACAATGAAATCTGGTTGATGCATTGTTTCACATCCCTGAAATGTATGCAAGTTTAACGTTTTTCTTGTCAGAATTATTTTGGTTTTTTCCATCCACATTTGCAGTCATGTCTGCTGGAGCATTGTGTACTGTACCTGAAGTATGTTTGTTGAAGCTTGAGCATGAGCAGTTAGGTGGTTGTGGGCTCTGGTTGCTCACACTGTATGAGCATGCAGCGTGAAGCACAATGGTTCAAGTTCTGCTTATTTACCTCAGCAGCCACGCTGGTAGTCATCCATAGGTCTCCTGCCCAGCTTGAGGCTGAAGTCAAGCAGTTGTGTTACATCATCGTGATATGCACGATGAGTTGTAGCAGAAAGGGTGACTTCTGCAACAGGCAAAAAGTATATGCATTTATTCACTTGAATGACCGAGGTTATAGGACTTTGAGCTGTGTTGAAATGTTGTCTAGTGTGAAAGCACCCCAAGCTTTCCTTTTTCTTATTAAAGGAGGGTTATACAATGATGTTGCTAGGTGTTTGCTCAGCTAGCATTCATTCATTGCATGAACATTCACCTCTTCACTGCTACCTCAGTTCTGTTGTTCTGGTGAGGAGGCAGTGGTTTGGGAGGTGTTGCTGTCATACTGTTTTTAACTGGAGGCTACAGACTGCCACAGAAAATCTTCAAATATATTTTCCTTGAATTTGTGAACACTTGAGGAAAGCGAGCTGTGAATGCCTAAGTGTGCTGCATTGGTCCATCAGTGTGAGTGCTGTTACTGACTTTCCAGAAACAACATGGTGCTCTGGACATGCAATCAAAGTGATTTTTGTCTTGCTGACAGAAAACACAGCAAACCTCAAAATCAGCATAACATACTGAGAGGTGTTAAGACTCAAAATGTCCATTACTTCACTTAAGTCACAAGACTAGGCACTATATTTAGAATTTTCAGCAATGCCTCTTACCCTCTTGGAGCTGAGTAATACAGTTGAGTGAATGGTTGAACTAACCAAGCTTTCAACCACTTCGAAAAAACTCAACATAAATGTCACAGATGCCATGGCAGAGTCCATTCCATATGAGAAAAACAAACCTGAACAATTAAAAATAATTTATTTTTATTGGTAGGGCATTGTTTCTAAGCTGAAATCAACTTGATGACAGGCCGAACTATTAATGAGTCAGACCTAAAATTTTACAGGACAGTTTTTAAAGGTACATCTTCCTACACTGTAAACTCCTTAGGATTCTCTGACTTACATATTTTAATCACTTCTCTGACTTAGATATTTTAATTGCTTCTTTAATGAACAGTATTCAGGTAATACCACACCCAGGATCTGAGAGAAGCTGTTTGCAGGAGGAATCCAGAGGAGCAGTATCTGCTGCTCACTTGCCCATGCCAAACTACACTACACTTCAGGTTTTTTCCTGAACAATAGTGCTAGCCTTTTGAGAACTGCCACAGAGGAGAAAATCTGGGAGTAAAACCAGGCTGTTTTTTAATCCCATGACAATGGCAGATGTGATAATTCATCATGGTATTAGGTAAATAATATGAAAGTGCTGTTGAGTAACAGCAATAACTTGATTTTACTAGTACTGATGGGGAAAATAAAATAAGTGTAAGTTATGTCCCTGGGACTTCTGGGTCAAATCTCTAAAAATTCTACGGTTGGCAGTTACGTGGCGTTTGTCAGTGGAGGGAAGGGAAGTGACGGGGAAGGAACAAAGGGTCAATGCAGTTTAATAGGAAGTTGACTTTCATTTCTGGAGGATATACTTGTTATTAAAATGCTTTCTCTTTACATTGGATGTTGTAAAAAGTTACTGTAAAAAGAAATTTAAGTGAAGAAATAGAGTTGTTGAGGACTGAATTATGTGACAATTCTTTTCCTTCACTGTCTCCGTTTACCTTTAAGTGATGCAAACTAACATTTTAATTGCTTAAAATTAGATGGTCTCAACACATATTAAGAAATCTGATAAAACAAAGGAGTGTAATGCTGGGGGTGAGGCGGAAACAACAGTGAGACATTTTAATCATTATACCTCAGTCTAATTATTTTGGACTTTTACCAGTAGAAATGAGAGCAAAACTGGTCCTGTAAGTATTAAGTGAAGATATTTTCCCTTTCTGTCTAAGGAAGACAGACCATGGGAAATAGAGTTCGTCGGGCTCTTGATAGATGTTATGATTTGTATTAGGCTAGCAGCATTCACAGTACAGATGGCACTCTGGATATTGCTAAAGCAGTAATTAATGATATATGTTACCCTCTATTGGATTTGGAGGAGCTGAAATAGTTTCTTACATATGGGTAGGCTTTTTTCTTTTTCTAGTTACTGCCTTTATCAAATATATATGTTTATTCCATGTGTAGTATTTCTATGAATATTTTTCCTTCATTATATTGTAGTCCTTTGACTTCAGCTTATCCTTTCTAAGCTCAGACACGTTTTTTGAGGTCTGTTACTTAACTTTGGTTTGTAACATCTTTTCATAACATAGCTAATTTTTCCACTGTATAACTAGACAATGTGTTTATTATTAAATCCACTGGATATAGGATATGTAGGAAACCAAGTAATAATTTATTACGAAAGAGATCTAAAAATGCTAGGACATAGGTTGCAAATCTGCAGATATGACAGAATAGCGAGCAGAAGACATTGTGAGGGGCTTAGGGTACTGATCCAGGGTATCGGTTTTCTACTATAAACTTGTATTTGATCTGGTTGCTAGGATTCTTTTCATTCTATGTGTATTGTACGGTGCCCTTTTCCCAGATCCTATAGCCAGACAGACTCAAGGCATCAACAGAGGTGTAAACTTTGCTCGTTACAAGAAAGATTATCTTGGAAACATGGATGTGACCTTTATCTAAGTGCCAAGGTTAATAATACACAAATACCTGAATTATCTTTGAAATGAAATATAAATATATATTTACCTTATTAGAAGCATGTGGAAAATAACTACTTAATATTTTCTTGTTCTTTAAAGCAAAAAGAGTTATGAAAATGTTCACCCATTATATTTGACACATTCTCTAATTCGATGTATGCTTCATTGTACAGCAATCCTCATGATAGTATCAGCTTTGATTTTTCTTAAATATATACTTGGAAAAGGATTTTGGAGGATATAAAACATCAAATGAAGGGAGGACACCCCCCCCCCACCTTTCTGCTGTCCTAACATTTAATGCCACTTTAATTTCATATTAAGGAAAACGAACGTGTACAACAAGACCATGCTTTACTTTTAAGAAGTGTTTGAGTTTAATGGTCTTAAGGAGTCTAACTTTTCTAACACTTTGAATTACACATAAGACTCTGGAGAGCAATGCTTCCATAGTCTGTATTTGTAAGTAGGACAGTACAATTGACTTAATTGTAGTTGTTCCTATAAACAAGCATTTGACAAGGTTTGATTTAATCAAGGGAGAGGTCAGTGTAGTTTTGTATACTATGCAGATGTGAATTATAAACACACTAAGGTCTAATCTTTCAAGGTGCTTAGTGCCTTGTTAGAACTGCTTTCCATTTTCTGGTTTTTTGGAGTTAATAACTGCAGTACTCTTCAGCATCTTGCAAAATAAGCCTCGAAGAGACCACTGGGTTTTCTGATTTTGAAAGCCTCATCATTTGCTTGATGACCAGGATTTAAAGGTTTTTTGGTTTTTTGTTTGTTTTTTTTTAATCAAAATCTGACGGTTCTGTCCCCTTGTGATTTGACACTTGCACACAAGGCACAGAAGAGGGAAGCAGTGTGTAGGAGTTGAAAAGTTTGTTAGTAATTAAACTAGTTAAAATTGTTTCTTTCAGACATAGCATAATCTTATTGCAAAGTAATGTTTGTGGCAGTTTATACATCTGTCTGTAAACTACAGTAGAAGTTGTTCAAAAGTACAGTAAATGCTTAGAGACATATGTGCATACATGTCTACTAATATGTAGCATATGCATATAAATGCAGCATAAAGAGAGGCAGTAGCCCTATCTAATATATTACAATACAGTTGGACCCTTTCCATGGCTTTAAATGCAGTCTTGATTTTATCCGACCATTTGGAAAGTGTGTGTAATTCATAACTACCTCCTACTTTACCATTAAATTAATTCCTCATCTGTAGGAACTGTTTAAAATACAGTTTTTAATGCTTGAAATACTCATCCTGCTTCCGAGTAACCAGACATCTTCTAGATCTCCTGGTGCTGTTTTGGGGTATTTCACTGTTTTTTTCAGTCCTCACCCCTTTTCTTGGAAGCGACTTTTTTCTTTAAAAAAAAAGTAATCTCAATAGGAAAAAGCAAGAAGTGCCAGTGCTTGCCAGAAGTTGTTTGTTTCCCACCCTCTCTCTTACCTTGCGCTCCTGCACTATAGAAATCCTGGGTCAGCTATTGCTCCATGGTGTGAGGCGTTCAGCTGTAGCATCAGAGATGTGAGCATTCCAGCAGTCCCACTAAACAATGAGAGATAGGCTCTTTGCATGCCCCAAGCCTATGGAGCATTACGTCATTGCCTTGCCATATAAGGCACTCTGTGTTGTGCAGACTCGTCGTGTCTGACTGGTGTACTTTAGTGATAGCCAGAACTTAGAAAGCTTATTAATGTGTTCTGGCTCCAGCTGACGCTCAGGACTGTGTGAAATATTTCATTTGTCTACTAGTTCATGGCCAAGAAGAATGTGCGGAAGGCTTGGGTTAGGGCAGTTCCTTTCTATTCTTGATAATAAAGTCGTTAGAGGTTGTTAGCTGATTAGTTATAAAGTTTTCCACTTAGTCTTGTAGCCTAGAATTTGGGAAGGGAAAAATTAAATTTAAGGTCATCTTCTTTAATTAGTTGTTCTTAAGGGGGCTTTTTCTTTTTTCTTACTTCCTTTTTTTTTTTTTAAATATGACAAACAATGTGAATTTAGCTGAACTCCTCAGAGGGTGATATGAACCTCAAGCCTGCCTTTTTTCTTTTTTTTTTTTTCTGTAAAGAGTCGGGGTCCTCAGAGGATAGTATTTTATTTCCTGATGATGTAACTACAAAACAATTCTCTAAGTGATGATGGGAAGGCCAGATGAAATCTGAATTTTTTTCTTTCTCTTCAATGTTTTTCCTGCAAAACCCTTTCCTTTTCATATGTTTGTGTTTCAGCTAACACAATTAAGCAGTCCAACCAACTATTTTTAGTAAGAAGGTCTTAAAGAAATGAGTCGTTTGTTTTAATATTTAGGAAAGAGGCAGGAAGCCAAAAAGTAGGATTTAGATTGAAGAGTTTAAAATGTATCTCTTGTATTCCCTGTCCTTCAGTATAGACCCTGGATAAACATCAAGAACACAAGGAAGAAATACTTGAAATAGGCACAAAACTCACTGAAATGCCCCTAAGGGTTAGTAGGAGTTAATGAAATAAACTCCTTTTGTGTTGATGGGTAAATCAGACCATTGAAAGGTGTTCTACGCTAATTTGTGCAGCTCTGTTAAAGTAGGTGAGTCCACAATTCATTTGTTTGCAACATTTGAATCTTAGTCTTCAGATAAACTTGAGTACAGTGTAAGCTGTCCTATTGCCTGCGTTTTGTGTATTTTATCATACCTGAACATAATGCTAGCATAAGGTAATTTACTTACTTGAGGGTATTGTCTCTAGCTATAAAGACAAATGGTGATTAAAATGTTTGCATTTCTTTAAAAAGGCACATATCTCTTGCACATATTTACCCTGAGGGTAGCCTGAAAAAGATTTTTAGTTGGAAAATTTCAGCCAGCCCTTAGAACTGTGACTTGGTGAAGATTTACTCAGAACCATGCTACTTGTTTGCATGGATGATCCTGCTGCGTCCTCCTTGTAAGTTTCTGTGAAGTTCAGATTTGGATGCTTGATCAGAAAACTTCCAAATCTGTTTAATAGTGCAATACCTGTATATTGATCCTTCCAAAATGGTTTCAGAGATAATGAAATGTCTTATTTGAATACACTAATGGACAGACCAGGATAATTTTTTATTTCCTATTCTAGTCAGATTTAATAACCAAAACCAAAGAAAAAAATATGTCCTTTAGCTAAAATTGGACTGTTCAGTTGCTTGACTAATGTTTTTGGGAACTAACATTTTGTGTAGTTTTTCTCAAAAGTATTGCGCCAGTGTGGATCATTTGAATTATGTAAAAGCCCATCCAGGTGATGTTCGTACGAGGAACATGAAGCTGACTTCACCTTCAGCTACAAGCTCACCCTTTCTGCTGGGGCTTGGTTTAAAAAGACAAGACAACTGCAGGTGCAAGGTACTGTCTTAGAACAGGCTGTGGAAGATGCTGTATCCAGTTAAGATTTGCAAGGGGAGTCAGGTAAGTAGATCTGTGAAAGGTAGCTGGGACTTAAATGTGCATGCATTCTTTTTCACGTGTGTGTGTGCGTGTGCAAGCGTAGAAATGCTGAGAGTGAACACTACTGTTTCTGTGTTTTACTTGGTTATTACTTTTTTTCTTTCCTTCCCCTTGCAATTGCGTTTTTCTGCCTCTTCCCCTTCACCTACACGCCCCCTATCTCTCTAGTCTATATGTGAAAATTGCTTGCATTTTTGTCTTCCCACATGAAACAGTTGTTGTAGACCAAACACAGCTTTGAAGAGGACTTCTCAAAAGCTGGTAATCAAAAGTCCATCCTTACAGTCCAGTTCTGTTCTGGAGTTGCTAGGAACACAGCTGAGAGACTGCTGGGGATAAATTTATTGGCAGTCTGGGGGCAGGCTAGAGCAGGGAATAGGGAATGCAAATCCTCCTGTTTATAAGCCTGTGTTTACATCTGGGGATGGCCAAAGTATGAACTTCTAGTTTTTTAATTAATTCTCCTCTGCGATACAAAAGTGCATATCTGTGACCTATTGCAAAATAGCTTTATCAAAGAGCGTCAGCTGAGTGCGTAATGACCTGACTTCCTTCTCTTGTATTGTCACAACTTGAAGGACAGAATACAGTTTTATTCCAAGTCTGTTAAGGAAATATATAATGAAAAATTGCAAGTTTTGGATTACTATAACATGAAAAGCTTGTTTATATCTGAGGCAATGAATAGACTTGCTGAGCAGCCTTCCTTTACTGCCTTTTTTTTTTTTTTTTTTTTTTAAATACAACATTTTCCAGTATCTGTAGGTGGAATCCTAGCGCTCGTGAACTTCACTGAAGGGAGAGGATTAAAAAACAAAACATTTAGGCAGGCAGATATGCCTGTTTCATTCTCCATTGCTCCCTGAAAATGAATTTGGTTTCCTTAGTTACTAGGCATAGTTGTTCAGAGTTGGTGCATTGCGAGTATTGTGACAGCAAAAGAAGCTGTAGATTTGTAGAAATTAGAGACCAAATGAAAAGCTTATTAGACCACTTGGTACATCCTCTGACAGTGCAAGGCTGCGCCCTGCAGCCTGCTAGCAGTGGCTTTCACCTAGCCTCTCTGCTTATTGTTTCATATAATCATTTGTGCCCACATTATCTCAGGATTTTACTTGAAAAAAATAGAAGGTGGAAAGATGGGAGATTATAGCAGGCAGGGAAAATATAGGACAAAAAAAGCTAAAAGACTTTGAGGCTGTTGTTTAGACTTTATCTTAAACTATCTGGATTCCTCCCATGACTTCCATTGTTGAACTACTTCTCTTTCCTTTTTCTTCCCATGGCAATTCATAGCAGCAGTTCCAGTGTCCTTAAACCCATAACCTATCTATTGCAGCATTTGACCCCTTTCTTTAGCCATTTTGTATCTAAGATAAATAAAGGAAATTAGAACTTGGGCCTCGGTTCAACAAAGCACTTAAAACATGGTCCTGTGTATTTTTGTTGAAAAAGGAAAGGACTTCAGCGTAAGTCTGATTTTAATGATAGATTGAGATGCTTGACTGAATCATGCTCTTGGTCACATTTGCTTCACATAGATATTGTTGAAGCTTGGGCTTTCGAAATTCTCTGTGGGGTCTAAATCTTTAGGTTACTTTTGTATTCCAAAAATAGACATCTCCAGAAGTACAAATAATGTCAAGGCTTTTATTATAGTTTCACAATACTTAAAACCGTTTGCCTCTTTAGAGGTGGTGTGCATAAGCTTTGCAAGTGATACCGGAGAACTGATACACAAGCAAGATGGACAAGTTGAATTTTAATGACTTGCATAAATGGTATCTGATGTTTAGTGTTTTAATAACCCATGTGACTTCAAGGATTTTTCTCCAATGTATGTGCAGCCTTGTCTCTGAGGTCTGGGGGAGTTTTGATGTTAACTCAGTGGAAGAAGGCTCACTCTTTAATGATTTCCTTTTAATTATTTCTGGGTTGATAGCATCATTCAAAGTCTTTTTTATCCAAATTGTCTTTATTACTTCTACTATTGTGATTGATGCTCTCATAGATTTCATCAGTAAAGAGTGCTGTAGTGTTTTATCCCCTAATGTACAGATTAATTTCTGAATATTACAAAGAGAAATATGGAGGCTATTATGGATAAGTGACAGTCCGAAATGTACTGACAACTGATAAATTACATGTGGAAGGCAAGGGGGAGAAGCAGGGGAAAGTTCTAAAGATAACATTCTTTAGATTCATGTGTCTTTTACTATGGACTACGGACGGAAAGAGATTCATATCTTCATTACTGTGTGCTTTTAATTTTTTTGGCAGCAGGAAGAAATATTTTCCCAAACTCTCCTATTGTTTGCAAATGCCATTATTCTCCTTTTTTTGGCAGATACAAATAAAATTCCTAGCCAATTATTAGGAGTAATTAGATCCCTTTTTGTTGGGCGCCGCCTTGAGAAGTTGATGACTGCATCTCTTAACTACTAATGACTTCTCTCCTAAGGAGAACTGGCAAGTGCTCCATATCTGCTTGTGAGATGGTTTCCTCTTATACATGGTACCAAGATAATTTTTTTATGAAGACATTTTTTTGCTTGGTAGAGCTTGCCATGAACAAAGATGATTAGAATTTAATTTGTATGCTGTCCCCTAGTCTGTTTGAACCATATATAGCCAAGTTATCTTTTCTCCGTAATGAAATGAGATAACGTTCTTTAGTCTATGAAAACTCTGCACAATATTGTATTTTAAGAAGCAGTTTGGGCTTGGAGATTTACTTTGTTTGTTGTGTTCTGCACTGGAGTTTTTATTACTTGCTCCTGCCCCTGCAAGTATGCCTGTCTAGTTGGGCTATTTCTGGAAGCATGACAACCATTTTGGTATTAAATAGTTCAAGTGAGTTGCAGTTATATGAAGACAGTTTCTGTGAGGTACCTTGGAAGGTACCATGTTCCACATCTGTGAACACACTTGGAAGTAGAACTATTTTAAATGTCTGTCTTTTGTCATTAGACTTCAGAAAAAATATGTGACACTATGTAATTAGTTGACTACTTTTCTTCATCCATCTCCTTTTGAAATTCAGTCAAAGCAAGATTCTTCTTGTAGAACTTCAGGGAAATGGTGTGACTGAAACATTTTGAGCTTCAAATCTGACTACATTAATTGCTGTGTCAGATCTTTTGTATGTGTTAACATAAGCTGTGAATCCAATCATTTTGTTCAAAGTGATCAATCGTTTTTCTGAGTAGTTTAATTCTTGTCTGAATAATAAATGTACAGGTTTGAGTGAAGTTGACTCAACTTTTTGCACAGAGGTGAATTGAACATGGTGTCAGTGGAGGATGCTCCTTTCAAAGCTTTGATGGAGATGAGGTGAAGAAGTAGATCAAGTTGCTGCAAGTTCCTTCAGTCCCTCCATGACAGTGACTGTCTCTACCCTTCTGCTTCTCCCTTGATGTCTATTGTTTCTTTGCTTATTGCTGGGTGATGCTCTTCCACCAACGCCTTGGACTGCCAGAAGGCTGTTATGCCATCCAACAAGACCTAGACAGGCTGGAGAGCTGAAGTTCAACAAGAGCAAGTCCAAGGTCCTGCACCTAGGGAGGAACAACCCCATGCACCAGGACAGGTTGGGGGTTGACCTGCTGGAAAGCGGCTCTGTTGAGAAGGACCTGGGAGTGCCGGTGGACAGCAGCTTGATCGTGAGCCAGCACTGGGCCCTTGTGGCCTAGAAGGCCAATAGTATCCTGGGGATGCATTAAAAGGAGTGTGGCCAGCAGGTCGAGGGAGGTTATCCTCCCCCTCTACTCTGCCCTAGTGAGACCACATTTGGAGTACTGTGTCCAGTTTTGGGGGCCCTGCTTTAAGGACAGGGAACTGCTTGAGCAAGTCCAGCGGAGAGCTACCAAGATGGTCAGGGGACTGGAGCACCTTTCTTATGAGGGAAGGCTGGGAGACCTGGGTTTGTTTAGCCTGGAGAAGAGAAGACAAGACTGAGGGGGATCCTATCAATGCTTATAAATACCTGAAGGGTGGATGTCAAGAGGATGGGGCTAGACTCTTTTCAGTGGTGCCCAACGACAGGACAAGGGGCAATGGGCACAAGTTGGAGCACAGGAAGGTCCTGCTAAACATGAGAAAAAACTTAACTGTGAAGGTGGTAGATCAGTAGAACAGGCTGCCCAGGGAGGTTGTGGAGTCTCCTTCCTTGGAAATATTCAAAACCTGCCTGCACGTGTTCCTGTGCCCCCGCTCAAGCAGGGGGGTTGTATAACATGATCTCCAGAGGTCCCTTCCAACCCCTACCATTCTGTGATTCTGTGAGTGCAAAGCCCAGCACACAGATAGAAGGGGCTTGGTATTCAGTGCATTTCTTACAGGTTGCACGTTTTACAGGCATCACCTGAGGTCATGGTCTGCTTTGAGAACACAAGCTTGTTCTCAAAGCACAGGGGAATGCAGACTTGAATGCAGCTTAGGAACTGTAAGAAGCCTTGTTGGATCCATTGATATTATACATGTAGGAATACAAAGTTGTCATACTTATTTTTCTTTCTTAGTGGTTGAGAGAATCCAGAATCAAAATTTATTGTGACTCTTCCATTCTATTGTCAGAACTCTCTTGAGTAGGCTTCTCTCTTGCCTCTTACAGATTAACCCAGTGAAAATGCAGCTGTTAGCTTATCTGAAAGGTGGTAAGGTTGTAAAGAAATGACTGTGGATGCTAAGGAAGGCAAACTTTGCAAGGAGGGAAAATACTTTTTGTTGGGGTGCCTGCAATAGCCAAGCAAAACAAAGATGCCCTTGGGCACACAGGCCCAGATCTCTAGATACTAGCATTTATGTTATGAAACCTACATAATATGATACATTTTTTCTGCCTCGATAATTTTTTTTTACCCCCCTTTGGATTCCTGCTAAAAAAACACATTTTAAAAGGCTTTCCTTATTCTATGCTATTTCAGTAGCCATACGCTAGTCCCTGTTTAACGCACAGTACTTTAACTTATTGGTAATTACAAAACCTGTTCAAGGAATCAGTATTGAAATAATGCAGAGGCAAATGTATCCCATACAGGCTGTTTTAGATTGTGGATTCCTAGGGATGTAATGTAACTTGTAAAACTTCGATCCCTTTGAGATTCAGAATTGCTGAGCTATCTGATAAATTCATAGTTCAGAAATGTGACTGAGTTGTGTGGTTCAATTCTCTAGTCTGTTAAAGTATTTACAAAACTTCTTGATCTCCTAGTGTGTAGTCCCATGTAGTTCTTTGTGTTAGTATTGCCCGCAGCAGGTACTGTTCAAGGAGTCTCTTGGGCCTGGGGAAATGTATTTAGCAGACTCAGACACACTGTAGCTCCAGAGTCTGCAACAAAAATTTCACAAAACCCTCGAGTGAGGAAGGGGAATAAATACAAAAGGGTATTAATTTGGCTTTTTTTTATGGCAGCCTGCATGAGACATGTCAGCATTAAAATCTGTTACCTTAAACTCAGCAAAGTAAAGTTGTGTCATTATCTGGGAACACTTTTATTGATCTCATGTCTCTGGATGTTATGTCAACAGGATGGACTATTACTAAGAAAGTCTTTCAGGAGATGAACTACATGCATGAATAACCTACAGATTGCTTCATGCTTGAAAATTGTACTCAAGCACAAAGAAGTGATTTAAGGAAATTCTCTTCCAGCACCTAAAGGAAAGACAAAATTACCTTTTTAGTCCCTAAAATCCAACACTCTTTGAACAGTCTTCCCTTCAACCTTCCCCAGTGCTGTAAGGTCTGCTTTATTTTGTGGGGTTCTTTTAGACGTTGAATACTTTATTTTTAACCTGTTTTGCTCAGTTACCTATTTTTAGTTGTAAGGATGAAGTTTCTGTTCCTTTTAACATTGTTAGCCCTTGGTAACTTACTTGAAAGCGTTCTGACAGAGCATCATTTCTGGCTTCTGTTTGCTCTGGCCAGTGAACTCAGAAGCTCATAATATGAAGATTAATCTTAATTAGATGAAAGATAGTTGCAGTCCATAAAAAGTTGTGTGTACATTAACTGTGCGATCATGATGAACTGTGTAGCATTGATTAAATGTAGAGATGCATTGGATTCTTTCTTGTAGTGGTGCAATTTCACATAAGAGAAATTTGAAGTGGCTTCTTATGCTACGAAATCTTGTGGTACAATTGATAATTTTTAATAATTTATCTTATAAACAGACTGTTATTACTCAAGATAAAAATTAAACAAGCTGATTTCTTAAATGGACATATAATGTCAAGTTGTTCTCTTGCATATCTTTTTAATATAACTCTGTTTTCCTAGCAAGGATAGTACAACAAAATACCACAGACCTTAGTACTCCTAGGTGACTCTGCAGAAGAACGATTCAAATATGGTAAATTTGTTAACCTTTGTGTTGTCCTCCCATTGTGTTGCCTTCCCCCCCAGTAAATACATAAGTGTGTGTGTATAAGTAAATATTTGTGCATAAGTCTAGCCAGTAGCAAGGGCAGTGGGAGAAAAGCAATTCCAGTTATTGTGATATGGTACTTATGATAGTGCTTGCAGCCTTTTAGTGGAAAATGACAACACTTATGATTTACTTTAACTTTTAAAGTGATACATAAAGAAGTGTTTGGATTCCATGTATGATAAACAGAGGTCTAGAACTAGAAGTTAGAAAAGAATAAGTTATTTTCTGAATTCCTAAGGTATGTTGTGTTCGGTAAGCAAGATCCAGGTGTGTGTGTTTCCTCTTAGATTTTAATTAAAACTGACTTTTCCTACTCTTAAGATGTCTGTGTTTTGGGACACATGAATTTTATTTCTTCTTTGATGCATTTCTGGTTTACCCTATATTTTTTTAAATTTGTTTTTATTTCAGAATCCCCAAGGTAGATGAGGAAAGGCAATTCTCACATAAAACAAATCAGTCCTCCTTGATATTGCTGCTGAGTAAAGAGGAGCATACATAGATCCAACTCTACCAAAATAGGCGTTATTTTGCTAGTAGCCTAAGGTGTGTCCAGAGTGACATAAGGTTATACAGAGCTAGACAAGAATAAACACTTTGAGAGTTCTAAAATGCCTTTGACCTTGGAGCTTGGGAATGTAAGTGGAGCCTTAACTTGTAGCTATCTGTGTACATGTAAATCAATGCAGGTCATGCCTGAAAGATGTTGCTATGTATAGTTTGCTTAGTGGTCAGTGTGGTGGGTGGTTAGAGTTCTTGGAGCAGTTCTGATGGGGATAGGTATCCCTGGAGCAGAAATGCCCATACCTCAGAGGCTCGTGGAAACCCTTATTGGTGGCCTGGCTTGGGGAGAGCAGGGTCTGAGCAGGAGTGAACTCTGAAATGCCTCCAGACCTTCTGGGAATTGCTCTGAAAAGTTTGCGTATGCAAATGTATACGAAGGAGTTGTGGATACTTCTGAGCTTTTATAGACAATGGTTCCAAAGGATGCTGATTTCTTCCAGCTGGTTAATCTTTGGAAGAAGTGAATGAGAGCTGTTTGTGATACCTTAGCTTTATATGGCGTACCAGTGTGTATTCCTGTCACAGAATTTGGGTTGTTTACCCAAACTTTGACTCATTTATTTTGCTTCAGTGTTGTGCAAAATGCTTTCTTGGAAGCATCTTCTCTATTTTAGGTATCTCTCAAAAGCAGGAAACCTGCCCATTTTCGGTAGTGAATTCCTACAGGCTTCAGGGAATAACATTAGTATCTTAAGTAATACAAAAGGAAGATGGGAAAACATATTTGTTGATTCTTTTGCAAGTATAATAATTTCTTTGCAGAACTGCAGGGGAACAGGTAGACCCAATCACCCTGTGAAGTTTGGGTTGGTTTTTTGTTTGGTTTTTTCCCCCCCTCCCCCCCTCCCCCCCCTTAACTACTTCACCAGATATTAACAGGTCTCTACTCTTTTTCTCTTGTGCTGTTCTGTGCTCATCTCTGATTTTTAAGTGCATCCAGGAGGCAAAAGCAAAAAAAGGCTAACTTTTGTCGGATGAGTTTCCAGTTTGCCTTTGTCATGTTGAAAGAAGAAAATCCATGAGTGGATTATTGGAATATGGAGGGAGGACCGTGTGAAGATGCCAGTGTCCGATGAAGTGACTAGAAAGGAATGATTAAGAGGCATTTTTAGCATTTGTACTGGAATGCAGGGAGGCTTATGATTGCACTTTTATTCCTTAAGGGAGGTCAATGGGAAAGGGAAGAGGTCCAGAATCAGGAAGTAGTCCATGCAGAGTCTCAAATGCATACTTTTCACTTTGGCGTTAATCTGAATTTAGAAAGGAAAATGGCTGTGCCTTGCATTTCTGCATTTTAGGAATCTTTTATTTCAAATAGGGCCAATTTATTGCTGTCAATTACGGGTAGTGAAAATGGTCACCTCTTTTGCAATGAAGAAAATCGTTCGCTTTGTTTTCCAGTAGAGCTTCAGGCTTGATTTGTTTCTGTCTTCATTCTTCTGACCCTGATGTTGCATGCACACGCTCTCTCTCTCACTATTCATAGTAACCTCTTCAGTGAGAGTGATTTTACTGAGTTCATAATAGAATGTTATTGTTTTGTTGTGTGATTCTTCTGGTGAATATTTGAATGTTTTACTTTCGGTAAGCGTTTTTTCCTTCTTTTAAAAAACACTTCTTCATCAACCTGAAATAAGAAAGCTGCTAAATATAAAGCCCTATGAGGTGGCAGTCCTTTTAAAAACGTGTGTGTATGTCTCTTGTGACATTCATAGGCTATTACTCTTTCCAGTTTGAACAATGAGTGTACTGGGTATGTACAGCATTTGCTTGCAACATTTGGATGCAAATCCCAAGTTAAACACCTTCATTACTCTTAAACTACAGGTGTATTGATACAAGTTGGATTTTGACAAACAACTTTTAAGAATTTCACAAATCCTGCATGTGTTCTTTTGACTGCTGCCTTTTGCACATATGCATTGCTTAAAGTTATCTAGAAAATATTTTTCACATCCTTATTCATAAATACAAGTTGGGAGAGGGTTTTAATTCTTTTTTGTGAGAACTGGTTGACTTGAAACGAAGGTGCGTTGTTTTAGTGTGACTAGTTCTGAAGGAAACTGTCATTCTGTTTTGTAAGACCAGCAGAGCAAACAAACCAGAAGGGGACACACAGCTCTCCAGCGATTGAATGGTTCAGACTGAAATGTGCTTGGGCTTTTGCATTGTGTGGTTCACAGTGGGCATGCTCAGATATTTTGTTACTTCCAGAGTAACATTACATCATCTTATTTGCAAAGTCACTACGCTGTAGTTGTCTTTACATCCAAAAGAGCTCTCAAGTGGGATATCAAATATAAGCATTACATAATCAGAACAAAGTCTTTATTGGTTGACTGTACCCTTAGGGTGGGATGCTGAATCGTAGTTGCATATGGAAGACGTAATCCTGCAAAATTAACCATTTCTTAGCCAACCTGTCAACAGCTATGAAGTGAAATAATAGGCTGGGGATAGGATTCACTTGGGAAAGGGTATAGCTGAAGAAAATAAGATTTTTAAATTGGTTAAGAGTTCACCTTTCTGTAAACATACTTAAATGTATTGAAACAAACAAAAAGAAACGAAGAGTTTTACAGATATGTTCATAGACTGATTTGCTGTAATTTCATGTGATGTAATTCCTGTTGTTGAATTCAAAGGAGGCAGACCAATTTCCACTCAGCCTGTGGTTTTAATTTATTGGAAAATGATCTACTTAAAAATACTGGGAAGAAACTTTTTTGGCTATGGAATATTAAATTTGTCTTTCTAAGCTAATTTAAGCTCTCTTTAGAGTTATTCACTTGGTAAGGACCATATGTGCAAAATTATTGTTATGTGTCTGGCAACTTAATCAGCCCAGTTCAGAACTAATGTAGTTTTTAGTAAGACCTTTCTTTGTGAAAGGTATGATACGGAGTTTATAGTTCTCAAGCGATATGAAAGTTATTCCAAAGTTTGGTCTTTTATTGATTGTCGTGGTATTTTGCATGATCTCAGTCTAATTTTAATGAACCTGGACTTCATAAACCTCATCTTAAATAAAATAAATTGGTTACTCCCTACTCTGTGGCAAATGAGACCACATTAAAAATACTAATCAAACATTTAAAACTCTGAGTGTTATAGTGATCTACAGGTGATTTCCTGTGTTGTCTTAACATAGCTTTTACACATAGCTTCAGGGTAAAATTGCACCAAACTTTCAAATTGAAACTGGTAGTCAGCCTTTGTGTATATCTATCTTTTAGACTGGAAGGTGCTTTTCAGTGAAAAGACTGAACGAACCCAAGGCCATGGATTTTGCTCCTCTCTTCCCTCTTGCCCTGCTCCCAGACTAAATTAGGCACCAGCATGAGTCATCCATCATTAGTGACTTTGCTTTTGAGATATATTTGCTGAAGAGTGGGAACTTGTTGGCACCTTTTTTGTTCACATGCCTGTCCCAACATATCCTCAGCAATAATGAATTTGATCTGATGATTTCACAGAATCCCCCAGTTCTTCTCCAGATCAATTCCAGATGGTCAATGCTCCCATAAAATCTTGAAACAAGATTCAGATTTTGAAAGTGTTGGCCTCAAAATATTTGTCTTACTACTTCAAGGACAACTGGGACATAAGTGTGTGTGTAATACTTAAGATCCTCAAGTGGAAAGGAAGGTATGCACTGCGAAGAATTATTTAAAACTTAATTATATTTTTATCCATTCACAGCAGACAGTTAGTTCTTAGACTTTTTTTTTATTCATCTACAGGACAGCATGGATGAGTATTCAGTAGGTTTAATTAATATAGCCAATATTCAAATTTTTATGAAATAAAACGAATGCAAGTTCCAGCTGTTATCCATTGGATAGGCAATAGGCGGTCTTTAGCAGCACACCAGCTTGCTTTACTTTTTCTTATCAGCAGTTCTGTTTAGAAAAGTTTGGGATGTGCATGTGTGACATTTTCTCCCTGATAGTTATTCACATAGGCATCTTTCTGTTTCAGTCTCCCAGTGATCTTTTTACCGGGTGTGGAGCAGACCTTGGGACAAAGGTTTATTGGTTAATCTGGAGAGCTAAATATACGTGTTACCAATGTGTGTGTGCGTGCATGCGTGTGTGTGTGTTCAGGAAAACAAGATTGATTCCACCCCCCTGCCCGGATTTTGGTAGAAAGACATCAGCCTGTGGGATTTCTCTCTTTTGGCAGTGGAGCTTGCCACGTGACTTTCTTGCCTTTTGACCTCTCTGAATTAAGCCTGAATATTCCTTTTTCTGCAAAAGGACCAAAGGACTTTTGCATCCCCTCACTAACAGTGGGTCATGTGAAACTTTCTGGGACCCAGTATTTGCTGCTTTACCCTGCTGACTGTTCCTTTTCTTTATATGCTTCTTGAAGAAAGTTAGAATTGAAAAACAACTTTAAGTGTGTTGTGGGGCCCTTTTTGTTCATTTTAGCGATGGAAGTTAAGTGGTGGAGGATTCCTTAAATTTTCATCGTTGAATCAGCATAATTATGAGGGTTTGAGCTTTGTTCCACTATGCTTCTGTATGTCAAGAAATTTGATAATTGTTTATTAACTTCCAGAAAAGAT
The DNA here is from genome assembly GCF_949628215.1 of Phalacrocorax aristotelis. Lineage (NCBI taxonomy): Eukaryota > Metazoa > Chordata > Aves > Suliformes > Phalacrocoracidae > Phalacrocorax > Phalacrocorax aristotelis. The sequence goes on from NC_134276.1 coordinate 125,048,568, forward strand.
GAGGTGGTTAACAGTGAAGTCAGAAATTTGTGGCACTGAAGAGGAATGTGAACAACATAATGTCATTTCACTTTGGGGCCACTACTCTGAGAATTAAGGAAAAGCATCATTCTGCATGAATTGCAGTTGGTTTCATAGGACACCTCAGAAATAACAAACCCAAAACCTGGGGATGGCAATTACGTTCAAAAAACAGGTGAAAGTAACTAAGCATGTCCAGAAAGAGTAATTCAATAACAAAACACAGTGTAAAAGTAAGATGTGATCAATAGTTTACATTCTTAGCATGTACCCATGTCTTTAATTAACAGCCTCCTTATAAAATTAAAAAAATACCAAGTTTCAGGCTGTGCATCTTTATTGGTTTCATTATGCTTTTGAGAATTTAAATGGAGGCAAAAAGTGATTCTTTGGCCTCTGATTATGCAGTTTAATTTAAGCAATTTTCTAGTATTGAATATACAGTTCCTTTTTTTTTTCCTTTGAAAACTTCTGTCTATATTTCCTCACATTACAAAAGAAAAAAAACCAAAACCAAACAACACCAAACCCCAGAGACCCCCAAAAAACCAAGCCAAACAACCAACCAAAAAAAATCTAGTATTACCATGTGGCAATTTTGATGCTGATAATTAATGCAAGAGTGTCAGAGAGGAGAACAGTGCAGGTATTAGTTTTATTTGAATACATTTTAATTTAGTAATACTTCATTTCATGAAAGATTTTTTTGCTAACTTCTCTTGAAAGTATCCAACACATCTGCCTTTGCACTGTGGTTGTCATTGAGTGACTCCTTCTGGAAATGCTTGGTTATTTTTAACCTGTTTTTAAAAAAATATTTCTTGATGGCCTAACTTCCTGTTACCCCTGTTTAGCGTTAGCAAGGTTGAAAGGTACCTGCTGGCATAAATTTTAGTGGATAGCTTTTTTCTACTGAGTTATTAGAGTGCTGAAGGTATTGTATCCTCATGGGCTGTTAATCAGCTGGGTGCCGGAAGAACCACCTTCAGGAGCACGGATGCCTTGACATTGTGGGAATTTTAGTCATCAAACTGACTTGCTTTTTGGTTGTTTGTGCATCCTGGTTTTTCCCTTCATTCATCTTTTACTGAAGGTTTTTTTTTTCCCCTCTTTGAAGAATTATGTGCCTTACTTCATCTTTTCATTGTCTTCTCTTGAGAAGAGAAAGAAGAGTGTGGATAGTGCTAAAGATGTTTTTTGAGGTCCACTGCTCGAACTGTGAAGTGTGCACCCAGGCTGACCCCGGGAAGTGGGAGTTGCAGGGAGAGAGGCTGCAAACCACTGGTAAACTGAGCAGTGAGTTTACAAGAAAAGAATGTTGGATCACCAGTGTTGATGCTTGGGTAAGCAATTCACGAAAGAATCCTCCATCTGGAAGCTGAAAGGAGAAAAAGTTTATTTAAGGTGGCCTTTAAAAAAAAAAAAAAATTGTTTCTCTGGTACATGGCTGCAGCTATATATTTTGCAGCATGAGTCATGGATGGCTTTATAGTTCTACATCCCCTTGCATAGGAGGAATAAACTTTGGAGAAGAGGAAGTTAAGAGAAAACAGAAGTGTGAATAACTGCTAATGGTGCACTCTCTGGCTCCATTCAGTCTGCCATTTCATCATACATGAAGGGGGTAATTCAGAGATTCCTTTCTTGGCACATAAGTGGCAACATATGTTTGAAACAGTGAGTGGAAACTGTAGGAAAAAAAATGACAGGCATATGGCAATAGGAAGGCAAGGGAAAATTTGTTGCCCTAATGTTAGCCACATAATTGGTACACTTAACTTCTGAGGGACTGATTTATTTAAAGACAAAAATGTATGCTCCATTTATTCAGGTTTTCTATATGTTGCCCATATCTTGTAGTTCCTTCATAATGTCTGCCCAAAGAGCTCTCTGAGGGAGTAGAAGGTGATGTGTGAGGTTCAGAGCCTCTCTGCCAAGGAATAGAGGGAAAAATCTGGATGCAAAAACAGAAACCTGCCTTCGTTCACATTCTCATTTTAAAAGAGGAAAAATTGAAAACCTCCTGTATTTTAATATTCAGGTTTGGGTATTTTTTTACCATGTTAAGTTAGCAAGAATGTTTATGGCTTAATGCAGCTTAAGATTTACTACTTAGTGAAAAGAAGAGCTGTCCTGGAAACAGGCATCATCCAAACGATGTTTCCAGTGTGAAGTACATGCTGAGGTAACCTGCTAACTTTAGGCAAAGAAGCATTTCTACCCTGTGCACACATCTGTGCACAACTGTAAGCAAAATGCATTCTCTAAAACTGTATGTGGTGTGGAGAAAACATGGGTAGCTCTTTCCGTTTTCTCAGTTAATTTTGTGCCTTGAGTTAAATAAGCAATTTCAAGTGAGGGTGTTCTTGCGAAGGTAAAAATCAAACCTGATCCTGTAGGGCTTCCATTAGCATGCAAAATGTGTGCTTAGGAGCTTCCTTTGGCCAGCAGCTGAAAACACTTCAATCCAGAGAATGCTCTCAAAAATGCTTAGGAGGAAAGCAGTCTGTTTTCTTCCTATTGAAAAATGATTAATCAAAACCTGGGAGAATGTCTCCCACCACGTTTGTCTTAAGAAGTATGGCCTCTTTTCTGAAGAGTGGTGGGGCCCTTGGAGAACTGTAACTCAGCAACTGATCGGTCATATTATGACCCACACTCTGAAGGGATCTTAATCCTTGCATGGAAAAGGAAAATTGACTAAATGACTTCTTAATTTTGTTCACTATTCTCTCTGACCTCTTCTGGCTCTGGGATTTTATGGTCTAGTGATTTAATTTTGAGATGGCAAGTCCTATGTGAGATTTTAAAGAAATACTCAGTTTCATTATGCCAGCAAATGTAGCTTATTTGGGGGAGAAGGACAGATGCTTTACCAATCTTACTTAAATTCGGAAAGTATGCAGTGTTAAGCTTCTAAAAATAGATAAAAAGCCAGCTCAAGCTTTTTTCCTAAAAAACCCTCCGTAATTAGTACTCTATGTTAACAACTAACACCCTGAAAACTTGAGAAATGTGAGCTAGTTGCTTGCTTTACCAGAGTAAATGACATCACAAATACTGTCAGCAAAAGGAATGAAAACAAATGTTTTGAAAGGAAACCTATTTATGTTATTTTGGTTGTCACCCATGTTAGCAAAAAGCCAGGAAAATGCATCTGGAATCTGTACAAATCTGTGGCGTTGGTTAGTGGCTTTTTTTTCCTTCCTCCTTAGAAATATGGGGTGGAGGAACCTGTTTTTTTCCCCTTTTGGTTTTTACACAACAAAAATTAATAATTTACTACATTTGGAGGAAAGAGGAGGTATTTTAAAAGAAGATTCAGGAAAATTATTAAATATACTCTATTTGGTACCTTCTGTATGTCTTACTCTACTTAAACATGAATGCATTTAGTTGTCCCGTAAGGTTTGCCTTTTTTTTTTTTTTTTTTTAAACTAAGTTGACTTTGGAATCACTTCCATGTGCATAGAATCCTGTAACTAATTATGTGTGGACTAAAGTGATGCAGGTCAGAAGGGACAAGGACTTGTATGCTTGTTGTGGGGCCCTGCCTCCTAATTATGAATCAGTTTTGTAGAGTGCATTTAAAGGAATTTGGTGGTTCTGCTGTTCTGTTGAAGTTTCAATTTCTGAGTGAGTGACTGCCAAGGACATAACTACAGTTTGTATCATACACCCTTCAGCCAATTTGAGTTTTTCCATGAATTGGCCATCACACCAGCATAAAATGCTGTGAGGACTTGTCCATTGTGAGGTAGAGCTTTTTCTTTCAGTATGTTGCTTGCAACATATCAACCAATATCCACTGTCAGGTGGCAGAAGAGGGTCAATGCATGGCTCTTATGTCCTTGTATTCCAGCACCATGAAACTGTAGTCAGAAGATGTGACATTTTCATAGTGTGAGAAACTCCGATGGTTTGTACAGCCTTTTTAAGCAGCAGGGTTGCAGCACATCAGTGTGCCATGACTGGCAACCATCCTGCAGAAGAGCAATTTCAAACAGGCATGTGCAGGCTGCCTGCCGGGCACGGAGCATTTGTGCACGGGTAGTTATATTTTGTGTAATGCTAACAACCTTTTCAGCACAAGTATACTCATCCTTTTTTCCCCTTCCTTTTCTTGTGTCCAGCAGTAACTTTACTGCTCCATGTTACTTCAACCCCCATATAGCAAATGCTAGATGAGAGCCAGTCACTGCTGCCATCCCTCCCTGATTGAAGGCTGAAATCTGTGCTTTTATGCCACCAGGAGTCCTGCCTTTTCCTAATAAGGTGACATATTCTCCTCTAGATCAGCTGAGCTGTAGGAACTTGTTCTTACTGTGACACCTGGCAATTAGTTGCCCTAAAAACAGTTCCTCTTTTTTATGAGCTATTGGTTGCTTAAAACACGTCTTTGGAGCTTTGAAAAAAGCTGCATGCAGATGTGTATCTCTGGATTCTGAAAACATGCTTAATTTCTGCCTGCTTTGTAGAGAATTCAGATAGATAATCTGTTCAAGTACCAGTGGAGCGATGATGATGTTAAAGTTTGTGAATATGTCATTTTTGAGAAAATTTTGGCCAAGCGTCCTCCTTAGAACTAATTCAGGAGCTGGTTTGGTTATTTTTTTTGCAGGAATTCCATGGTGGTGGGGGAAAGTGCTTGTTACTTGCCATACTCTGAATTAAATTCCATCTGACGCCCTCTCTTCAGCAGACTGCTGTATTTGTAGGCTCAGCTAGTGGTACTGACAAAATTAGTATCTTCTTCCTGTACTTGTCTTGCATCTATTTCGTTTGCCATCAGGGCATTGGGAGAAACCCTTTTCAATCCTGGTCTACTTTTGACTTCTCGGCACCAGAATTGTGGAGCATTGATCACAGTGTAGCTGTTTCGTTCACTTACAGACCTGCTGATCTGAAATCCCTTTAAATTTGCCACCCAGAATTTGAAATGGAGCAATCTCGTCATGCATTACTCCCTACCTTCTTTAATAAATCCTCGTTCTTAGTTCACTGGATGAATCTTTCTGCAGGATACAGGAAGATATCTAAAGACATACTGTAAGATTGACTGCTAACAGTTTAGCAGGTTCTAAAAACACTGGCATGATTAATCAGTGCTGACCTGTCTGCCTTGTGTCATACCTATGCTGTTAAACAGCAGTGGGTACAAGTCATTGTGAGGACAGTCATAAATTGACTTTGCTGTGGAAATCACAGTCATGTTTGGGTTCAGCCGCCTTTTCTAATGCCGAGAAGATGGGATGTTCTCTCATCTGAGACCTCTAACAGCTGAGACTTCTGACTCTGAGCTTCTTCGAAATTTATAATTCTTAAATCCTGTTGTCCAGTGCCATTGGAGTTGTTTTTTCAGGATTTAATGTAGGCTGTGTTGGTTTGCTCTTCTGGGATGGGTTTCTTCTCTGGGTCTTTGGGATTAGTTTTATTGTTTACTTCCCCATCCTGCCCAGATTGCTGCTGCTGTTGTAGATTAGGCAAAATTTCAACATAGAAATAGAGATCATTAAGGCTTGCATACTCTGAAGAGTTCTCTGGATAAACTAGAGAGACAACAAAGCTAATGCTTTTGGGGCTTTATTGCAAATGATAATTTGAACTTTGTAAATATTACAGGAGGAGGATGCAACATGACTGAAGTAGAGATCCTGTGTAAATATTTGTTGGTTATAGTCTAGAATGTCTTCTGATGCTCTTTTATACCATTTCCTTTTAAGCAGACTGTATGTTTTTAAAAGATGTAAACTCCTAGGTTGTTAGCTAATTAGTGTGGAGAAATTAAAGTGTATAAAAATAGCTTACACATAGACTAACGAATTAAATATTTCAACAATGTAAAGAGGTGACAGTAATTGAAACCTAAAATCACCTTTTGAGACTATGGTCACCAAGTCAGGATTTTTACACTTCTAGATGATTCTTCCCCCTACCCTCCCTGGAACAGGCATTGCAAATTCCTTTCCCTTTGCTCCCTTGCCCTTCCAGGAATCTAAGACACCCTAATTTCATTTTCTCATATTTTGTTTATGTGTATTTAGGGCACCAATAGCAGCCATTGCTATTTCGTAGTGACTTGGTAGTAGAGAATAAAAAGATTGCCTAAACTAAGTTTAGTTAAATTTATTGTAATATTTCCTAGTAATTTTTTTTTGAGTTGCAGATAAGGATTTTCTGGCCTTTTCAGAATGTTATTAAAGAAAATGAAAAAGGAGGTGTGAAACGCGTTGCTGTGTGCAACTCAGAGGCTGCAGCTTTTCTTATTTGATGGATATCCTTGGAGCCGAAATTTTATTTCATTTGTTGTGCTTTCAGTAAGAACTCCTGTTTATCAGACAGTAAAAAGTATAAAGGTTTCAAGCTGTGCCATTTTTAACTCACTTTGATAACCTGCAGCACAAAAAAGACAGTGGTGGGGAGTGCAGCATAAGCTTTTCTACATGTAATCCTTGATGGGTTTTGTTGACGCTGCAAAGTAGAAGACAGTCTGTAAGCATAAAGCTTAGTCAAATCTAATCTTGTTTGATTGGAAAAGAATAAAAATGGCAAAATCACATAACAGGTTCCTAAATTTTTTTTTTTTTGAACAGGTCAGGCTTTCTTGTATTACTTATGAGAGGGGTAAGCAGCGTATGGTGCAGGTACCGAAAGCTGGCATCAGAACACGTTCTGGAACAGTGTGCGGCAGCACCGGGGGTTCTCCTTGCCTCCTGACTCTCACAGCTTCAGTTGTTTCTTCCTCTCAGGCAATGTATAGCCAGTAGAGATTATAAGAATAACAGGTAAACTTGAGCTTGCAGGGTGTGTGTTTCATACAGCACGGTCTATAAGGAACCCTGTGCCAGACCTCATCCCAAGTTTGTGCATTTAAGGATAACTTGAGGCTTTTGGTTGATATATATCTTTTCCCAGTTTCTTTCTCCAAAACCTCATTTCAGATCAGGAGAGCCAGTCTGTGACCATTGGGGTTGGGCATGGCCTGCCAGAACACTTCACTAGGCTTCTTTTCTTTTGCTATCATTCCTTAAGGCAAGGAGTTCTGTGTGGGCTTTATGAATTGTCCTGCTGGCCTGTAGCCCCTACTCTGCTGTCCTCCTCTGTGAAATGAACACGTGTCTCAGGTTGGAGGGCATTTATGTTACAGGGAACACCAGCATTTTGGCCATGTGATGCAGTTGCTTGCACAACCTTTCATGTCATGTTAGGGAGACACTGGGGTTTAGACCTTAGAGCCTCATAGTTGATTTTGTTGGCCTACTCTGAGAGAAAGGCTAGGCACCTTTGCTCCAATTTAGAAGAATGGTTTCTTCTGTTGTTCTGTGTTTTAATTTGTTTATTTACTCTTAATTAATTTGTATATTTTCCTTAAGCCTTCCAGACTCCTTTTCAGAACCTGCTGTCTCCTAGATATGGTTCAAAGGCGTTTACAGTTGTTTAGAAGTAGTTATTGGATACTTAGGAAGTAGCTTTCATCATGTATTAGCAAATATCCTAATTGGGTTCATTATTCTTTACAGCTTGCAGATGTGAAGCTATCACATAAGCTGGCTGCATGAAAGTGTGTGTGCGTGAGTGTACATGTATAGGTATACAGATACAGTCTCCCTTGTGTCCTGATGCAGACGTTTAGATAAGAAACCAACTTTGGTAAGGCACTAAGTAAAACTCTCCTTCCCACGAGAGGGAGGGTGTTGATAATGACTGTGAAAAGGCTGGCTATAGAGGCTACAGGGTAGCTTTGGTGGCTCTGACCATCAACAGTAGTTGAAGGCTGAAGCCTGTTACGCCCTCTGAGCTGGCGGCTGAGATATGGGTAGAGCTGCAGCTGAGCAGATGCTATTGCAGATGCTATTTCAAAGAATCAGATGTGGCCTGTGTGACGTACGTAGGTACACCTTTATAGTGGTACAAGCATGAATGGCACGTCTCAAAGGACGAGGACAGCTGTGCAGTAAGAAATCATGCCTTGTGGCAAACCCTTCAGCCTGTGCACCTTTCCTTTGCACGACCGAAGAATTGCTATATTTTGAGAAGCATCAGTATGATCCACTCCTTAGAGCTTGTGTGGTATCTTGAATTTCTACAGGTGTACACTTAAAGAAACCGCATTCAATGAATAGCCACAATATACTCTGAAAGGCATTTATATGGAAATACCCAACTTCCCTTCTGGTCCTAAATAAAACTTAAAAATAATGAGGCGTGTTGAAATCAGAGCCTACATACTGCTATGTTAGGGCACTTATTCTGGCATAATATTGGGAGTCTTGACAGTGACTGACATAAAATGCCTAACAAAAGTGTACCAGCCAAAGTGTAGGGTAAGCAGGGGCAGAATAATTTGTTCTATAATAATGACTCATTTTGATTTCTAACAAGAGATACATTTGATCTCAAAATAATAATTTTCCTTTCTTTTCCCTGCTTGCCACTGAATCCTCAGAAACAACTGTTAAGAATTTCAATGTCTGTTTTGCATCTAAAGGCTGAGCAGAATTTCCTAAGTTCTTGGGCTCAGAAACTTCTGGTAAAAGTGAGTGTCATAACCTGATTATCAATTAAACAAACACAAACTTTTTGATATACTCTTAGTTTTTTGGAGTTGCCGTGTTTTTATGTTAATAGAGGCACTCTCGTTCTGTAATGTGAGATAAACTAAAGAACAGTTCCTGAACAGCCTTCACTCTCCATTCATGATACGTTATGTATGATGCATTTGATTGTGTTCTCTCTTAACATACAAAACAAGAAATGCTGCAGAGAAAGAAGATTGACGAGCTAATGTATAAATGTGTATAGAAATTTTACTGAATATGGACATTTCAGTTCAGAGGGAATGCAGTAGAGAACATTAGATGTGCAAAACTGTCAAAATATATCTCAATATACATATGTGCAAAAATACGAGCATGTATATATGCATGTATATAAACGGACTTATATTCATCTAATGCATTAATGTCAAATTCCCAAAAATGTGGTGATGAGAGAGGACGGTTTTAACTCATGTCAAGACAATGTGCTTTAGTAATTTCACCGTCCCTGGAGAGCTTATTAAACACTAAACAAAATGTCTCAGAATGTAACAGATTGAGTGGTTTAAATTATTCGCTTTCATTTGGCTCTTGGCCAGCTTCTCATTGCAGAGGGCTATGGCAAACAAAACCTGTAATTTACACTGACAATGATAATACACAGTTTATTCTGCTAGCTTCTCAAGTCTGAGTTTTTATAAAGTAAACATTCAAACAAAGCTCAGGTTCTTAATGTAAACACATTTTGTAACTCTAAACTTATCCAGTTAGAAATCAAATAGTGATTGTACTTTTTTCCCCCTTCCCATGAAAATGTCATTATATATTTTTTCTTTCCTTTGCTGATAAATAGGGGTATCCCAACCTGAGTAATGAGAAGAGACAGCAGTAATCTAAGAACTTTTCTTTTCCTTTCTCACATTTCTCTTTTTTAACCGTGTGGGTTTAGCACCAATTTCCTAACCATTTTATCCTTTATGCCAAGTGTATCCTTGTGAAAACTGACACAGCTTTCACCGTACATTGCGTATCTGCTCATCATGTTACGCTTGCTCCAAACTCAGAGTGCAGAATGGAAGTTAGTGGGTTCTATAAAATCTGTAATTTCCACATATTTCTGGGATTTTGCTATTTGGGTTTTTTGTTTTGTTTTTGGTTTTCTTTTTTTCCTCCAGTTGAGGAATTAATTTTCTTCCTCCTTTAGAACTGAAATGTGAAGTCTGTGTAAATGGAAGTAGAATCTTAAGAAATCTGAATGGGCAGATGTAATAGGTGTGCAACGGTTAAGCTGGGTCTGTGGTCAATACTGGCTCATGAGGGAGGGGTACAAGAAACTGCTGAAAATGTGTTATAAATGAAGTAAACAGTGCAGTAAAAATTTATCTTTCAAATTGCCTATTCAAAGAGTGGGTACAGAAAGGAGTACTGACACTAGCTGAGTTACCTACAAGTTACTGCTTTTGGAGTGGGATTTTAGTCCGTGTGAACACATGTATCTCTTAGTCATTTGAGTGGATCCGTCACGAGTACATTTCATGGACAGTGCTGGGAGCTTAGGTCCCTGCCTCACAGCAGAGGCATCCAAACAAAGTCATTTACTTTAGATGTCTTCATCTATAAGCTGAACCAGGCCTTTAATGTCAAACACGGAACCAAGTTTACATTTTGATTCTGATTGTAATTTTACAGCTACAGTCGAAAGGAGAGAGGGGAATATGAGTGCTAGGATGGCAAAACTTGCTCCATGTTAAGTAAGCTTACTAAAAGGTAAGGGTAATACAGCTGTTACAAGGTAGTCTGGATACCTTGTACAAGAATGGAGAAATGGAACCATTATCTGAAGGGAAAATGAAGGTTAGGATTCTTTCTGGGCTGCAACCAAAAATACATGTTTTGCCATGACGACTGCAAAAATAAGTGCTCTTTGTAGAGCTGATGACAAGAACCAAAAAGGAAATAAAATTGAATGATTTTAATACTAAGGACGAGGGTATCTGAGGACAGATAGATTAAATAGAATAAACTTATTAAAAAAACAAAAAGAAACCAAGGCACAGTGCTTTCATAGGAATGTCTGCTTAGTATATATTTCATGAACTGGAGTGCCTAGTTGTACATACTCTCCTGTCTTATGTATTTGTCCTGAATGCAATGACGGTGAATAAGACTTGGCACCAGTAATGAGTTACGGTGTTGTGTCGTCATTCCATTTGACGCCTGAGGAAAGTGAGGTGTTTGTGTTAAATAAGGAAGTGTAACAACTTCTTTAGTGTTATACAGCAAATCATCGGCTTTTCCCTTTCCTGCTGTAATTTTAACAGCTGAACAAACAAGATAACATGAGAAGTTGTTTCTTAAAGAATTAAGGTAGAGGACTGGATGCTATGAGAAAGTGGTGTTCAAATGGGTTTTCTGATGCATTTGTTGTCTCAGTGTTGTCTTGTATTGGGATCCAAGTTACTCCTGTGTCCTAGTTCTTGAAGGTATTTCAGTGTCTTAAACTTTCATTATATACATTTTGCCTTATCACACTTTTTTGTGGATTCAACTGATAAGGGCTTGTGGTATGTTCTTTCCAGCTCTTTCTATGTTAAATGTAATTGAAGATATTTTTAGTATTTTTGTTTTAAAAACAAACAGCCTGTCCTTCTGTTCTTGGAGGGAGGAGAGCTCTGCTTTATTGGGAAAAATTTTTAAAAGCCTAACTGTTCCAGTGAGCTCAACATCTTCATTTTTCTCCCCATTATTGTTATGAACTGCTGCATGCCTGAATGCACTGGGAAGTCTGGCTGCAGTTCTGTTAAGAGGGTGAAGGCTACATGCCTGAGCTCTTTTGAAACTATGACCCCACGTGCTAGTACTTATTTCTTGAAAATTTGACGAATTATTTAATTATCGATATTTTCAGGGGACTTAAGCGTGGGTGAAGATTGTGATGTTCTACAACTATCCAAATATTTGGCTTTTGCAATAGCAAATCAAGATTCCAACTTGACTTCTTCATTTGGGTGCAGTAAGGATAGGCATCTGTTTCCGTAAGGTTTGTAAAAACAGCATTATTTGCTGTGGAAAAAGCTGTTTGTATAGTGAAACAAAATTAATTATGGAAGTCCGTTTCATGGCTGTTATTTTTTTTAGTGTCCAATAACGTGTGAGCTGCGAGGCTTTCCCCCTGTTAGGATGAACAGAAAGTTTTTATGCAATGTTTTACCAGGGTCAAACTGGACTCTTGCTTAATATCCTGGACACTAAAAGATATCTGTTTTCAAGAACCCTGTAGGCATTTCATAATTTAGAGGTCTTTCTTCGTTCTTTCATTTCATTTGAAATTAGCTGAGGGATGAGAAAATGGGATGATGATTGATAGGCTCACAGCCATACAAAACTCAATTAAAAATTGGCCTTTGTAAACATCTGTTTCAAACAATTTTAAGCAACTAGTCAGACCCTTGAGTTTTTGCTTTTATGCACGTCAAAGTGCATGAAAAACTTACTCATGCCGGGAAAGGGGTAAATGAACTACTGTGAGCTCAGTTAGTCTTGCTTCAGCGCAGATACCAGGATTAACAGGAGGATAGAAGGGCAAAGCATTGCTGAGTTTTGGGACAGATAGGGAAGGAGAGCAGACTTGGCACGTGATTCTGCTTTCCTCTCAATTGGCTGGAGTATTTCACATTTCCCTGATATCTGTCAGTCCTCTTCTTTACTATAGTTTCTACTAATCAGTTGGTGAATCAAATGGATTGGTCTTGAGTTATTCCTGGAATCTCTTGCTAAAAAAATCAGTACTGCTTCCTGTTTCTCTGGCTTTCTTTAAGGAGAAATTATCTACCAGCTAATAGTTCATCGGTTTCTCATGCAAGTTCTTCTAGAACACTTAAATACCATTTAGTCCTGGGAGGGTGCTAATAGGCTTATTGCGTTGTGTTGTACAAGTTTGATCTAAAGCTTTTTCTACTATCAGCTCAGCTTCAGACGGCTTCACAGACTCTTTCTCCATAGAGTCTAACATGAAAACCTCCTTGACTTCCCACACAGTGGGATCCAATGCTGTCAGGGAGAAGTACAAATGAAAAAGAACTAAGGTTGTGTCAAATGAACCAAATTAATTTTATGCCTCAGGGCTCAGAGGAGAAGGATGTCCAGAGCAATTCAGTGTTCTCCACTTTGAGTAGGATGCAGACTTTTCCCACTTTTGATGGAAGGACTTTAACGTACCAGCATTTCTATTTCTCGTATGTTATTTTTGTTCGCGCATATTTTCCCTTTTAAGATGTCTTTAAACTGAATTTATTTTAATCTGCTGTTAAACTGCTTAGTTGGCTGTGGGGAGAGTATTTTAGTTGCTTTTGATTTGCTGATGGTATCTGCTTTGTTGATGTTGTTAAATTTTATCTGTGGTGCCTTCAAGGGATGTACTCTTTTAGATGCTCTGTTTAATTAGTTTCAATTAGTGTTTTGTGTTTATCCCACGTAAAGTTAGATAGAATAGTTGGGGTTTGTTTTCCCTTTTACCTCAGAAAGGTTGAATTTGAGAACTTATCTCTGTCTTTTCAACATTTACAGTATGGACTAGTTCATGGGTGTAGTAGGAACAAAACCCATAACTTGGTCCTGCTGTTGAAACTTTTGATTAGATGCTTTACAAAAAGGTTGAGTATTTAAATAGTTATTCTCTGTTATACTCTAGTGTGATGTTTATCCAGCATGTAAAAATAACTGCAGGTTCCCTTTAATACTGCCCTTTCCACCTCTCATCACTATGTGGTAAGTGTCATTATTTTGGACTGATGGTCAGTAGTCTAGTATTTATATGATTATCTCTTTACATAGAGCTTCAATCCACAGAAAGTCTAGATATGCTTTTACAGAGTTAAATACATTTATCTTATTTCAGTCTCTCCACTTTTCTGCTTTCCTTGTTTTATAACAGCTGTATAGGTCCTATATTAGCATAATTAGGTCTCTCATTCTGATTTAAACACTTTATCAACACTATAATCGTATTCCTCTGAATGTTTTCTTCTTACACACTCTGAGAAGCACACTCTGTCCATGTCCACATTTAAAACTAGACAGTTTGTTTTTATGCTGGGTTCTTTTCTTGGACCTGCATTTGTATATGAGCCCTTGCATCTGTATATGAGTCCTTGCATCCTTGATCTTTGGCTGTCTTTGTTTGTTTGTTTGTATTGTTTCTTTAAAAAAAAAAAAAAAAACCAAAACACTCTGCTTGGTTGAAATGCTGTTTGGTTATACAGAGCTTTGCTATTTCCTGTCAAACTTCATTAACTACTTCAATGCTTTATTTCCAAGAATACAGAGATTTAATGATTGCATCCCTAATTGATGTGTCATCCTGAACTGTGCATGCCTTTGTACCTGCCAACTTTCTGCTGTTTAAACAGTCTCCATCTTAATTTCAAACTTAAATACCAGCAGCCAATTTTTGCTTTATTTTAGGTAGAGCTTGTGTATCCTATTCCAAAAGTCTTTCCACAGGCTAATAAAAACTGAACCTTTTCTTCCTGCATCATTTTCTCAACTACTTACTGAAATGCTACTTTACTGCCTGAACTTGTGCCTTGGTACTAGGACCATTTCAAAGATGTAGCCATGGAAACAGTCGTGTAGTCAGGTGGTTAAAAAACTAATTTTGTCTCCAAGCACTTTGTAAATTCCTTTATATTTTGTTGTTTTTATTGTGAACTCTACTTCTCAGTTTTCTCCAAGAAATGCTCTGGATGCCTCCCGGGTGTTGTAAAACCAATTATCTTTGCATTTAGTAATCAGAATACCTGAGGGCAAGGTTTTGTATGCTGTTTTGAGACTCAGATCTTTACATACGCAAGCATTAGACTACACACTTTAACGAAATGCTGGCAGTGAAATCTGAAATGATATTAAATTAGCTTATTTTTAAGATTGGTTACAGACAAGAAATTTAGACCAGGCAAATCTTAAAATTTGATAATGCTTATAAGCATGTATAGAAAACAGCCTGATATATAATTCATGTAAAATAAATGTTTTATTTTATGAAACTAGTAAAAGCTCTGTTGTTTAGAATGCCTTCTTTTCTTTCATTGCACTGGAATGCCTTCTTTTTGTCCTTTGCATCTGAAGTTAATACAGAGGTAAAGAAGATGGGAATTCATTGAGGTCAGGATCTTGAATCTGTACAGTACATTCCTTTAATAAAAGTCAGAGTTACATACCATGCTGTTGGATGTTCACTATTGCAAGAAATGATGCTTTCCAAAATGGTATTTTAGATCTCCTTACCCTTTGGTAAACTGACGGCTTAGGAAGCTAAATCTGCTCAGTATTTGTGCTCTTCTATAGGTTCAGTACTGTAGATTTCAACCATCTTTTATTTCTAGGCCAAATACTACACTCGGGGAGACCTAAAGCGCATACAGATGATACCAATAGTCTTCACTGTGTGTTTTAGGAGACTTGAACTGTATAAACACTGGGTTTATTTGTTGCTCCTTCAGTCAGAGCTGCAGTGTTGGCTGTTATATTGTGCTCAGAGACCATGAGAAAACTGGGTTCTGAACCAAAGATGATCTATATAGGGCTGATATTTCAATTAGAGATGTGGATGACTAGCAATTAATAACATAAATTTATGGATGTGGTGCTGTATTTCAATGATAAAGCTTTGATGAGCATGTTTACAAGGTCCTTTGAGTTTTAATATAGTGGTTTTAATTAAGTTTGTTTATAATCTATAGTTTTTATTGGCTATACTTAAATCTAGTCTATAAGGATTTTGAAGGTTTATAACAAACTTAAGAGTTATAAAAAGTTAAGTAACTTTATCCAGTGAGTGTGTTTATCCAAATATGTCATCAAACTTCTCAATTTCCTTTTTAGAAGGCCAGTTAGGGACAGACTGACTCATTCTCCTGTCTGACAGAATGCGAAGACATCCAGAGTTTAGCTGGCAAGACTATTGAAAAAAAGGGAGAATTTTAAGATTTCAGGGAATATGTCTTGCTTCTCAGTTCCCCAGTTGGATATAAGATAAATTTTTAAATGAGAAACATGTGAAATCGTGTCTAAACATCTGAATAAACGATGTCCCAATTTCCTGCTGACTGAAATGCAAATTGTAGGATCTGAACATTCTTAAAAGTCATCTTAGTAGTCATAAACTTATATGTCAGAATAAGGTTTACAGTCCTAAGAATTTTCTGATAATCCTAAAATTCTTAGCATACAAATCAAGTTGAAGGGAGAGGAGGGTACACAGTCTCCATTTCTGCTAGGTTTTTTTTTGTTTTCCTCAGGATTGTCTGGTTTTGTTCAGGTCTTTTCCCAAGTTGTGAGGAAGAAGGAGGCTAGCATAGTGTGTTAAGGAAGCGCAAGTGAGATGGTAACAGTTGTGATTGAAATGGAAGGACAGTTCAAAAAAAACAACTGTTTTGTTACCTATACCTGGATAATGTCTGTGGGGCATGTGTCTTTCCCCAGTGACTTAAAGATACTGTGAATCAAAGTGCTGAGGCAAAGGAATTTCCGAGTAGTGTATAAGAGGCAAGATTCTGGTTTTAAAAGTGAAGAGCTCTGTTCAAGTTGCAGGTTTTTAATCGGCTCTCATAATTTCAAGCAAAATGTGTAACTTTAAAGGTATTGGCAAGGAAATAAACAAGGCATTGTTCCAAAGGGCAGTTTCAGTGATTTTTCTTTTGCAGTGCCACAGCCTGATGCTGTCTCCGCTGAAGCTGCTAGGAATATCTTGGGCAGAGAATGAGAGCAGACCTGTGCAAGGTATATCTCGTTAAGCTTATATGCACATTTGAAACCAACCACATTTCTGGATTCAGTGAGTTTCCCTTCTTCTCCAATGCTCTTGGCAAAGGTAGAGTCTGGGAGAAGGTAACTGATGCGATGCTAGGCCGAATTTGGCAGACACAAATCAGTTAGCTGTCTGGGTGTTTTCAGTGTTATTGTCCCTTTGGCACTTTTAATCTCCTATTTTGGGGAGGAATAAAACTTTTCTGTGGCAAAATACTTCCCCTCTCCCCTTTCAGTAGCCTGATCACAATGATCCCATCAAAACTGTTGGTTTTGGGTTTTCTTCTGCTTGAAAATTAATGTTGTCAATGGTCAAGTGATGGCCTTTAGTGCTGGAACCTTCTATTGTCAGTATATCTCTACAAGCTCTAGC
The DNA here is from genome assembly GCF_949628215.1 of Phalacrocorax aristotelis. NCBI lineage: Eukaryota > Metazoa > Chordata > Aves > Suliformes > Phalacrocoracidae > Phalacrocorax > Phalacrocorax aristotelis. The sequence continues at coordinate 125,065,305 of NC_134276.1, forward strand.
TTTTACCAATTGTGTTCCCCAACACAAGCTTTTGTGTGGGAGAGTGAAGGGACTGGTTAAGTCTCTCTGCCTGCTCAGCCTTTGGAGTCCCTTCAAATCATGCCTCAAAGGGACTGTTTGCATCGGGTTTTTATCCCGAGGGGTGCACAGTTGAGACCTGCTGTGGAAGGGGAGTGGGCAGTTCTCCATTCAGAATCGTCTTTAAGCAGCAGACCTTGCTGCAGCCCACTCAAACTCTCATTTTACAGTTTATCTGCTATGGATCTCAGCCGGGTCTGTGTCTGTGATGAAAATGGGTGCCTTAGGCTTCTTTTTCAGTCTTAGCCAAGCATCTAAAAGTCTTTCAATAGAGTAGCAGTCTTATCAGGAAGGACTGTATTGAATTGTTAAAGAGAATGAATTATGGAATGATTAGAAAAGTATAATTTTATTTATGACAAAGCAACTTTTATAGAACAGTTCTACAAGGATTGAGAAATTTCTGTATTTTGGATATTTGAAATGAGAAGCAAAACTGTCAACAGTATGTTTGGAGAACAGCCCTCTGTTGTCAGGGATGAGACTAGATGATCTAATGGTTTTTCTTATATCTACTTCCTATTACCCCGATTTCCTACTCTGAGCCATCCAAAACCCCACCCCACCACACAGGAGTCCAAAACAGAAATTTTAAAAACGAAAGTTCCTATGTCCCTCCTGACCTTTTAATTTTTTTCTGAATTTATACATATGCTGTGGCTTTTTTCCAGTCATCTTCGCAGAAAGGTTCAAATATTGAACATACTTTTTCTATGTGTTCATACTTTTGGTCTTCAGACACTGAATAGGTTATGTGTTACCTTGTCCAAGTGTGTGGTGTTTTCCTGAAAGGTTATACAGTTTCAGGCTCAAGAAACAGAAAAATAATGTACTTCTGTGAAAATCAAAATTGTCATGTAAGAAGATTTTGATGTTTGTTTATAACAATTTTTTCCAGTAATCTCTGTTCTCAACAGATTTAGTGGTGCTGATTTTCTTGTTTATTCTCTGTTTAAAATTACTGTCTTAGCACAGTGACTGAGGCTGTGACATTTTTCTTAAACTGCTTCAGGCTCCCATGCATGCTTCTTTCATGTATGTATATAATGATCACAGATTTTGTAGCTGGGCATAAATGCACCGAAGCTCATAGTATGCCATGGGAAACTTGGTTATGAGTTTAGACCACAGGTCTTGGTAGCCGATGTGTGACCTGCATTCTCAGTTCTCACGGCCATTTTCCTCTTGCCTGTTCTTAAGAAATGAAACTAATTATAGCACATATAAGTCACTTAAATTTTTCTGCCACGAGAAAGATCTTAACTTGAGACTTCTCTTCCTCCTCCACACTCGAACAGGGCTGTATCTTTTCCCATAGCAAGAGTTTGTTCTGGAAACTTATGATAGTGTCAAACTTTCTATCTCGAAGAACGATTTATAGATTTTTCTCTGTCTGATGTTGTGTGTTTTCTTTTCAAACTCCAGTTACAAAATCCTGTGCCAATTTCTCCCTCTCCCACAGCCCCACCCTGCAGTGAATCAGAAGTGCACCGTGTCTTTTTTTGGTCACAGGTCTTGGTGCAGTCATCCACTTCTATTGTTGCTTATGATTAGACTAGTTATGCAGGGCTGCACATGGAGCAGTGCACTCAGTCTTATTTGGAAATGTAAATTGGTAACTAGACCGAGTGCCCCTTTCCTGAGGGCAGTGCCTCACCATGAGCATATTTGGCCAGTGCTTCGTTGTCTGCGCTGGTCACTGGTTAGGTTCCAAACAGAATATGTGGAGCTGGTATTGATTTACAAGAGCCATAAATACTCTGAGACTTGCCAGTTTAGGAAGATCATCTTTCCCTTTGAGCTCTGACACTACAGTTAAAAGTGCTGACCAAGGCTACCACCAGGGTGGTTTTTCATGATCATCCCTTCCAGGACAATTTACGCCCTTTTGAAGGGAGGGCATATGGCAATGACCATCCCCTTCCCCACTTGTGAGGGGAAAGAGGGTAGCAGTGTAGGAGAACATAGTTTGACTAATGTTTTTCATTGTGACCTCTCCAGCCTCAAAGTACACAATGATAGTATCGGTTGGTAGTCATGACGGTGTGCATGAAGCAGTGAACAGACATCTTATGCGCTCAGGTTTTAGGGAAAATAAATATGAGCCTCACTTTTCTCTGTTATTCCACCAATGCCAGCAGAGTTGCATGAGAAATGGTTATCACCTAGATCTTGCATCTGCTTCCTGATTACAGTAGGTGGAATAATTTAGAATTGCACCACGGATCTAAAGAATTTCTCAGTTGTGTTAACACTGAGTGAAAGCCCTGTTTCTATTCATATTTATTCTTTATCTTTGCTTTGAATAAACATAATGTGACCTTATTTAACTGTTTGGGTTTTTTTTAAAATCCCTTTGTTAACCTGGTTTTTACTGATTTATTTGCTTTAAAGTATTTTAACCTTCCAGCATGCACAGAAACTGTTGTAGAAATCTTTGAATCCTTGAATTTTGACAAGGGTTTGATTTCACAACATCTGTTGAAAGTTATGTAGTGCAATGGAACATAGTTTTTCACGTACGAGCATGAGGTAATTAATCTGTGTACATCACTTCCTTGAGATTGTCTTTGTGCCTCAGTGGTATTATTAGTGGGACTGTCCCATTGGGGTGTAATGCAGAATAAGAACGCTAATGTTTTGCTTGTGGTGGGTCTCTCTTATTCACCTACAAAACACTAGATACCCATGAAAAAGGTCAAATGTACAGAGATCTGGCATCCATTTCACAACTTGCAAGACATAGTCTCAGGCATATGTAATATATAGAACTCATTGCCAGAAAGCTAAAAGGAAATGATTACATTTGAGTACAATGCAATCTACAACAATAGTTCAGTGTGCATGAAATTAAAAACTGCTGGTAACACATGTAGAATAAATAAGTCGACAGTGTTTATTTTTACTGTAGCTTTCTATAAAGATAAGATCCTGCTTCTTATAATATTTAATTGGCTTCATTAAGAAAAACAGCAAATAGTAATTATACCCACTGTTATAAAATATTGAGTTTTCCAGAGCTGGGCACGCAATATATTGCTATTCCAATGTGTGAATGTGTCAGAATTGAAGTACAGCAATGTTACGCTGACAACATGCTAACACACTTGGCCTTTTAACCGAAATGGTACCTTTTCTCCTTGATGCCCTGTCCCAGTTTTCAGGTATCGCTCGCTTGACCTACTGTGTGTAGCAATTACTTTCATCTAACAATTCAACAATTAAAAAAAAATAAATATTCCCAAACCATTTAATCTAAAGTGCTTAGTTATATGAAAACACATTTCTTAATACATTAACAGTATTATAATATAACATTATTTAATTTTGGTATGTTTTTAGTGTGATGTTTAGTCCATGTATTAAAATTTCATGAGAAGGTAAGAATATACTGTAAAGGTACACAAAAGGACATACATGGCCTTAACGCCATAATGAGAGTGCATCTGGTGAAGAGACATAGAGGGGTGAAATAGCTAATGGGGAAATTATTAAAAAAAATTTTTAATTGAGGGCCTGGAAAAGGATTTGGTTATTTGGTGGACAGAAAGATATGTTTGGTTTATTTATGTGTGAGATCTTTTGGTTTTATAATGTGGTTTGTTTGTTTGTTTGTTTGTGGGCTGTGTGTTTTTTTTTTTCCCTTCCTTGGGAGTGCTATGAAGAATTTGTGAGACTTACATTTTCTACCTGAGCCTTTCTACATTTATGTATGACAAGCAGTATGAGTTTGTTACCCCAATTTTAAGAACTGAGGTATTATAGAATCTTAAGGATGAAGACAAGGGCAGGGGGATAAAAGACTGTTCCCTTCTAGTTTCATGGAGTTGGGGATGATAGCGGGTTGCTCACAAATGGTGAGATTTGTTGTGGTGGTGGTGGTTGGAGTAGACTTGAGTCATCAGTATAGAGATGGCGGCTGGCTTTGAGGAGAAGCGCAGAGAGTGGATGAAGAGAAGACCTAAAGAATAAGACCTGTGGGGTTCCATGGACAGAGTAGAGGTGGACAACGAGTAGTTTCCAACTCAGTACACTGTGGAAACACTTAAAGAAATTAGTCCAGTTGCTGTCGCAGAAACTGTTCAGGTAAGATGGCAAGCAAATGCTGAAAGCTCATTTGGGTCCAAGGCAGCCAAAAGATCAGAGACAGTGAAAGATGGATTAGGTTCAGAGGTTTGCCAGAAATGATGTTACTGAGCCTTTAATGAGAGCACTTTAGTTGGATGTGGGGCAGAAGCCAGACCAGAATGAAGCCTACAGTGAAACTGAGGGAAAGGGTCTGCTGGTGAAGAGAGAGGCAGAAACACTCTCCCTTGGAGATCTTCAATAGTCAGCTGTACAGGCGTCTGAACAGCTTGATGTGACTGTGAAGTTAGCCCTGTGCTCAGCAGGCTGTGCTGGAGACCTCCAGAGATCCCTTTTAGCCCATGTCACTCAACAAGACGTCATATTAACTGGCTGACATTGAGGGCGGCAGTAGTTGGAGCAACAAGGACAGTGTTTTATGGTGTTTTGTTAGATGAGAAAGACTACAGTTGTGAGACTTTTGCAGGTTAGGTTCAATTTTATTTGAGCTTGGTGAATGCAGACTCCTCAGATGGGTATAATAATAACTTTTGATACTAAAAATGCCCTTTACTTGATGTTTTAAGCAGAAATGTCTGGCACAGTGGAATAGAGTTTGGATTTTTTCCCTTGCTTAGAGCATAAGGAGTAAGTTTCCTTTTAGGAAATGTTAGGATTATCTTATATGTAAGCAACTGTGTTGGTTTTTTTTTTCCTTCTTTGGACTGTGTTCTCTATATGACCTTTTGAGTGTGAATTCAGAGCTAAACCAAAAACTTCTGATAGCTTTCCTCTGTGTAGAAAAATAACCCTCATCTTTATAGATGATCCTTAAACTAAGGATATTACTGCTGCTCTACCAACCTGCAAAGTTGTGTGCTAATATTTGAATCCCTCTGAGCAACATTTATCATAATTGCCTTTAAAAAACTATTTGCATTGCTTATTAGCAAACTGCTATTCTTTTCCTGTCCTGTTGAACAACATGCACGTATTTTACCAGTACCTAATAAAGCTTTACCCTTTGTATAGCTGAGAGTATATATAGTATATAGAAAGTTTGAAGATGGGACACACCGATACACTGGGAAAAGGGCTGTGTAAGTGACAATCATTTTACTCTTTTACTCTTTCTTTTTTCGTGTGTGTGTGTAAGAGGGATGGAGAGTAATATGTAAATGGGTAAATACTTGCCTGCATATGGCATGTGCTTTCAAACAGGGAATGCGCATATCTGGGAAACCTGCTAGTTTCGTGTTTTAGCTATGTAAAATGTTTTCTAAAATATCTGCTTTTATTATTTAATTTTGCTGCAAAAATATGGAATGTGGATAAAGATATTTGGACAAGTAGGTACATCCTCAGGGAAGATAGAGTGGAATCTGCATTTTAATCTGAAGTAAGTATTCTTCCTAGTCCTTTATCCTGCCCTCCATCCTCCAACCCCATGAAATGCAAGAGTTTCTAAACAAGCTCAATGGCTTTTATGCTATGGTTCTTCAGGTGTGCCTAGTAGTCTTTGATCCTAGCTGATGGAGGTTTTTTTTATGTTCCTGTGAATTTGAGTGCTGCCCTTTCTTTTAGGCTGCAGCAATAAAATCAAATTTTCCCTTCTAGCCTCTAGCAGACTTCATCTAATACATTACCATGCACATGTAGTTTGTCTTTTTGTTTCTCTGATCTGCACACAGAGTACAATTCATGTTGAAGTGCAGGAAAGACCTATCCAGGTGTTGCCCATCGGCCTCCTTTTCTGCGCAAAACTGTTCCTTATTTGGTAGGGGTTTGTGAGTGTCTCCATGCTTTAAAAGTACGTATGACTGCAGATTAATAAATATAATTACAGTAGCATGATTTTATTGTTCTTTAACTGGTAAATGTCTGTTGCTAAATGTTGAGACTCTCTTCAGTTTGGAAGACCAATCTTTGTGTCTTAACTACAGCAAGACTATGGAGGATTAGCTTTGGCTGGCAACAAGAAAAACGCTTAATATGCCTAAAGGGTTAGCGTTAAATGTTAATCCAGTTCTCGTATCTAGAAAGCTGTCACTTGTCCTGTTATAAGCTTAAACTCCCAAATCTGACAATGTACACTTGCTGAGGCCAGGCTTAGTCTTGTTGCCTTGCTATGAAGTCAAAGGGGTTCTCAAGTGATTAAAGTGAAGGGTTTTACTGAGTCAGTGAAGACTGCTAATATTTTGCATGATCCAAACATGTGTTTTAACTCTTTTAATAAGAAATGCCATGTATGGAAGGGAGTAAGGTGGCACAAAGGCCCTAGAGATGGAGGCATGCCTACTTTTTGTAAAAGGCAATCATCTGATAAATCAATTCATCCCTAAACTTTTCATTTAAGAATTCTTCAGTTCTCTACTTCTTGAGCACATACATAAGAAAGAGGAAATTCTTTCCCTCCTTACTTGAAAATATATGCAGTCTCATATGTAACAGTTGGATCTGACTGATAGTTTCTCTATTCTTGCTGTCAAGAGTAGTTTTCAGTGCTTCAGCATCACTGTCCCATAACATTGAAGGTTCTTTTATTTTGGTCACATAATCATGTATTATCCCTATACTTTGTTTGGCTTGCATGCATTCTGTACTCTTCAAGGATATCTTTAGCATATACCGTAGTCTTGCTCTTTGATAAAAGCAAGACACTTTTTTGACTAATTGAATGGAAGTTCAGGAATTTGGATTGAAGCTGAAATACTTTTAGGAATGGTATATACCCTTCTTCACTTAGAAGAAAATATTGCTTCTGGGTGAAAAAGGAAGAAAGTTCATTGATGAATACTTCATGCTTTTCTGAATTATTTTTTTTTAATTGAATTGGGGGAGGAAGCAAAAATTCATTTGTCATTGCTTTTATGGATGAAAGTTGTTGTGGAGTTCTATTTATTAATTCAACTGCAAAATTCACATCCTGAGAAGTTGTAAATTTGACTAAGGTTTTTGAAATGGGAAAAAAGGTCACTTTGCTGCATATGGGTGTGTGTTCTGAATGTCAAGTCAGGCAGGCTAACATAGAAAGAGCTTGCCTTAAGTAGCTGAGGGGTTTCTTTTGGTTTGGGTTTTGTACGGTTTGTTTTGGGGTGGTTTTTTTGTTTTTGGTGGGGTTTTTTTGTTGTTATGGCAGGTAATTGCATGGAGATCTTGATGGCAACATTACTTGGCAAACACTTTGGAATCAGCTCAACATGTGACATCACACCCCCTTAAGGTTTTCCACATAAAGTACGTCCTCCAAAGAAAATACAAAAATTGAGGCTTAATCTGAAATCTATTATTACATCCTCTAAGGTCTCATTGGGCACCTCAGTATTCCTCCCCCCCCCCCCGCTTTTTTCTTTTTTCCAGGCGAATAGACTAAATGTTGCAGAGAAGTGGTAAACATTTTATAGTCATCTTGGGGGCAATATGGAGGAGGGGCAGGGAAGAGAGTCTTAATCCCATGCCTACCCTGTTTTCACAAGAAAAAAAATGCAAGGACACTGATGCTTAGTCTTTCCTTCTGTGCAGCTTTTCACGCATGTATATCTGATGTAACAAATTGCCACTTTTAGCAGTTTTGTCTCCAAAAGATGAGTTTTTGAGAAAAAGAAGCAGAGATGAAAACTTCCATTCATCTCAGGTTTTGGTTCCTGATATGATGATGTTTCACAAAAACAGTTCTTAGAGAAAAAAATCAGTTCTCTGCCTTGTGACGGGACTTTGTATGTGCTTTTTGGTGTGTGCCTGTGCTTGCCTGCATCTGTATACATTTCTCTGAGAAGCTAAGCGTTTTTTCTCCAGCCACTTTAATTGCAATCCCTAAATATGGCTGTGTACTTGGTGGGAAGCATATGTGCTATCTTTGATAGACCTGCAGAGAGAGGTGTAGTGCAGAGGGTGAATACTGCCAAAATACGTGGAACATGATGCTACGCAGGCGAAGCAGGGGAGGAATTATCTATGCATAATGTGAGTTTAGAATAGGCTTGACGTTCTCACACCCAAACATTTCCATCTGGAAGCTGTTCCTAAGCGAAAGGAAACAGAGACAATATTCTCCTATCTTCTGGAGTAGCTATCCAGGGAATATTCTTTGATTTGGGTGGGTTTTTTTTTTTGTTTGGGTTTTTTTCCTCAGGATGTGTTCAGTTTTTCTGCAGATTTAGAGAAGGCGCAGTTTAAAGTGGCTTTTTTAAAGACAGTAAACTACATTAAATTTTTCTTAATCCTTCTTCTGAAAATTGCTATTGAAACCCTCACACTGTGCTTAAACAAGCTGTGGTGCTTTTAGGTTATACTTTAAATTTGATTTATGGCTTTTATGCCAATCCTGATATGAGAACTTCATGGTGTTCTTATTTTCAAAGCTTTCTGTAAATTATCCTCTGCCTTTGCTTCCTCTCTCTGTATTTCTGTGGTCTGTTCAAACACCACCTACTTTTCGTTGTGTCTTTCTCTTCTACGGTCAAAGGCTGCATGCCTGATTTCATATTCCGTTACTTGTATACTATAGCGTACATTGAGCTTCTTAAATATGCTGAAAGGTTCACCTGCTTCATGTTGGTTATAACTTCACGCATTTGTATATCTCCCTGATTCTCTGTGGTATAACGTACCTGTTTTCCTGCCACAGTGCTGAAGAATCTGCCAACCGTTTGACCTACCTCACCTGCTGATGGAGCTGTGGACACTACTGATATTTTCAAGTAATTAGTCTGAACTTACAAAACGCAACTCAGGAAATATTTGATTTTTAGTGGATGCAGAATAAGGAGGAGGATAGATCCTTAGATGTAATGTTAAATTATAGGTGTTTCTTAGTACGAAGGCAAGAGGTAACCTTACCTTTCACATTCTTGTTCCAGTAAGTTTGTAAACTCATCGCTTTTTTCCATGTATTTGCTGTGCTTCCTCTTTTCTTCTTCTAGTTCATACAGTGTCTGTCTGTGTGATTTTTCTACCATGAGAAGTTGCTCCAGCATTCGTCTGTGAGTTTCTTTCTGTTTCTCTACAACTTTGTCAAGCTACAAAAAAAGCAAAAAATCTTCAAGACTTTTGAAACTCTTACTTGCTCAGGCTTTCATTAATGAAAGATTTTGAGAGGCTTAAATAATATCAAATGCATTTAATAGCCTAATGGCCAGGTTCTTTGCTATCTGTTCGGAAAATGTTATTTAGTTCTGTCAATCTAATTCTGACAAATTAGAAAAATAAGGTAAGGTACTGTCTTGCAGGACCCTCAGTCACCCTCTGTTCCTCCTCCTGCCACGACTGATCCTCAACAGCTACTAATTAACAGTTACTGTTCCCAGGGCTATGCTTTTCTTGTTCATCATTGTGGTAAAGAAACAGATGTTTTGGCAAAAGAAGCCTTTGCTTCACATGGAAGTAGACTGACTTTTGGTTGAATAGAAATAGCTGCCTCATTTGTAGCTGCATAGGAAATGAGAGCATTGAATTGTCTTTTAAGGTAGGCAGATAGATCAAAAAGCAGTTTTCCTCTGGTTTCACAGTAAATGTGTAATAGAGCCAAGAGTGAAAACAATCCTATCTCCCATGCTTATTCTGAGCATGGCTCTGGGTTTCTGGAATAAGTAAGTGCTAAATTTTGAAATGGTTGGGAGTATTTTTATTTAATGATGGCATTTCCTGTTTTGTTCCTCAAATTTCACACGTTTTAAAGGGGTTTGCCTTGCACATGGAACCTTTATAGCCCTCCCCCAAGGATTTCTGCTGAGCTTCTAAATATTATTACGTAGGGATATTATAAAATAACCTATTTTAGGTTTTGGTAATAACTTCTTAGTTTTTCTAAACCACAGAAGTATTGGCATAACTGTTCACTGGAGTTATGCTGTTAAACAAAATGATTTCCACAAACTGAGCAAAAATTATCATTCTGAGGATTCTCTTGTAATTTTGAATTCCATATGTGACTGAGTTATGCAAGTGTGTGTGTATGAAACCAGAATGGGTTTTCCTCCTCAGGCATTACTGATCTAGCTTTAGTTTGAGGAGTGCTCACTGGAGGCCCTCTAAAGACTTGTGAAGAGTCTGTATTGGTGAGAATCCTTCTTCCCTGCCCATGCCCCTTCCCCTGTGGAGACTGCCTCCTTCATCAGGTCAACGCAGGATTCCTCGTATGCTTTTTGGAAAAGAGAAATTTTGAGCTCAAAGCCCAGTGTCTCCTTTTAACCACAGTAGGTCAAACTGCTTTGCAGTGCTTCACTCTATTAATAGGAAAGAATTCACAAATGGGCAGTGTGGGAAGCAAGGCTGGTTCTGGTTCTCCAGCATTTCCCCCACAAGGAATTTCATGTGCCACAAGAAACACTGGGGCTTCAGATTCTTAGGGACAGTGCTTATTTTGGACAATCTAATTCCAAGGAGTATGATTAATTATCTTTTCCTCATGTTTATTCACAGTTTGGCTGATAGAAGCAATGACAGGAAGAGCTGGTTTGCCTAAACATGAGTTTTTTGAATGAATGAGAATATCCTCATTTTCTACCCGGGCTTCCAAGTTTCCCCTGCTTCCCTTAGCTTCTTTTTAAGCTTTATATATTCTCTTATGTTTCTCTTAAATGATTGTCAAATTTTTTTGTGAAACTGTTACGAATAAGGAAAAAGGAACTATTGACAAGACTTTGAAGATGGTTTGAGTCCTAAATGTTCCAACGGAAATGTGGACCATTTTGAAAATTACCCATTCTTTCTGCTCATGACATTAGAGAGTGTCTTTTCTGTTGCGACATAGCTGAGCACATTTCATGCATGATCAAAAAATATAAAGAAACCTATGACTGTCCTTTCTGGGTGTTCCGTGGTGCTCTTGCAGCTGTTGAGGGTTTTTTTTCATCTTGTTCATTCATAATTTGCACACTTTACACCAGCAAGGTCAATGCTTCCTGAAATCATGATCCTGAAGTAGGACCTCTCTTGGGAAACCATTTCTTACCTAAACCTTTGCGTATGCAATCTTTCTTAGTAAGCAGGTGCCACTTCATACAGTAATCTCTTGGCTGTGTTTTCTAAGTCTTTTCTTCAGAGGTTGAAAACTGAATTACCTTAAAAGGTCAGGTTGAAGAAAATTGGCTATTTTTAATTTTTCCATACTCTCCCTTCTTCCATCAGAAGTGAAAATTTCAACAGCTAAAAATCTTTTGTTCAGGTAGCAGAATGAGTTCATTTACCAAAATGAAAGAATTTTCAGTATGGTTTATCAACCTTCCTCCCCCGCCAAGATTTCAGATGGTGTTTTGGAACATCTATTGCACAGATGCATGAAGCACCATCACCTGAGCTTCTGATACTTGCCTTTCTAAAGGTCATGCTTTCAGGTGAAATTATGCTGTTCTCAGAAAGCAACCTGCCTCCTGTGTTTTGATGAAGTTCTGATGCGGTGCTGTTCGCAGCTATGGCCCTGTCTTAAATTGATATCCACTGGGCATCATTCGCCTTGCATGATAGTGCTTGCTGTTCTCAGCCCTTTGCGAGGTCAGGCGGGGAAGAAGGCAAAGGTGTGAACTTCTGATTTCTTTCAGTAGGTGGTCTGTATGGATGGGGTTCAGAAAGTAAGGTGATGCATTTGTATGGATTGGACCACTGCTTCGAAAGTACATATAAGAACCTGAGGGGATGTGTAAATTGCTATCATAAGAGAACACTGAAACTTCTGATTACAAGCTGACCATAAATCAAATGACTCCTGTTGCCAAAAATATAAATTCCTGATGGAGATGACCGTTAGTCATCAACACAAACAACATGAACCAAACAGAAAGTAGTCCTGCTTCTGCACTATTTGGGCGAAGAGTATGGGACCTGCCAGCAGTGTTTTATGGGTTCAATAGATTTTGTTTGCTCTAGAGTATTTACTGAATGGCTATGAGGGGTTGATTCAAGTGGTAATCAAAGCAGCAAGTATGCAAGAGAAAAGGTAGTAACTCCAGGTTTTTGAAGTTCTTAGTGAGCAATGCCAGTGCTTTTCCCTTTGCAGTTGTGCTTTTGTCAGTGTTGAGATCAGCCGTTTGGGTTACAAACTGGTATTTGAAATAGGAAAGGTGTGTATTAAGGGGCAGGGAGGGGGAATGAGGAGTATGAAAGTGGGTAAAAGAACAGTAGTGTCCTGGCGTGACCCGCTTACATGAAAGCGTAAGAGAGACAAGTAAATAAGCTGCTGCATCAGAGCTGTTTTAATGTTGCAGTTTCCTCCTGTTGCTCAGATAAAAGATGCATTTAGGTTCTCTTTTGATGAATTCTTCAAGTCAGTTCTACTGTGAGCATTCACACCTGGTGTGCAACTGTTGTGGCTGGGGACAAGGTCGAGAGCAAGAGCTTGGAATTCCATGTGGGAGAGAAGGGAAGAGGTGCTGGGCCTGTCTCCTGGTACAGGTGGGTGCTAGAGAAGAGAATTGGAGAGGCAGCAGATCCTACATCACAATTAATGCAGACACTTGAGATCTACATATAAGCTGTGTAATGGGTATGGGATTTGGCCTTGTGACAATTGTGTCTGTTACTGGGCAGCATGCCTCTCCCTCCCTGCAGGACCTAGCAGAGCAGAGTCTGGTACTGGGTTGCTGCACTTCTGTGTGTTTTATTTGGAAGCTCTGTTGTGTCCCTCTGCAAGATAAGGGTCCTTCCCTGGGGAGCAAATTTGACTTTTGCATTTTCCTTGTGAGATCTTGTGACCGACTCCCATGTATCCAGCAGGGAAGAGAGAAGTCATGTGAACCACTGCTAGTGTGAGATCCTCTCACGGGAGTGCTCTCCAGCAGCCCCTGGTTCCTCAAATTATTCTGTCCAAATGCTAAATCTTCACATGCAGAAATACCTCTCTATATGTACACGCACATATTTACTCAGCATATACAGTTATTGGCAAAAACCACAGAGGACTCATAAGCAGCAGTATAAATGTATTCTGTTGAAAATTTCAGTGATAAAATCTTAATTAAGTGATTTGTTGGTTTGTTCTTGCTAACCATGTGGGATTTTTGCTAAAATTAATACTTGAACATACTGTACAATACAATGGAAAATAAGAGGCATGGTCTTATGTAACCGTTAATAGTTCAGCAAGCTAAAAATTCACAGGAATTTAATAGTTTAAATACATTTTGCCACCAACTCGTGTCTGAAGTCAAACTAGGATGGTGTGTCTTGTATTCATTATGTTGGAACTGAACTTTTTGTCTTTCTCTTTTTAGAGTGTTTTGTGTTTGATGCTGTGCCGGAATAAAATCCAGGTTAGTTATGTGTCTTTACCCAAAGTTCAGTGAGATATTATTCCTGTTAAAAATATCCTCATGGTCATTGTTTATTAATTTATAATCTTGAGTTTAGGATTACAGGAGATTATGGGAGCAGTTCCTCCCTTGTCTTCTTCAACCCTAGCTGAGCCAAATGTCCATGTGGATATGTTGGTCTGCTTTTCCTGAATGCCATGTTGTCAATGTTATTATTTCAGTCTCTTCCTATGATTGTAACTTACTGGTGCCCTACAGCTGTTATTGTTGGAAAGTTGTGACCAACACTTGTAAGCAGTTGTGAGGATGCAGTCAGATGTACTTTGTTAAAAGGCTGATGAGGATGCCTTCTTCCCTGAGTTGATTGGCACTGGCATTTTAAAAATAGATTCACTTTGGAATTATCCCTGATGGATGGAAGATATAGGTTTTCCTCTATTTTCGCTGCTTTTAGATGAGTTCTCAAAGTGGTAGGAAGTATTGTTCACCACACTTCACAGTGAGGCGCTAGATTATTTTTTTTTAATCTTTTCCAGCTTCCAATAACACAGTCAAGAGTTAGCCAAGGAAGACATGGTCTTGGTCTTTCACACTCCTCCGTAGATTTTGCAAAGGAAGATGTATTACTACTGTTTTCTGTTTTGTTACATTTGTTCATCTATGAATCCTGTTCCTAGTGAGTAAAGCTGCCTAGTCACTAATTATCCCACTACATTCTTAACCAAGTTTGCCAAGAAACTTCATAAACTTTAGGATAGATTAATAAATTGTGAGAGAACATCAAAAGATCAGCAGTCTTACAGATGCCTTCAGAAATTCACTGGATTTTCAGCTGAGTTTTGGGAAGATCCTCTGTGTTCAGGGCTACAGGGCTAAATTGTCAAGGGTGAGACACACATGCTGTAGAGGAACTGGATCAGCAGAGATTTTGTAGGCAGATAAAACGGTACATTGTCATGGTGGCAAAGAGGAAATTTAAATGGTTGGTTCCCATAATTTGTGGCTGGTTCCACCTCTCCCTTGGTTTTTGTAAACCTTTATAAAAAATCCAAACAGGAATTAAATGGATTTCTGACTTTATTTGGGGGGGGGGATATTTTGAAACTGAAATTGTGGAATGCCTGCCGATTACAGCGTCCTTTGGTTTACCAAGATATACGAAGTGCCAGTGCTCATTCTAGCCTTTCAGCTGCTCTCAGGATGTTTACCTTTGCCTTTTGGAATTGCCAAATCCAATGGTGTCAGAAATCCTTTCTCTGCCATTAAGTGTAAGAAGGAAAAAGCGGGTATAAACTTATGTAAAGTAACAGACTGAACTTATGTTTTCAAACTTTTTTGGACTTGTCTTCAAATCATTTCCATTTGTGCTCAAAGTTTCTGTGACATAGTGCCACAATGTTCTAAAATAAATTAACCTCCACAGTTGAACTTTATCTGCTTCAGATTATAGCCAGAGATTTTAACCTTTGAGCCTCTGAAATGAATGTTGACCTTTTGCCTGACATAATTTTCTTTGAAATGAACTCTGTATCCTTAGGTACGTTTCTGTTCAGAAAGCTTGGAAAACACATGGTAGAAGAATTTTATTTATAATTTCTGCTTTTATTTTTATGATGTTTATCTATGCTGAGCAGCATATTCAAAATGTTTATCTGAAATCAAGAGGAGACACTTACTTGGGAAAAACCCACATATTCTGGTATGAAGGGATTTTAATATCCAGTGATTTGCACTGCTGGGCAGAAACGAAATTCAGATAACATTGCTCAGAAAGTATGGGTGCTGCTGCTGCAGTGTAATTAAACTAAAGGTTACTTGGGTATAATATGAGAATATTAGATTTCTGCTTGGATGAAGTTTCTAATGACAGCTCATTACAGTAACTACTCAGACCAAGCAGGTATACCCGTGACTCCCCCAGAATTAGTGGGAGCTGGGTTATGTAAAGGTGGACAGCTGTGCCATTACTGCTGGATGGGCCCTCACCAGCCATTGGTAAGATGGCTCAGTGAAACAAGTGGGGAGGCATCTGTTTGTATTAGTTGTAAAGCAGGGTACCAGGAAGGAAAAAAGAGAAGGTGGTGTCAAAAATAGAGGCTGATGATTATCCGACTTTGAGTTAGACAAAATCCCGTCTGTCTGTTTAAAGCCCCCAGTGCGCAGTATAAATGAGGATCATTAGATACCCCTTTTTATTAGGGAGCCCACTGGACCCTGGACTTTGTTCTGCTGTCACTTACACTCATGTTAGATTCTAGATTTAGAGCTCGTTTGCTTTCTTTCCCTGAAGTCAGTGAGAGATTTTCTGTTGAAATTGGTGGGAGCTATGGTTAAATATCAATGATAAGTTCATACCTCTCCCATAGGCTTTTCGTAGATATCTTCTTGCCATTGCTCAGCCTTTGTTTGAATAGCATCTCGCTGGAGGGCCTCTAACACCTTCTTGGGAGTAACAAAGCCATATTGTGCTTCAAGCAAAGCCAAGTCAATTTTTTCAGCCTTAAGTACTCCTATAACTTCATCTTGAGCCTGCAGAAACACAAAGTAAGGTTTGATTTTGTTAAACTGTACATGTGTATTTACAGGTTACCTTTCTTCTTCTGATTTTAAGAAAACTAAAACTTTTCAAAGAATGCTGTGTATGTACAGTGCCCCAAAACAGTCAGTAACATGAAGACAGTTAAAAAACATGAAGGAAGTATCGGTCTTTGTATTTTATTAGTTCTTCATAAACTCCCAACATCTTCAGAACCCTCATCAATGCTAAAGTACTTTGTTAGTGATTAGATCATATTGTGGTTTCTGGACCGGCATGTAGCATTCACAATACAAAATTTCAGGGCAAAATGTGGTAGTAGAAGCTGATTTCAGATTGCTAGTGGAAGATGTTAGGATGGTTCTTGAAGCTTGGAAGTGTTGCACGTTTGGTATATTCCTGGTACAAAGATGGCTTCTGTAGTTTAAAACCCCGTGCTTGTCTGCTTCTGTTGTTACACTGAGCTTGTCTGAGCGGTGAATGTAGCGAGGTGTGCGGTGCAGGGGATGTGACCCTTCACAACATGCGTTCCAAAGCCATGCAATAATGGCAGTTACTTAAAACAAGATTAATTGCCTTCAAAGCTGGCAGTGGGGTCCTGTGTGCATGTATATATATGTATGCATGCATGTGTGAGACCATGCCTTATGTTTTTATTGACATGTAGATGTGCACACACTCATGTACATGCCCTTGGGTGATAAGCAACCTTGCAGCATCAAGTTTTTTGGAAGTAACTGCTGTAAGGGTATTGCCAATTTATAAGTGCATGCTAAAAAAAGGGCATTTTAAAAGATATAATGATTAAGAGAAGGTGGCGTTATCTGGTTTCCAAAAATTGTGTAGTTGCAAAAAGTGTAGTCTAAAAATGTGTGTTATACTTTTCCTCTTTTAACGTCACTGCATTTGTTTCCTTAATCTTATAAAATATCTGATGACATCCTGTTACCAAAGAGTAGATACCATATGTTCTCAGGTATGTTTTCAATATGTTTTTCTATGTATGTATTTCAAAAATTCTTGCACAAGTTGGCAGGTGCATATAGCTTCTTCCTCTCATACAGCATTGCTCTCTTAAGTCCATGCTCCATGTTGAAGAAATGTGCTGCATGCATCTGCAGTGTTTAAAGTTATAGATTCTCTTTCCTCTTTAAAAAGGAAAAACAATCCCCACCAACAAAAAAAACAAGCCATCAAGAAGTAGTCTTTTCTATAAAGTCACTAGCTCCTAGATGTTAGGTTGGAGGGAACAGAATACTGTGCTAATTGTCTCCAAGTTCTATCTAATGATAATGTTCTTTCATGAGAATATCTGATTATGTGAATGTTTCCACTGTGAGGGAAAGTGATTTAGGTCATCACCTCCCCTAGGGCTGTGTCCATCTTTTTATTTTTTCCCCTACATCCTCTGGTGGTGGAGGTTGCCCCCTGCCTCCATTACAGTGACATAACTACATGAACTGTCTCAAACATCCATTGCCTGCAATGATCTCAGTTAAAAACAAAACAGAGTACATGCTAATCCTAGAAGGGCAGAATAGGAAGGGAGGAAATCAGGGAGAGGGTAACACTTTCAGTCTGACTGCTCTTGGCTGGAGCACTTCTGTATCTCTATTTGTGACTGTGTTTAAGAAGAGCATAAAATAATCTATTTCTAATGCTTATCATTGCAGAAAGAAAAACCCTAGGAGTGTGATCATTGTGCATCTTAAATGTTCTGGAATCAGAGAGCAACAGCATCGCACTTTGTAACTTAATTATGGTTGGATTGACAGCTGATCTTCAGAGATTTGACTTGGCATTACAGGAGGTGGAAAATTAGGAATAAAAAAATGATTTCTCTCTTTTTCCATTCATATTGCTTCCTTTGCAATGCCGACATGATATAAAATGTTCATGTCATACTCATTGTTTTCTAGTTTCTCATTTCACTCTGTTCCAGTTTTAATTCTAAATAATTGAAGTGTATGTGCATTTATATGTATATATGTATTTGTATTACACAAGTGTAATGAAGTGTGTGTGTGATATATATATAAAAATATATATACACACATCTCTTTTTTTTGAGAGGAAGTGTGTGGCATCTGAATTTGAATCTAAATTAGGAAAGGGCAAGTAAGCAGGAGAGAAATGTTTTGCAAACATGGAAATTGTTCTGTTTGCTTAATGAAATGTTCTGTAGAGGTTTGCCGTGGATCTACCCTCTGAGATCGCTACATCTATCAAATATTCATATTGTGTGTGTTCTGTTAAACATGTATGTATCATTATATAAATATATAGACATATGTTAAGAATGGAACTACTCAGATACTATCTAGGTAACAAACTCTGGAACCATGTGATATACCCGTTTATGCCACTTTGGCCAGTTTGCTCTTCCCTCTGCCTGTGGCCAGTTTTAAGTGGCCGTCGCTAGTTCTGTGCAGTCAGCCTGCCACAGAAGTATTCTCCCTGTTCACTGGAAATCTGGTTCCCAATTCCTGAAATTATGTTTGACCAGGTTAGGCATCATTTGCCACTTGGCAGCTCACTCCTTTTCCAGATAGAAGGATGCTTGCTCTTCAAAATGCAGTGTCGTGTGGCTAAGTGGCATGCAACACTTGTGCTTCGTATTATGGCAAATAAAATGGATATCTTGATCTTTCTAGCAAAAGATGTTAGGATACTGTTGAGTGAGTTACTACTTGTGATCTGACACATTCTGATTCATAGAGAATAATGGTTATGACTTCATAGGAGGGGGAGATAAATAATTAAGTAACAGATCTTAAAGGTCTCCAGTATGTTCTTCATATAGGTTTTACAGTGACAGATACTTTGAATTCAAAGTACTTAAAATGGGACAGCACAATAGGAGAGTTTTCTGAGTTCTCTGCTTGAGTTACACGATCCTTCACAGTGGATCATGAGTGGTTTTCGTGTGATTGAGATACATTGTGAGTAAATTTTATTTGCATTTTGGCATAGTGTAAAGATCACCTTTTCTGGCTGATAGCTATAATAACAGCTATACTTCGCATTTTTATGTCCTTTGCAGTTTATATTTGTCCTTCTGTATTAAATTAGGTAGGGTATTTCCTTAACGTGAAAGCAGCATGTGTTTGTGGCAAACTGGGGGGAGGACAGGATATGACATGGAACTGTGTTTTAATCTGGGATATAAAATAAGATGATAAATCACCTGTAATTCACCCTCGAGGACACTAAGAAGGAATAGCAAGTCATCACGAGAGAGATCCTCTCTTTTCTTGAAAGAACTTCTTTGTTTTTTCTCTGCCTTAGGGCTTCTTAGGATGGTACTGGCTTGGGCTACATCATCCTTCTCCTTCTGCCTTCTTTGCCCGTTTCCTCTCCCACTGTAACCAACCTCTTCTTTATGGTGGTCTTTTGGCCTTTGCTGGCTCAGCTTTGGTCTGGTTGGGCTTTCTGTGCTGTTACTTCTGGAACGCATGGTTTATATCTCTGAAGCTGAAGGAAGGTGGGGAAAAAAGTAATTGTTTTAACTAGCAGAGACTATAAAACTATTACTGTAACTTGTGGTGGGTATTATTCCCTCCAGTCTGGTAGTTTTCCCTCCCATGCAAGGCTGTTTGATGTTTGACAAAAGCTGACAACCTTGTGTAACCAACAGGACTGGGCTGTGGTCGTTACTGGATGTCTGTAGTGAAGTGAGTCTTAACTGGTCTTACGCAGCTGTAACAATTCCCTCAATATTTGCAAAGGCAGCAGCTTTAGCAGCAGTACTGTGCACGTCACCACAGACCAAGTTTCCCTTTTGAGAGACAATGCCTACCTCACCTTTCAGGTAGATACTTACTGAGATGAGGCACATTTAGGTTTAGAGAGTTTTCACTAGGAAGATCTTCCTATTCCAATTTCATAGTATCCCATCCCTTACTGTATAGCCATGCTTTGTTTTGCTTTGTTTTTCCAAGGAAGAGCACAAAAGAGGTCCCCCACTACTACAAGTTACGCAGATGCATTTTCCATGTTTGGGAAAATGTAGGGGGTTAGCACATCCACACTGCAAGGGGGGAGCCTCGTCGTAAACACCCACTCCCCAATACTACCACCACCCACCTCGAAACCACACTCCCTTGCTGATTGTGTGTCCCCTCCAGCACCAGCAACCATGTAGTATGAAACCCTACTACTTCTGTACTGCTAGACTCTAGCACTTTAGAGGCGTTAGTACCTGGCCAAAGGGAGACCTGTCCTAACTAGGCCCCTTTGAAGTGCCACTGTTAAGTAAACATACTCTAATGCCTTTGCAGATAAATTACTAACTGTATAAATATTGATTATCCTCAGAAACTCTGTTTCACTTATCACCACTCAGATTAAGGTGTGAATGGATTATAGTCCTCTACAGGAAAACTGTGGTTATGGATACTGTCTAGCAGACAAAAGTCCGATCACATGATTCAAAGGTGAAATTAAACATGTTCCAAGTACAAATAATACACAAGTTTTCTTACTAAACTGCAAAGCTAATTGCTGAAAGGTCCAGAAAATTGGTATGGCCTATGGTAGGCAGGAGATGATTGCGCTGCTGCTTTTTGGCCTTACAAATCTGTGGCTGATGAGGTTTTTTCAGAACAACTTCTTCCACCAGGTTCTGACTCTAAATCCTAAACTCTGTGACTGCATTCCTTAACTGTGGTAGTTTTCCACTGAATGCTGCAGATACTTCCTTCTGTTGTTTTTCTGCAAGGACAGAGGAGGTGGAAGAAGCTTCTGCTTTGTAATGGATGATGGCTGAGAGTGGGGAGAACTTATCAAAAATGCTACAAGAAAAGCAAGTGACGTTTTCTGTAATACTGAAGTATCTTCTAGTCTAATTTCAAGCACTCATAATAGCTTGTATTTCATAAGAAAAACTTGTTTCTTCAGGTCTCCAAAAACCTAGGTGTGTCAGGTTTGCATGGCAGTGTGCACTGGAACCTGTTTTGTGAAGCTGTGCATCAACAGTGTCAGATTAGGATGGGAGCTTGTACAGTGCATGTAGCAAACTGAGAGCTGTTCATAGCAGGCCAGCAGTGATGTTAGCTGATGAGGATTCATTGAAGTTCATGGTTATCCTGTCCTTTCAGTTGAATGTAGTTTCTCTTTGTTTGCTGTGGTCTGCTTATTAGGCTTACTGACCTTTTGCAGCTTGCTTACAGAGTATGACTACTTCGGAAGAACATTGGTTTTCTTTGGGTGTAAAACACTAAATGCCTTGTGGCTTTTGTGTGCAGTTAATGGCTGGTGTTAATAAAATCAAATGTAGGAGTTGAGTAAATCAGGTAACCTGAACGCACTCTGAACTTGTCTGTGCGCCTTGATGCCACAAGCACAGGACACTATGAAATGCATACATAGTCCAAGAAGTCCTTGCATTTTTCCCATCATGTGCGCCAGGTGCAGTAGCAGTCTCAACTGGGCATCAAGCTACTGTCAAACTTGTTGACAGCAAGTGTCAATATAGCATTCCTTGTGGAAGGGAAGAGGAACCACTGCATAAGGAAGAGGTTCATACCTTTTCAATCTTTTTGAGTTGGCTGCACCTGGAAACAGGATCCTGAACTTGAAAGGACAGTAGCTTCTGCAATCCTGCCGGGAAGAGCGCCCTCCCCCATCTTTTCTCTTACACTATATGCATGCTGTTGGCTTCCAGGCTGCATGCCACACACAGTTTTCACAGTTGCTGGGGGCTAGCTGTGTCTCTATTTTAAGCTTGTCATGCCTACTTTGTAATTGGGTAGAACAGTCCTTATTCTGAGGCACTTGGTCCCTCAGAAGGCCAGCTGACCTGCCAAATAGGTTACCCTCCTATGGAAATGGTGCCTTTGCAGCATCCCAGAGTGGATTTTTCTTCATTTCTTATTGAGCAGAGTTGTTATGTACCCTTTACCTGCATTCTGTTCTGTCATTCCTGAATGCCAGTGCCTACTATTGACTCTGCTAATGCAAATATTTATCAGATTTAGCAATTAACATGAATGGTTAGAGATTGAAGTGGCATACTAAATGTATGCTTTAAGCACTTTTTTATTGGAACTTCAGTGTAGCTGACAAGAGAGGCACAAATGTTCTGGTATTAGTAGGCTGCCTTATTGATGTATTCTTTCTCTGTTGAATTTTTTAAGCCTTTTTATTACTTGTACATGGGCAGGCATTCTTATTATTTTTAGTGTTTTGTGTTTACATAAGGATGCTAGTGCTAATGTGGTTGTCAAAGGGTGTAGGTATGAGTAACAGAACAACCATTCAAAGCTTGAAATTACTGCAGCTAGTATAGCTGCTGGTGCAGCAAGCAAAGCAGGACCTCAGAAATGGACAAAAATAAACATCACCTACTTTGAAACTCTTCGCCACCTTCAAATTGTTGTGCCTAGGTGTGGCACCATCTAAGGGACTAACCCTCAAAGTACACCTGACATTTTGGACAGAATATCAGCTGCCATGTCATGCCCTTGCACCATGGCAGAAAGTTGATCTGTCCTAGCTCAGAGGCTACTGGTTTTCTGCAGTGTTACTAAGCCCTTGAATAGCCCTAGTGTAACATTCAAGACAGAAGCAGTGTCATTTGAAATTTTCCAGCTGTGTGTTTTGGTAAGATTGGTTGTTTTCTACTTTGAACAACTCTTCCCATGTTCTTGAAGGTTAATGAAGAGCAACTGGTTTTTTTTCCCCAATGTAGAAATGTAAATCGGCTAATAAAATTTGTGGATACCAGTTGTTTTTGGGTGCCATGAGACATGTCTCATCCCTCCTGAACCCAGGCTTTCAAGATGAGACTAATGAGTGGAAAATTTGCCTTTTTGCATATCTGTCTCTCACCTGGTTTTCACTTTAAATCAGATATTGGAGTCTGTGACAAGAAAGCTGTCTTTCAAAAAAGAGGTAAGGAAGAAGTGCTCCTTCTTGTAACAGGGATTGTAATTCACAGTCTCTGTGGTTTCTCCTGGAGGACTGACTCTTGCATCTTGTAGCAAACTTCTTTATAGAAGCCAATATAAACACTGTTTCTCTGTACCGAAGATACCTTAGAAAGCAGTAAACAACTGCTAAGAAAGAAGAAAGCAGGTGAGAAGTTTTGTTTGGGTGTATGCACCTTGCGCTTGTGATCTTCCATCTGTTTTAGATCAATTACTATAGAGCAGGGAGTATAGCTACATGAACAGAAGACACAAGGATATTTCTCAGCATTCTCATATGATGCTTTACATACCATCTAGGCAATATCTGCTTGCATCAAAAATCAAAGATGATTGAAAGGGATCATCCAGATCATGAAGTCACGTCTCCTGAAATCACAGATCACCATGCAGTGGGTACTTAATAGAGATTAGTTTACTGTAAGTGTGCTAATTGAAGACCACAGTGTTCTCCGCTGTTGTGCTTTCAACTTCATGTTATGAGGTGTCTGTTTTACTGAAGATTTTGCAGTGGTTTCTTTCTTGAAGTCACATTCAGTGCAGCTTGGTAGACTGGTTCCAGATTCAAAATGGAGTAAGGGTATGTTGCATTAAAACATTCTTGTAAATCAAATTATTGCAAGTAACATAGCAAAGTTTAAATCTATTCTCAGTGTTTGTGTTCTTGTTACAGTTTCTCTTCTGTTCTGTTTTTTAAAGAGCTTACTCATCTCTGAACATGTATGATGTCCTTCAGCATATAAAGGAGAAATTTTCCTCTCCTTGGTGATGAGCAAGTAATCTGAGGGATCAAAATATACTTTCCTGAAGAGCCAAATGAATAAATGACCAAATGTTTCTATGATGTTAACTTGGTCTCCACCCTCTCAATCATATTCTGAAGGAGATGAAACTGCATTTGTCTCTTTGGCAGCAGTGAACAAGCAGGTGGTTCAGAAATCCCCACACTTTTGTGGGAAAGACTGAAATATCCTTCAGAGATGACTTCACCACAGACACCGGAGGGTTTTAAGAGACATCCATTTTTTTCCATCCATTTTTCCCTTTAGTGTTTTCTCTTTAGTCAGTGATTGACTTATGAGCTAACAAAATCCCTCACAGGACCAAATCTTCCCTTAATCCCAGGGTAAGGATCCTGAATAGTTGAGAATTCGCCGTTTCTTCCAAAAATCTGTGACTAAGCAAGGAATTATGTCTTTCTGGTTTTTAACATCCCTTAAAGGGATATGGCAATGCTTTTGATTTACTGAAATTGATAGGACTTCTACCAACAGACTGACTTCTAAAAGGAGTTGAGATACAGTTACTCAGCATGCCAGTGTAATGGGAGAGCACAAAACACATGATGTCTTTTGGAAAGAGGTCTGCAACCCTCTGCCCATCACTACGAATGTGGCTTGGAGCAAGAAAAAAAGGTGCTACAGGACGTTTCTTCCTTTCCTGTGTAGCAAAAGCTACTTTGAAGCATCATGTTCAGCTTAGTGCCACACATACACGCCTAAGAAGAAATTAATCTCCTGTCCCTGTTCTGCGTTCTTGTGTGGCTCTGTGCCAGCTAGTGTCCAGGCTTGGGAAGGGGCTTTTGGCTAGGCCACATCATGTCCTTCACCAGAGAAAGCAGCAGGTTTATCTTGTTCTCCTCCTTAGTCCTAATGTGGCCCAGCAATCAAGCCATTATGAATCATGGGAGAAGATGAAGACGTCTTATTAATTGGAATCCCAGGATCTGGGCATTTCACATCATTGCTGAACCTTTTCTAGAACTGCTGCGTTCTGACAGAATGTGTTTAGGACTTGCGTCCTTCCCCTGAGTGGGAACATATTTTTGTGGTAGAGCTGCACCATTTCCAAAGATAACAGCCCTTCCCTTTGGGTAGACTGTTTTAGCATTTTCCTGAAAACAGTTTGCAGTGACTTCTGACTGGTGGGATGTTTTGTTTTACCATGGCTGACTATCTCATTCGGGCTGTGCTCTTATTCACAGGAGACTTTTGTGCCGTTTTGGCGCATAGGCCGGGCGGCAAGCGAGAAGAGACTTCTTTACTTTAATGGGTTCTTCACCCAGGGACTCTTGGATCAGTAAGAGTTTCCATCCTGGCACGGAAATTGCAAGATTTAGCTCTGTATTTGGGAAAACTGATGCAGGAGTACTTACCTGTGTAGCCTGATGTATCTGTTGGCATGAAGAGTTGCAGGGATTCAAGCAGGAGAAAGAAAATAAATTTAGGAATCTGTTTCCCCTCATGGGATCTTGTCATATCTTGGTCTTTGAAGCCCTTGGGGATCCTACAAGAACAGCAGTTACTCAAATGGGAAGAAAATCTGGATTCAAGAGAGGATGTAAACACTCCCAGACAGGAAAAGTGCATGGTTGAGAGTTGGATGTCATTTTTGTGCTGGTTGTGGTTTATGCTTATCTGACCACAAGTTGGATTTCTCATCCCTTGGAGACAGGGAGCCTCTTCTGAAACAGTAAGACGCCTTTTGGGATGTGTTTGAGAGTTGTCATGTTACTCTGCTGATGGTAAAGGTACTGTGAAACTTCCACCATCTGTTGTCTCCTCCTCTCCCTTCCAATCCTGTAGTGTTTTGCACATATGCAATGATTGTGTTTAGGTAAGATCTTTCCAAATCCATTTTGCATATGCAGTCTGTACAGGCTTACAGTCCTCTTTAGAAGTCTGCGTCTGTGTGGGAGGCTTCTACCAGGTCCTTTTGAAGAATGTATCTGGGTCAGCCATCTGTCATTTCAGTATTGGTGTGTGAACTTGTGATCTGGTCTTCACTTTTGTAATATCTCTAACTACAGAGACACCATGGGATTTTGTGCCTGGAAGTAGAGAAAAGAGCCTGTTCCATGTGGCCAGTTACTGATTTTGTGACTCTAAGCTCAAGTACGGTCCTTCCTGTAGATTAACTGATCTCAGCCCATCTCCTGCTGAAGCTCAGGTGGTGTTTGCCCATGTATTTGGGCTCATGCTATGATAATTTAAAGCACACCTGTTCACAGTGGTCTGCATGAAAGCATAAGCTGCTCATTTGGAACATACTTGAACTTTTTTCATAATAGGAAAATATGGTTAGGAATGTACACTCCTATTCAAAGATACCAAACCTTGTTCTAAGCAGGGTTCTTCACATGGTCCATAAAACCAAGTGGCCTGGGTACTAGACCTCTTTGTGGTGATCCATGAGAAAATCAAGAGTTTGGGCTCCCTGCTGTATCGCGTTACATTTCTTTGGAAAATTGGGTGGCTGTTCTGAAATCTGAAATGAAGGCCTGGATTCCACAGAGGTTCCAGATCAGGAATCAGTACTTTGAGAGTTTTCTGACATGGACTGATTTTCCCTTGTTCCTGGTCATACCTTGGAACAACTTCTGTCCGTAGCTAACACTCAAAGGCACTTGCATCCCCTTTTTCTCCTGCTAAACCCTCCTCTGTCTCCTCCACAGGAACTTGGCTCTCCTAGTTGGTGGTCCTGCATTTTGCTAAGTTGATGGTAGTCTTAGAAAAATACATTATATGTATACAGTTTATATAGCAAATACGTTAGACACCGTAGATTTGTTTGAGGTGATTTGTCTTCTCAGTGAGGTACTACACATGCCACAAGGCCCCAGTGTGCATCTAAGGTGTTAGTTTTAGTGGGAGAATGACTCTGAAGTTTTATGTGCACTGTAGCTTCATTGTGCTGCTTCAGGGCGACAATACTAGTATAATCCCATGTTTTCATGGGTTCAAAAGGTTGAGGAGGAATCAAAATTGAAATAGCTAGAATTTCTTTAACTTTCTATTTCTGGGAATTGAGGGTTGAGGGGAATTTTATGCAATTACACTGAATTGCTTCTGAGAGATAAATATGGGGAACTTTTTCTCTGTCGGCTTCCTTGGGTTTAGGGTTTTTTTAAATTAGACACCAGAGGTGGATTTTTTTATAAGGATTAGTGCAAGAGAGATTTTTGGTATAGGTGAAAAAACGTTGCATCAAGTAGATTTAGGTGTTTGAAAACATGAACTCTGCAAAGCCATATTGTCTGGTTTTAAATTAAAAAATGTAAATCTTGTAGTTGTCTGTTTGACAATTTTTTATTGTAAAATACACTGAAATGAAACTCAGATGTTCTAATTTCAATTATATGTATTTGCTTTCCAAGGGTAGAATTTTCTTGGTTTACGAGCGTAAGAAACAGTTAATGTTACTTAATACAGTGGTTGTGGTTTAGTACTTATTATTCAGCTGCTGTAATTTTTAGCTCCAATGTATAATTAGTTTGTAATTACAGCATTATCCACAGCAAAAACAGGAAAGAGTGCTACATGAAAAGAAAATGTTCCTATCTTAGAAATTGTGTATCTAAACTCATCCTTCTTCCTGAATATCTTGAAATTAACTGGACTGTAGACACTTATACAGCAGGATAATTCAGCTCCAATTTAGGCTAAGTCCTGGAGTGTATAAGACCAAGTATACATTTAAAAACATATTAAAAAAAAGGAGGGGGGAAGAAAAAAGCTATGTAGAGAGAAATACTAATGGAGAGTGGTTTTCTGTAGATGCCTATAGAAAGGCAAAGGCAGCAGCTGATGCGGCTGAGTTCGAATCACACATTTCAGTCTTACCTTACTGCGATATCTCTCAACTATTTCTGCAGGCACCAGTTTCCCTGAAATCTGCAGAAATGTCAGTATCTTGTCCTTTCTCTCTGGCTTGTTTGAAATTGGCAGTGATTCAGGATGGGACCCCTGGATAGACAAAGTGCACAGCCTTGTTGCCACAGAGAAACAAGGCTTAGACTATCTTCAGGAAGATTATGCTGGAAACTGGTTGGTCTTTTCCCAGAATTGTCTATCATGATTCATGAAGGTGAAGGGTGGCATATTCAGATTTGTGAAACAAATACGTTTTTGCATGGTGTGTAACATGTTTCTGAAAATCCCACAGGTGATAGCTAAAGTAGGGTATTTGCGGACTTGAGAAGGGGCTAGCTATCTATTTGTAAAATAATAATAATATGCAAGATCGAAAGCAGAAAGAAAAAAACCCAAACCAAAAGCTTTAAGTTTTGGGTTTCAGGATAGGCTACCATTTTCTGTACGGTAAGTCACACACCTTCTGTCTACCGAATGGTGGGTGGGGTTTGGGTTTGTGTGTGATTGTGTTTTGTTTTTTTTTTGTTTAGGTTTTTTTTTTTCAACTTCATTAAAGGTTTTTACTGGCTTTTATTTTATGTTTTGCAGGTTATTGATCTGATCTAGTTCATATGTTCATATCTCATTTCTGATTCTTTCACATGAGATCCATATGCCTCTCAAGTAAATACCTATGTTTCTGGTGCTTGCTTTCCTTCTTCCTACTAGAGACTTACTAAAAGAAATGTTACAGAAACCCTGGTCAAGGTGAGTATCTTCCTGTGCCAAACTCGGTGCAAACACACCTCAAGGTATTGTCTCAGCAGTGGAATTGATTTTGTGCAAGCTCATGACAGTTTTGGCAGAGTTTAAAATCCAGGGGAAGGTTCTCAGTGCACAAGGCTTGCTACATGCTCCATGTGTTTGCTTGTCTCCCAGCTGGTAGCTATGTGCCCTTGCTTCCCCAGGTTGAGCACGCTTTTGGTAAACTGGGAACCTGCAAAAGCAGCTATTTCTGACTTCCTGACAACATAGGTTATCGCCCACACTTCTTTTGCTGTCCTCAGCAGACAGGGTGTAGCCAGAACACCATCATTGTGTGGTAATCTTATAAATATTTCAAGGTGAGTTTTGTGATACCGGTTTTAAAAAAAAAAAAAAAATCCCATAGTTATAGTGTTCCCTCCCACTTCCCAAAACCTCCTGTCACCCCCGAAATGGGAACATTTAATGTTCTCTTTTAATCATCTAAGCAGAATTAAAATACTGTCAGTTCAATATTTTTCTTCCAATGCCTTTAGCAGTGTGACAGATCTCTTAATTTTAAAACTATTTTTCAAAGTAATATGAAGCAAAACACAAATATAATGAAGAGAAATCTGTAAGACTAAGAGACAAAATAAGTTCACACTGTCTGGTGCAACTTTTACATCTCTGATTTCAGTGATTAATTTCCCCTGCACATACACACGTGCGGTACAAACACAACTTCACTGTCCAGTGTGTCTTCTATTACATGGTCCTTCCTTTCTGATGGAAGGTAAATTGACTCTGGCAAAAAAGTGCTTGTGACAAACCGTCGTCTTGTGTGCCCTTTAAGCATGTCGGTAATGTGGTATAAGGTCATTTTGAAAAGCAGCCTATAATCATAGCTCTCCAAATAGAATCTAATTGAAGAAATCCAATGTTATGATATTATTAGCTGTAATAGCTGTGGACAAAAGAGAAGCAAGAAACCAATGGAATTTCTTGTATTTCAGTGTGTGTGTGTCTCTAGACACACATGTGATGTTTTAAAGAACGTATTTGTGTACTAGGTGTGTGTCTATGTAATTCTCTTATGCTTGGTGCGCGTGGCAAATACAAAATAAGTGGTCTTCTATAAGCTTTCAACAAAAGAGCAGTAGAGGCTGCAGTGAGGACTACAGAATAAAAATGTACACCTTGAAAGTTAGTATCTATTATTTTTCTTCAAGGGTATTTTTGACAAGCATAGCTTTGTTGAGACATTTCTTTGTGTGGGAGTGTTTGCCTCAGCATTGCTTTTCCCCACACATGAAAATAAACCACAGACTTTTAAATATCCTGAGAAAAGTTTCTTCAAAGAAAGATCAAAAGTCTTTACTAATGTCTGAGGAAGCTGCATGGCTGCCTCTCTTGTGAACTCATGTCTATAGAGAGCTGGCTAAGACGATCAAGATCATTATTGCATTGATTCGACCATCAACCTACTCTGAGAGATATGTTGTTTGGAGAGAGAGGAGGTAGGGGAATCCACAGATGCTCCCTAGTTTTACCAAGACAGGCATGAATAAAATAACTTTTCTAAAACAACTCTATTATTCCCCACTATATTGTGTGGGATGCTCAAACAGTTGCCTTTGGTCGTGCATGTTCAAGAACTCTTACACAGAGTGGGTTGATCGACATTTTTAAATAAGCAATTTCGTCTGCTTTTGTGGCTATTGGAGTTACATGAAATGCCCAGGTATGGCTTTCAGGGTTTCACACAAGTTGTATATCTGGGGTTTTTTTTTAATTATTCGTTTGGTTGCTTTTGTACAAAAATCTCTTTTCACCTCTCTTTTTGCATCTTAGCAACACAGAACACATATTAGCCAAGCTTCGAATGTTTGTGATCTTCTCCCTAATCTGGAATTCCCCACCATTAGACAGCTTTCAGGGAAATAGATTTAATTTTGGTTCTTCCTAAACCTTGGGTTTTCTTTCTTATGTTTTCCTTAATGTTTGTTTGCTTTTATAAACTTAATCTTTTATGCTTCAGACCAAATCTTTATGTGCTGTCTGATAGCAGAGGGTATTTAACTCATAGAAGCTATTGAGAATAGGATTTCTCTTCTGAAGGATTTTACTGTTTCTGTCAGGCTGGCACCAAGCATCTGTGACCCACGCTAGGCAGGATTTCAGGCTTGTCTCTAAACCTAGGATTTCTGAGTTGTTAGTATGGGGAGGGGGAGTTTGTTTGGGTTTTTGTTTGTTGTTTTAAACCAAACCTCTTCATACCATCCCCACTGGACATTAATCTTTCATTGGTTTATCTGATAAGAAATTAAATCACTCATGTTGGTTTTTTCCCTGTAGTTTAGGGGGTTTTCCCCTAACTGGACTGGATTTTCCCTGTATATCCTAAAAATCAGATCTTTATTACATTCTGTGATTTGGTACTTTGCATTCCTATAGTAGGGGAAATACTCCGTTTTCCTTTGTATTCTGTAATACAAAACCAGTCCGACTGCATGTTGTTATTTCTCCTTAATGACAATGTCTAAGTATGTAACAGCAGGCTAACATTTTTTCTGATGGAGACAAACATTAGTTATACAATAAATCTGCTCTGGCATTTTCCTCTTCCAACTGCAACTACAAGACAGGAACACGTGGACGGCAGTGGAAGATTCCTCGCCCCATTCCCCATGTCCACGTTCTCCACATTTAATATCCAAGTGAAGAATTTGGATAAATATCCTAAATATCCGAAATCATTCTTTCACAGGAGTTTAACGGAAACAAAACCTCTCAGATCCCCAGTCTTCTTACTGTAACTTTTTAATGCAGATTAGACCTTATTTCCTATGGAACAAAGGCTTTAGGTTTTGGGTTTTAGCAAAGGGAAGGAATGTTGCCATTGGGGCGAATGGCATGCGTTCCCTCCTCGCCTCTGAGCGAGGAGTACCAAGTGGCAGTGCCCTGTATCCCCCTCACCCAACCCCACAAATGCTGCCTGTGGGCTCTCACCATGATGCATGTTGACAAGTTGCATGATTTTCAGAAGAGTGCCCTGGTGTCACAAGATGCTCTGAAGAAATTTTGAAAACTCTTAATTTCAAGGCTTTGGTGGAAGTGGAAGTCAGTATTGTGTTGGTGTTTTGAACCAATCTCGTTTTGTGACAATGTGAATTTCTGCTTTTTGTTGTTTTGGAGGCTTTTTCTTTTATTTTCTTAGGCTTTTATTATTCTTGTCTTTTGTTCTTATTTGTCTTGGTTCAACCTGTTGATTTCGTGGCAGTGGGATTTTTTTTTTTTCATTATCTGGTGTATGTTCACCTCTGCACAAATGAGCGCAAAGGAAACATGAGCTTCTGGGTAGATTCTCAAGTCAGCTTTGTAGGTAATTTTTAGTGTTTGAAGGTTTTTTTTTTCCACTAAGATTGATTATTGCCTTAAATAAGCCAAAGTAAAATTATGACTTTGAGCAGTGGCTTATATTTTTTATATTATTCATATTAATTGGTGACTGTGGCTATATGTCTGCCAGGAAAATGTGAAAAGCACACTTGAAAAGTAACTCTACACAGTGAAATCAATTTTTGTATGTGTTCAGATTACAGGTTTTAATAGCCATGACATTCATTATTATTTATTATAATGGCTTACAGTTTTGGACCTTCAGGTCCTGTAGGAATATGCCCTGCTCTGATGGTGCAACTTTGGAAAATGCAATAAAAATGCACTGGAAACCGCAGCTTTCTAATAGGAAGTTTCTTAAAAGCAATGAAGTTAAATTGCCTCCTTACAGAAAAAAGGAAGTGGAATGGAAGTTGGTGAGCCAGGTAGATGTAGCTCCTCTGTCCCTGGCTCGGTGTCCCCCCTTATTTGAAATTTGATGTTGAGGCCATCATCTGTGCTTTGGTGTAGGGCAAGTGGAGAAAACGTGTATATTCCTTTCATTGCTACATAAGGACCCTGCAACTTTGCTACATGAGGTTCAGACATAAAGGGAAATGTTGGTTTGTGGCTGCAGCTGTGACTTCACCCTGGTTTTGATTATACTCTAGCAGAGTCCTCAGAGGGGAGGGCAAGGCATGCTCAGGAGGTGGCTTGAGGCACATAACTGTTGTTTGTTCCTCTCTTTGTTTTTCCACTTGTTCAGATCAAATATGGCTGTGGCCAGTTGCTAGCCCAGTGGCTAGTGGGAGTTGAGGAAAGGGATTTTGCAGATGTAAATGTATGCATCTATACAAATATTTTACAAGATTGTGATGTTCAGAGAGATCCGAAGGCAACACTAAAGTCTAGATGCCTTCTTCCCCATCCCCACCCCTCTAAAGGCCTCTCTGAAAAGCCCAGTTAAGACACCTGTTTATCCTTTTGGAATAATGGTAATTAAAATTCAGGCAAAATCTTGGCATTACCTAGCTTAGCTGCTCAGCACCATTTGTCCTATATTTTGCTGGAGCTCTGTTACGTGTGTGTTGGTGCTGGAGAGACTTGCAGAAAGCTTGTCCACCTGCCTCTGTGATGGCCAGTGACAAACAGCATCAAACCAGGCAGAGGCAAGGTGGGACCTGAGGGACACAGCAGGGACCCTTCTGCTGCCTGTGTTCAGCCCTCCAGTTATCATAGGAAGATTTGGGAAGGAACCGCTCCCTGAGCAGCAGGTATCATAAACGGGTTGTTCTGCCAGGAGAGTCCCGTTTGAGTTGCTTTTTTTGGTCTTGGTGGCAATTATATTACGTCCCTACTGGTGTTTTCCTGGCATCTGAGGACAGGTCTGCAGTTTTTTAGGTTTGTAAGGACATGGACAGGTGACTATAAATGCTTGCATTTAACATGCAAGTCCTTCTTAGTGAAGCAATGAGTCATATCCTGCAGGCAGAAGGCTTCCTTAGGGCTGCTGCTTAGTAAGACTTCACTGAAATTATTTTATCTGAAGCTAATATTTAGTTCCTGAGAGTACCATTCTCTTCTGCACATAAATAGTGCTAATTTGTTATATATTGTCAGTGGATTAATGCCACTTTTGAAAGTACCTGTGTACCTCATCATCTGAATGTATCCTAATTCTGTGTTACATAAGTACAGACATCTCCCTTAGACATATCTGAAAAAGACAAATTTCTGACGTGAATTTGCTTAACATTAAAAAAACAATAATTTAAAAAAATTACAAAGCAGCCCCCCGTTTGATTTCTGAGCGGTTGTAAAGGAGCCCTTTTAACACACAGCAGGTGTGTGTGTAGTGGTCATATTAATAGTACTTACATTCTTTCTCTAAGAGGATAATTTTTCTTAGCACTCTGTTCCAATCAATTCTGGTTTTAGTGAGGGAATAAGTATTTTAAAAGTGTTAACAGTAGAGTGGATTTACCTTGATTATGATGATACACAGCCCTGAATAGGTAGTTGTTCCTGTAAGCAGTTCTATTTGAGGAACAATCACAAATCCTATCACTCCTCCGACACCAAAAAATAGTTTTCTGCCTAAATAAATTTCTACAGATAAAAGAAAGGAAAGACTTTTAAATTAAATGCTAGAAAATCTGTCTTGCATCATTTAATACCAAGTACCCAGTAAACATCAGAGTGCATATGGTGGGGTTCTGCAAGCTTTCCTTGTGCAGGTAGGCCTGTTAAAGTCTGTGGGGTTGCATGTGCAAGATTGGATTACAGGGTTGGGGACTGTATTTTGTGACCCTTATTGCTAGTATAACTCTGAGTACATGCATTTTCCTTTAAGTATACTCTGGCCAGTCGCAAAATGTACCATTTTTTAAGGTCTGTTGTTAACAGAAGCATATTCATTAATTAAGGAAACAAATCTAGAGGCAGTAAGATGTTTTCTCCTTACTTTAACATTTAGAAATTTTCTTGCCGTAACGCTCTGAAAAAGAAGAAAAAGTGAACAAAAACCCCTGAAAGAAAACATAAAATCCACTGGGATAGGAAAGGGGAAGGCATATTCATGATACCTGAGAAGTAAAACTGACTGTCCAGTTTGGCTTTTAGGGTTAGAACTGAAGGAAAAATAAGGAAGAAATGCATATGTATGGTAACAGTGAGGTAGATGGTGTCTCATAACACTGGTACTCATAACAACAGCAATACCATTCTATCATACACATTCATCATTATTTTCTTACCTTGCACGAACCTAAGACAAACTATGCAGGTTTATCCTCAGAGTATTTGCATAGTGAGATTGTTTCTGTCATAATTTCAGCTTCATGCAAATTAGAGCTGCAGAGCTGAAACTTACCCTTCTCTTTAAAGTTAGTTAGTGATTTCTTTAGAATGTGTATGGTTCTGGGCAAATGCTTCAACAGTCAATAGTAGTGCTTAAGCACCAGGATTTATTTCAGGATACTGAATCTAATTGGAATAATTTTACCTTACCTTTCTACAAATAAGCCAAAAGAATTTATTTGTGCTGCCCATTGAGAGAGTTAAGTAAAATCTGCAGTCTTTGAAAATAGCCTTTTGTAAATAGGTTCTAGTTTTAGCGTTGCTTTATTTGAAGAATGATATTTGCAACTTCATAAGGTTCTGAGAGGTCCTAGACAGGATTCTTAAATGCCACTGAAAAAATTCACAAGAGTGATCATTCAGAAACCTGATCATCTTTACCTTACTCTGTCTGCATTGCGCATTTCAAAATGCAGTTGGTGCTAAGTGGGTGTTACAATGCACTGCGGTTTGTTTTTTTTTTTTCAGGGTCTGATTGATGAAAAAGCCTTATGGAAAATTCTTCTTCTTATCTTCTTCATACATCTCTTAAACCATCATTATCCCAACTGATATCGTTTATGTTCTGTGAACAACAGCATTCGTCAGAGATATATGATTTTAAGGATCTGGACTAGATATAATTAAGTTTAGCAAGTTGAACTTGATCCTAAATGATTACTATTGTTCAGGGCCCATAAAAATAGTTTGGAGACTTAGTCAGAACTACAGTAATAAATGTAGTGAGCAAGCTTTTGAAAAAAAAAAAAAATTAAGAACAGGATCCTGTGAAGTTATACAGGCCACCTGTGCAAGACGTAACCCTGTGGAGTTTTAAGGCCGTCTTCCCAAAGGGCTTGTACAATACTTGTAAGAAATAGCTTTGTCGAATTTGCAGCTGCCTTGTTAAGCATGAGCCCTGGTCATCTGCTCCCCAGCTTGGCAGGTACCACAAAGGCATTGTTTAGGCCATCATTGTCTCACCACTGGAGGGGCGATGCTTGCCAGCACTGTTCCCAGGGGTACCGCAGGCCCTTGCCATGTCCCCCAGCCCCGGCGTGGGCAGCCCTGCCTGGCTCCGAGTTGCTGCTGTGCACTGGAGCGCAGAGCACCTCTGCACCTGCTAAGCAGCTGCCCCAGAGGCAGCAGGACTGCCTGGGAGGGTGAAGGGACAGAGAATCTGTCAGGAGGACGTAAAGAAGCACTTGGCAAAATGTGTAGGACAGTTTTGGGGAAGTGGCCATGAATGTTGGTATTTTGTTTTTGTTTTACAGAAGCTATGGATGCAGGTTGAACTGGACAGAGAGCATCTGGAAGCCTGTGAATAACACTGTGCCCTACTGGGGGACACAAATAAAGCTCCTATGTATTTACATATGTAAAATACATATATCTTTTAAAATGTATAAGTACATACATATGCAAACGTACTCTACTGTGAGGGAAAATTGTAAGGGCTGAGACCATGACATCTTATAAAAAGGATGATTCTTTGTCCAGAACCAGATGTCTTAAAATAAATGTTTGTTTTCAGATATGCAGAGGAGTGTGTGGGAAGGTTTTCACACTAGCTGTGCATACGTGCTTAGCTTAGCTGGCTGTAGGCAGTGGAGAGAGATGGGGGCTATCAGGGGGCACTTCCACAAATCCAAGGCTGGATTCCTGCTCAGGAGAAGCACAGCTTTTTCTCCATTAGATGTAGCAGGAGACTGAAGAGACTGCTTCCTTAAGTACCTAAGCACTGAGGTATGAAAACTCCTTCCTTCCCAAAGGAATCGGTGTTGCCTCTCAAAGACGTTGAGATGCTTCTTCAGTGCAACATACCAGAATTTGTTTTGCTGAAGCCCTGCAAAACTGATGTCAGAGTTGTAGCAGGAAAATTATTAAAATAGATGGCTTATCAGCCTATTTAGTTAGGTGCTTCTGATGATATCTCTAAGAAAAAGGCCTGAGGTAGACAGTAGCAACTGTTAGTCAGCGAAGAGGGCTTGTAGGGGATTTCTCTTCGTTGTTCTGGGAACATTTCAGCTCAGTCTCCAGCACTGGTCAGAAACCAGAGAGCTTTAATAAAGCAAGTAAGCTGAACTAGAAAACATCATTATGCCTTCATGCAAACATATTTTGGGTATTGGATGCAGTTGATTCCCTATCTCCATAAAGTGTAAGGTAACACCAGATTACCTGTGCTGTATCTCCTAGGACTGCTAGACCATGACTGTTCAAATGGGAAAGAAAATTTATAAGAGGCATCTGATTTAGGACTCCGATAACCTAAGCAGCACATATGAAGTAAACGGAATTAATTATTTTCTCATAGCATAATTGGGAACCACTCAGTGAATCAGTTTGCCACAAAACTGAAACAAAGTGAAGTACTTCCTTGCACAACACATAGTCAAACCTTAGAGGTCAGTGTCACAGGGTATCACTGAGCCCGGAGGTGTTAGTGCATGCAGTAGGAGATTCATAGAGGATCCGTTTGGTTGTGGTAGTTTAGCAGGATATTCTGCAGGCAGCTTAAATACTTAAATGGGAGCTGAAGGCATGCTAGGAGAAGGATCACTCCGTTGATGCTCCTGTTGCTGTCTTTGTCCAAGTATCTGCTTTTGGCCCCTGTCAGAAAGGTTGTGGAACTAGTTCAACCTCTGGCTTTCCTCATGTGTTTATCCTTTAGCACGGGTGAGACTCTAGACTATTCATTCTCCTGTACCTTTTAAAGCTAGGTAGTGAAATACATTTTGTTGCAATCCACTAATTATTTACAGCAGGGAGTGAGGCTAACTTTGCCCATATGATACTTTATAAATCAGCAGTTACAGCTGTCACAAGTCATTATTTCCATTGAGAATAGTGATTCATCTTTCTATGAGTCGTCAAGAGATCTCACAGCGGGAATGAAATTTTAGCTCATGTCACCATTCTCTAAGAGGAAATACATACAGAGACAGGACATTATGTTTGGATACATGTGTTTTCAGTTGAACTGGGCTGTCTTTGAGACAGTTGTCTCTGAAGTGTTTTGAGTAAGTTCAGTATTTATTTATCCATGGCTAGGCTCAGCATGGTAGTTGTGAAAAGGTACACTTTAGCTTAGCCTTTCAAATGTGGATCGGTCCTAATCAGGAAAACCAGCTTTTAGTGTGATAAATCTCCTAGAGGCTCTTCTCAGTTTTCCTCCATGCTACAACTGCTGTGGTAGTGCTATTCCAATCAATGCTTTAACTGACAATGCATTTCTACTGTATTCTTTTCATCTGTCTGTTAGAAATTTGCTTTGCTTTTCTCTAATGGCTTGTCAGAGTGGTCCATTAGAGATGCTGCTTACATTGGAAAGGCCTCTTGGGCAAGAGCTAACCACACCAGCTCTGCTTTCTGCATTACTGTAACTACATCTGAAATTGTGGAAAGAACAACAATTTGGAAAAGACAATTTCAGGATCTAGAAATCCAACAACTTACTTTGGTTGTGTCCTTGTGTTGAATTTTTTTGTTTTGATTTTTTGCTTTGGTTGTCTTCTTAATGCTCAGTATACAAACTCAGTAGGGGAGTTGGAATGGAATTTGGAAAAATCTGAAGTCCAAATGTCACAGTTTTATAAAGAGAATAAATATGCTAATGAACAGCATCTGTATAAACTTGGGGTAACATTGTGCACATTTTCAAGTATTGTATTTCTTGTGAAGAGATGTCTTTTATAAGAATGATGTTAGGAAGGCTGAATCAAAGGACAACATTTTGAGAGGACTTTGAAACTGTGTACTGTGACAGGATACAAGATTTTGACCTTGCCGTTAAGAACTTAATTTTGGTGCAGTATTTGTCCCAAATTCTAGTCTTCAGGAGTTAGGACGTTGACATTGGATTTGAAGGGGGAAAGGGATAAAACCAGGCTCGCTAGAGATAGGCCTGGGGTGGCACACCAGTGTTTGAGGGATGGTGTGCTAGTGAAGTCCTTCAGTCTGCCGTCGCGGTGGAGGTAGGGGATGGAGATTCGTGCGGCAGAAAGATGCAAGTATTGATGTGTTGGAAACTGTGGAAGCACCTGAGTGGTCACGTAGGAATAAGGGCTTCTCCCCAAAAAAAAGGTAGCAGGATCAATAGCCCAACTGAAGTGCGTCTGCACCAATGCACGCAGCATGGGCAACAAACAGGAGGAGCTGGAAACCATTGTGCATCAGGAAAACTATGATAAAGTTGCCATCACGGAAACACGGTGGGATGACTTGGACAACTGGAATCCTGCAGTGGATGGCTATAAACTCTTCAGAAGGGATAGGCAAAGAAGGAGAGACAGTGGGGTAGCCCTGTATGTTAGGGAGTGTTTTGATTGTCTAGAGCTTAATGATGGTGACGATAGGGTTGAGTGTTTATGGCTAAGAATCGGGGGATGGCCAACAAGGCAGATATCATGGTGGGGAGTCTGTTATGGACCACCCAACCAGAATGAAGATGCAGGCAAAATATTCTATAAGTAGCTGGGAGGAAAAGTCTCACAATCACTAGCCCTTGTTCTCATTGGGGACTTCGACTTACCAGATGTCTGCTGGAAATACAACACAGCAGAGAAGAAACAGTCTAGGAGGTTCCTGGAGTGTGGGGAAGATAAATTCCTGACATAGCTGGTGAGTGAGCCAAGTAGGGAAGTCGCCCCACTGGACCTGTTGTTTGTGAACAGAGAAGGACTTGTGGATGACGTGGTGGTTGGAGGCCCTCTTGGGTAGAGTGATCATGAAATGATAGACTTCTTGATTCTTGGAGGAGTAAGGACAGGTGTCAGCAGAACTGCCACCTTGGACTTCCAGAGGTCAGACTTTGGCCTGTTTAGGAGACTGATCAACAGAGGCATCCATCCCCTGTCTCCATCCCCTGGGAGGCAGCCCTGAAGGGCAAAGGAGTCCAGGAAGGCTGGACATCCTTCAAGAAGGAAATCTTAAAGGCGCAGGCCACCCCCAAGTGCCAAAAGAAGACCTAGAAGCTAAGAAGACCAGTCTGACTGAACAGGGAGCTTTAACTGGAAATCAGGAAAAAAAAGGAGAGTGTTTGACCTTTGGAAGAAGGAACAGGAGGACTACAAGGATGTAATGAGGTTATGCAGGGAGAAAATGAGAAGGACCAAAGCCCAACTAGAACTTAGTGTGGCTACTGCTGTAAAACACAACAAAAAATGTTTCTGTAAATATATTAGCAACAAAAGGAGGGCTAAGGAGAATCTCCAGCCTTTTTTGGGTGCAGAGGGAGACATGGCTGCAAAGGATGAGGAAAAGACTGAGGTACTTAATGCCGCCTTCTCCTTAGTCTTTAATAGAAGGACCAGTTGTTCTCTGGATACCGAGCCCCCTGAGCTGGAAGACAAGGGTGGGGAGCAGAATGGAGACCCCATAGTCCAAGGGGAAATGGTTGGTGATCTGCTACACCATGTAGATACACACAAGTCTATGGGGCTGGATGGGATCCACCCGAGAGTACTGAGGGAGCTGGTGGAAGTTCCCACCAAGCCACTTCCAGTCCTTTATCAGCAATTCTGGCTAATCCCAGTTAACTGGAGGTTAGCAAATATGTAACCCACCTACAAGAAAGGCCAGAAGGAGGATGCAGGCCAGTCAGCCTGACCTTGGCACCAGGGAAGGTTATGGAATAGATAATCTTGAGTGCCATCATGCGGCACG
Organism: Phalacrocorax aristotelis; assembly: GCF_949628215.1. Taxonomy (NCBI): domain Eukaryota; kingdom Metazoa; phylum Chordata; class Aves; order Suliformes; family Phalacrocoracidae; genus Phalacrocorax; species Phalacrocorax aristotelis. Next base: position 125,105,419 of record NC_134276.1, read on the forward strand.
TACAGGATAACCAAGTGATCCGCCCCAGTCAGCATGGGTTTAGGAAAGCTAAGCAGGTCCTGCTTAACTAACCTGATCTCCTTCTATGACAAGGTGACCTGCTTAGTAGATGAGGGAAAGGCTGTGGATGTTGCCTACCTGGACTTTAGTGAAGCCTTTGACACTGTCTCCTACAGCATTCTCCTGGAGAAGCTGGTGGCTCATGGCTTGGAGGGGTGTACTCTTCACTGGGTAAAAAACCCGGCTGGATGGCCAGGCCCAGAGAGTTGTGGTGAACAGAGCTAAATCCAGTTGGCGGCTGGTCACAAGTGGTGTTCCCCATGGCTCAGTGTTGAGGCCAGTTCTGTTGAATATCTTTATCAATGATCTGGATGAAGGGAATCGAGTGCACCCTCAGTAAGTTTGCAGACAACACCAAGTTGCGTGGGAGTGTTGTTCTGCTCGAGGGTAGGAAGGCTCTACAGAGGGACCTGAACAGGCTGGACCAATAGGCTGAGGCCAACTCTATGAGGTTCAGCAAGGCAAGTGCCTGGTCCTGCGCTTTGGTCACAACCACCCCATGCAATGCTACAGGCTTGGGGAAGAGTGGCTGGAAAGCTGCCTGGCGGAGAAGGCCCTGGGGGTGGGTTGGTCAACACCTGGCTGAACGTGAGCCAGCAGTATGCCCAGGCTGCTAAGGCGGCCAACAGCATCCTGGCTTGTGTCAGGAATAGTGTGGCCAGCAGAAGTAGTGAAGTGGTCGTGCCCCTGCACTCAGCACTGGTGAGGCCGCACCTTGAATATTGTGTTCAGTTTTGGGCCCCTTCACTACAGGAAGGACATCGAGTTGGTGGAGCGTGTCCAGAGACAGGCCATGAAGCTGGTGAAGGGTCTAGAGAGTAAGTCTTACGAGGAGAGGTTGAGGGAACTGGGGTTGTTTAGCCTGAAGAAAGGGAGGCTGGTGGGGAGACCTCATTGCTCTCTACAACTACCTGAAAGGAGGTGAGGTTGTAGTGAGGTGACTGTTAGTCTCTTCTCCTAAATAATGAATGACAGGATGAGAGGAAATGGCCTCAAGTTGCACCAGGGGAGGTTTATATTGGATATTAGGAAAAATTTCTTTACCGAAAGGGTTATCAAGCACTGGAACAGGCTGCCCAGAGAAGTGGTTGAGTCAGCATCCCTGGAGGTATTTAAGAGACATGTAGATGTGGTGCGTAGGGACATGGTTTAGTGGTGGGCTTGTCAGTGCTATGTTTACAGTTGGGCTTGATGATCTTAATGGTCTTTTCCAACCTAAATGATCCTATGATTCTATGACATCCTTAAAATTGTTTTCAAAACATAAGTCAGGTTGATGGAATCTCTTTTCTAGTGAAGAGTCCTTAGCTTTGTGCAACCGTGGAAGTGATGACAGTCAGAGGAGCGCTGTGAGAATGTTTTCAATTGCCTTTATCTTTCGGTGCTCTCTGCAGTATAGTATGGCTTAGGCAATGGTTGTGGTAAGAGGCAATTAAATTGATGTAAAGACCAAGTTGATTTGACATGTTTTTTAACCAAGTGTTTATTAGTTGAAATAATCTTGGGCGTTTTTTGGCATAATTTATGTTTGAGTGGGAACTTGACTCATTGTCAGAAGTCTGTGTGTATTTGAGCATGTTAAGCTGACGTTACCAAATAGAACCGTGGGAGGCTTTTGGCTTGTGTTTATGGAGCATAAACCAAAGCTCCTACCTTGCTGCCTCAAGAGCCACAAAAATGTTAACAGACGTCAGAGATGCAAGAAAAAAATGTATTCCTTATAGCCTGTCAACTTGCCAGTACTAGCATTTTCTTTGGGTTACCTTCCACTATTTTGTTCCTTCTAGTTTTACGTATCAGAAGGGATGAGACTTTCTCTTCATTCCTTTGGAAATTATTTTGCAGCCCTCATAAGACTTTGTGAAGCTTTTGCATCATTTGTATTTCCTACTACTTAGATTTCCAAAGGAGAACCTTCACCCGAACTGTCAGGGGTTGCCTTTCTGTTAGGTTTGGTAAAATGAGTCAGGCTTCCTTCTTCCTGCTGTCTGCTTTTGTTCAGCTGAGTGAACCAGTGAACATTTGCATGCCTCAAACTACAAGTGTTTTAGGATAGCTATTGTGATACTGTCTGCTGAAGGGTGCTGTGAGCATTTTAAATCAACCTGCATGTATCAGGTGAAGTAGTTGTTAGAGTTTCTTTTATTATATTTTCTTTTGGTTCTGTCAGACTGGATTTTCTGCAACAAAGTTTGGTGTCTTTCCTAACCAGTTTCCCTTGTTCTCCTCTCCCTGACTCTTTTCCCCCCTAACAGTAAGGTGTTTCATCCTAAGCCTTACAACAGGGATATGAAAAGGCCCCAATTATAGGCACTTAAAACTAGATCAAGATGAAGTCAGTGATTCATCAGTAAGTAAAAGCTAAAATTAATAATTTAAACTGCTTGTAAGATGGGACAATTTTTCCCCCACTTAATCAAAATTAATTTGTCCCTAAAGAACATGTTGCTTGAATCTCAACAGCTAGGTGCCAACCTGTACTGAACTCAAGGCAAGCTGATTTGAGTTGTTTGAGCCTGCAGCAATATATGGTAGCTTTTCCAAATGTTTCAAAACCCAAAATGCTTTGGGCCTGTTATAATTCAATTAGTTCCCTGTATTCTTTTTTAATTAATTAATTATACATATGAAAAACAGTAAATATATATTTACCCTAATCATGAGAGCTATGGAAAAAGAAGGAAATTGAGGGCAACCGAAAACCAAATGTAAACAATAGTATACATATTTCAATTTTTGGCTTTAGGAAATATTTTCTTGATTCCTAAGATTTAGTAAGTCTCGTTTGTCCTCTGAAGCAGGGGATGTAAGCTAATAGAAACTGCAAGTCATTGACTTAGTGGGTGCCTCCTTATGCTAAAACAACAAAGATAGGATTATGGATAAATGTATAATTCTCAAAAGTTGGCTCTTTTAGATTTCTGGAGCTGAAAAGGTAGGAAGGTTTTGATCCTTGCACGAGGCTTCTCAAACAATTTATTTCTAAATGTATTTTTAAAATCTGTTCAGAAATTCAGGCTAGAAGAAGGCATCTGACAACTTAAAAATGCTGGGTAGACGTTCTGGGAGTCTTACGCTTTACATTCCCTATTACCTGTGTTCTCTGCTAGCTTCCTTGTAGATCTTGCTCCTTCATCACGTAATTGCAGAAATATATTATTTTCATCTTAGAAGAGGAGGGTGGGGAAAGGTCTATGAAAATGGACAATTTTGGAAGAAGGGGCAGATAAGAAAAGAAGAATACAGAGACCTCGTTAGGTCTTGCAGGGAGAAAATTAGGCAAGCAAAATCCCAGATGGAACTCAACCTAGCCACTGCTGTAAGGGATAACAAAAAATGTTTTTACAAATATATCAACAAAAAAAAGAGAATCAAAGAGAATCTCCATTGTCTATCTGATGCAGAGGGGAACACTGCAACTGAGGATCAGGAAAAGGCTGAGGTACTAAATGCCTACTTTGTCTCAGTCTATAACAGTAAGACCAGTTATCCCAAGGGTGTTTAGCCCCTGGAGCCGGAAGGCAGGGACGGATCACAGAATAAACCCCCCATAATCCAGGAGGAAGTAGTTGACAACCTGATGCTCCACCTGGACACTTACAAGTCTGTGGGGCCGGATGGGATCCACCCGAGAGTACTGAGGGAGCTGGCAGAGGAGCTCGTCAAGCCACACTCTGTTTACCAGCAGTCCTGGTTTACAGGGGAGGTCCCAGGTGACTGGAGGCTTGCCAATGTGACGCCCCTCTACAAGAAGGGCCAGGAAGAGGATCTGGGGAACTACAGGCTTGTCAGCCTGACCTTGGCACCAGGGAAGGTTACGGAGTGGTTGGTCTTGAGTGAGCTCACCAAGCATGTGCAGGACAACCAGGGGATCAGGCCCAGTCCGCATGGGTTTAGGAAAGCTAAGCAGATCCTGCTTAACTAACCTGATCTCCTTCTATGACAAGGTGACCTGCTTAGTAGATGAGGGAAAGGCTGTGGATGTTGCCTACCTGGACTTTAGTGAAGCCTTTGACACTGTCTCCTACAGCATTCTCCTGGAGAAGCTGGTGGCTCATGGCTTGGAGGGGTGTACTCTTCACTGGGTAAAAAACCCGGCTGGATGGCCAGGCCCAGAGAGTTGTGGTGAACAGAGCTAAATCCAGTTGGCGGCTGGTCACAAGTGGTGTTCCCCATGGCTCAGTGTTGAGGCCAGTTCTGTTGAATATCTTTATCAATGATCTGGATGAAGGGAATCGAGTGCACCCTCAGTAAGTTTGCAGACAACACCAAGTTGCGTGGGAGTGTTGTTCTGCTCGAGGGTAGGAAGGCTCTACAGAGGGACCTGAACAGGCTGGACCAATAGGCTGAGGCCAACTCTATGAGGTTCAGCAAGGCAAGTGCCTGGTCCTGCGCTTTGGTCACAACCACCCCATGCAATGCTACAGGCTTGGGGAAGAGTGGCTGGAAAGCTGCCTGGCGGAGAAGGCCCTGGGGGTGGGTTGGTCAACACCTGGCTGAACGTGAGCCAGCAGTATGCCCAGGCTGCTAAGGCGGCCAACAGCATCCTGGCTTGTGTCAGGAATAGTGTGGCCAGCAGAAGTAGTGAAGTGGTCGTGCCCCTGCACTCAGCACTGGTGAGGCCGCACCTTGAATATTGTGTTCAGTTTTGGGCCCCTTCACTACAGGAAGGACATCGAGTTGGTGGAGCGTGTCCAGAGACAGGCCATGAAGCTGGTGAAGGGTCTAGAGAGTAAGTCTTACGAGGAGAGGTTGAGGGAACTGGGGTTGTTTAGCCTGAAGAAAGGGAGGCTGGTGGGGAGACCTCATTGCTCTCTACAACTACCTGAAAGGAGGTGAGGTTGTAGTGAGGTGACTGTTAGTCTCTTCTCCTAAATAATGAATGACAGGATGAGAGGAAATGGCCTCAAGTTGCACCAGGGGAGGTTTATATTGGATATTAGGAAAAATTTCTTTACCGAAAGGGTTATCAAGCACTGGAACAGGCTGCCCAGAGAAGTGGTTGAGTCAGCATCCCTGGAGGTATTTAAGAGACATGTAGATGTGGTGCGTAGGGACATGGTTTAGTGGTGGGCTTGTCAGTGCTATGTTTACAGTTGGGCTTGATGATCTTAATGGTCTTTTCCAACCTAAATGATCCTATGATTCTATGACATCCTTAAAATTGTTTTCAAAACATAAGTCAGGTTGATGGAATCTCTTTTCTAGTGAAGAGTCCTTAGCTTTGTGCAACCGTGGAAGTGATGACAGTCAGAGGAGCGCTGTGAGAATGTTTTCAATTGCCTTTATCTTTCGGTGCTCTCTGCAGTATAGTATGGCTTAGGCAATGGTTGTGGTAAGAGGCAATTAAATTGATGTAAAGACCAAGTTGATTTGACATGTTTTTTAACCAAGTGTTTATTAGTTGAAATAATCTTGGGCGTTTTTTGGCATAATTTATGTTTGAGTGGGAACTTGACTCATTGTCAGAAGTCTGTGTGTATTTGAGCATGTTAAGCTGACGTTACCAAATAGAACCGTGGGAGGCTTTTGGCTTGTGTTTATGGAGCATAAACCAAAGCTCCTACCTTGCTGCCTCAAGAGCCACAAAAATGTTAACAGACGTCAGAGATGCAAGAAAAAAATGTATTCCTTATAGCCTGTCAACTTGCCAGTACTAGCATTTTCTTTGGGTTACCTTCCACTATTTTGTTCCTTCTAGTTTTACGTATCAGAAGGGATGAGACTTTCTCTTCATTCCTTTGGAAATTATTTTGCAGCCCTCATAAGACTTTGTGAAGCTTTTGCATCATTTGTATTTCCTACTACTTAGATTTCCAAAGGAGAACCTTCACCCGAACTGTCAGGGGTTGCCTTTCTGTTAGGTTTGGTAAAATGAGTCAGGCTTCCTTCTTCCTGCTGTCTGCTTTTGTTCAGCTGAGTGAACCAGTGAACATTTGCATGCCTCAAACTACAAGTGTTTTAGGATAGCTATTGTGATACTGTCTGCTGAAGGGTGCTGTGAGCATTTTAAATCAACCTGCATGTATCAGGTGAAGTAGTTGTTAGAGTTTCTTTTATTATATTTTCTTTTGGTTCTGTCAGACTGGATTTTCTGCAACAAAGTTTGGTGTCTTTCCTAACCAGTTTCCCTTGTTCTCCTCTCCCTGACTCTTTTCCCCCCTAACAGTAAGGTGTTTCATCCTAAGCCTTACAACAGGGATATGAAAAGGCCCCAATTATAGGCACTTAAAACTAGATCAAGATGAAGTCAGTGATTCATCAGTAAGTAAAAGCTAAAATTAATAATTTAAACTGCTTGTAAGATGGGACAATTTTTCCCCCACTTAATCAAAATTAATTTGTCCCTAAAGAACATGTTGCTTGAATCTCAACAGCTAGGTGCCAACCTGTACTGAACTCAAGGCAAGCTGATTTGAGTTGTTTGAGCCTGCAGCAATATATGGTAGCTTTTCCAAATGTTTCAAAACCCAAAATGCTTTGGGCCTGTTATAATTCAATTAGTTCCCTGTATTCTTTTTTAATTAATTAATTATACATATGAAAAACAGTAAATATATATTTACCCTAATCATGAGAGCTATGGAAAAAGAAGGAAATTGAGGGCAACCGAAAACCAAATGTAAACAATAGTATACATATTTCAATTTTTGGCTTTAGGAAATATTTTCTTGATTCCTAAGATTTAGTAAGTCTCGTTTGTCCTCTGAAGCAGGGGATGTAAGCTAATAGAAACTGCAAGTCATTGACTTAGTGGGTGCCTCCTTATGCTAAAACAACAGATAGGATTATGGATAAATGTATAATTCTCAAAAGTTGGCTCTTTTAGATTTCTGGAGCTGAAAAGGTAGGAAGGTTTTGATCCTTGCACGAGGCTTCTCAAACAATTTATTTCTAAATGTATTTTTAAAATCTGTTCAGAAATTCAGGCTAGAAGAAGGCATCTGACAACTTAAAAATGCTGGGTAGACGTTCTGGGAGTCTTACGCTTTACATTCCCTATTACCTGTGTTCTCTGCTAGCTTCCTTGTAGATCTTGCTCCTTCATCACGTAATTGCAGAAATATATTATTTTCATCTTAGAAGAGGAGGGTGGGGAAAGGTCTATGAAAATGGACAATTTTGGAAGAAGGGGCAGATAAGAAAAGAAGAATACAGAGACCTCGTTAGGTCTTGCAGGGAGAAAATTAGGCAAGCAAAATCCCAGATGGAACTCAACCTAGCCACTGCTGTAAGGGATAACAAAAAATGTTTTTACAAATATATCAACAAAAAAAAGAGAATCAAAGAGAATCTCCATTGTCTATCTGATGCAGAGGGGAACACTGCAACTGAGGATCAGGAAAAGGCTGAGGTACTAAATGCCTACTTTGTCTCAGTCTATAACAGTAAGACCAGTTATCCCAAGGGTGTTTAGCCCCTGGAGCCGGAAGGCAGGGACGGATCACAGAATAAACCCCCCATAATCCAGGAGGAAGTAGTTGACAACCTGATGCTCCACCTGGACACTTACAAGTCTGTGGGGCCGGATGGGATCCACCCGAGAGTACTGAGGGAGCTGGCAGAGGAGCTCGTCAAGCCACACTCTGTTTACCAGCAGTCCTGGTTTACAGGGGAGGTCCCAGGTGACTGGAGGCTTGCCAATGTGACGCCCCTCTACAAGAAGGGCCAGGAAGAGGATCTGGGGAACTACAGGCTTGTCAGCCTGACCTTGGCACCAGGGAAGGTTACGGAGTGGTTGGTCTTGAGTGAGCTCACCAAGCATGTGCAGGACAACCAGGGGATCAGGCCCAGTCCGCATGGGTTTAGGAAAGCTAAGCAGATCCTGCTTAACTAACCTGATCTCCTTCTATGACAAGGTGACCTGCTTAGTAGATGAGGGAAAGGCTGTGGATGTTGCCTACCTGGACTTTAGTGAAGCCTTTGACACTGTCTCCTACAGCATTCTCCTGGAGAAGCTGGTGGCTCATGGCTTGGAGGGGTGTACTCTTCACTGGGTAAAAAACCCGGCTGGATGGCCAGGCCCAGAGAGTTGTGGTGAACAGAGCTAAATCCAGTTGGCGGCTGGTCACAAGTGGTGTTCCCCATGGCTCAGTGTTGAGGCCAGTTCTGTTGAATATCTTTATCAATGATCTGGATGAAGGGAATCGAGTGCACCCTCAGTAAGTTTGCAGACAACACCAAGTTGCGTGGGAGTGTTGTTCTGCTCGAGGGTAGGAAGGCTCTACAGAGGGACCTGAACAGGCTGGACCAATAGGCTGAGGCCAACTCTATGAGGTTCAGCAAGGCAAGTGCCTGGTCCTGCGCTTTGGTCACAACCACCCCATGCAATGCTACAGGCTTGGGGAAGAGTGGCTGGAAAGCTGCCTGGCGGAGAAGGCCCTGGGGGTGGGTTGGTCAACACCTGGCTGAACGTGAGCCAGCAGTATGCCCAGGCTGCTAAGGCGGCCAACAGCATCCTGGCTTGTGTCAGGAATAGTGTGGCCAGCAGAAGTAGTGAAGTGGTCGTGCCCCTGCACTCAGCACTGGTGAGGCCGCACCTTGAATATTGTGTTCAGTTTTGGGCCCCTTCACTACAGGAAGGACATCGAGTTGGTGGAGCGTGTCCAGAGACAGGCCATGAAGCTGGTGAAGGGTCTAGAGAGTAAGTCTTACGAGGAGAGGTTGAGGGAACTGGGGTTGTTTAGCCTGAAGAAAGGGAGGCTGGTGGGGAGACCTCATTGCTCTCTACAACTACCTGAAAGGAGGTGAGGTTGTAGTGAGGTGACAGTTGGTCTCTTCTCCCAGGTCACTAGCGATAGAACGAGAGGAAGCACCTTCAAGTTTTGTCAGGGGAGGTTTATATTGGATATTAGGAAAAATCTCTTTACTGAAAAAGTGGTCAGACATTGGAATAGGCTTCCCAGAGAGGTGGTATAGGTGCATCCCTGGACGTACTTAAGACGTATAGATGTGGCCCTTCAGGGCATGGTTTAGGAGGCATGGTGGTATTGGTTTTGTGGTTGGATGTGATGATCCTAGGTCTTTTCCAACCTTAATGATTTTATGATTTTTGCCTAGTTCTTAGCTGAGCTTTGTCAACTCATGTACCTTCTTGTGGCAGAGATACTGATTGTGGTCAGCTGCCAGAAATAGCTGAATACAGTGTCAGTCCTTATTTTCTCTTTTGCTTTCCACAAAGTTTAACTGATTTTTTTTTTTGTCAGAAAATTGTTCTGTCCATTAAAATATTGACTTAAAATGTATGTAATGATCAGTTCATTCAAAAATTCTTGGTTGGAAACAGCCATTTTTCCTTGGTCAACTCCATATGTCTCTTCCCTGCCCTAAAAAGCGTACTTTAAAATTTAGTCAAAAATACACAAAATAAAAACCCAGTCCTATTAATGTGATGCTATATAATGATACCAGCTCAAAGGAAGCATACCGTAGCCATCTTGCTAATTATCTGTGGCCGTAGACCTTTAAATATAGTATCCTAACATGCTGTATGCATCTGATGTTCTTGTTTTGGGGGGAGAAAAACCCAACTTGCCCCTTCTCACCTCTGTTACACGAAGTTCAGCTTTTAGGCCTTTTCCATTAGTTGTCCATAACTACAGAATCATGGGATTTTGTAAAGGAGCTACTTGTTTGGTATAGCTGGTTATCAGGCTTTAACTCATCCAAAAAGCCAGACTGTCCTTTGCCAGGGGCAAACAGGACTTTGAGGCAACCTGTAGTTCGGCACTGTGACCCAGCTAGTTTGAAAGAAAGGTGGCAGGAAGAGGTCTTCTACTGACAACGATAATGCCAGGTTGATGTTGAAAATTTCTTTAGCTTAGAGCCACATAATATTTATTACAGCATATCTCGGTACAGTGTTATGAGGCTATAATTTGATTCTTGAACCAGCTGAAGTGGTTGGAAATTGCTTACTTTTGCATTTGTCTTTGTGTTATGCTTGTTTTCTACTGTAGCCAAAATTGAGCTTATTTCTTGTGTGTTGTCGTGCTTCTCAGCCTTTACCTTGAGTTATTGTACACAGTAAGGTACACAGTGGCAACTGCTTTTTGAAAAGTTGCCATTTGGAAGGAAGCACAGAGGGTTACCCAGCAGACCTGTACGCACATGCATAATATGTTACATGTGGATACGCCCTACCTCAGGTGGGGACAGAAGCAGCCAAAGGCATACAGAGATTTTTTGCAAGACAGAATGACTTGTGTGAAAGAGGGTTTTTCTAATTTTTTTTTTTTTAATTGAGTTTGGAAATGCTTTCTTAGATCTGGTGTGCACTCTGAAGTGTTACAGTATGATAACAGAGGAGCTAAGTTGCTTGCTGGCAAAACCCTGCAAAACGTGACCAGTACGCAGCCTAAGGAGGAGCGCTGCTCTTCTAAAACAATGCCAACCTTAATATTGTAACTAACAAAATCATCACAGTATCCTTGAAACAAGATGTAAACTAGATTCACTGTACAAAAAGTGGGAGGATGTGTGCGACACCTGTGAACACATAGTGAAAAAGGAAAGCTGTGGAAAGCGCATCTTACCAGGACATTTGTGCCACATGATCAGTCTCTTTGTCTCTCATCAGTCTCGTAACTGCGCCCTTTTAAAACATACTCTGCACTCCCAATTGCTGTTCTCTCACAGCCTCTTCTGGTGCCTGAGTTGGAGAGACTGTGGTGTGGCGCAGAGCTGTTCTCGTCTCCTCAGCAGCTTTTACACAGTGTGTCAAAAAGCAACAAAAAAACTTTGGTTTGGTGATGTGGTAAGTCTGTATCATCTTAAAGCTTCTCAAATGGAAACAGTGGCCTTGCAGTTCAGCGAACTGATTTGGAGTAAATTTACACCATAAGTGGAACTTCCTACTCTATTAAAAAAAAATTAACACGTTAACTTTTATACAAGCACAGCTTGTCTGCCAGATATCTTCAGTCTGCATCCTTCTGGCTCTGTCTGTCCTCCCACAGCCAATATAACATGGGTGCAAATTTTGGCTCATTTAATGGAAATATGGGCATGATTGATATAGATCAAATTTTTGCTTCTGAAAGATTCATTCATACACAGAGCTCATGTTAGCGATTGTGTGAATACAGCTTCATAAATGAGTTTAAAAGGTTTCTGACAGTCAGCCTGACCTGAGACAGCTAATTTGAAGACATCAGGAAGTTTTCTGAAGGTGTTGGGGGTGGAAGTTTGTTGTGCCACATTATAACTAAGTTCTGTGCAAATTCAGAGTACTCTTCGCTGCATATACAGGTTTAGTTCAACTTTATTGGTTCTGCTGAGGAACTGGATGGTTTTATTTACTGAGAGTCAGCCAAGTGTGTCTCTGTGGAAGAATGCTGATAAACTGTACTATTTTAAACCTGGGTGTCTGTCTCTGCTGTTTTTCAAGCACAGTGTCTCTCTCTTCTGCATAAACGATGTCATCTTGCCTCCTTAGCTCTGTTTGGGCTTGGCTGCTGCAAAGGCAGTAACGCTTCTCAGTTACACATCATGTGGCGCGTTCATGTTCTTTCTCATTTTTGCTCACCTGAAAAGCTTAGTCTTTTATTTCCCTCAGTTAAGCACTTTGAGACTGCTCAGTGGATGGCATCCTGTGCACCTTGAAAAGTCATTATTCTTCCAGTATTCCTGCAAGACTACAGTGTCTGTTTTGGTGAGGCAGTTAAGGAGTTAAAGGCTTGTGGAGTTTCAAAGAAATGCCCAACAGCTGCTGTAAAGTTTCCCTACAATCCTAGCTGACCTCATTCTTGTCGGAGAACAGTGATAATATCCAAAAACGGGTGCAAGACAGGAAGTGTTTCAGGAAGTTGTGTGTTTCACACAAAGACATCAGAAATGCGTTCTCTCCCAGGGCCACTTACTGTAAGATCCACATTAATTTAAATGGAATGGTGAAATACCAGAATGTGTTTACAGAAATGTTATTTTTGTCCAGAACAACCCCATTGCTTGTTGTTCTGGTGTGCAAATGGCAAAAGCAGATGAGTTAACCACTGTATGTATTTAATATAATGACACTGCTGGCTATATCAACCTATTTTCTAAACATCTGGAGTATTCACATACTTTTTTGATAGCTTTGTTTACCATTTTTAAGGTGGGGGGCTTTGACTTGATAAAATGGTGCAGGAGAAATATAAATCTACTTAAAGTAAATGTGAAAATGTGTTTTACATTCAAAGACTGATTTGATACCTAACAAGCTTTTCATTAACTTAATCAACAAAGAGAATTCTCTAGTAAGCAGAAAAAAATCGTCCATCCATCCCCCCCACCCCACCCCCCTTCTATGACTTAGAATTTAAAATAATTGGGTAGAGTAACGCCCACTATGTGGAGGAGGTGTGAGGGGAAGTCTTCCATATTTTTGCCAAGAAAGTAGTCATGGTTTGTTTTTTAAAATATTTGACAGTTTTTACTAACCAGTCTACCAAGCTACCTGAAAGAAAGTGTCCTATATGTACAGGTTCCTATTATTTTCATCTTGCTGAAAAATTCATACATGAGAATTGAGCTTATATTTCATTTATATTTTTCAGTACCACCCACTTAAAAACATGCAAGTAAAAATAATTCCTACCAGTGCAGAGCTCTTCCGCTTACAGTTTAGGGATATTTTCCCTAAATTTCCTTAGTTGTGTCCAGAACTATCTCTCTTGTAGTATGAATCTGCAATAAAATTCAAAAGTCCATTATGATTTTTTTTAACTAGCATAAGTAGATATTGCTTGAGAGATTTCTTTTGACTTCAGAGGTCCTTATTTTAGCATTAACTTGATAAATTTGTATAAGATAATTTATTAAGGGTTAGACTAGATCCAGTAAAGATTCTACCATTCAAAAAGTTGTACATGAATAATATGCTATTCTGATTAACTGTTATGAAGTCTAGCAGAGGCCTGTATGAAGATTAAAATAAAGCACTGCTATTTGATCTCCCATTTTTGTTTAATTTAAAGACTTGTTTCTTCTGTACTTTTTCCTGTGTTCTTCAGTTTCAAAAATATTCATTTGCGTAGGTAGGGAGTGAGTAAATTCTAGTTGCTAGAACATAGGGAATTTCATCTTTGGGAATTCACTGGTTCATGAAGTGATGTCACCGATCTCAAAAGACTCTCTGAAAAGTGTAGCCTGCAGCCAGGTGGCTATGGGAGGGGAAAGAATACCATGGTATTCATGTTGAGTGGTATACTAGGAATGGTTTGTCTTTCTTATGGAGATGTGACCAAGGAGCTCCGGTGAGATGCAAGAGGAGGTGAAGGTAGGCTACTGGGAGGAAGACCTGAGTGAAACTCAACTCAGCCCTGCCACGTGCTGACAAATGAAATTAGCATAATCTGTGGTTTTTAGAAGATGACCCAAGGATGTAACAGAAGAGAAAGGAAAGGAAAATGGGATTACTTGGACACAGGAAGACATTTTTTTATTTGCTGGTAGCAACTCATTTAATATACACACACAGTTGTTTCAAACTGAATTATGTTTTATGTTTGCCTGCTGTTTCTGGAAGTTATTGCCAAGAGTGAAAACCACATAATATATTTCTAGTATTAAACCATCTATTACTGATAGATAATGACAGAGTAAAGGGAGAAGGCACCAGTTAGTCTGGGTTAGCTCATGTGTTCTGGATAACTCTTTCTTGAACTCTTAGATTTCTAAACTACCAGGCTATGATGATTTCCCACTGCTTTTTGGATGTGATGAATTGTCTCCTCTCCCATATCAATGTCAGGTAATCTCAAGTACTCCTATGATAGTATTCCTCATACTTTTTCAGGTAATGTGCCCCTTGATCACTTTTCTGTTAGCTATTATAATAAGATAACAAATACCATAATGTCTGTAACAATAACAATACCTTTTAACAAAAGAAGCATTTTGGATTTATTAAAACTACAGGTGCCCTGTGTTCTCAAGTGGGTTTTTGTGTTTGTTTTTTTTTTCTTTTCTTTTTTTTTTTTCTTTTTAACAGTACAGGATCTAGATTTTGGATCTGTAGTTGCTTTCTGATTTAAGCTCCTAATTTTTGATGGTGAAGCATGGAATTTAGGCTCTAAAGTCAAGAAGGGCTAACGTTTTGAAAAACCTTCTGTAATTACTGAACAGTTACTGAGGAAGTCACAGAAGAGAGATAAAACCAGAATCCTGTTTTGCTAATTGTTGGTTAAAACAATTTGAATCTATTAGAAAGGTTTCTGTGAAGTGCTGTGTAAATACGCACCTTAAAAAATCATCTAGCAATGTAAGATATGGGAAAGGATGTCGGTCCATCGAACTGTGTCCTTGACTTTTCAAGGTGATTTATCACAAAGCATTTAATTAACACATTCAACTTGTTACAATAGAACAAGTTGAATGTGTTATTTAAGGTTCTCTTGTTTGTTTTTCTTCAAAGAATATTGGGTTAGTTTTGACTGCTAACAAGATGTATATAAGGAAATTCTGTGCTTAATCTTCAAAGAAGAGAAAAAATATATTTTCTGGATTTTCTGTATAGCAGAATTAGATGCTTTATGGTCTTTTTTTTTGTCTTTAGTCAGAGCGGGGAATGTTGAGACATCACTAGATGTGAATTGGTGCACTTGTTAAGACCAGTGAGTTGTCCAATATGCTAAATCCCCAAGAAAATGGCTGCAGGATCTCAGGGATTTCTTGCTGTAATTCAGTCCTTCAAGCAGGGAAAAGGAAACTTTTTACATAGCTTTCACAAATACTTAAGTGACATTCTGATAATGTAATGCTTCTTGACACATTGTCATAGTATTTCATTGAAGAACTAAATAGCTCTTTACTATTTCGAGTCACTCTTTGAGTAATAGTTTGTAGCAAGTTTAACTTTTGGCTTCCTATTGCTCTTCTGGCAACTGCAGAGGTCTGTTCCATTTCTCACCCCTGTCTAAAATGTGGTGGGTTTCTTTTCTGTACAGTTCTTAATTCCTGCCAAGTCCGTGACTGTCCCTTTTTGGTCTCAGTGTATCCTGGTCTTTCTCCTTCACCTCTAGGCATCCAGCTGAAGCACTCTTGTAGGCATTTACCTCACCAGCAAATATATAGAAGAATTTGACACCTGACTCGGTAATCTAAAAGAAACTAAAACCTAACTGTTGTGACTGTCCCCTTCAAAGGCTGTTCCACAGTGCACGTCTTACTGGTTAGAAAGATCTGTTTGAAAATCTGTGGATTTATTAGTGAAATGAATAGGACTTCTTAATTGATTTTTTTTTTCTTAATCATTGTAACTAAGGAATTGAGATTTTTTTTGAATTTGCATTTTAACCTTTGTGTTAGTGAGCTATTGAAGGTGCATAATTGAGAGAAGGCCTGGCATGGATGGGTGGAAGGTGTCAGTTTTGTGAGTAGTTACATGTGAATGTAAAAATGCTCAGAATCACAGCATACCGCTGTCTCTTGCACACTTGGAATGACACCTACATATGCATTAATAAACAAGGTGAAATATTGAAGTATATAGGGTGTGTGAAAGTCCTGCTTCCTAATAGTGGCAAAGGTAGGCAGTGTTTCGAAGGAGCAAGGCTGTATTTAAGATCATTAGACATGCCTTCCTTTAAATGACTTAGGTATTTCATCCCATTCATTCTGATGTTGTCATCTCTCTCCACATTTATACCCTGTTTATGTGCTCTTTTAATACTAGTTACACAAACTGCTGTTGACCAGAATTTTCTTACTGTAGTTTTACAATCACTTTAAGAAAACCATTTGCATTGCACTGGTGGCAGTTTGGTAGGAGTGTTTTGTGCTCTACTCTGTCCTGGGGCCTTCCATTAAGAAGATGCAGCTCAATGCTCCTGAGCCCATTTTGGCTCTGCTAAAAGGGGGTAGCGACACTGCCCTGCTTTGGTAGGGCACCCTTCTGATCAAGAGGTGAAAGAGCAGATAAAGCCTTCTTTTTAATGGTTCCAAGAGAACTTGAATGCAAACTGCGTAAAGGTCTGAAATCTCTGAAGGAGATCGAAGGCAATCCTGCTGGGATTTGATTCTGTGGCTGAGTCATTCCAGCCTGTTTTTTGACCCATTAATAAACCCTTGTCACACTACTGCTATTGCCTTTTGTTATAGTCATTACATTCCTCTGGAGTCTCAATAACTATTGTCTGGTTTGTTTCTTTGTTTTTGTTTTTCCTCACTAGGGATAGGTTTTTAAGTTGGCAGAAGGCATCAAATTCAATTCCCACCACCAGAAAATTCTGTGCATTTGCATGGGGCATATAACAGCCGTGCAAGCTCTGCTGCATGCTCACCTGGGGGAAGTGCACCTTCCTGGGGGAGTTATTCAGGTCAATGAAGCTGGTGGAGGGTCTGGAGCACAAGTCTTATGATGAGAGGTTGAGGGAGCTGGGGTTGTTTAGCCTGGAGGAGGCTTGAGGGGAGACCTTATCGCTCTCTACAACTACCTGAAAGGAGGTTGTAGTGAGGTGGGTGTTGGTCTTTTCTCCCAAATAATGAGTGACAGGATGAGAGGAAATAGCTTCAAGCTGCGTTTGGGGAGATCTATATTGGATATTAGGAAAAATTTCTTCACTTAAAGAGTGGTCAGGCACTGGAACAGGCTGCCCCGAGAGGTGGTAAAGTCACCATCCCTGGAGCTGTTTAAAAGACACGTAGATGTGGCACTTCAGGGCATGGTGGTGTTGGGTTTGCGGTAGGACTTGATGATCCTAGAGGTCTTTTCCAACCTTAATGATTTTATGATTCTGTGATTCATACTGCATGTTCCCATTCCAGGAGCCTCGCTACAGAAGGTGTGCAGCATAAGTGGGTTGTGGGTGTTGCTCCTCCTTGCCTTTCTACAGCCCGTGCTGGTAAAGTGCATGTGTGTCTTACTTCCAAGCTGTGATCAAATTTTTGAGACCCTTTAGGATGTGGACACGGGAGGAAGCAGTGCCACAGAGCAAGGAATAGGTAAAGGCCTCTAAGGACCAGGCATGTGCTGTGGGATATTCAAGACTGGAAAGCTTTTTTCACCCTTCCATGTACATATAGAGGTGCACACACAGTCTCACCCCATGGGACAGATACCTTACGTATTTGAAATTTCTGGGAGCTTTGGCTTTCTGCTGAGTGTGTGTGGGTCATTTGGAACAGACTGATGGCTTTCTCAGAGAGGACAAAGGTCAGTTTAAAATTCTTAGGTGTACTACGTAATGCAAGCTATTGGCAGATTTGGAAGATATCCTTGAAGTCTTCAGTCAGGGAAGAAGGCCGTTTTTTCAAGAGAAAGCTTTGGATGCAGAGTGGGAAGAAGAATATTTGCTAGGTATGTCTGAAATGTGTTTTTTTTGAAAGTCGCTGCTAGATTAGGTGTAAACTGTGAGCCTGGTTTGTACTCCTGAGGGCAGGGGAAGATGGAATCTGTTTTTTATCAGAGTGCATATTTTCCCCAGGGTCTCATATACACTGTAGAATATGCAATAAGCTGTTGGCATTGTAATTCGAAATCTTTCCTCTGGTTGCACAAGTTCTTAAATTAATAAAGAACAAACCATTCTTCCCAAAATAAACCAAAGTTCTGAAACTCCCTTAACACCTTTGCTGAATGAAGCACAAACAGATCACTCCTACCAACCTACCATTTTCTGACAAACGCTGTTTATCTATGTAGGGACTCTTCTGAGAGATTTTCCACTGTTGCCCACAGTGTCTTTAGCTGACCTTCAGAAAACTGATGACAAAGGATGAGTAAGGCAGATTACTGCCTGTTTTGGATTTGGGATTGCTAGTGTTTTCCTGCATTTGACATTGAACAGCTATCAGGGATGAAACAGCTTTTTGCCTATCTTAAGTCGATGTTGGCTTTAAAGCAAGAAGCCAGGAAAGGGACATGTCTATTTAAATAAGTTGAGAAAACCGTCAGAATATCTTGATTTAAATTTTAATGAGAGATTTAGGCCTACTGTCATGGCACAACAGAGAGGCTGTCCAAATCGGTGTCAGAAGATAAGTGTTGTATTTTCTTTGTTATTTTGCATTCCACTAATATTATGATGTCTTGCCTTAACATTTTAGCTTAAAAATTGCTAATATTTTTAAAGTTACTTTTAATATTGAGAAAGGGATGCTATGAATCATCAGTAAGAACAAAACAATTAGCTGTTTTCAACTGAGGTAGCACATTTGGCTGCATGTGGGCTACCGATACCTATTGTAGTGGGTCAAAGGAGAAAAGGAGAAGATAAAATAGTTTTTTCTGACTTTGCTTTTCAATTTCTAGAGCTTTGCTTTATGATGGAAAGTAGACCAGCAACCCTGTGGTTTAAAGTCATGACGCTAAGAAATCAGTTTGGCAGTTCACAGGATTGACGCTGAGATAAAATGAGACGAAAGCGAGGGAAAAGGGAGTGTTCTATGGGAAGGAAACATTAAGAAAATAGGCAACCTGCTTAGGAAGACTTAAAAGCAGATGAAGTCATGAGAACCTGAACAAAACCCCATAAGCAGTGGGTTTCCATATTCTTAGAGAGACTTCAGCACACATTTGCTGTGGATGCTCTTCTGAGAATTGCTAATGTGAAATGGTCTTGTGGGCTTTTTTTAAAGCTGCTGCTGCCTGCACCCCTTTCATGTTTTGGGTGATAATTTTCTTTGCTTCAAGAAACTTAAAGATAATTTCATTCTGCTTTTGAAGTAGCCTACAGGGTTTTTCATTTGCTTCAAAGTGAATGGAAGTGATCTGCCCTTCCTTCAAATGACCATTACTTTTTTGAGATGTTTAAGGTCAAATAGTCATATACAATATTTTAAACAATAGCCACGTTTATTAAAGTGACTGCTGTCAGTCCAGAGTGAGGAATAATTTTTAAAAGAAATTGTGACATTTTACATTTTTTCTCTTGCCCCAGTGTTTTCACTTGTCCTTCTTAACTTAGTGGAGTAACAAAGATACCTGGCTGAGACATGAGTCTTTCCCAACAGTACACTTTGTACTGACTGTACAATTGATTCACAACTGTACACTGTAAAAGATGTTTAAAAACATATAGACTAATGTGGAAATTACGTAACTGTGATGAAAACTTCAAACGAAAGTCTGGGGGTTTTTTCCTCCTTGCTTTGTTTAGGTACGTGTTCGGGCTGGTTCTTCATCCGTGTGCTCTTGCATGTCCTTCATATTTGTACTCTCACTAACTGGTTCATCAGGAACTTTTAACAAAGTATGCGATCTCATGGTGGGAAGGTATCTTTTTTGGTTTTGGTTTTTCTTTTTCCTAGTTTTCTTGTTGTTCTAGGGTGTGGTTCGAATTCAAATGAAATCTAGGTTGGTCTCTCCTTTTTTGACTTGCCAAAGTGTTTCTTCTGTAGCATTGCTCTGCTCCCTGTAAATCAGACATTCTTCCTGGGCTGCGTCAGGTTGCTAATGACATGATTAATGCAGGAAGGGTAGAGAAGGATGACGTAGTGGCTCATGCAAAATTTACCTGAGAATTATCTGTAGCTCTCTACTGTTCAGTGTCTCTGTGAGTCATGGCCTGAAGCCCTGCCATTCCCTGTTCTTCAGCTGGGCAAGATCACACTTACCTCATCCTATGTATGCATTTCTCCCTTTCCTGCCAGATCTGATTAGAAGCACTTTTGTTTTAAACTCTTATGTTTATGAAACACTAAATAGCTTTTTACAGATAGCTGACCATAATGCTGAATGAAAAGCACCATTAGATACCTGTGGTCCGTGCAGCTTTAGAAACTTTCTCTGTCCTTACGTGAATTCTGATTTTTATCAACTAAATTCTTTTTTACGTTCATGGGTTTAGCAATGATAATATTATGACATTTAGTAAGCTTTGCAACAGGACCATGAGTCAGTTGCTGTCTGTCAGTAAAGCCTCCTGTTTCTTGTGTACTTGCACAGATATAAGCTTACAAAATAAAAATGGCAAGTTTGTGATGCTGTCTCCAGCTTTCAAAACTTCAAAAACTTGGGCTGCAGGTATAACTTCTCCCATCAAATTAGGTCCACCTGTTAATTCCTTAATGGAGTAGCTGGGAAATTGATCTTACTGATCAAGAAAATGTGTGAGCATGTTCTCTGATGTACTGTGAAGTCTTGGTCATTCCCTTGCTGTGGGCTGGCTGGACGGACCTCTTCTGTACCTGAAGATCGGTATTTCTTCTCCTATTTGTCTATGCATGTCTTTAACTACAGGTTTCCTGTAAAGTGTATTGATGTTTCCACTAAACTTGCTAGAAAGTATGCTGTCATATGCTCTCAAGTATCCCTTAGGAGACCAGAATGGAGACAATGCAGCATTTGCAAGAAACACTGATTATTTTTTCAAGATTCCTTTATTTTCTCTATAAAACTGTCATGAAGTCTTTGGCATCCTTCAGGAGTTCATCTTCCCTCAACTAAAACTGTCTTTTCTTTGTGTGTGCTGCTCAGTCTGAATTATCTTGTGTAAAAAGTGCTTAACGTTTAACAGTAGAAGGTTATGCTGAAAACAAGCTATCATTTTCCAGCCAGCTCATATCTCACAACCTGCCAAAGCCTATATCAGGAACACGATGTGTGGGAAAAAGTTCTAAAATGATAGACAGAAAAATGTCTTGTGGGAAACCTAAAATGCCATGAGACTCATTCTGTTAATAATGTTTTTACAAGCGCAGCATCACCCCCCTTACTTTTTTTGACATTTTCAAAAATGAAAGCTTGAGAGCATAACATTTGTGTAGAATGTAAACAACCTTGATACTTAGATAAGTGACATTTCTTGGAAATAACATTCGCTTAAGAAAAGAGAATGGTCAAAATGAATAATTAGCTAGAAAAAAACCCCAGCTTATTTCTGTAAGGCATACCTCTCGACGACTACTAACAAAGGCCATACTGATGCCTGAGATAGAATCTTATATGTGCTTTCTGATTAAATTTTGCAAACATGTCTTCAAGGAAACAAACTCATCCTATAATCTGCTAGTCTCAAAAGATGTACCAGATGAATAAATTCTTAATATGAACATATCATTGAAAAATCTTTTAAAACAAAAGCAACGTGCAGCACATTTTGTGTACATTGCAGTATATGCTGGTGGAGTTAATGATTATAATTAGACAGATGCCTGAATGGGGATGGCGAAAGTTCATGTCCAGCTTAATGTTGTCTGTATTTAATTTTGCTGCTTTTAAAGGAACTCTTCACATAAAAGGGTAACATAGATTTTATTCAGTAAGTCAGCGTTTATGTGCCTTTATGTCAGCTGTGTATCTAGAATCTGTCCTTCAGCTTGAGCAGTGAAATGGTATTTCTGGCTTTTGTTTTCTTCTGGCTAAATAGCCAGAGCCTTGGCTGTAGAACTGATTTTTTTGCTTTTCGTCTAAACCTCTCTTCTTTTGTGCTTTCAAGTAGAAAATGAATCAAACAAAGCTTAAATGTTTCTTTTTCAAAAGTGAAAGACACTGAGTGAAGTGAAGAAAGAAACTGTCTTTAAATAACTTCTGTAAAACCTGTACCTTCACTTCTCCTGCAGGTTTATGAGGCAGGACATCGCCCACCCTCCACTTCATGTCAAGTTGTAGTTGCCTCTTACTGCTCAAACCAGCAAACTCTGTGGACAGAGAGAGAGCTCCGACTGGTTCCTTGGCTCAGTTAGACTTGTAAGTCCAGAGGAAGCTCTGATTGAGGAAGGGGCCAAGAGGCAGGAAACAGATGTTAGCAGCAGTGTCCTGGCTCAGGTGGCACAATAACAAGTGTACCAAGCCAAAATAACTAAGTGGGTTAAATGGCCAGAACTATAGTTCATAGTCTTATTTATTGAGCCACTTAAATCTAGATTTACCTGATGATTAAAGTGACTTTTGGACATGCTTCTCTTTGGTTGGCATTTGTGGTTTGTCGTCAACCTTCAGACAGCTTGTCTGATAACACTGCAGATCACCATTTGTTTCTGTGTGCAGCTAGGTAGCTTTCTCCAAATGCTTTGTATTGTCTTTTTGGTACTTCAGTAGTTTTCATCTTGCATTTGGTCAAAGATCAACATGCACAGGGGGATGCAAAAGGCCAACATTAGAGTCCAGCATATTGAGAAGATGACCTGTGAAGTCTCCAAAACAGTGAAGATTTAGTATTTCATTTTTTCTGTGTATGCCTTTTGTCCTGTGACCTTTTCTGGTGTAAAAGATACCTGGGTACATTAGTGATACCAGGACCATAAGAAGCCTACAGCACACACTTTAAATCGTGTGTTGGCACCTTATCTTCCAGGGAGAGCGCACAGAAATGCTTCTTTGATTCTGCTTTCAGATTTTGCATGTTCTTGGTATCCATTCGTCAATTGAGCAATTTCTCATTACAATATACCAGAAGGATATGGGGAACCTTAGCATTAAAAAAAAAAACTAGAACAAGTGGAATTGAAAACTGTAATCTCGGGTGTAGGCATGATGCTCAAAGGTTGTGCCATGTGGGCATCACATGTCAAAGAGAGATGGTTCATGCTCATGGTGTAGTGGAACTGCAGTGCAGAGGTCTCTGCCCGGAGCCCTTCTTTTGGCTCCCTCTGGCTTTTGGGAAGGGACCAGACACTGTCTCTGCCTTGGGGTTTCTTACAATTTTGAGACTCTACTTCTGTCAGGTCATTCACAGAAGCAAAGCCTGGTTAGTTGGTGGTCTTGTCTGTCTTAAAACACTCCCTTGCACGGCTATCGCTGAATATTTGAGTGTGCTGGCTTGCTGCTTAGCTGCCTGGGAGCCCTTAGTGAGCTCAGGTAGGTAGATGGCTACAGGGTAAGGCAGAGGGTTTCTGAATCCACTGTTGCTCTTTGGTTTAACAGCATGAGAAAAGTGCATAATTTAACCATCAGCTATCTTCCTTCATTCTTGATCCAAGTTTCTTCCTGGAAATTGGGGTTTTGTCTTGTTTTTAGACAGGCCTGCTTTCCCTCATCTCCCATGATTGCTGCTGCCATTTTTCCACTTGAGAAGGTGTTTCCAGAGATAATCTCTTAAGCTTCCTGAGTGCAACTCTGTGACGTTCTTAATTTGTACATGTTATTTTCTGCAATTTGTCTGGCTTGGGAAATTTCCATTTCCCAAATCCCTTTAGGAGAGATAGGAAAAAACTCACTTTGTGAGGGTGATGAGGCACAGGTGGTATCTTTCTGTTTCAGATCTCCATAACAAATATTTTCCATGTCTGACTTTACTAAAAACTCCTTGTAGGTAAATATTGGAATTTGTTGACCATGGGTCTGTTTTAGCATCGTATAAAGATTTTTCCCCTGTAGTGATCCTCCTAAATGTGTGTAAAAGATAACAAGAAGTCACAAAACTTAACACTGCTATAGTGTTAAGAAGCTGTTTCGGCAACAGAAAACTTTTTCTTAGCTGAATGCCATTTTGTAAAAATTGAATGAATCTATGTAGAAGTACTGAACCTGGTACTTCTCTCATTGGTTTGCTCTTCTAGGGAAGAAGGACATTTTATCTGTCTGTGTGGCAGTCATTCCCAGTGATGGGGATGGACCAGTGGAGAAATGGAGATTTTGGTAGTAATAAGTTTCAATGAATTTTGTGAGAACGGTTTCCCAGGTAGAAGAGAGAGATTTTTTGAATCCCCATAGGACACAAATTGATAGGAAGCCATTCATATAGCTGTTTATATAGCTGCTTGCTCTACTCTGAATTGGTTTTTGAAATCAAATTATGGTTGCCTTTGCTAAACTTTTGTTGTGTTGCTAGCTTTACTGTTTATGTTCCAGTTGCCAAAATACTAGAAACCACAAAGGGGACCAGTATGATAAACAAGAACAAATAAGGACAGTCTGAAATGCTGTTACTTGCAGAGAGTTGACTTAATATCTGAAATAAAAATTGTCTCGTTTTTTAGTATTTATTTTAGTCACAGCTTTCTTACACCCCTATGAACTTCTTTTCTCCTACTGGAATATCAATAAATACAAGAGGAGTACTGCTCACTTGCAACTATTTAGGAATTGCAAGCAGGAAAGGAAACAAAAATTAATATTTCAGATTTGAGAATGAGTTTTTATATAAAAAAGTAATGACTTAAAAAAAATTAGACCTATTTTTGATTTTGTATGCATGTTTCCCATTAAAAAAATTGAAATAGTCATCTTTGTATGAAAAAAGTTCAAGTTGCTGATTTTTCATCTTTTCCCGTTTCTGATTCCTATTTAAGATAATGAAATAATCACCAAGATGCTTACTATAAATGTAGTTAGTTGTAAGTGACAGGGACTGGGCACCAAAAGCTATGATTATAAAAGCAGTTTAGCCTGCTAGATATCCTTCAAACTCCTGATAATGCGTGCCAGAAGTATGAGATTACATTCAGTTTAAATTTGAGTCCTCTATTTAAAAGTTACTGAATTTCTGGTGTTCCAGCCTCCTCTGTGAAACCTTCAAGATGACCTGTTTGAAGCCTGCGTGTGCATGATTGTTACTACAGAATTGCTCCGATTTTCTGTAGAGACCCATCACTTCTGGCAAACTCTTTATATTCCCTTGTTCCACTGCTTTAAGACAGGTTTCCCTGTGGTAAAACGGTTTCCTTTATTACTTGTTTGTTTATATTAGTAGTGGTTTCCTTCTTAAGGTTAATTATTGTTTCAAAGAAATTGCAATTTCCTGTTCTGGTGTAGCTTGTTTTCTTTTAGATTTGTTCCACGCTGTCACGATGTCTGTAAAATATTGTTTGGGAATTCTTTGTGTTTTGAAGGTGCAGTGCTCCAAGGGATCATTCTTAATCTTATTTACTTCCCCTCTCTCTCTTTTTTTTTTTTTTTTTTTTTTTTTTCCAATTTTAGGTAAGAACGACTTTTGCAATGATTTTTTGCTTTTCAAGAATTTCTTCTTCGGTAAAGTATGAATCTCTTTTTCTGTCTTCCTTAAAAAATTGTATTCTTTTTCTCTGTATTTAAGGGAGCGGGGGGAAAGCCTCAGCCAAGACTAGTGCTGTGCCCTTTTAAATACTCTGATATGGTTGCTGGAAGAGAATTTGAAATTTTCAAGTAGTTGTTTGGGGTGTTTTAATAATTTTCTATATACAGGGTGACAATACAAACACATAAGCAAGCTACTGATTGTAGTTGTTTGAAGAAGTTTGAAACAGGTCTTCCTTTAACGAAGCAGAGGGCACTCCTTCAGATTTCCCGTGGAGTATCTGCATGCTCAAAGGCCCTGCCCAAGTACATACTGAAGCTTATGTAGTAGTAATTTCTTTAAGCTAGATAGCAAAAAAGTAGGTAAGTTAAACACATGCTGCAACTTAAATAATGATTCAACAGAGTAATTCATATAAGTTGCAATACCAGGATTCCAGAATTTTTGGGGGGTTTTACTGTCTAATAATGAACTGGGGGCTGTACTGTGCTGTGTTTTCCCCTCCACTGGCATTAATAACTGCAGATTTGGAAGCTTCCTGTTAAGAGGCTGCAATCCCAACGAAAAAGATCTTTCATTTAGCAGGCCTAGAGACAACTTCTGATTACAAGAGAATTGGTATATTGTGGGAGCAATGCAACTATAAATATGACTTCCTGTGCATTAGACATGTTTGCCAGTTGCTGGAAGCTTGAAAAAGGAGATCTTGTCTGGTTACAATTCACAATCAACCTATGGAAAGGACTTGAGAACAGCAGTCCATTTCTTTTATCAGGGACACTCTTGGTTCATAGTATTGCAGTTTGGCTTTTTTGTTCTTTTTCCTATACGTATACAGTTTTAATTAATCAGTGAGAGGCCTGAGCATGATGTAATGCTGGAAATAAACAATTTGAATCCTGTGACTCTTAAAAGAGAATTAATGGAAACAGAGGTATTGCTATCTCCTTGGTCAAAGTAATATGTCATTTGGACAGTATTTAAAGGCAGGCTCTGGGCTGCTGTGTGCATAATATTCCTTTGAGTTTCGTCTGGTTTTAGAAGACCAAAAATAAAACAAGAAATAGTGTAAGTCATACTGGGAAATAATTCTGATCTTTAAAATTCTCTTGTATATGTATTGTCACAACTTGGTCAGAAGGACCCTCTGTAACCATCTAGTCTGATCCTTTGTGTAATGTAATACAAAAATCTCTCCCTTATTATTCAAACAGATTTTATGTGGGTTTCAGCCTGTAATAATCAGTGCAAGCTGTGTGAATTTTAATTTTCTCAAGTCTTAAATATGCTTCTTCCTTGCCACTTATGAGAGGCAATGAACCCTGGAGTTTGAGATGCTTTATTCCAAGAGACAAAGCTCGTAGTTGCCCTGAAGTGGGTGCCTGGTGTTCACCCTCATCTTGGCCACTCCCCACACAACTGGTTGCCAGGTGGTAATGAGGAAGAGGGCAGGAGGCAATGTGACAAGGAGGGGAGGGTAGAGATGCAGTGACACTGGTGGCATGAGGAGGAGTAAGGAAAAGGTATGAAAAAGCTAGCATATGTGATTCCCTGCTTCAGAGAGGTAAGAAAACATTGACCTAGGATTTAAAGGGTAGGATTCCCCCCATTGTTCTCTACATATTGGCCTTGACCATGTTCCTATTTTTATGGTAACCAGGCTTTGAAGACATTCAAGCCCTTAGGCAGTGGTTTACAGTTGATGGGAGAAACCTTAGAGGAGGAAAGGGGAAAGCACATGTGTTCCATCTCCTGTGCATGCTCTCGCTCACGTTTTGCTTGTGCGCTTTCTCTCACTCACTGTTATCCTTTTCTGGCAGTCTCTTTTGTTGGTTAAAGACTTACCACATTTGAGAGTTTGAGGCTGAGCAAAGCTTTAATTACCAGTCAAGAGCATTGCATTAGTTTCCCCTCTGTCAGCTGCCCTCCTCTGTAGGTTCTTCCTCCTTCTGTCCAAACTGCCATGCAGTGTTACGGACACGCAAAGGACCAGAAACCTGGACATTGTGGCCCAAAGCAGGTGCCACAATGGAAGTAGAGAAGGGATGTTGCATCAGGGTGTGGTGCACGTACATGTACTGCACACACAGCACAAGCCTGGGCCATATGGACGGCCACGCTACAGTGCAATTTTTTTTTTTTTTCCCCTGAATAGACTGTAGCTTGGGGGCAGGGAGCAAAGAAGAATACACTCTGAAATAACTGTAGATTTCACTTCCTTGAGATGAGTTTTTGCCCTGGTTTTAGAGAGTCATTTTATATTATTCAGTTAAGAAAGTGGTTTATAATCCTATACCTTGAGTACAGGTAGAAACACTACTTTCTTTCATCTGAATTCTGTCCTGTGACGTGAGAGCCATGGTTCTACAAAGAAACAATTTATCTTCTCTGGAGGTTTTCACAAGGCTCATAACATAGGAAAAAAGATTGAATATGGAGTCCAGATTGTTTATTTTGAACTATATATTTAACTACAGATATCTGGGGTGGGTTTTTTGTTTCACCTGTCTTTGATTTTTGTATCCTTTCCTGAGTTTTTCTCTTAAAAAAAAAAAAACAACCACAACCAAAAACCAGTAGAAGTGAGTTAAATATAGATATAGATTACATCACTTGGTTTGTAGTACTTATATTTTCTACAAGGATAGCAGTTTACTGCCAAAATGTGACTCAAAAGCTCAACAGCAAACAATCTGTACAAGTTTACACAAGAGAACTGAAGTATTTAATTCTGTAAGCATTGTGCTTTAAAAGCACACATTGCAAAAATAGATACTTCTTTGAGAAGGCTGCTTTCTTAATTTTCACTGTTGCTTTCAGAAGTATGTCCAAATAGTTACAGGGTGGTTTTTTTTTTCCTGAGAAATCTGTTGCTGCACACTGAGAATGTAGGGGAGTTGGAATGGCTTGCACTTAACAGAGGTCAGTCATAATATTTCTGTCCACAAAGACAGTCTTAAATTGAATTAAAAAAAAATATTCTTAATTTACAAGTCTGATGCATTTTTATTGTACCAAAGCATTCAAATGGAGGTCTGAAAGGTGCATTCCTGTTTAAGGGTATGCTGGTCATGGTGGCTGTGGTTGAGGGAGGTGCATTTGCCATATCTTTATAGACATTGTTATGCAGTGCATATTATATTTAATGTGCTTTGATTCCTCTAAAACCTGCCGGATTATTTTATTTAAAATCTGTGTATTAAGAAGTGAATGATACTTTGTCCAAGTCTGTGCTTAGTTAAAGTTCTATAGAAGAAGATTACTTGGACAACATAACACTATACTAATAGACATATCTCTCTTTTCTGTATGGTCCTTTTTCATTGACAGTGTCAAACATTTTGCACCTCAGTCATCATCTTTACAGTTCTACTTCTCTGTATATTGGTCTATTTAGCAAGTCAAACATCAGAAGGGAAAAGGAAGGAGAGCTGCCTACTCTACCTTCTTTTTTTAACCTGAGAATAAAAAATTACATACAAATCTCTCTTGTTCTAGGAGGAAGAATGCGCAGTTTAGGAATAAATTCTGTCCCTGTTGTTTAGCTCATGTCTTTTATTAAACTCTTTGGCTCTTGATTTAACTTTACACACACAGTAACTGATAGCTGATGTCTCCAGAGCATTTGCAACAATTCCAGAGGCGTCCAGACCATCTACAGAGAGTAATGTTTGATAGCAGTGGGGATTTTTTAGGCTTTAAAAGGAGGCTTAGAGGGGATCTCATTACAATGTACCAGTACTTAAGGGGTAGCTACAAAGAAGATGGAGGTTCCCTTTTTACAAGGAGTCACATGGAGAGGACAAGGGGGAACAGACACAATTGGCTCTTGGGGAGATTCCGACTGGACACCAGAGGGAAGTTTTTCACACTGAGGACAGTCAACCATTGGAATAATCTCCCCAGGGAAGTGGTTGACTCCGCTCCCTTGGACACTTTTAAGATTCGGTGGGACAGGGTGCTGGGCCATCTTGCCTAGACTGCCCTCTTCCTAGAAAGGTTGAACTAGATGATCCCTGAGGTCCCTTCCAACCCGTGATTCTGTGATTCTGTGAAATGTTTGAGCATGTCACAGCTTTTAGATTTGAGAAGAAGCACACATTTTAGAAAAACAACTGAGAAAAGAAGAAATTGGAAAATTAAAAATTGGGGTAGGTAGGAAAGAAGGGCAACTCAGGAAGTGGGGGCTTTCCACTCTGGGTTTATTGCTGAGCATTCCTTAAATTTGGAACTCGTCTGTTGAGGTTGTGAGAACAACCTTCCTTATTCTTAGCAGCTTACCCACCAGAAAGTTTTGTTCTCCTTTTACAGTGGACTTGTCAAAATGCTATGACAACTAGGCTGGTTTTAGACAAACAGACCCTGGCTCTAAAAAGACAGTAAGTCTGCAAGTCAAACGTGGAGGGCAGCCATTGGCACTGGAAGAAGTAAGAAACCACAGATTGTTTTCCCGTTGGATGAAGAGCTTAAAGCAACGTAAAGTTAATTGAAGAATTCCTTGAAAGTGAAGTCAGCCTAAAATAAAAGCTTAGGGGTCTATAATTTACTAAATGTGAAAGCTTTGTAAGCAGTAGTGAACCTAAAAGTTTGAAAAGAACGTATTTTAGTAAACATATCTGGCTTGTGTTACAAACTGTCCTGTTTTAATTATTTGTCCAAATAATGTAGATTTGCAGTAGGATCTCTAATTAGGCACAGTTTGATTTATTGAGCTGGCCCCATATAAACCATGATGTCATGCTGTACTGCTCAAAATTACAGCTCTGCTCTTGCAGTTTAAAGACGATTATTTTTAACTTTGGAATGTTTCAGTTTTGTGCGTCTTGGCTTTTGGCTTTGTGAACTTAAGATGTTCTCCGCTCCCCTCCTTTTCCCTCCCCCAGATCAAAGCAGTTTTAATTGCTTCGTAATGTAACCAGAACAGAACCAGAAAAAAAAACCATTGAAATGGACTTCTGAACACTCTTGGCTTTAACTGTTGTTGGTAAATAAGAAGAAAGGCAGGAATGTTCATGCTTGCTGTCAGGGGGGTTGAGAAATAGGTACAGTAGGTATTGAACTATGTTTCGCCAAGTGTCCAGATGCTGATGCCATTCCAGAGCAGGAATGCTTCGCTTACGTCTCTAAAAGGTCTTAGTTTTCTTTTGATGCTGTAATTGAAGAAGAAGAAAAGGAAAAAGAAAAATGAAGGGGGTGCGGAGGTGGAGAGAGAGGGGCAGGATCTGCACAGCCTGTTACTGCAGGTAATAATTATTTACTAGGAACAGAAACTCGAGTACATGACTTTTTAACTCGTATGTGTTGCATTTTCTGCTTGTTTCCCATTTGAATAGGAAAATTTGCATTTGGTTAAAGCCAGGTCTGTTCCAAATGCAAAGGAAAGGATTTTCAAAGGAGGGTTTCTGCATTTCAGCACAGAGGATGTCTCACTTCTCCAGAAGTGAGCAGCATACCTTCCTGCCAGCATCCCTGATCTGGACTTCCAGGCAAAGGGACAATACACAGCAGGGTGTGGAGGAAGGGAGGACTGAAAGTTAAGTCAGACTGTAGTCTCTTCTGCCAACCTCTCCTAGCATGTTAAAAAGAGACCAGGCATTTCAGGGCAGGGAGAGTCTTTCTGTAGATGTGTCAAGAGTACTTTAGGCTAGGATGGAGCCTGACAGCAAACTGTGAAGGGAACAAGAATAAAGGCATGGAGGTGTCACACACATACTGGAGGCACTGGATTACCCGTAGATGTCAAAGGGTGGGAGTTGTGTTTGAGAGGCAGTAGCTGTGGCAGAGAAATGCAGACTCCATTTTCTGACAGCAATAAGGAGAATTTCTGAGTGGGAGGGGAAGGTAAAAATGTCTTCCTGTGGATTTTAGAGGAAAGACTCAGTGAGCTGCCCTTGGTAATGATTGCAGTGTTTCAGGCTCGTGTAGGCTGGCAACGATGCACGTTGAGTCATTGCAAAGCTATACTTCTCATGAGGAGCCCTGATTACATACCAGCTGACTCAGTTTCTGTGCTATAAATTGTGCATATAAACTAGATTACAGCTTAAAAGACTTATAAAAAGCCATGGGATTTCTTAGGGTTTTTTATAAGGGTATTCTCAAATGAGTATCACATTTTTAATATAATCAGTTGTTGACTAACATATTGGTTTTAGATATGTGAGTGCTTTTAGTCATCCTATAACTAGTTTCAGTTTAGCTAATGAAGGTTGGAGAGAATGCTGCTGCAGGGGAAAGGGGAGAGGACTTCATACTCCATGCTTTGGTGCCAGTGAACATAAATGGATGGAAAGTATGTGCGAGCTTGCTAACAAATGGTACTTATAGTGGAAAGATTTGATGTCTGAGTTCAGTTTTAAAAAAATACATATTAATTTGCTTGTTTTTACCTGGCAAAGTTGCCAACTGAAAACAAATTTAACCATTTAGAACAAGATGAAAGCCTTAATCCTTTGAGTATTCAGGTGTCTGGTTTGCAGTCCGTAACAGGGGGCCTGTAATGTCTTGATTGTAACATAATATCAACAGAAATTTAATAAAGTTTAACATTCAGTGAGTTTCCATCTTTTGTTGATTGTAACTGTCTGAGAAGCTTTTCACAGTGGCTGAAATCTCTGAGAACAGGCAGCTTTTGGTGATGAGCAGACCACCTGTCTTGTTTTGATGAAATGAAAATAAGTGGTAGATTTCAGATAATTCTGTGATGAGATGCTCATGTTTCGTCTTGCGTTAACAACACATATGTTTTTTTTTTAATATCAATCACAAAATCTGAATAGAATCTCTTTTCCAGGATGGTAATTAGCAGATGGTTTAAATGGATCTTGCCATGAGATCTGAGTGGGGTGATTGACTATCATCAGCTGTGTGCGTATCTGCGCACATGCATGCACATGCATTGGTTTGTCTTCATTTTCTTTAATGAATGTGGCAATATACTTGGTACTGAAAAGGAAACAGTCGGACCTTGAGGAACCAATGACTGACAGCAGTTTAATTTTTTTTCTGTGTAATAAATGACTGATGTAGGCTTAATTTTTTTTTTTTTGGTAGCTCTTTTCCTGACAGTTACTTGCTGAAACTGGTCTTGGAACTTAGAGGAACAGCTTGCCTCTGAGAGGCATAAAAGCTTCTCCATCACTTTCCAGTTTTAATGACAAGAGGTACATTCACCCAAAAGCTTTTTCACTCTGAAGTTATAGGTTTGAAATTACTCAGTGAGGATCTTTTGCCTGCAGTGTATGACGAGGTGATCCTAATGGCCAGACAAGATAAGAGGGTGATGATGACTGTTATGAGAAACTAAACAGGGAGGTGGGACAGGAATGTGCCTGCTGTGATACCTCTGGAATTGCAGGAGGTCACCAGATGGAAAATAATGGCACTTTCCAGTTACAGTACTTCCAGTAGCTTCCTTTTCCTTTTGCTCTACAATGTAAAGCTGTTTAGTATCTCATAAAAACCAGTCTTTTTAATAACATGTGCCTGAAATTATCTTCTTGATACTGATGCCAAAAAACAACTGGGATCACAGTATACAAAAGTACTTGAACAGAGAGATGGAGGTGATCAAATCTGGTGCAAGAAGGAGTCTCATGAATGTGAAGCCATGTGAATGACATGAAGGCATAGGGGGAAACATGTTTGGCAGCCCTGTAATCTGAACAAGGCCCTTGGCATTGATTAATGGTGTGGTGGTCACATACAAGAACTTAACACACATACCTTGCGATATTCCTCTACCCTGGCATTCCCACATTCTCAGCTGCAATTGTTCTCTGGCCTGTTTCGGTCAGAATGAGCAGGCTCAACCAAAAAAGCTGAAGGAGCTCATCTGTGCTAACCTGTCTTGCGTGGAAATGACTGGGGAGCGATCGTGCAAGCAGCTCAGCTAGCTTGAGCTGCCCTGTGACAGTAGGTGGGAATGGGGAGGCATATCCTCTGAGGAGAGCTGACTCCTGGCAGAGTATGCTCACAACCAGTGATGGTGTCTGCTTTGCATCTCGGGGTTCAGAAGGCAGGTACACATAGATTATCATCTGACTGCAGTGTGTTAGTTTGCTAACTTGCACGTGGTTAGCAGAGAAGCCATGATGCCACAGGTCAAGAGTGCAGGCTATATGAAAGCTTAAACAGAATAAGTGGCTGTGCAAGGCAGATGACTGCACTTGTTGACAGAGATTAAAAATAGCACAGCTTTGGTTTTGGTGTTTTGCAAGATCACTTCTGACTGGCATAGCGGAAGGTGTGTTTTTCCTCAAATGCAGCTACAGTTTTGCCCAAGTAAAACTTTGGCTCTTTATTGGTTATACCTGGAATTCAGGAGGCAATGCTAAGATGATTCACATTCATTAATCAAACCTCTAGCACCATCCTGGGAGGCAAGTTCAGAGAGGAGGAAATGGAGACGAGTAGCCTAAAGGTGCTGAGGGAATCTGCTTCAGAGCTGAAATTAAATTTTGGCTCCAGGCATCATGCCTCTGGAAATTCCTAAACTACTTGAGTTTCATGTCAACACTGTCCAATTACAGCACTGTCATTTAGAGTAATTTATAAATCTGTATCTATAGTGGATAAGATTTGTATAAACCACATCCATTAACAATAAAAGAACTGCCATTAAATAATTAAGTAATAAAAAGATCACACCATCAGTAACATGATTAAACTGTCTAAGAAAGGCTATCACTTCTTTATATCTGATTTCTCCTGAGCACAGAGGAGCGGATGTATTGTGTCAGACCAGTGTCCATCCAGCTCTGTATCTCATCTCCAGCCATAGCTGTTAGCCACAGAAAGATTACAGGAACAAGGCAAGCATGCTGTCATGTGCCTATTTCTTTCTTTTTTTTTTTTTTTTCAAATTCTATTCTGAAATGTATTTTCAGATTTGAATTTTGGAAATTACATGTCATTATGGCAATATATCCATAGTAATCTGTCTTTTCTTGTGAACAGTATGACTAAGCACACCCAAGCCTTCCTCATATACATTTTATAATCACCATCTGCTAGCGGCGTGTTGTGATATATACTTGCATTTAAGAAGTTTCTTTTACAGCAGGATAAGTTCATCTGTCCACCATAGCCTAGAAAACTCCACAAATGTGGTGAGTCCAGTTACAGTGTTTATTCTTTGATCCATTTTATAGAAGAATTAGTGCTTATGGGAACTACCAAAAGACCCTGCCCCGCAGGGTTTTGAAGACACATAAGGAAGGCCCTTATAAAATGTGGAAGGGCTTTCTGGGACTCATGGTTTCTTCCCAGAAGTTTGTAGCTGTTGCTTTCCATGGGTAGGTCTGTCATTTATGTTAGCATCATGATGTGCTTGCAGTGAATGGCTTTTGCATTGATCAGACGCCATCCGATTCACTTCATGATCTTTCAGAAAAGCCTTTCATAGCTTTGTTTGTAGTTCTGTGAGCATTGTTCTTTAAGAAAAAGAACATAAAATGGCTTTATTAAAAATGACAGAAGTTGGGAATTAATTTTAAAATATATTTTTATAAGATTTTGAAAGAAAAATTGGGATTTTTTAGTATTTATACTTTATTATGTATGGCTGCTTTTAAATGTTGATGGAACAAGGGAAATCAGAAAAACAAATTTCCCCTGGTTTTCATTGTGGGGCACATGGGTCAAACACCCAGCGTGTTGTTCTCGGAAGAAATAGTTTCATTTTTCCTAATGTGGACATGCAGTACGAAAGCTTGCTGGTTTATGACTGAGTGGTACTAAAATGCTGTTTATTGTCAGTCTTTTCACATCTGAATCATTTTATTTAATCCAGATTTTCTTTGAAACCACTGCCAGGCGTGCAATAAGCATGAATGCTTGGAGAAACCAATGGGTGCTAGGCTCTCTGATGCTTTTAATTGTTTAGACTAATCATGATTTTGACATGTGGAGGGAAAACGCTTATTTCCATTCTCTATTTAGATTTACAAGTTGGGTGAAGTGTATAGATGACTTCTTAGAATTTTTTTTTTTAAAGAAAGGTAATTACGGGAAATATAGTAGGCTTTTGTTTTGCTTATGCTCTACATTTGGAAACAACGTGTGTTGAATTGATTTTATGCAGCACTACTGTAATCAGTGAAGGTATTTCTTCCCTTGTTTTGTGTGATGCTTTCATGCAGAGGAAGGTGGGAAGAGGAGCATAAATAAGGACAACGAAGTGTCTATATCTTTCTTTTACACTTCATAATCCCATTTTCTTAGATTTTATTGGCTTATTTACTCAGTTTAAAGCATAAGAAAAGGAAAAGTGACCCTGTAAAAATATAAATAATCTCAGGTGGTTCATGTAGTAGACTCTGGAAAACCAGAGTACCCCTACTTCATGTAGACGTTAAAGACAAAATTGTGACTCATATTTTTGCTTCTTATTTCCTGCACAGTGACTAATCATATTGTAATTTTTTTCTACCATATGCTTAGCTAGCATCATTCATAGCCAGAATTAATTGCTGACATTAACACTGGCCAGCGTATACTATAAAGCAGGATTTAATTTCATCAATAAGTTCTCCTATCCTTACAGCTTGAGCCTCCATCTGCATTAAAGTTCTTGTTGTTCCTACTGCTGAGTCTTCACACTTGGAACCGATATGTTGCAGAAGAAGCTAATGCAAACTCTGCCACTGCCTTCTCCATGGGGAGCAGTCATTTGGATGGAACAAGCATTTTGCTATGAAACAGAGTGGCATTTGGTTTCTCTGCAGCTTCATTCAACAGGCCCAAGCAAGAGGAGCTAACAAATATTTTCTGGGTTCCTTTCAGATGGTGACACCCCCTCTTCCTGCAGATAAATACTAACATATCTTCATTTATTGTGTGCAAATCAAAGGCAAGGGCTTCTCATTCCATCTGTCAAATCAAGGGTTTATGTGTGCGTTGTTGCATCCTGACCTGACACAGGTTGTTTTTTTTCCTTTCTGTATCTCCCCCTTTTATGAAAAGTGCTTCTTTCCTTTCATCCTTTACAAAGGTGACTGAAGCATGAAAAAGGGCGTTGGTATCTAGAAATTCGGCTTGTAGCTATAAGAATTAAATCTAGTAATAGATACTTCCCAATGTATCCTGTATGTATGAACTTCTGATTAATTGTTATCGTTTCTAGACCTAGCCTTTGTCAAGTATAAGTAATAAAAAATCAAAGAGCTATACCCAAGAAACAGGAGTTTCATGTCTGTTTGGAACATATGTGCCTAGTCATGATTGCAAAGGTTCTTTTTTTCGATTCTTTCTTATTTTTAAACTCATGGCTAGAACATAGCATATGCTGTAATACTTTCCATTTGCAGAGCTCTCTATTTGATGATTGCAGGCTGCTCTGTAAACAGTTTTTGATCTGACAGTCACTTTTCGGAGTCTGGAGCCTTTTGCATTTTTGGTGGGAATGTGGCTGAGTGATTTGCTCAGGGTCACCCAGTGTATCAGCTGGAGCATAGTGATAACATGGATCGGTACATTTTTTGCTTTCTTGGTGTCTTAATTGTATTTTCTCTGCATTAGATAGAATAGGGTAGTGCAGCATACCTAGAAAATAATTAGAAAAATTCTTTGGGCTGAAAGTAAAAAGGCTGGAGAAACACTTGAGAGAGTTTGGAATTATTAAATTTTACTTCCATATGCGTTTTAGAAATAATGATCATCGAGAATAATAGATGAACTGGACTGCACTAGCAGTCTTAAAAGATAATTCCTTTTGGACTTTTTTAGATCATACACAGATACTCTATATTGCTTATGCATAAACTTCAGCTTAGGATAATTTCTAAAATTCCAGAATAGAAAATATTAGAATAAGAAGTTTTGATTTGTGTGGTCTTCCCCACCCCCATGGATCCAAGTGCAATACTTTCACTGTTGCTAAGTGTAATCAAATCCTGCATACAACAATAGCTACAGGGAGAGGGGATTTACAGTTAACTGAACAACAGAAGATCGTTTCAGTACTAGGTATGTAAGGAAGGCCTATGGAAGGGTTTTAGTCTCCCTATTGAAAAGGTGCATTTAAGAATGGTGGGTTTTCTTTCCTTTTCCATCTTTAATTCTGGTGATTTATGTGGACCACTATTTCTCTTGCGATTTCAGTCCTTGTGTTTTTCAAAAATATCTTCACTTTCAATAATACTTTTGGATAGATTATTGTATTCCTATATATTTAAATAACTTGAGAATTTCAGGTTATTCAATCATGTAGTTGCAGGTTTTCTTCACATTACTTTTTGTGGGTAGTGTATTCCTTAAAAAGGAGTTGTTCTAGGGTGTTGAGAATGTTTTACTAAGATGAGTTAAATGTAGCATTAGTTCAGAAGCAACTTCTTGCGTGAGAGGCAAGAACAGTTTCCAGACAGCAATTGTTAAGAAATTTAGGGTGGAGGGGTTTTTGTTTGTTTGTTTTAAACTATAGACATTTGAAGCTGATTTCTCAAAACAGTTAAAATACATTTGGAATGTGCACAATGGGTGTGCTTCATTGAGCAGTGAGCATAGACCGCTGCCTCTCTCTAGTGCTCTGTGCAAGTTGAAAACAGTTCACGTTTGAGGTTAAGGTACAGTTTGACAGCTCACCCCTTCCCTATTTATTTTTCCTTCTTCATAATACTAGTAGTATCTTAGTAGAAACATGCTCTTCATCCCTGTTTGCCCAAACCCATCTCCCTGTCAGTGTCAGGCCATCCTGTGGCCTAACTACTCTTCTCCTCTGGCCAGGTCCCACTCAGGATCCTGGGCTGTGTGTTCCCCTTTCTTCCCAGGGAGAGAAATAACCCTTCTTCTCGCACCAGTCCATGAACATCTATTGTTAGTGGCTTTGATGTGTAAGATGGTTGTTGAGGATGAAGTCAACATAAATTTATTTTCCAGAAATTAGAGTGCTTTCTGACATGTTTCTGCTAGTTTCAGCTATCATGTTTTCATGGATTGTTACCTAGGTTAAATCAGGTACATTTATAAGTAACATAATTGTTATCACTGGGAAGAGGAACACATTTTTATCTCTCCTTTTCCCTGTGCCCGAACCCTTCTAAATTTCAGTGTCAGGATCCTCTGGCCCAGTTACTTTTCTCCTATTCTGTGTAATTACAAACCTCAGATATTTTAATGATTGTGTTGATGCTAGGATATTCCCCTTGACATGGAACATTATTTATGAGGTGGATGGAAGTATTTAAACTGTTGCCTCACACAATCAATTGGAAAAATATTACTAGCGTGTAAAATTGAGGCTGTTCTGATATTTGCTGAATTTTCCCGTCTGACAGGAGACTGAGGAGAAGATTTATTTCCTGTTGCATTTGCATAACCTGTACTGAGTTTAGCATGTTACATTTATTGAGCTTTTCAGTTCCTAATAAGAGTTGTGACACTTGGCAGGCTTATAAGTGATATATTAAGGTTTCTCCCAGGGGTAAACTATTTATGGTTCCAGTTAATAACACTGGTATTCAGTAAGGAAGAGAGCAGACGTGATAGTGGTTTGGGAGGCAGCTGAGGTAACATCTAGGAACATCTGGTGGAAGTTTCCTGAGCAGCTCAAGTAACTACACAGATGCTAAATGTTTTCCCCCCATGTTCTGCCCAACTTATGATGTTTGTATGTTCATCACTGGAATGTACACCCCCCTCCTCCAGTATATGGCATACATTTGAATTGGTGCAAGTTTGCCTGTGAAGCTGAAGACAATTATTTGGAAGAATTTGGAAATGCTTTACTTAAAAATGCATCAGTCGGTGTAGTAAGAAAGCATTTGGTCATTTCTCTCCCATGTCCACTAATAGCTGTATATAAGGGAGTCTGTACTACCTTGTATTAAAATCCTCTGTATTTTACCCTAGGTCACAGGCATTATTTTTACTAATCTACAGCCATCTCTGAGCGACTAACATACGTAGAAACAGGTTCAGCTTGGCTGTTACCTCTTCTCATAGAGTTTGAGCTGGTTTTTTTCATACACCTTCTCTACCTGAAACTTTGAAAATTTTTTGCACATAACAATGGGTTTTGCCAGCTGTTAGTTTGATTGCTGAGACTGGAAAAGTAGAAAATAAATCAGTGTGTCTTCTTTCCCCTCCCCCCAACCAAATCACTGTCTTTTTTTTAATTTTTTTTTTTTAACTCAACTTCATTAAGGTTATGGCAAGAGCTGGGAATGTGATTACATTTTTTTTTTTTTTCAGTAGCATCTTATCACAAGTATTTCTGGAAACCTTATCAGTCAGCTGTCACACCTGTACCAGTCACATTAACTAATTTCATCATGGCAACAGGCTGAGGACAGACACTCCGATGAGTTTCAGAGCAGCTGCAAGGCAGTTGAGGGTGCCAGCAGCACAGTTGCACATCCCAGCCTATGTGGTCAGAGCTACTTTACTGTTGGGTGCAGAGTTTCTATTCAGAGAGCTACATTGATGGGGAAGGACAGTGACTCTTCAAAGTTTAAAACTTGCCGCATTCTTCATGGCTTAAATTGGCCATTTAAGTTGGTTAGTGTCTAATGAAGTCTGTGAAGAGACTATTGAGGGCTGCATTGTGGTTAGAGCAGCAGTGGTGCTTGTAGCCAAATATTTTGACTGCTTAGCTTGGCCTGAACCAAAGCTGGTTGGTGGTGCAAGCTAAACACGGGTGGGATAGAGTGGAATGCCCTCTGGCATGACCATGAAGAGTTACCAGAGACCATAACAGTGTTCTCATTCGAGAAATCTTGTTCAGAGTTTTTCCAAGAATGCATAATTTCACTCATGTTGTCATGTTCCTTGGCTATCCCACTTAACATTTGGAAGATAGGCATGCATTTCAATTC
Source organism: Phalacrocorax aristotelis (assembly GCF_949628215.1). NCBI lineage: Eukaryota > Metazoa > Chordata > Aves > Suliformes > Phalacrocoracidae > Phalacrocorax > Phalacrocorax aristotelis. The sequence goes on from NC_134276.1 coordinate 125,145,152, forward strand.
ATTTTAAATAGGCTTAGCCTTCTTGAGTCATGAATGTGCCACTTCTTAAATCTAGCTTACTGTGATGATTGTAATTGCCTGATTGTAATAACTGGTTAGAGGTTCCAGCAGGTGCTAGGGGCATCCATCTGTTTTGGAGCACTGTAAGGTTTTCCTGACAGCTGAATGCAGAATGGGTGGGTCGAGGAGTTTCTCTTCTATTAAGTGACGTTTTGGATAAATTGAAGTACCTGAATGTGTTCAGTTTAGATTCCTGCTATAAAGATCCATCTTTTTTTTTTTCTTGAGGGACTAAGGCAGTGCAAAATTCCAAGCTCTTCATCATGTGTTTTCAACTTAGCATATCTGAGAAATTTGGGCTACCATATACCTTCCACATTGCCCCCAAATAGAGGAAGGATAGGGAGCCAAAAAGTCCTTCATCTTGCTGATTACAATCTGAAAAGTGTTATGCTACCCTATGCAATAATTCTATCTCATGGATTAATTATTTAATGCTTTTGGTTTCTTTCTATCTTCTGGTTTCTACTCTTTGTTTTCTGACTATGATTGCAGTATGTTTTCAAAAAGGTGATATGGGGAGTTGCAAATATAAAGGAAAAAACTAAACTTTCGATACATGCCAAGTTTCACTTGCCAACAACTTTGGCCACATGACCAGCTTTGGGAGGGGAAAGAGGGAGGCAGCCCTTTCTCCCCACAAATTCTTAATTATGATAAATGAGTTGCTGTATTATTAAGAACATAACCTAATGGGTATACGGATAAATATTTACTTGAGAGTTTATTTAGTTCAGCTTGCTTTCTTTTTTAAGGTACAGATTTCTTCATTGCATCCTTACTTCAACTGTTTGGTCTTCCTAAACTCATAATCTCCGTATCTGTGATGTTAAAGAAACCAGAGTGTGAGGTCAAAATTTCCATTGCATAGCTGGAGAGGAATTTCAAGGAACAATGCCAAAATCACTTAAAAAAAAAAAATTTACAGGAAAGATGACTCATCAATCAGCAATTGCAGTTCTAGAAAATAGAATTAGCTGTATATGTTCTGGGTACAGAGAGAGACAAAATGCACCCGGCCTGACAGGCAGGGGTAAATCAGGGCAATTGTTTGTTTGTTTGTTTCTAGAGATTTTTACCTTGACCTCTGCTGCTTTTTCACCCTAAAAGGAGCACTCTAAGTAGCACACAGCTTCATGTTGCAGGAATCATTGCCTTCTCAGAGCTACAACTATACAGCAAAAAGAAAAGTATTTTCTGGCTTGTTGTGGCTTGCGCTAATTAGCCAAGCAACTGAAGGACAAGGGGAATGGTCTCCTCCTGTGCTTGACTTCTTTTGTAACTGTAAGAAATTTAACATGCTGCCACCTGAGAGGCCAAAATACAGCACATTATACTTGATGGAGGTGACAGAGTTTTGCTTTAGTATGCAGTCACGTGAGTGTGAAAAGATGTGATAAAGAGCATTTTCCTTCCTTCTAAAATACTGAATAAACAGCATGCAGGAGTGAAGGCTCTTCTGAGAGGGAAGTCTGTTAAGCTATGGCAGCATCTCTGGGAGAGTGGGGCAGGCCTGCTGCTTGTGGCATTTCGTGTTGTGCCAGCCCTTCGGCGGGGAAGGCACTTCTGTGGTGCTTCTTGTCTTCTCTCCCCCTTGAGCTGCTCCATCTTTTTGCTCTGTTAACCTTAGATGTGAAGAAAGTAATGAGTGCTGGGACTTAAGGGAGATAGTACTGGAGGTGAATCTGCCACATTCCATGTTTTCTGGTTGGTTTTTTTTTTTCTTTTTCTTTTTTTTTTTAACCCTGTTTGCTTTATTAACAGGGGGAAGGGAAGGAAATGGTATAACCACTTACTGTACCTCTCACAAATGCTAGGTAGTTTGCACATCTGGATGTCTCTCCCTGGCACTAGACATAATGGTTCTGTAAAGGTTTCCTGCTCATGAGACACTTCAGCAGAATACCGTACCAACTAAAGGTGTGACTTCTGACTGCGTTTCTCTTTGGCCTTAGATTGAATTTATTCAATATTGTAATTGTTTGTAAGTAGGAAGCACACTTATGTACCCTTCAGTCTATATGTTGTTTTTATGGATTTCCCTTTGCTGTCCCATTCTTCCCTGGAATAATAATGTGGTGACAGTCGGACACGAGCAACCTTGCAGTATGTGCTTTTTGAAAGGGGATGTGGACTGCAAATAAACTCTGCCATATGTGTTTTACTGCATTTAAGCTTGATGCTTCTCTGTATTAGAAATCTGAAGATATTGTAGTGTATTTTGAGCTTGCTACACTTACTGAAGCAGATAATGTCTACAAGCGTGTGCAGGCTGCCTGTTCCTTCTAGAGCCTAGCCCTGGCAGAGGCATGGGGACATCCTCTCTTTCAGTATTGATAAGGAGAGCGCTATAGGTCAAGGGTTGAACTTCTCAAATTTAGTAATTTTGAAAACACTTGTGAGAAACAGCTGAGACTCTTCTGGGTAGAGGACCTGTCATTGAACTGTTCCCTGGTTCCCACTATTGATGTCAGACACATTTACAGTGTGACACTGTGGGGCTCGGTGACGGCAAGTCTGGGCCACGTGCTGATCCTGGAGCCCCTTCTGCAGGGCAGAATCCAGTGCATGTCAGCAAACAGCTCATTTTAGGTTAATATCAATAGGGGCAACAGTGATGTGGTTGAAGAGTCCTTTTCAGGGTTAAATGGGAGTGCTGAAGAAAGCAATGCATTCCTTCTATCTGATTCCCTTTTGCTTGGGTTTTGTCCCTTCACAGCTTGGATTTCTGGTTTTTTTATGTAAGTGCTAGTGCAGAGAATTGGGTCATGGATGACAGATTTGAGTGATGGCCACAATACTTACAGCTTTCAGAACACAATATGAGGCCCATCTCTTGGCTTAGCCTTGCCCTCAAGGGTGATAAGGAAACAAGACTGAAACAGTTTCTCCCACTCTTCCTCAAGAAGTATTCCCTTTTATCCTTAGAGGTTGGAGAGCCTAGCAACTATCTGTCTGTTTTATTTTCCTTAAGATGCTGTGATACCATGGTGATGAGTTATTAATAAAACTCCAGGCAGATGGAGAGAGCTTTTTTAACTGAGTAACTTCTTGGTTTGGGTTTTTTTGTTCTCTTTCCATGCATCCAAGAATAACCATATATGAACAAATGTCATGATTTGGTCTGTGGGGCAGAGTAGCTGAGCATTTAGCACAAAAATACAACTTAATCTGCAAATAAATCAGAGCAGACTTTTTGCTTGAATGTCAAAATACCACGTTTCTGGAAGAGCAAACAACTGTAAAGCACTGCATGCATTATTTTAAATATATGAACATAATGAATTAGATCTGAGGTGTTTTTTTCTGATTTGTTGCATTTCTGAACATTATGAGCTATTATAAGTGCAATAACAAGAGTTTCCCATACAGCACAGTGCTCTGCTTCAATGGCACCAACTCAAAATTCTGTAAGTCTTTATACTAATGTGCAGTAATCTCTGTAACAGTGACACTAATCCCCTCTTCTAGTATGAAACTAAAATTAAAAAAATCTGTGAAATGTAGCTTTAAAGCAGCTTTTGGGAATTATTAATTTCTAAACCCTCCATCAGCCATCCATACCAATAGGAATGTCTTTATCAATAACAGAGCAAAGGTGTAATCAGGTTTAGCAGAAGCAATGAAGCCTTGGGGTTTTTGCTTTTTCTTTCCTTTGTTAAAGTGTGAATGGCATTAATTGCATAACACAAGCAGCGAGAGGTTGGTTACAGATGGTGTAAAATTACTATGTTGTCCTACCCAAATGATGCACACAGACTTTACTGTCCAGTTTTAGTGTGCTGCAGTCAGTTTACAGTGTGTTTAAGCTACTGTTAAAGGTTTGGGGTGATAATGTCTTACATGGCAACATTACAAGCTTCCTGAAGTTCTCATTTATCAGCTGCTCAGATGCTGATGGAAAAAAAGCAGACATCTCCACAAACGTTGAAAGCTGGGCAGAAAATTTCTTTTTAATATTTCACTTATTAATTTCAGATGATTGTAGCTATTGAAAGAATAGGCCCTTAAAATCTCCAAATGCCTTGACTTCCAAAGAAGTTTGTTTCCCATTTTGTGGCCTTGAGCAGGAATTGAACCATGGTCATGAAAACCCCCAAGTAAACAGATAAGACAAACCATGACGTGCATTTGTGATGTCTCTAACACACAGTGACGTAGATAATGCTGTGTCCCCTTACGCATTGTGAGAGGGATTGTCTGTGGCCAATATTTTCTTTGAATAAGGTACAGCCCTCACTGGAAGTCTGTGGCTAATGTGTTGGGGGCGGTTCAGGCACTTACCTAATTAGCATGGGGACAGCATCTAGGTCATATTGGGCTTCTAAGTCCCATTGAAATTTCATCAGAATGGAAGAGGAAATTCTGAAAATGTTATACATGATATTTAACCTTATTTCTCTCCTTTCCTCTTTACTCTCCAGTATGATAATCCATGTCCTTTACATGGAATGCATTTTCTCTATAATCTGAAAATTGCCTTAAAAATACTAGAGAAAGATCAAAGCACACTGAAGGACTGAGAGCAAAATTTACATGACCTCTTAACTGAGGTATTTGTAAAATATAGGTGAAGTGTCGAGAACTGCTGTGACATTTTATTCCATATGGGGATGTAAGTGATTTTGTAAAGCATTCCAGCAGAGTGAAACAACCAACAGTCTTTCTGCTGTGTGCGTGAGGTACTTTTTTTTTTTCTCTGCCAAGAATGCTTCTTCCAAGTGGAAATTATTTTTTTTTGTCATTTGGGGTGGTTGTTGGGTTTAGGTTTTTTCTTAAGCAAACAAAGAAGCAAAACAAGATGTTCCGTCTGTAAAATGCACTATTCTCCAAAATAGCCTTTTCAGTAGAAGGATGTAGGAAAAGGGACTTTGTTGATGAAGCAATGGTCAGGGAAACTGGAGGAAGTGTATTGCATGAAAACGTTTTTATTTCCTTTGGAACGAGCAATGCTCTTATGCTTTTGAGGTTTTACCAATTCATGGGATAAAACATTTCTGACTCATTAAACCCATCTGCCTTTGAAGAACCTTTACCTATGAGAAAACTTTTGTCTAGGTTTAACCTCAGTTGTGGCCTTGCTGCTTTTGAATCTGGCTGTACCGTGGTAAAGAAATGGGAATGAACTATTAAAATGTGGAAGTTTTTTGCCTCTGTTTCAGGTTGGAGTTCTCATAGGTGTTGGGCTGGGCTCTGTCCCCTGTGCATGGCCTCCTGCTGAGCTGTGTTGCGTTGAGACTCCTCTGTCCATGTTTTATTGTAGGGAACCACACTGGCATGTTCTTTTATCATAGGAAAAGGGAAAACATTTCTCTCAGCATCCAACTAAGTGTGCTTGTGGTTTTTAGGAATATACAAGAGGGCTCTGTTGCTACTGTTTATTATTTTATTTGTGCAGCGCATAGAGGCTTCACTTCTGAGCCTTGGTGTTAAACAAGGTGCTTTATGCAAATGACAGAAAGATTATTTCTTCTTTAGAGAGCCAGATTTCATAGTGCAGGGCAAAGATGTGCAGAAATACTTCACTTAGTTTTGACTGAGCTTACCTGAGCACTGGAAACTTAAGTTTGCTAGTGCTGTATGTTATGCTTATGTGTTGCATTTGTGTAGATGTGCTACAAACTGATGCCCGATTCAGGGATTTACAGTGCTGTATTGGTCTGTGCAAATACCCTCAGAGAGAGAACAACGGAGTACAAGAGATGACAGAAAGATGCAGGCACATGCAGTGGAATTTAAAGGAGCAGCAATAAGTGAAACAAGCTTGGGTTAGGGATTATGGCAGTGGCATTTCCTATGGATTTAGGCATAGGATTTTTCTTCCCTTGAAGTAAATGCCTTTTGGAGGAGCCATAAACCTTGCAAACCAGGAAGTAAAGAATGATTTGAGGAGGTCAAGCATCATACCCAAGAATCAAAGGACTGAGCTGAACAACGTCTAGCTGAGGAGTTTTTCCCATGACATCTTAATGATGTGAATTTGGTGTACAGGTAGAGGCAGACACCCTCCGGAAAAACAGTTTTATAATAAGAGTTGGAATGTTGATTCCTACAACTCATTATTTCTCCAGTTTATGAATTGCTTCATGATATTTGGGATGCTGGACATTTATTGCCTGATATGGAGAAGTTGTTACTATTGATAATTTTGGGTTTTATTACTCAGGCTGCTGTGATGTCTAAGTGCTTCTGTAAGAAGGAACATAATATGGAAGATAATATAAACTGTAAAACTAATGAGGGAATTGCAATACAGATGGCACTGTGTGTATGCTTTGCAGACCGTATTTTGTACTATTCGTTTTAAATTTCTGTTCATGGAGCCAGAAAACCATTGTGTGGTAGGAAGCGGCTTACTAAAGGTGTCCTCTAGAACAGGCCTTTTGCTAATGAAGTTTCAGGAGTAGTACAAATATACAGATGAACTTCTAACATAATGAAGAAAACAGCGCATTCAACAGTTTGACAGAAACTTGAGGCAGCATTCTTAAAGGTGTAGTTTGAACTGGGCTAGACGGATGTTAATTGCATGTAGGATGGGGTAGGTATAGTTGTGTCTTCTAGCCATCTCCTCCATCACTCACTGTGAAGTTTGTAAAAGCTGCCTGATTCTTCTCCTAAGGCTGTTGATTTCTTTTACAAAGAGCAGGAACTGTACTACCTTCATCGTTTACATTGTACTGGCGGCAAGTGAATTCCAGATTCAAACCTTTCTTCAATTTTCGCCAATATGACACAAACGGACATCGCACATAAAAGAGCAAGCCATTGCATATGGCTCCTGGTACAAAGAGTATTACAGTAACAGAAATGCCCTGGTCATAAATTTACGTGAATGGTAACCATGTGTCTCTGAATGCCTCCTGTTTCTCATTCCAGTTAAATGTTACTCTATCAATACTTGCCAGATATCTTGCACTTTTATGTCTCCGCAATATTTTTAAGCCTTTTGATGCCTTGCAGTATTTGAAGTAGTCCTATGATTTTTAAGATCCTTAAATTAGGTCATAGCAAAAATATTTCTATTTATCTAATCCATTTCCCTGTGTTCAGACTGCTTGGTGTACTGGAGCATGTAATAAAGTAGAGAGATTTAAATGGCTTACTTCAGTATGAGAAGAAAATGTTATGAAAATCACAAGTTTCCTTTAAAAAACTGAAGCCTTTTCAACTGACTGCAGTGTGATGGGAGTGGCTGCAAATGATTAAACTTCCCTGCAGGGGGTAGGATTTGTAGGATACAGAGCAAATGAGTCAGTATTTCCAATTTTTGACAAAAAAAAAAACAAACCAACAACCCAACAGCAGCAAAAAAAAGAAAAAAAAAAACCTGACCAACCAAAAAAAAAAAAAAAAACAGAAAGGGAAGAGAAACAACCAGTGATTTCCATAGCTGGTGACTACTATGTGTCTTCAGTGAAGTGAGTGTTGTGGTGTCTCATGTCAGTCTTCCAGATACTTTTGTCTGAGGCTGGAATCCTGAAGCCATCCAGTTGTCACTGCTCATGGAGGGAATGCAGGGGTTTTGCAGTTTTTTTAGTCACACAGACTGTCATCTCTTGTTCAACTCATTTCCTTGTGACCAAAAACATGAGCACACCTCCCTTAGTGTTTGTGACTGTCCTCTTGTACATGGTGAGGATCCTGCTCATGTGAGTAAGAACAAACAGTAGTTCCCTCATCACTTTTCCTTGAGGCTGCGGTCACACTGAGGGCAGACAATATTCACAGCTCAGAATCCAGGTACAACAAGCTTTCGAGACACTGCTTTGTCCTGGAGTGACTCTCCATTTAACATCACTCGTGCCCAGCCTATTTAGCTAACAAGTTTTGCTCCCCGTTAGGTGGTTCTGACTTCTCGTTCAAGTTGGATTTACTCAAAACAATGGGTAGATGAGAGCCTAGGGCTTCTAAGTGAAGGTCTTGTTAGGAGGCAGTGGACTGATGAAGCATTTTGTCTGGATCCTGCTTATTTCAGAATAAACAGTGCTTTCTCAAACAAAGCCTGACTGTACTCAATATCTATTAAAAGCACCCACTAGTTGGTTTGGTTTTTTGTTTGTTGTTTTTTTTTTTCCCCCCTTTTTTAAAAAAAAAGTTTGCTGGAATCAACATAATCTTCTGAAATGTCTCAAAACTTTTCAAATGCTGGCAGCCAGCATAAAGCCTTTGCCTGATCTTAATCTCCAGAATGCAACAGGCATCATCGCCCAGCTATTTTCAGTCAATTCTGTGTGCTGTGTATCTAAAACTACAATAAAATTATCATAGCTCTGCTTTGCTTTCCAACCCCAACTGCTGCAATAGCCCTGTCCTCCTGTCTGGTTTTGCCCCCTTGAGATATTCAGAACAAAATCGAGCATTTCAATCTAGGGATTTTTTTTAAGGTTGCAATATTCTTTCTGCTGGAAAAGCCTGCCATTTATGTTGGCAGGTATTTGACTCCTGTGTTTCCTGATCTTTTACTTAAATAAGCAGCTGTTTCAATAATGTATTTATTAATACTCATAATTCCCATATACTTGTCAGGTTTTCAGAACAAACCTGAATGTGTTCTGGAAGCCTTTGTGGGTTTTAATACCAGAGTTGGTGATCTCCTGTGGGCTGTACAGCTCAGTATTGCCATGTGGTCTTCTGTCCCAATTTTTTTTTTGCCTGCCTTGCTTTTCTCACTCCTCCAAATTCCAGACTTTGCCAGTTTTCCGCTTATCTGTATGTTTGTGCTTTCATTGCTTGGTGATGGGTTGTTACTGGTAGCTGTTGTTTGTCTGTTTGTCCTCTGCTGCTTCTTGCCATCTAAGTGAGGAGCAAGATGACATCCCTGACACTGCTGATGAACTCTAGATGCCCATCCATGTCCGTCACCCTCTCTGCGCCTTCCCTCCCCACTCCCCCCCCCCAAAAAAAAAGAAAAAAAAGAAAAAAACAGAGGATTTAGATATGAACTGAGGCCTGTACAACTTCCTTCTAGAGAACAAGCAAAGGTTACAATAGTTGAGCTGTTGTTTATGGCAGAAGCAGAATACCTAGTCCTTTAATTTTGTGTCATTTGCACAGGCATGTAATAGGTGAAGGTACCTCTTTAGTATGTGGGTAGAAAGAGAAAAGGAGCGTCTACTTTAATTTTTTTTTATTTTTAAGAAAAAATAGGAAAAGATGTATGAGCACAGAGGATAAGTACAAGTGTCTGTGGGCATGAGAGAAAAAATTTCCAGCTTACATTACACAGCTCAGTGGAACTGGACAGGGAGGCACAGAAAGCATGAGCCTACCTTGACTAAGAGATTTTGAGGCAAGCAGGGGGAATTTATGTGATGATATAATGCATACTAATAATGCACTTGAGATATATATATGGTAATATGAGGTACATTAAATAACATCAAAAAAATTAGTGTGCTATGCAGTAGTAGAAAACAGAGTAGTATACGATTGGAAGTTCCCTTCTCTAGGGGCTTTCTCATCTTTCCCTGTCCTGCCCTCACACCATCAGTGTTCAGCAAAGAGAGCAGTGTCTTTGGTGGCCAGGGTTCCCAAAAGCTGAATTTGGAGCAATACATTATGACAAAGTCAGTTGGCCTGTCCACATCATCTTCAGCACTACCATGGATTCTGCCATGTGTTTCTCTAATGAAATTCTTTTGTTGAATTGAGGTTAAGATTTGGTCTCATCTTTTTTTAATCCCTCTGCCAGCTTTTGATATAAACCCACAGAATCAAGACATTCTAGGATTGATGTTCCATCCACCTGGTTCAAATTAGACTTCTTGCATCACTTAAATAGGTTTTTATGGCTTTCTTAGTATAACTGCATTTGAGTGCTTTTAAAAGAATTTTTTTATTGGACGTGATCATATTTGAGGCAATATATTGTCTAATGGTTTAAATGTGCATTTAGACAATTGTTAAAATGAACTCTATTTGTGTTATGTAATATTGTAAGCCACACATGCAATATAGTCTCTTCGCTAATTAAGAAACAAATAAAATTACAAAAAGTCTACTCCTTGACATCCAATTTTAATGACTATGCTTGAGTTGCATCATAGCAGCTCAGGAGCAGGCTATCAGGACGTTTTCATGCCTTTTAAAATTGCTACGAATGCCAGCATAAGAGTTGAAAACATATTTTTTTGGTCTAATTCATTATGGAGTTAAACTGCAAGGACTGCTCCTGAATTCAGTTACCACATTTCTAACATGACTGCAATGTGTAGTCCTCACAAGGTAGAACAGCGCAGAAGTTATTGGCACTTTTTCAGCCCCCATAACAGAAAAGTATAGAATGTCTTTTTCATGTAACTGAATAGTGCTCTAAAATATTTAGGCTTGGAGTCTGAATTCCTATGCAGACCAAGCTTTTACACTGGAAAATAAGACTCACTGATATGCTTCATATTTGACTATGCACCACATCATCCACAATATAAATTAGGTGTTTTTTTAATTCACTTCAGTTCAACATTTTAATTATATGTTAAAACACAAATAGCTACAGGCCCAAATAATTCTCTTCATGGACTGCTGGCTTTTTTCCTTTTTAGAAACTGCCTAGAGTGTTGAGACAATGAAAAGATGCAAGACTTCATGTACAAAAGTCACAGAAGAAATACTGGAGTGTACCCTCAGGCTGATTATTTCATTCCCTCTCTCCCTTGCAGAACACTTCCATCTCAGACCGTGTGTTTAACAGTGTCTGTTGAAGTATCGCTTACATTCTGGTATAGGTTTTTGAGGTATTTTTAATTAAGATGCATAGGTCGGACAAGAGTTGTATTGCACTGTCCACTTGGAGGTGAAATTGAGGTCACGGTTCAGCCTTCTACCAGCTCTCTGACACTGCGCATTTGGGGTCACGATTCATCCTTCCATCAATTTTGTCTTCAGTAGCTCTGAGGATGTTTATGTAACTGCTGTGGGCATAGTGTTTATCAAAACGTTGTTCATGCACATAATCCTGTGCAGAGCCCCAGGCAGCCTGACCGATCAATTCTCTCTGGGCTTTTGTGGCACAAACTGCAGAAATTACATCTGTATCATGTGGGGTTCTTTAGCTCTCCTGTCCACATGTAATACTCTTTGCTCTTAGAATCTTCAACTGGACTTGATCTCTTCTCAGTCATGAAGTAGGTAAAGAGAGATCAGGTTTACCTAAACTACAAACACAGCAAAAATCAGTACTGGCTGACCACATTGTTTTAGTTTGTAGCGCAGATCAGATGCAAACTGCATTTTATACACAGGCATCATTTACCCAGATGCCAAGTTCCATATACTCAGTTCCTGTCTTTATTAAAGCATTTGGACATGCTAAGACATTAATCAGGGGCTTCATATAAATGTGGGTATTTCCTGCCCTTTTTGGAGTTGCCCTCCATCCCGAATTTGTCAAAGTAGTTACTGTTGTGTAAAGATTTGCTATTGTACTTGAGCTGAAGCTGGTTGTTTTGAGACAAGCTCCCACTGTGTGGCTTTCCAAACCAACTGCGTTAGGCATCATGTAGTTGCTTTGAGAAGGACTCAGTGAACAGAGAGAAAAAATTACTTTGGGCCTGAAGTACATTGGTCCAGAGTTTGTTATGATATTAATTTGACTTTAAAATGCAATCCTGTTTTAATGCGTGGGTAGATATAATTTTTTACCCTAGGAAAAAAAGAAGATTGCAGAAATTATGACAAGGATTTTAGCTTGGAGGCCTGAGGTCTAATTTGATCCTGTGTGACGGATGAGAAAATGAGTGAATGATCTTGTAGCTCAGGATTGCTGTGTCCCTTGTTTTCAGCAACTACAGAATCCTTTGCAGCCAAAATTTTTTTTGGCTCTTGTATATGCAGAGTTCAGATGTGTAAACCCCTGTTTAAAGCTTATCCTTGATATTTGTTGTCAGACTTCATGACTGAGTCAAAGAGATGCAGCTTTCTGATTCTGCCCAGCTGGGAGCTGTTTCTGCCTTCAGAAAAATTGTGGAAGGGATTGAGGTCTTGTTCATCACCCACAGCACTAAGTTCCCCTTTTACACTGTGTTTTTGCTACTGTGAGAGAGTCACTGTAGCCAGATGAGGATTACTAACAAGGTTGATAGGTTATGAGCTAAAAAACTGCATTGTGTTCTTGCAGTCACAGCTGGGCTGCTCCCATACCCAACCTTCACAGAGCTATTGCAGTGTCTCTAGTTTAGACATGTCTTTGGACCCGTGTTAGTTGCCTACACGCAACAGGAGCTCTGCATTCTCCTCCCTTATGCTTGCAACATCTTCAGCTTTTTCTGCATTTCCAACTTCACTGATGACATTCATGTGAGGACAGAATTTTGTCATTTTATCCTGTGTGCTCTCTCAGTATTGGCTGCCAGATAAATAGCGTATGTTTCCTGTTCATTCCTTGTCTTAGACACTGATTTTGCCTGGTTTAAGGGACTTTGAAGTTTGACAAGGCTAATATTATAATGACAGCTATGTCCTTTCACCAAGCTCTTCCTCTTAGCTTGACTGCTTTTCTGTTCCAGGGGAGAGCAATAGCAAATTTTCCTTTTTTGCTTTCACTGCTCAGCTTGATGCTAATCTGCCAGCATTTCTTTCTCTGATCTTTTATTGTCTGCCCACCCTCAGTCTTGCTTCCTTTATTCTGACAGCTGCTCCAGACTCATCTTCTTTTATGTCCTTCTCTCATATTTGTTTGTGTGTCATCTTTGTTGCTTCCTTTGATGATTGGGATGACCTTACTGAGATCTCTGCTTGAAGGAACTTGCCTTTCTAGTGGCTCAGAAGGCACTGAAGAGGCAAACCAAAGAGCGGGATCATCTGGAACCAATGAGTATATGGGCCTGGTATGACCAAATAGCTTTGCTTGTAGGTGTTCTCTCTTTTCCACCGTATGGGGCAACGTGCAACTTCTTGTGTCTTCAGCCTGTACCTTGCACACTGTATATGCTTCTGCACTGTCAAAAGTGACCAGGTACCAGAATGGATTGGGGCTTGTAGTTGAATGTTTCCTTTGGTATAAGCAGCTGGTGGATTATTTTTTTGTCCATTGTGTGTGACAAACTTGTTTTTAAGGACAAACAGACTTGAGCTGCCTTTCTCTCCCTTTGCAAGATGCAAATATTTTATCCCCCAAAATATGAGGTATTAAATTTTAAAATACTGCATTTCTAGACCAATTGTGGTGATTTCATCGTGGAATTATAGGCGTTCCAAAATTATATTTTGCACAGTGAGGTTAGAATAAGCATCTCTTCATTGTGGTATTTTAAAGAAGTGATAGGCAGACTTCTACTTGCAACTCAGCAGTTTGTAATGATATTGTATTGAATTTAGAGTATTTGGCCAGGAAATAGGTTTAAGAATAAACTGGTGGAGTAACTGTATAGCCAGCTGCTTTGAAGCAGTGCTCTGTCCTTTAATTTCACATTAATTTTTCATAATAAATAAAACCTGTTTGGTGTATTAAAATTCCACTTGGTGTGGATTCTTAGACCTCTGTGGTCTTTCAGTAACAGAAGGGATTTGAGACATTAAACTGTTTACTTTCTGGACTTTCATTTGCATTGCACTCTACTCCTTTTAATAATTAAACGATCATTTAATACAATTATAATAGCTGAGGTTGGGATTGGAAGCAGTTCTTTTTCATCTGTTTCTCATCGTCAGCACAGTTGAAGTTTCTCAAAAGAAAAGAAATAAGATCTGAATAACCTAAACTATCCAAATTAGTGCACTTTTTCTTGGTGACAAATAGCCCCCTGGAAGGTATCGGTTAATTCAGTCTCAAATCTTTAAGAGGTAATTTTGACAGAGTTCTGTAAATGTAGAAAGTTAAACAGAGTAACCAGAGAAAGGTTCCTAATGAAATCTTGGCTTTGGCGGTGAAAACGTCTGACTAGTTTTAATAAAAGCTTGATTACACTGCATTCATGAGGATTTCTGCAAGTCTGCCCTGATGACATATAAACTTTAAATTAGGCGTAGTCAATAAAAGGCCACCTAATATGGTTTCATATTTTGGGAGGTTTCCCTGTAATTACCCCAACTAGTTAGTCTGTTTTCTAACCTTTTTGGAATCTGTGTGTGCTGAAAGAAATTGTCCTGGAAAAGGTGGTGCTTGTACAGCATGTAACGGTGTGAAGTGACCTGGCAGAGACCTTCCCCACCCGCTTCCTTATTTAGTGATGGGACTGCAGCCCTGCTCCCAGCAGCTGGTTTCTAAATTTGGTCTGACAAATGGTATCATAAAGGTGGCAGGTGAGGTTAGGAGATCTGATCAGAACATACCGATTTAACAACCACCAAAAGGTACAAAAGAGTATAAGGAAAAACAATCAAGTACTCTCCCTTTATCATTGTATCAGCTTTCTTTGCACGGTCCCTTGTGGAAGCCTTTACTGATGGCTTTCAGCTATGTATCGTTATAATACCTACAATAAGCATTACATAATAGGAAAAATATGCCACATTGAGCAATGAAACTGGTGTTAGCCAGTCCTGTGGCCCATATCAAAATGCTCTCGCTAGCATTCCCTGTAACAACACTTCCTCAGATGTAATGGACTACGGCATATCATCAACTTAAAGGTCATACATCTGCCTTAATGTTTTTTGCATATCCCTGTTACAAGTAATGGCTGTGACTACTTGAGGGAAAAATAATCCATTTTTTTCCTCTTTAAATGATAGTTCAGGCATTCTTCAAGCATATCCTGCCATTGCTGTGTTCGCATGGCTAGATAGGCAACTCCTCTGTGTGTTTGTCTCTCGGGCAGTAAGGAAGCGGAGAAAACCAGTTATAAGAAAAACACAGTGATGATATAACCACAAGAATTACCTAGAGCAACTGGGTAGACAATCAGTAGCAGTTAATTGATTTTTGTTGTTAGGTGTCTTTTATAACAGTTCAATAGATTGCAAGTTGTCTTGTATTAATGGTGCTGTTTTATAAGAAGGAATTTGCAGAATGAATGTATCTGAGGTGCTTTCGCTAGGATGGCGAATGCTTATTTCAGAAGGACTTCAGATGTTAGGAGCTTTGAAACGGGTCTTCTCCCTTACTGTAGAGGGATATGCCAGTATACAGTTGGGCTGGAAGTACAAAGACAGCATTGGAAATCGGACCTGCTGCCTTGAGGTGTCAGATATTCAGTCTAGGACAAGTTGTGGACTCAGGTGCTTACCTGAAACAGGGCTCTTGCTCAACTTCTGTCATAAAATTATTCTTAAATATTTGAATTCCCCTAAAGTGACAATATTGTTTTCTTTAAGGTACTAACTGACCCTTAGCAGGTACCTGGTATCTTTATTTGGATGGTTCTCTCCTGTGTTTGCTTACCAAAGTTAAAGCATAGAAGCTACTTTCTGTGTGGGATGGAAATATTGCGAGCTTTCTACAGGTTATAGATTTTCACTTGTCATTTTGAAGATTTTTCAAGAATGTCATTCCAGAGACAAGTAGGTTGGATATACATAAGCATAGAGACCTTTAGTCATATATCTTCAGTTTAAAAAGTACATTAAGAAAACCTAATATGTTCCGAAGACGTTGAGTTATTAAAGGCACATGCCTCTAAAGTGAATGCCAGTTTTGGCCAAATGTGATGCAGAGTACTGAGGGTAATGGATGATTAGTCTTTCACAATAAAGGCACAGTGAATTCTAATGCAGGCATCCTAAAGAGGAAGATGACTGGCGACTGTGGAATGAAAAGATGGACTTCTAAATGCTTGCAGTGAGTATTGGAGAGGAGTAGAATTGAGGCTGATTACTTAAAAGCAACAAGTCTGACCACTGACCTTTTTTGGTCATGATTATTTTATATAAGTTTTAGATAATTACCTCTGAGAGTAAATTGGCTCCATAAAATCAGTTATGAAGGATGGTGAAAGGCATTATACTGTAGCCACAGTCAGGGTCCATCTGGCATTCAGGACATGAAGCAAAGTTGAAAGCTGTACCTGTAGCTGTGCATGGTGTTTGCATACAGTGTGGGAATGATTTGCTTCAGCTGGCTGAGAAGCTTGGCATCTGCTGAGTGAGCTTGGGTCATCACCTTCTAAGCATAAGTGGGCACCCATCATCCTGTTCAGGACTTGGCTCTGCTCCTGCCAGGCAAAGCGGTGGGAGGGACAGCCCATGGGGCGTATATGCATGCACAACAGTGACTGCTGTAAACATTTATGTCTGCTTCAGCCTGCACATTGGTAAGCAGGACATAACAGAGACCCGGCTACAATCTTGTTTACCCAGTCAACATATTTTAAGATCTAAATATTTTTATTCTTTTTTTTGGATATTTGTCAACCACATCTTAGGTTCAGTGGGAAATTTATACTGTAATGTTTGGCAGCAGTTGTATGTTCTGAGGATGGTGCCGTGAGAAACAGGATGCCCAGGTCCTAGCTTGTTAAACAATCTGTCTAGGTTTTACTGCCATGCCTAACACCATGGTATGCAAGTGCTTACTGAGCCCTCCGAGCTGCAGAGGCAAGGGCTGGGTAGGCACTCAGCCTTATTTTTTTTTTTTAAGGATGGAATTTAGAGGCATTTTGCTCTATACCTCAGAAGATTTATTTTCCTTGATATCACAGTTTTGCCTCTTGCCTGGGGTCTGATGTGGAATTCTTCAGCTACCTTTAAAGGTGCTGGTAAAGTGACCTTGATGAAAGTTGCATCAGGTACCGTACTGGGGGGTGGTGCAGTAATAATGCATTGACGTAAAACTTAAATCCTAAGGTGGAATTGAGTGGTGGCTGTATAAGAAGCAAGTTAACCGACTAGTGTTGTTAAGTGCCTTTGTCCAGGTCGTGCTGAGGGGCCAGATGATATCTTCTGTGTGCTGTTTTGCTAAGCACAGTCCAAATTTGAACAGACCTTGTCCCAGAGGGCTTGTGGACAGTGTCAATGCAGGGAAAAAGCATGCGGAATGCAAAACTAAAATCGACTGTGCTGTAGCTGTGAAATCAGGTTAGTGTATTGATTTTTTGTTGTGTTAGTGGGGAAACAACATGCAAGAAAGGCTGTTTAAGTGAAGAGGAGGAAAACTAGAGAGAACAAAAGCAAAGCAGAAAAGTGCAGAGCATATGGTTAATGGAGCTAAGGTTAAGACACTGAAAGAGGGTGCAGAGGTTAGAGGAGGCAGAGAAATATCATGTTTAAGTAAGGAGTAAGGATAAACTTAATGCTTCTACTACTTTTGCACATTTTGGAGAGTGCATCCTGAACGCCGTGCACCTGCTTTTCTACAATAGCTTTCTCTGAAATGCTGTGTTTGGAGAGTTTAGCATCCTTCCTTCCTAAGGACAAGCAGAACTTGCTGAAAGTAGTTGTGCCTATTTGATGAAAGCTTGAGCTTTGGTATCTCTCAAGTCTTTGCACAGGTCTGGAAGCAGCTTTCTTTCCCTTCCCGATCTCAAATGCTTCTCAATCAGAATTCCAAATACTGCAATCACACTGTTATAGGAAAGCTGCAGGCCACGCCTGTTCCTGTGTTGACTGCAAGAGGGATGGGACCTTTCTGTAGACACCAGTCTCACTGAGCCTAGGAGCCAGCTACTGTCATACAGTCTGTCCCAGGTCTACCCCTTTCATGCCTGGCTTAAGAGTCCAGCCGTTCATAGCTGTCTGACTCTTCTGGGTTAACTTGATCTTCCCATAGGATGAGTCCTAAACTCTCCAGGTCCCTAGGTGCCTCCAAACAAGCCCTAGTCCAGGCTTGCATCCCTTCCCACCATATCCCACCCTGAGATATGTTCTGAGAAAGGGCTCTAGACCTTCTTATCTTTGCTGGATGAAAGATTTACTTCATTGGGCAAAGAGTAAAAACCCAAGAAGCAGAGAAGCAGCACCTGATATAGACTTTTCCTGATTAAAAACCAGTTGACTGTTTTTCTGTGTGTTCCTGGCTCTGTTGCCTCCTATATAGGATGCTCAGTGATCCTCCATGAGCAACTTTGAAGGTGTGTCCATAAGTATTTGCAAGGAATAGAGAAGGTAAGTGGTAATAACCTAATGGCCAGCTGTATTTATGATGGTGGGTAAAGCTCAGGAAGAAATTTAAGGCTGTTAATAACCTTTTTGTCCTGATCCCCCCTCCCCTTCCATTTTGGCACCCAAGATTTAGAAAATGAACCAAATTTGAGTGTTTTAGCTTCTGATTTCTGGGCAAGTAGTGCTGCTTCTGTTAATATACTGGAGAGAGTGCCTGCACAGCCTATGTCCCACTCTCCCATAGCTATGTCATTTGGATAATACCACCATAAGTGGCCATTTCATCTTCCCAACGGCTGTTCTTGCTAGTCTGTTGCACAAAATGGTGTCTTTCACCCTTCATCGGAGATGGGGACATGTGCTGCAGTGCTACTGTAAACAGACTTTTGTCTGTGTTCTTAACCTTTGTATAGCTCTATTTTAAAAATTTCCTATTTATCTAGCAACTTCATCAGGAGGCTGGGATGTTTCTAGGTAGCACAGGCATAGATACCACATAGCAGGGTTGGTTTGGAGAGCATGACTAATGGGAATGGGAAGATCCACCATGACTGTGGTTTTAACTCCCAGATTTCCAATGTGAAACTTGAACTAATCCTGGAAGCTGCCATTGCCTTCCAGGCTTTGTCCTTCCCCTTGGTGTGCTGGGACCTCTCTGCTTCAGGGCTCAGCACCCAACCCTCTATGTCTTGTCTCAGCTCTGCTCCTGGTTTTTCTCCTTCAGCCTTGTGCCTGCTTCAGCTTAGTTGCTTCTGCCTCATGGTGTTAGGCATCGTGGAGAGCTGCGGTACAGGTCTGTACCTGGGGATGGCTGCTAAATCTTTGTAAAGGAGCAAAGCATGCACTTTTAAAACACAAAAGGCGGACATTTCAGCAGGAGCTATAACAGAATGCATTTTTATTTTCTTTCTGGTTTGTTGGTCGTTGTTTTTTTTTTTCCCTTGCCCTGTCTAATTAAGACTCCTGCATTCTATGAATACTTAAAGTAGCAATATTCAGCCTGTGAAGCTGAACATGTACACAAATTAGCAGTGGGAGAGCTGGCTTTTTTGAGTTGGATGTGTGTTGCATTTACATTATCCAGGCTTCTGGTCTTGTAGACATGTGGGAGGGGATTCTTGCATATTTTGTCCAGCAAGTTGACAGTCTGATTTTGATTAGGGCTTTTAGATGCAACAGGAATACGGCTAATAAGAAAATAATGAGTTGGTGTGTATTTGTGTGCAGTGCTGTCCCCTAACGAATTGTCTGACTACCAAATACATTAAGAGGTTAACAACTCAGAGGTATTTTCCTGGAGGTGTAGTGACAGAGCCTGGTGGTTTTGCAAACAATGAGCAAGGGGTTTAGAGCCAGCTGTGCCAGCATATGAAGTTTATCTCTCTATTGTGACCATTATCATGAATTAGTTATGCTAAGGTGATACTCAGCAAGAGGCAGCTAGCAGTGAGACCAGAAGGGTCTTGAGATGGTTAATGACAGGGCAAAGAGGAAGAAAGGTGATTTTTCCAGTTTGTGCTGCCTGTTCCACTTACCCTTTCTGCGCAGCAAATAATCCCATAGTCATAGTTAACTGTCGGTAATTTACCATATTTGGATTCCCGAAACAAAATGCAATGTTTAGTTCAGCTTTGAATGGCAAGCAGTTCCGTATGGAACTTAATTGTTTTGTTTACATGTAGCTAGTTGCTTACCATGTGGTAAGAACAATAGGCTGACTGGCTTGTTTAACTTGTGATCAGAATGAGATAAAACATGGAAAACAGTGAGGCTGTATTTCTTAAACAGACCACATATCAGATGCAGCCTCCTTGGCTGCTTGCAGTGTAAACTGCTGCATGGCATACCCTTTGTCGCAGCTGTGCAACTTTGCCATATGTCCTGTCTGATCTTCAGCTTTAAAAGGAAGTGATACTTGGTGGGCCTTTCTGTTTCATGTGGACTGGGAACCTTTCTGAGAGTTGTCTGACTTGGTGACCAGACCTGGAAGAGTGTGTGCAGTGAACATAAGACCACCATGTGAGGCTTTGGCCTCACTACCCCCCTGCAGCTTAACCTGGATGGCACCCATTTTGCAACAGAGGCAGCTGCTTTTCTCCTCTTTGTTAAGGAGTCAGGGCAGGTACTTGGGGCAGCATTAGCCTTGATTTCTCAACCAGCCACACCTGTCACATGGGATGAGAGCAAAAAGGAGGTTGCTCCACTTGGGCCAGATCTCTGCCAGCCAGTCATGCCTGCCACTGACAGGAGACCTTTTAACAAGGATGCACCAACCATAGCAGAGCGCTATTCTTGTTGTCATGCAGTCCTTCAACCACAGGCACTACCCTGTGATCCAGCGTGAGAGGAGTGCATGACCCAACACGTGCTTTCCTGCCCAGACCTTGAGATGTTCGTTGACAGGGCTGCCAGACTAACAAAGACAAAAGAAATTTTTTGCTCAGGGCTGGAGCTCGCACCCTGATGGAGTCCCCTGTGTCTTGTGGGGGTGCGGGGCTGACGCCAGGTCTCCCCACTTAGCAGAGCGCTTCTGAGCAGAGAGGATACTCCAGAGATTTTTATCTGTGTGTTTCTTCATTTCACTGGTGGCTTTTCCCCTCAAAACATCTGAACTTAAAAGTCAGAAAGTTTGCTGAGAAAGATTTATAGTTTGTTCCTTGGGTACTCTATTACACCTACTTGTACCGAAGGACTAAGGTAGTGTTCTCCATTAATTTGCCTGAAGTTAAGTAAGCTGCAGCCTTGTAAGTAGCAGACACAGGCATACCAGCTGAGTCAGCCTTCCTGCTAACCCTGCAAAGTGGAGAACAAGTTGCTAACATCTCTTATTTTGTGAATCTGTGTACAGCTGGGAATAAGAGACCATTGAAAAGATGCACAGAAAGCATAAGTGCAGGAGAGTGCCTGTAAGCATAAAATCTCCATTGTCTTACTTTTCCATGATTGACTTGTCATCTGACTGGCACAGTTGTGTGCTCAAATCTTAGGTGCAGTTTACAGTTGTCACCTCCACTTGAAGAAATGTGAGTGGAGGCTGATGTCCTTTAGGGCAGTGTATCTCCACAGCTGTTACTCTTCATTCTGTAGGCTCTCTCTCACTTGCAGAGATAATTCAAGGCAGAAATATTTCCTCTTTTTGTATGTTCGTGGCACAGAGAAACTACGTCGTGCAAATAACTCAAGACTGCAATGAGAGTGGTATTCTTGAGAATACTAAAAGTTATCATTACCTTCCCAAGCCTTCAGACCATGAAAATAAACTTTTAAAGTCTGCTGAAGATCTAAGCAGTGAGAGCCCCTTCCCCTCTACCACAACTTAAATATAACATGAGATGCTTCTAGAGCTGGAGGCCTTCTCAATGAAGACTACCACTTGTTTTGAGATTACAACTGTTTATGAGTACATTATAAATTGAAAGGTTCACATGTCTGCTCTTGCCTTGTCTGTCTTCTGCTTGTGTAACACAAAGCCCTGTAGTCATCACAAAAAAGAAAACCTTCAGAAAGATGTTTTTGATGAGGGAAAAACTCCACAAGGATCAATTATATTCCTCACAAGAATTCAGCATCAGAGTCGGGTTCCCAGAGACTGAGCTGGAAAGCTGCTAAGTATGAACCTTGGAGGGATTTTCAAATTGTGGCTGTTCTGCACTGTCATGCAGATTGATTTTTATTATGCAGCCCCTGGCCTGATGTCCCACCCATTAAGCTGCCCTCCATGGACAAAACTCTGGGAACCCCTGAGTTCATCATCCAAGAAAATCTTTATTTTGGAAGACAGACTGAAAACGATAATCTATTTTGTCAAGTATTACCACACCTTTGCAAACATACGGTCTCCCCGTCTGGATGATCTCATGTATATATTTGTCAAAGTTCTTGTTTTGCTTTGAGACAGCAATTGCAGCAAAACAGTAATATAAGCAATGTATAAAAAGTTTTTGGGTGAGATCCAGTCCAAGGATCTCATGATGAAATCATTCTTAGTATTATTTAACAGCTACCTGGTGTCTGATCCAGAGAAACTGGTCACAAACTACATCTTCCTTTAGACAATGCAGCAAATGGAATGTGAGCTTGGATGTTGTGTGAATGTACGGCAAGGAGGACATGGATCATAATTTGTGTCTCACTGAGAATTGTCAAGTGCATTCCTCCTCCATTTTCTGGCAGTGAATTGTTGATACAGTCATAGCTGCTGAACAGGTAAGAGGTCTTCAGCACTCCTTACCAAAGTAACCTTGTCTGGAAACTCTCACCTTGCTCATTGGGAGGAGAGGGAAGGAAGATTGGAAATCTCTGGCTCAAGGAAAAGCACTTGGTACTATAGAAGTTAAGTGAAGATCAACTAACCTGCTGGAGCATCACAGGCTGTAAACCTGAATGTTCTGGCAGATGCCGTCATTTTGGGAACGGAGCAGGTGGCAGTCCTGCAAAGTCATCATGGTCTTCCTCACGTGGTAGGAAGTGGCATTGCTGCCCTGGATACAAACATCCTAAGAGAAAAGAGAGTGAGGTACTCAGTGACTCCACAGAAGTAAGTGCTTGGACATAGTTGATACTGTGAGTCTTGGAATGCAAAGCAGCAATACAAGTCCTTTGGAAAGGGTATTAGTGTTTCCAGTGAAAGAGGTAATAACTACCTATGATTAAGTCTTAAAAAACAAACAAACAAATACCCACCCACTACCCAAACCCAGCCATCTTACACAGTCATTGTTCTACAGCTTTCAAAACTCTTCTTCTGGAGAGTTTTTGCTAATGGGTGGTCCAAAACCCAGGCTGATTAAATATCTGATCTGCCTTCCGTCACCTTGGAAACAGGGAATACCTACTGTGAAAACGATCTAACCCTGGAGGATCCAGGATGAAAGTTCACATGTAAAACAGACTTTCTCCCCTTTTATTCCCTTGCAATAATGCAAGACTCCACAGGGAGGTCTGCATTTCCAGCCATGTGCATAGTGCAACAAGTACATTGAGGTGGCTTATGGCAGATGGCACTTTATGGTAAATGCTGCATTGGAACTAGGATTGCCTGTGTCTCTGCTGCTGAAACTGGGTAGAAGAACCTACCTTCACACTCCGTAATGCAGAGCATGCACCCACACAGTTTTAGCTCCTTATTTACTCCAGCCAGTTTATTGTGGGCCATGGTAACTATCTATGTTACATGTCTGTTCTTGTTTGCGTCCCTGGGAGATAATGAGATTGTGCAGTGGATATATTGACAGCAGGGTTTCTTTCCAAATTCCTTTGCCTTTGATGTGTCCTCCATACAGCACACTTAAATGATCTCTTTCTGTATAGTTGAGTCTTACAACTTCTTCAAGATATTTTTCTTTTTTGCTGGGCACATAGCAAACAAGGACTTCTACCTTGTAGTCCTGGGGCAGATTTGTTCCCTCAAAATGTCAGCCTGTGTCCACCCATAGAAACCATCTTACTTTTGTCCCTAATCTGTCTTAGTATCTCCAGGCAACCAAGAGAGTGGCCTTTCATCTGTCTTGAACTCTTGAGAGTTACTCAACAGTTGCACGAAGTGTTTTTTTATTCCTCCTGCAGTGAAGATAGCACCAAGTTAGGTGTGTGTAATGGGCCAGGCTTTTCACTTTTGTGAAGGGCTGGGATGTGGTGGGCTAAAGATGGAGAGGGATGTTCCCCACTTCATTTGGCATGGAGGCCTGTGTGTCCTCTGCCCCTTCAGGCTTCTCATTGTCCCACCAGGACTTTCTTCACCAGTTTTCCCTCTACTGTATGGCCAGGCAGATATTGTGGGATGGATATACAGAGCCAGAATAGATGGCAGCCGTAAAAGATAGTGGAAGGAAATGGAGCTAACACATTTTGTCTTATTTTCTTGCTCGCATGTCAGGGCCTGTTATGGATTTAACAGCTTGTGATAACTAAATAGTTACCCTTCTAATCCTGGGGTTTTTTCTTCTGGATGTTTCAAGAGACATGCCAGATATACCACTTTTAGGGTGGTTTAGGGATTGTGATCTCAAGATTTGTGATTACAGTAAGGTAGGATCTTCAAATTTATTTCATAGCTTGATGTCCTCTTATCCTGGAAATTAGGCCGTGCTGAATGGAATATTTGCATCAGTGTTCTCTTTCCAAGATGTGCAGCTTAGTTTTAAAAATAAATGTGTGCCATTGGGGCAGACAATGTGCTAGGTTTAAGTTCACTTAGCAAAACTTTTTTATTGGAGTGGCTCATGTAACTTGTTAACATGCAAGAAATTATTAAGTTTTCACTTCCTCCACTCCCATTTCCTGTTTGGATGTTGAAAGGAAGTCCTGATTGCTTGTTTGTGATTAGCTAGCAACCCAGAGTGAACTTAATCCTGTGGTTTTGCAGGGCGCTTGCCTGTGTAGATGCCGCCTCTTGAGAGAGTGGGCAGCTGAGTCTCACATTTCATGGTGGGAGCTATTAAAAAAATCTGCTCTTCTTTCCATGAATTCATGGCCTTCCTTCTGAGAACAGAGGTAACACCTGGCCTGCCAGCATACAGGATACAATGCTAAAATGTTGGATGCTACAAGAGAGAAGGGAGGCTTCAGGGGTTTTTTCCAGTCTTGCTTGCCCAGGAGATGGCACTGTGCAATAGTGGGATTTTTACCTGCAGCATTTGTGGTGTGACTGGTCCATGATTGAGGCATGACAGATGAGTGAGGCTCTTGAGTTAGTAAAAGCAAAGTGGCTTGAACTTCCTTTAGGATGCCTCAGCACTCTATTCTGTGTAAAATGCATCGTACTGTATATGCTGTAGGCAGGTTGGCTTTAAATCTGCCTTGCACTCCTGTGTTAGGGAACTGACGTTCACGCATACTCCAGTGCAGTCAGGATCAGAACTGGGTTTGTTGGGGGAAATTAATCTGGCCATGAATGAAATGGTGATGCCTTTGGAGCACCCGTACTTCCAAGGCTTTTGTGCAAGTCCTCTGTGTCCCCCTCGATAATTCCCAGACCTGCTGACAAAGGAGCCAAAACAGAGAGGTATATACATGTAGGATGTGCTGGAAAATTAGAAGGTTTTGTGGAGCCTCCATAGGATTCCCCTTTCTGTCCTGCGTGCGGTGTGCTGTGCTCCTGTTAGAGTACCAATTGGTTTGGTTTAGTGCTTGTATATAAAACAGAGCTCTTTTTTAAGGAATCTGACCCCACCTGCAAATGCCTGACCTGACTTGTGCTGCCAAATGCAGGCCAATGCATCTGAGAGAAATCTCGAAAATTTTCCTGGTCTTCCCTTTTTTTTAATGCTGATAACTTGAGACCGTTTCCATTTCTCCCTCCAATAACAGCCTGAGATTGGGAGCACATACAGATCTGTGGGGAATTATGATCTTGGAATGGATATACTACTACACAAAATCTTAGGCAAGCTGATTAACCTTATTGTAATTCTCAAAAAGGTAAGGAGGGGTAATACTTTCTTAACACAGAGGTATTATGTTTGTAATATAGCTTAAAGCTAGAAATATTACGTGAATGCTAAATAGTTTTGTTGTTGTTAATGGAATCTTAAGTGGCCTATACATCTATAACGAAGGCTTCTTAGCAAACACATGCCCTTTGAAATAGCCTGACCCTTTCCACTTTTTCAGAGACATTAATAGTTTCCTGGCTCAGTGTTTTAGGAAATGTCGTCATAGTCTGGAGGAACCAATAAAAACATAAGTCACCTATTTTGTCTGATCATTTTATGCCAGGGTATTTGAGGCTGGAAGCTGTGGAGGAGTAGGAGGGGACTGCTCTGTTTGTGTGGGTGGAAGATGTAAAAGTTTTAATACTGTTTTAGTATAACTTTGCATATTAAGACTCTAGAGCCATGTGAGAAGTAGTTTTGTTTTTTTTTTTAGTTCACAGGCAGGGGGGCTCTAGATAGTTCTGGCAACTAGTGTTTTTCCCCTTCCTAAGCCATTTATTGCTTCAGTGCCTAATGAAAGGGATGTTGTCTTTGGAGAAGAGTGTTTTGTTGGTTTCAGGCTTATATTGTCCTCTAATAGAGGCAAGAGATCTCTTAGACAGCAGTGCCTTAAAACAAATATTCGTAAACAATTATGGAAATATGATTGGTGGGACAATAGCTTATTGGATATGGTCAGTGCAGACCATTTCCGACTAGTAGAAAATGCAATTACTGAAATTAAGGAACTACTGTATGAGATCTCAGTACAAAGCATCATTACACAACATCGTGAAAAGCAAATGCTGAGTGTCTGTAACAGGCATCCAGTGACACGGTTCTCCATTATAAACACCAGCATTTATGTGGTTACATGCCATCCTGACATGGTTTTGATTTTCTCCTTTCTGAGGCAAAGCCTACAGCAAGCCTATTAGTGAGTGCTGACTCTGATCTCTCTGGTCTGTGGAGAGCAGAAATGCATGGCAGTTTTTCCCCTACTGTGCTGTCTCCTCCTGCAAGCTTCAAACAGCCCCTCAGAGGTGGGGAGATCTGTGTTGTTACTAACTTACGTGTGGTTGCATGGAGCTGGAATAGACTGCCAGACCCCATTTATCCTTCACCTCTTCCCAGAGCATCCTCCAGAGAGAACCAAAGTTTTTGCCCATTTTTGGGAGGTCATGCACTGTATTTTCTCTTCTGTATTCCATCAGTGTTGGAGACCAGTCTAATGTTTGTCAGCAGTCTAGAGAAACTGAAGGATAACACTTACTTCATCCTGCACAGCTATCTTTTTGGAAATGAACTGTGGCAACAAGAGAGAACCACCACCACTGCACGCTACACCATAATGTATTATGCAGACTCTTCACCTGCCCCCCCCAAACTAGAAAAATTAAACATTATTTCTTTTCAGTTTCTGCTGTAGCCTCAAACAGAGCTGATGCGCAGCTGTTCACTAAGAATTAAAAGTGTGTTTAGGCTGCAGTTCAGGTACTATAGACCTCAATTAAAAAAATCCTTGAGGATTTCAGAACGATACAAGAAGAGGGCATGGATCCTGAGTTACTTTGATCAGACTCCAGCCCGAAGGGGATGAAGTTGCTACTGATCTACTGTTTTTACGTTTTATGAATCCAACAAGGTGGTACCACAAGAGTTATATAGGAGGTCAACACCCCACAAATGAACCTTGATGTTCACTCTCGCCAGACATCTGTCTTTTGTGTTTTTTGGAGGCTTTTATCTCCACCTCTCAATTTAATGTGCCAAATGCTGGTTCTTATTCTTTCTCCCACCCAGTCTGAGAGTGTATGCATCATCCCCCTGGCCAAGATGCTGCGCCCTGCTGCTTTCCACTCATGATCACCTCTTGGAGTTGTTGCATTTACATTAGCAACAGTGGCTTCCCCTTGGTATTTGTTGGGATCTCTTATCCTTCTTCTTTGTGTGTACATTATGTCGGGTCAGGCCTAGATTTGTCACTGTGTACTGTGCCATGAGATACCTCTTTCAAATTCCCTCTTAAACTGGAGCTGGATCTGTGTTCAGAGGAGTCCACTAGGTGCCAGGATCCCTAAGCACTGGGTGACACCAGGGTTGTTGATCAGTCCCAGAGCACAGTGTGCAGTCTCCAAAGCCTTTAAGTGTCTTGAGAACGGCCAACCTGAGGCACATTTCTTTCCCAAAGTAACACCATTGGAGTCCTGAAGGAATATGTGCATTGAGCAGGGTTCATATGTGAAGGTGTGCGAACAACATTGCTATTGTTGTTGCTCATCCCCACAAATTCAGAAAAAAGTGCCCATGTCAGGTGCTCCTACCAACTATTCTGGGCTTCTCAGCAGGCAAGGCTTGCCTTCTGACTGCTGTCTGCCATGCTCTGATTTCATCTCAGTCAAGGGAGTGTAGGCCTCAGGGAAGAAGCTTGGCTTCATCCCTGCAAGGTCTGGGGAAAGAAGAACTCTTCTCGGTTACGTACTTTGTTCAGTCATTTGCAAATGGGAACTTTCTGATGTTTATTGATGTGCAGTTAAACTGTCATGAGCTGTGCATGTACCTGTACTTTTAAAATAAATATCCTGCTCTCTCATCCAGCAGAAGAAATGTGACCTTGACAAGAACCAGATTTAAAAACATTATGATTTTTAATCCTCAGCTTGTCCCCTGCTCCCCTCCAGGGTTTTGGTGATGGCTAGAATTTCTTCACTGACTGTAAGGTTGTTTGTTTTTTTTAACAAGAGTGAAACTCTCCCAAACCAGAAACTCTCCAATCCTGCCTAAAGAGATTTAGTTAATTTGAAACTGTACAGAAGATGAAGGCAAGCTATTCCTTACACTGTATTCATATTCTCATGTCCTAACATACAACTTGGCTGTAGCAGTCATGTGAAAATGCATCCGACCTGTTCTGTTAGGCTGAATACCTGGGAGTCTCAGTGTCTACAGCAGATACAAGGAAAAGGCCTTGTCTTCAGACGTGTCCATGCAGGGCCTAGAACACATTTGGCTCCATGTAAGAAATAAAAATAATAGTAAGGCCAAAACCTCTCTGCCAGCTAGTGAAATGAAAATGCTGTACTTCACAGCTATGTCATTGGAGAATTATATTTCATTAGAGATGATATTAAAAACCCTGATGTCAGTTGTGAAATGTGGCTGACTTCAAATTTGCAGAACACATAGGAAATTTTTTTGTAATGCATTGTCACTTTAGAAGTCTCGCAGTCCTTTAGGTTCACTCATAAAACTTCAAGCTCTCAGAAGGGGAAAACCCCAAGGCTATTTACCCCAAACTTTAAACGCTTTGCTTCTACTAGCAAATGCCATTTTTATAGAGTATGTGCAAGTAACGTTCTTGATGCTTTAAACAGTAGCAGTTGTTAGGACTTTCAGATTGGAGAACTGGATCAAGTAATCATGAGAAATAAGGTATTCTAGACACTTAAATGACAGCTTCTTAAAAGTCAGTGAGCTGTGTAGAGAATAGCAGTCCCAACTGTTACTGGCTATTAAATGCAAAAAAAAACTCACCCTGTTTTGCCTTTTTTTCCTTCCCATTTGGTGGCTTACAGGCTTGCATTACTGGAAAGGAATATGTGCACAGCAGTTGTGTTGAGTTGGTTCCACGGGTCACTCAGCAGCAGAAGAGTTTCTATGTTGATCTTGTTTTCATAAAATCCTAAAGTACTTATAAATCAGACTGTTGTCTGTCTTAGTCACAGTAAAGACATGAGGGGTATATGCATGTGTCAGCTTTTCAGTTTCACACTTGTATGACTTTTTTAAAAGGGGAAAAAAAAGTAATCTAACTAGCTTTTATTTTTGCTTGCTAGACAATATTTAAGTGTCCAGTGCAGTATGTAAGTTTACTTCTGTTACAGTGACATTTATTGTAGGAGATAGTAAATAATACATCATTCTGGGCAGGTTTTTCTGGTTTGCAGTTTTACTCACATGTAGAGAAATCATGAATGTACCTACATTGTCATTTGCTAATAGAAAAATATATTATGGTTAAACAAGCAAATCCAAACTTTGTGGCCTGAACATGTGCTAATGGCTAGGTGCATGTCCTTTTCTGCTTGGGTATCTCCAGCTTTGCAGTAACCCCAGCCCCACGCTGTGGTCCCCACTGAAAGCACCTCTAGGCAATAGCCAGTGTCTGCTGCATATAGTCAGAAGCAACGTTGGTGCTGTACCACCAAATAAGGCTTATAATGGCAGTGTTCACCTGTTTGTTTTTTCTTCATGCGTGCTCTGATTATGATCTCCTTTTTTGCATTGATTTCTCACCAGATTTTTAGGAGATTACTATCTTCAGGACTTCTCTCTCTCTTTTGAAAATGGCCAGCAGTGATAAGGGACAATGTCTGATAGGCAGTTGTAAAAACATACCGTGCAAGACTTTCGTTAGGAAAGAGTCTTGAATTGACCTTGTAAAACCATTCTTACAGGTCTACCCAGATGTGCATAGCATTCCTTACAAATTCACTGTGGTTAATGGCATTAGAGTGGTGAATCCCAGTAATATGAAGGCTGTTCATTGGACAGACAGGACTGAAATGCCAGTTAATCCCTGATCGGGCATTTTCAGCTGTTTCATTTTGAATTTGTCAGCTGATTTGTATGAGCAGGTCATCGTCTCTTTGGTGAGGTAAAGGAGTGGGATGCTTGTGTAAGGGTTAGATCAGCCTGTGGGATCAGGGTCTGGTTAAGGGAGTTTGTATTTATCAGCAGGTTTGGATTAGAAGTCCCTGAAGTGTGCATGTGTTCAGCTTGTTAACTTCGTGCACTCAGGGACTGTAAAATCAGGGATAAACACACTTTTTTCCTTCTCTCTCTCTCTCTCTCTCTCTCTCTCTTTTTTTTTTTTTTTTTAAATAATAAAGTCATTAAAACACTGTCTGGCAACAGAAAATGTTCCCAGCTTTTATGGATACATGGTCAGCCGTCTCTTGGTTGTTCCCTTATAAGCAATGTTCTTAACTGGACAAAGTTGCTACTATTTCAGGTCAGTATGTGTGTTTCCTCTTACAGTTGCCATGGTACTGGTAAGACAGATATGTTCTGTAGTTGTGTTTGTCCTCCTATAATATGCAAATTTTTATTTTCAGTGCTGTATTTGCAGAATAATAGTGCTTGCAGTATTTTTCCATATCTCACTGAAGTTGCCTCTGTTGGAGTTACTGCACTCGATTATTTCTTGTTTGTCATATGGCAATCTGTTTTACATGCCCACCTTTGTGTCCATTAGAGTTAGTAGCTCCTAGGGCCTTTGTATTTTGGGTATTTTATAGCTTAGTGGGTACTTAAGGTTAGAGACATTATGTCATGGTTGCAATCTTACATAAATATAAACCATAGAGCCTAATCTAGCAGGTTTTTATACAATTTAATAAGCTTGGCTGAGCTACAGCTTATCTTTTAAGGAGGTGCCCGATATTGATTTAAAGGCTTCAGGTGATAGACAATCTAACAAAGATTAACTATACAAGTTATAGCTAATAAATTGTTACTGAGCTCTGTCACTGTTAAAAAATGTAGCTTTATTTAAAGCAAAGTGCAGCAAAACAACAGCAGCAGCAACTGTAGCCAAAATCAACCATTTCTTTTCTTTTTTTACTGTCTTCTTCTCTTCTCTCCCTATAGTGAGATTTTCATCGTGCTAGTTGAAATCAAATATCTCAGTACTTCAGCTTTCACTTTTTGGTATGACAGAAATATCTTTAGGCAAGCCTGAAAGGCTTCCCAAGTAAATTTCACTATTTGGAGCATGCTGGAATATCTAGAAATGAGTCAAGTGTAGAGCAGCCCAAGACACGCTGATGCCAGTGTTGAGCCCCAGCTTTCCTCTGCTACGGGTTCCCATTTCTTTAATGACACCTACAGTTGGTTCACTGAGAATCAGACAGTTTTACTGACTGACATTAGTCTGCTTACAACAGAATAAATTGTAGTGAGGTGTCTTAAGGCTCTCTTACCCCTCCATGCAGGGTTCAGGGGGAATATAATATTGAAGGAAGCAAGAATTTTATAGAAATTTTTTAAAGTCAGATTTTTATGTTGCTGTTTTATGCTTAGCCAGACCAATTAAAGCAAATCTGTTTTGCCTTTGCACCTCTTTGTTTTGCCTTTTCGGGTTTTTTTTTGTTTTTAAAGTAGCATCCCTAAGAGTTGCTGGTGGCTCTCATTGAAGTCACTGGGAACACCAGAAATATAAATCAGCTTTGGAGGAAACGGTGAAAAGGGAAGAAGCCCGCAGTTACTAAAACCTAGTTGGCTGATGCTGAGTCAGCAGAGGGTTCATCAACTTCATCAACTTTATTAGCAGTGGATGTAAGAAAGATGCAGAAGCATTATCTGCTGCCGCAGAATGCTGATTTTGAGAATAACAACAGCTCAGTTGCCCCCTTCAGTTACAGCAGTGACAGACCCACAGGTTGGGTTGGGGGTGGCACTGCTTCTCACAGGGTCTCTAAAATTTAATCAGGGGAGAAGGGGGCACAAAACCCCCATCCTTCTGTGTAGTTTAAATTTGCTCCTTGCTGGACAGTGTTTAAGGGCATCTAAATTTAAAAAAATATTTAAAAATGGAGCAGCTGCTTTCAGCTGTTTCCTTAATCTTGCTAACCTGAAGTCACCCCTCAGTAGTTTTAGGGGCAGAGAAATCTGCAATAACACCTTTACACTTTGCCAACCAAAACTATTTAAAGAAAAGAGAGCTAGTGCTTTCTGTTGTGCCTATTTATATTGATATGCCCTCATGGGTTTTCTTTTAAGGTTTCGTAAGAAGAACAGAAGAGACATTTTTCCCCCAGGTATGCATATAACAGTTAAGTTTCTACACTTGAGATGTTGGTTTTCTGATTATGATCAACTAGCATTCAAGTTAGTAGAAACTTGACTAAGAATCAACCCAAATCTTGGTCACAGTGGAGGCAGGTGGCATCTGTTTCTTGGAAGAGCCATTTCTCATCACAGATGTAATCTGAAGACTATTGCCATTGTTTTGTTCTTAATTTATATGCAGTTTGTAAGCTAGTTTTTGTACTTGGTAAGAACATGTGGACTTGGACCATTTTAAGTGTTTCAGGATTTGGGGTTTATTGCTACTGTAAAATGCTTTCCTAACAGCCTTCCTTTAATTGGCTTTCTGCATTTATTTAGTGCTTATTATTTTGAAATTGATATGCATCACTGTCATTTCCTGACAAATTATGAAACAGGCTTTCAAGTAATCAGCGCGTTGTTTTTGTAAAGAGAGGGATCCTTAATTCCTTCTGTTTTCTTTTCTTGGCTTGTATGTCTTCTGGTGTGCTTTAAGTGATGCATAATTATATTAAGTGATACAGAATACCAAGAACTCAATTAACTTGAACGGATCTGCTGTGAATAGACTCTGTGTATAAAACAATACAATTATGTGCTGTCAATTAAGAGGTTAAATAAGTTTCTAATTTAAGAAACAAGGTGGAAAGGCTGCGAATTGTCTGAAGATACTTGGGGCTGCCTCTTTCCAGGAGCTGAAGGTCAGCAAGGTAGCCCACGGTCATATGGGTAAACTGGGTATCACATAGTACCTGGGACCCCTGGGGCTAATGCCGCTACTGCTTGTTTGCTTACATATGACTCTGTGTCCCCATGTTCCCAAATCCTGCCTTTTGAACTGTACCTTAGGCAAAACACCTTGCTTGATCCTAATGGTATAGATGGCATTTAGGACTGCGATGTAACTTTTTAGCAGAATCTGTAGTCAGTGGTGGAAGTCAGAAGAGCATCAGAGAGAAAGATGCTTTAGCCCTTTAACTTTAAAGAAATACTGACATCCGCTCAGCTGAGCTCCCAGATTTGCATTTGGCAAAAGGCAGATTATATAAGCAGCAGTAATTTTCCCCACACTTGGAAGGAATTGGTTGAAAAGCTTTGCAATTCCCCACAAGTGCACCAGGCTGCTGCGTGCAGTGCTCAGTCAGAAAGCAAAAATAACTTTTGGCAGGAGCGTGATCAGCCAGCCCAGCTCTGCATGTCTGCATTGGCCAGGGAGGCGTGTTTGGTCCGCCAGCCACCTCTTCTCCAAGGTGATGTGCTGGACCAGCTGAAAGGATCCCATGTGTCAAAGCCAGCACGTGAGCTCTGGGTTGGGCCAGGCTGAAGGTACCATGGTCAGGGTGAATGTGAAATGAGATTTATGGAGTTCTTTGCCAGATAATAAGCTAACATTTAAAAAGATTACAGGCAAATGCTTAATGCATCCACTTCTAAAAAAAGGGGTACTGGAATTTGGAAAATTCATCTTTGCATTTGGCTGGAATTTATTTTCATGCTTTCTGTGAGGACTGGTCTGATCTCAGTGCCTCTGTTTGTATTTCTAATACAGATGCCTTTCATTCTTCCTCTAAATTATACCAAATGCTCAATAGGAAAAGCAGATGTTCACTAATTACAATAAATAAATAAATTGTAAAGAAAGCTGGGGGCATAGCAGGGCATTTTAGTTGCCAGGTCACTCTTGCCTGGGAAGATCTGCTAGGTTATGTGAGCACAGACAAAGGCAGACAGGTGATCCCAACTAGTACCCGCCCTGGGCTCCTCCCAGGCTTTCAGCCCACCAGAGGCCCACCTCCACAAGCCCAGAAGAGCACAGAGACACAGTGGCAGGCAGAAACCTGAACTAAGGACTTTGAGGAAGGGACACCCAGTCTGGGCCCTTCCCAGGGCTGTTGTAGGACAGCCTCAGCCCCAGGGTGCAGACCTGAAACCCTTCAAGATGAGTCAACGCCAGAGCACCTTTCAGAGTGAGCGGCAGTTGCTGCTGAGGCGTGCAGCACACAGGATGGGATGCAGGGGAATAGTATTTTGGGATTGCACAGGAATTATTATGGGATGTTTCAGGCAAGAACCAAAGGCAGGTAAAGGGAGGCATTTTGGTAATTTGGGGAGGAACAAGTATGGGAAAATGGAGGGCTCATGTAATTATAGTGCCCACTGCTCCTTAAACCTGCATCTGCTTCTTAAGGAAATCTAGCCACTAGTTCTATGGAGGAGGGAATAAGGAAGAAGGAGGGCTTTCATTGTTACTTTAGGAGAAAGACGACTTGTTTGTTAAGCACTGACTGTGCAGCATTGATTTTAATGCCATACAAGGTGAATTCAGCCACACTCGATTGCTCAGTTGAGGTAACTAAGTATATTTTATGATAAATGCACGTTTTTTGAAGGCTTTGTGTAAGCTCGTGTGTGAGAATCCTTTAGTGCAGGTCTGTCTGTTTAATATCCCATCAGGTGCTGATGTTAAATTTGGCTGCTAGTTTTGAAGGGTTTTGATGATGGATTGCCTGGAGTCTGAGAGCTGTGACCTCTGGAATAGTGTCAGTTTGAAGCCCGTCTTTACAAGCATACTAAAACTGTTAAATATGGTAACTGAAGCAGCATGTGAGATCCCATCATTTGACTCAGTGGCTGTGAGACCTTCATCTCATCGTACTCTTCATAGCATGTGTTTTCATTCTAGCAATGGAAGCTGGATTTGGAACATAGTTTTCATAGCAATTGAGATATCCCTCAGGAGGGAGCCCTACAATAGCTTATTTAAGGGGTTAACTCCTTGTTATGTTAGTTAGCTCTTATTTAACTCTGATGGCTGCCTGGGTTTTGGATTAGGAATACCAGGGCTTTTCCCAACACCTTCTGGTGCATCAAATGGTATGAAAGGTATAAGTACAGAGTAAGATTTCATGTAATTATAGTGCCCACTGCTCCTTAAACCTGCATCTGCTTCTTAAGGAAATCTAGCCACTAGTTCTGGGGTTTTTTTTGTTTCCTGTTTTTCCAAAGAATAATATGTCATGCGTGTGCATTAGCCCAATTTTACATATGGTTAGTTTGTTCTATGTTTGTCTTTTCTGGTCATCTCTGAAAAATAAATTAAAAAAAAAATCTAAGTCTTGTTGTCTGAAAAGAAACTGCAAACACAGTAGTGTTTTACATGATATTGCTACATTATAGTAATTTCTTCGACTTGCTGGCCACTTGATTTTTACTCCCACCAACTCTACAGTGTTTGGGTGACAAGAGAAAGGGGTCCTGAACTGATTGGTGCAACATGAGAAGTATTAGTTAGCAGGAGTCAGATTTGGATGTCAGGAACATCTTATACTTCTACACTTATTTGAAGACCATAGGATTGTGGAGGTGATGAGGAAAAACAGACATCAAGTTTGTCTCTCTTCAGTTTCTTCGAGTTCCTACCTAGTGTACAGACAAAGCACATTTCACAAAGTCGCAGAAATGACAAACATACACCTCCTAACTGACGTGGCATTTTCCCTAGATTGTGAAAGGCCTACTCCCTCTCCTGTCAGCTGGTTTTTTAGCTGGTAATTTGAGACTGGCTGGTTTATCCCCTTCCATGTCTTACACCTTTCACCTTCTCTGTTCACCTTTGAGAAAATAAAAAATAGCAGAGCTAGCTGGTTTAGCAGAAGGCATGTGAGCATCACTTGACCATCTTCTAGCCTACTCTGAGCCACATTTGGAGTAACCAGCCTAGAGAGATGAGCATTGCATGTCACTGTTCAGAGCAGTAGGACTTTAGGATGAAGCATGGCTTGATGTAAACTGTGTCCAGCAATTAAAGGCGAGCATGTTGCATACAGTTTTACTGAGGCTGATGATTTCAGCAGAGATTTCTGTTGCTGATTTTATTTGGGTCTAGGCTGAAGAAGAAGAAAATGTGCTGTGCGCTTCTCACAGTTTAGCTAGAACTGTAGAAGTCAAATTGAGGGTTTTTTTTGAGAGGTTCAGTTACAACTCACTTTCCTGATCTCTGCTTGTTCTTTTTGGAGTTTGTTGAGGCCAGTAATTTGGTAAGGACATGAAGATTTACCAGCTGGGCACACCTGCACTGTGGGTTGATGTAGACTGGATTGGTGGCTGGTGGTTGCCTCTGAGCTCAGAGCTGCCAGATGCATCTACAGTGGTTGCGGGATGGGAGCTATAGAAAGATGCTGCTCTTCTGTCTGCATCCTGAAATGGCACCATGATTCTCCCCAGCAAGTTCCTTTTGCGTCTCTGAGGATCCACGGTTTTCCTGGGCATTAAAAACAGACTTGAAATGTACACCTTTACTCATTTGCACTCTATTTAGTGCTTGACTCAAAAAATACGTGGAGTGAAACTCATGGAGTGAAGCTCGTACAGTGAGCAGGAAGCAGCTGCTGTCAGAGGGACTTTTTCCTCTCTTTGGTATCATCTACCTTTCACTGTGGACAGCTTTTCTCTATCGTCTCCTCTGACTGTAAGGCTTCTTTTCTCTTTTTTTTTTTGTGGCCAGGACAAGCTTGTTGCTGGTTAGGTTATATTAGCTGGGAGGTTATGATATGAGTGTGGATGTGGCTACTTCTGTACCTGAAGAATGAGAGGCAGCAGTAGTAAGTACTGGCAAGTGCTGAATGAACGCTTTCTGGGCTTGAAAGGGAAACCAGAAGCCGTTCTAAGAAATTAGTAATTCTGTTTTGTTATCCCTCCCCTTGGTGAATGCAGATTCTTTACCCCCATGTGCATGCTTCTGCTTCTGGCGCACCAGCTTCAGAGCTGCTGTGTCTTTTACAGTGTTGTCTGAAAACCTGTCCTACACACATGACGTGAAGTATGTTCACCATCAGTCTTGAAAAAGGGTCCTTTTCTGCTGCTTTCTCCTTGGTGGAAAACACACAATGTGTTTTTGTGGGTTGTTTGGAGTTTGGTTTTTTGTGTTGTTTTTGTTTAAACAGAGTATTTGATAAAATATATTATTTAGGAATGAAAAGTTCCTTGGTAATGTCTAGGCCAGTCAAACATTTTCATAGTTAATAAGTCTGTGCTTAAAAATCAGCCTTTTGTGAGACTAAATTCACATCTTTCCATGTCTATCAGAGACTTTATTTCAGGCTTTTTTTTTTTTTTGGTTCATGGTTCTACATTTTTGATTCAGTTTAAACTGTCCTCAGAGACTTCTAAAACATCTTTAACTGTTTCTACTGGGGGCAGAGAGATGCATTCATGGAACCGTGTCTCCAGATAAGCTGGAGACTGTATAGTGCGGGGAGCAAGATGCTCATAATTCCACTTAAGTTTTTTTTCCTTCAGCTGTAGCTTTTTTTGAGAATTTTTTTTCTTTTTTTTCCCATGCAAAAGAAAATGCAGTTCTTGTTTTGGGAAGGTTTTTTTGACTTTTTTTTTTTAATTAAAGCTTGTTAGTTATTGGTATTTTCTCTGAGGAGTTAAGAAATCATATTCAAGTTATATGTGTAGATCTAAAGTGCTGCCTTGCATTTTTTTGGGGGAAAGATGACTTAGCTGTTTAGAGGAAAAACTGCTCATCTACCGGCAGAATTTGTGATTTCACGTTCTTTGAGAGAAGTCTGCTGTATGTGATGAATTTTATATGTGGTGTATTGTTTTATGATGTTAAAACCTGCTTGTAAAGTACGAGGAGAGTGGGAAGGTAGAATACTTCGTAAGAAATAATAAAGGATGTGAAATTTTAATTCTGGAAGGATATTTTCAACATTAGGTGCTTGTGAAAATGTAGCAAAATGCTTTATCTTAGTGTATATATATTGAGGAAGTCTAATGTCAGATTCCTTTTGTGTTCTTTAATGGAAAAATTTCTGTAACTAGAAACTAGATTTTGGATTTAACAAAATCAGTAGGAAATTTGTCATTGAATTCTGTGTGACTAGGATTTGGCTTGTAGTGTTTATGGCACTTGGGCTGGATTCTTCTCCTAGCCACGCTGGTGAAGCTTCAAAACCATCTGCTGGCCATAATCCACAGTGGTAGGTTACTGTACATGCTAAATCTCTTTGGAAAGCTTTTATTTGATAAGGAAAGCTTTGGAAAGATTGTCTCTACTGGTGGCAAGCCTCAGGCCATCCCATCAGACAAAGAAAGGCAAGGTGTTCCTTATGTACTTAGCACAGAGATACAGAGAACTTCGTAGATAAAAACCAGCTTATTAAGCTTCATCCAAGAATTGCTTTAGAGAAAATAGAAACTCTGCTTCAAATTTGTCTGCTTTCCCTTTGTGTGGATCATCAGTGAAGTATTAGTTCAGATGCTTCTAGGAAGACACATCGTCATCTCAGATGGTTCTTGTGAGTCTGCATTGCCCGTTTGGACAGGTGTTTGTGGGCAGAATTGGAGGAAGATTCTGTCTTCTGGCATTGCTGAAATGCTAGAACTGTGTTCGATATTCTGTTAATGTGATAGCCAGATAGCAAGTGGTTAATAATTCAGCCCTTCCACTTTTGGCATTAATTAAGAGAGCAGAATTGATACACATGTTAATTATTCTGTTACATTTTTTCCCAAAAGCAAAATTCCCAAATTACAGTGATTTCATGGAAGTATTGCAGCAATGCTTTTTAATCAGAAACCTTAATAGCAAGAGGATGAAAATGACTATCCATAGAGGGAATGCATTACAGACCACCAAACATCAAGAAATATCCATAATAGGAATGCTGTTTTATAGTCTTTTTAGTTTGAAGCCAACAGATCTAATGATCCTGTTACACAACATACTTATGCACTTTGGTAAGTTTTGAACACTAGACTCCCCAGGGAGTTTAAAAGAAAGGAAATAAAAAGCCCCTGACACTAGTTTTGTTGACAACCTTCCAACCTGCGAGCAGCTCTTGTGATACTTGTATGGTTTAGGAAACAAAATATAAAAACTGTCTGCAAGGGCATGGGATCCCAGCTTTTCTGCAAAAGATAAAAATTTCTTATTATTTTATAGGGTGTGAATTGCCAGGGCTAGAAGCTGTGAAATTTGCACATCAGTTTTTGGAACATAGCTTCGGACAGTTGCCAGTGAAATGCACTTTGCCTAGAATTATAAGTGAATCTCACAAGACTTTACATCACCTGTATTGTAGAGTTACTGCGCTTACACCTGAGAATACTTCATAATGTTGTGTTCGATCTACTACATGATTGGCAGAGCTTCAGAAACACTGTGGTCTGTAAAACTGCATTAAATGTTTTCCCATGCTTCAACTGATGATAAGTCTTTACTTTTAAAACACGAAAGAAATTATTAGTCACTGTAAGTAAATGGAATTGATCTAATTGCTGTATTGGTTCCATTTTCAGGTTTATTGTATTTAGCTATAAGCATCGGTATTGGCCTTATTTGAAGACTTTGGTTAGGATTT
Organism: Phalacrocorax aristotelis; assembly: GCF_949628215.1. Classification (NCBI taxonomy): domain Eukaryota; kingdom Metazoa; phylum Chordata; class Aves; order Suliformes; family Phalacrocoracidae; genus Phalacrocorax; species Phalacrocorax aristotelis. The sequence goes on from NC_134276.1 coordinate 125,184,804, forward strand.
CTTTGCACTAACAGAAGAATTTCTGTATAAGTGAAAAGCACAGTAAAGACTCCCAGCAGGCTGGCCGAGCTAATAGGGTTGAGGTGTGAGAGAGACGTGAATGATAAGGATCAGCTAGAGGATGGGAGAAACTGGCAGATTCAGGGTGAGAGACTCAGGAGCAAACAAGAACCGAGTCATTTTTAAAATAGATTACACAGCGACGCAGAGCAGTACGATTAGTCTTATGAAGACAGGCCTTCCTTTACTGCTTCTGTGGGTGTTCCTCCCACATCTTTAGCATCCTTCCTAACAGGAAGCATCCTTCCTTTACTGGTTCATCCTGGAGCCGGTTAATTGGGATGAAGCTATTAAAATGTCACACTAGGAAAAAGTTTGTGAAATATCGCATAATTTGAGCTTTTGAAGTATAAATGAGATGTTTGTTTACCTGGCTTTGTAACCACTTGCCTGCTTTCATGACTTAAAAGTCTTGGCATGGTGATGCAAGATGTTGTCAACCTTCTAGTTCATTTCTTTAGGTAGCTGCTGCTTCCTTAGGAATGTAATTTATTGCTTTTGTGCTTACTTTTCTGCAGCTACATCAATGTGATGTAACATGAACTTCAGCTACAATGAAGCAGGTCAGAGCTGTGTACTGTCTTTCGCATAGTGAACTGTGTCTCTTCGTCATCTCTGAATGCAAGACAGGAGAAACTCCAATTAACCTGTAGGCTTTTGTCCCCCATCTCTTGTTTCTTCATGGCTAACCGAGGTGGTGGATCTCTACAGCCATCACCAAGGATTGATCAGAGGGTGTTACTGGGAGCCAGCTGTGAAGAGCTCCTGTTTGTATGTAAAGTAGAAGTCAATCAAGTCAATCCTCAAACTTTACCATCTTTTTTTTATTGCAACGAGATCTTAAGGAACTGGAGTTTAAAAGCAAGTTAAAAGTAGAATGAAACAGCGTTGTTAGATTATTGTAGCCCAAATATATTTTTCTTCATTTGTAGTTTGAATGAAACAAATGTGAAAACAAGGCTTAGCCTCAGAATTAAACAATTAAGCAAAAAAAACTATCAAACTATACATCTTTGGCTCGTATAAGGCAAACATCCATTTTTGGAAGAGTAGCAGGGGGGTTAGGCTGTCTTTTAAATTGCTTGCTACATTTACTTCCTTAGGAAGTTAATTTGTATTGGATTAAGTTTTTAGATGGAGGGAATGCCTTACAAAGGGGGATCCCATGCATCACTTTCCTCCTCCCTCCACTCTGCACACAGGCAGCTGGAGTGGATGGCGCTCACCCTCACACGCTCAGCTGCTCCTCTTGTCTTGGCAGGCCAGTGCTCCTCTGGAATTTGTTGCTTTGTGCTTGAGGTTACTCAAGCCTTTCTAATTTACATCACTTTTTTTTGTGAATTTTAACTTTTGCATTTTCTTGTAGTTTTTAATTTCTGTTGCTGAGGGACAGACTGGTTTCCAGCCTCATGTTTCTTACTTGGTGGAGTTTTAGCCAGATGTAAGCTATGAGAGCTCCATTCCTTGGTGAGGAGATGCACCTCCTTGTTTACTGGGCGAAGAGCATAATCTACTTACATGTGGTGTGTCAAGAGCCTAGGGCCAGAGTGCATTGCCAAGAAGTGATCCAAAACTTCCTTCTCAGCAGGCCTTTTCCCTCTGTTTGACACATAAGCGGTCAGACTGAACATCTTCACTCACAAAAGAAAATGCAGGATGATGATACTAGCTGATAGCATCTCTGTTGTGGCAGGGGATTGCTTCACATAAAGAAATCTGTTCCATCACTGTGGTTTGGCCATTCACAGAAAGTACCTCTGGTTTATAGTGAACCATGATGACTAATGAGGAGATCCCCACTGAGGCCAATTTAGAGCCTTGCAGTGGCTCCCTCCTCAGAAGGAGCAGAGCAAAAGCTGTGTCTTCCACCTTAGCGAATCGCTGCAATTGAGTAGGGTGGGTTTTTTGAAGCATACATTGTGTTCCCTATAGACCATCCTGTACGTCTGCATTTGTCAGCGTTCCTGATCCTTTGTACCTTAACCTTTTTAAGGTCCATCTTATGCTCAGTTCACATGAGCCAGGGAGGGCTTGTGTTCCCTGTGACAGTTCTGAAGACTTTGAAGAGCGCTGTGTCAGTGCTTGGAGCCTTGCTTTGCTGCAGGTGTGACCCTGTCCAGCTCTGCCCCTCTTTCTGTGACTCCACTGGCCAGAATGCCTGTGCCCTGCGCAGGGACTGGGCTGTTTGCGCAGGGACTGGGCTGTTTGCGCAGGGACTGGGCTGTTTGCAGTCCCACAGACACCCTATTCTTGGTAAACCGCTGTCCTGCAGCCTGTTTTACGTTCCTGTTCTTGACCAGTCTCATTCAGTGTCCTCAGAGGATGTCAGACAGCTTGTGGGGATGGAATAGACTTGCAGGGACTCCAGGAACAAGTCATGGTTGTACAGGCAAGCTTACTGATTTTCCATGAGTCTCAGAGGTAGATCCCTGTCACCCAGCGGTCCTTGATTCATATCTGGTCTTCAGAAGGGTGCCTCTTCAATATGGAAGAGGTTTGTTTTGAGGTCACTTTAGGCCCACATCTAAAAGGGTGTTCGTTTTTCTGCATCTGTGTTGTATTGTGTGTTTCTGTGCTAATATACTTGCAGAAATGCACCATAAACTGAGCTCTTCGCATCTATAACTATGGGTTATAGTTAAGTTTCTGAATGATCTGGTGACACTTTCTGAGAGGAACTGGATAATTCTGTGTCACCTTTATTGGGTCCTGAAAGTTCTCACAAAAAAAGAATGAGTGGAAGGCTGCCTGCTCCCTATTGGTTTGCAGAGGATTACGTTTTTGACAGGCTATCCTTTCTGCTGAAAAGTAAATTTGAAGAGGCTGAGACTATAACTACTGGCCAGCTCTCTCAGTGCCATGTTGCTGATACACAGATGTTTTCCCAGGTGCAACATTTGTCCTGGACTAACTTCCTTTGAGTGTGTGTCAAATTGCACGTCAGGTCAGGAAATTAAGCTACTGTCTTTTGATCCTTTCCCCTCTTCTCAGGTATTTCTGTACTTGCCTGAAGAACTTCCATGCTAGCAGTAGAAGGTGTTTTCTGCACCTGCCCCCAAGGGGTTTAAGCTATAGGAGAATGCATTACTCTGCATTTCCATCTTAAAAAGGGACTTATATACCACTGGCTTAGCTCAGAGGTGGTCACATTGGGTAACAGATTGTCATTCTTATATTGTTGTTAGTGTGCTGGGGTACAGGTGCTGGTGGAGATTGGGATTTGTTCCTTCCATGAATGCAGGTAGCATCTCTAAATTAATATTCCTGATCCCAAGGTCTGTAGAGCAGCTAACAAGACCCACATCTCTGCTAAGCACTGTTGAAAAGGATGCCAGGTGGGATTTGGTTCTTGCTGCAGAATGGCTCTGCAGCCACTGTGCTGCTGGAGAATCAGAGATCCCATTTTGGGTGAGATGGGCAGGGGAAGGACATACTAATGAGGTCCCTCATAGCATTACTGTGCAGGTGAACAGTCATCTAGAGAAGAAAGGAACATTTTTCTCCACTAACTGGAGTTTATTTTCTTTAGGCATGAACACAACTAACTTTCCTGTCTTTTTACTCCTAGGATTATGCTAGGAAAATGATAAGATTGTACATTTTAGAGAAACAAGTGTGATCCACTAGTTCTTTTAATCACATGCCCGTAGTGCAGAAGGCCTGAAGGTGATGCTGCTGGAGCTGCCAGTCCTGACAGGAACTGTGCCCAAGTGACCACTCCCATGTGCATCTATGGCATGATGAGCATTAAGGTGACATGCTACAAGGAATCCTTAGTTATGGGACAGTGGCCATCTTTTTAAATTAATAAAATAATAATAAAAAAGAACCATCTCTTCTTCAATTCTTAGCACAGACAGTTCGGATTAACTGGCTGAGGTGAACTGTTGCCTTGACCTGTAGTGATGTTGATGGTTAAGATTTGTCAGCTGCCCATTTTTCCACCGGCAAAACAAACTTTAAGTAGCTTTTTCATATAGCCACCTTCAAGTTACCTTTTCTGTGGTTCTCTTAAGTATGTGTAGTCTCTTTTCATTTCTTCTTCTTTTTTTTTTAACCTCATCTTAAGAGAAAAGAAAAACCAAAACCTACATTTGCCCACAGCGCTGATGACTGTGCTATTTTCTTTCCTCTAATTAGTTTAGGACCACACACAGGAGAGCAACACTGGGAAAGGTCAGTGGTGACACTGGGCAATGTGCTAAACCTTGCATAGCAATGCTATAAAGTATATTGTAGCAAACACAGAAGAGACTAATTGCTCAACTTTTCTATCCAAAAGTGGGGATGATGGTGTTTCCTTAGTCTCTAGGATTGGCTGTGTTCACTAATGCTTGGTGATTAACTTCTGTGGGGAATAGACGGTAGAGGGGCCTTTGGATCCTTCTGTGAAAATGTGTAATTTTGAGCTATTTTGCATCTGGAAGGAAGAAAGTTCCAAATTTTGAGGTCAACCGTACTAACAAAACCTCTGCAGATATATTTTTAGTTCACCGAATGAAAGTCAGATTTGGCTGGTGAAGAACGGGTTTCCTTCTGCGAAGTGTGTTACCTGATACTTTATTACAAAATGAAGTGGTTTGTTTCCCATTTTTCTTGAAACTGGCAAACTGTAAAACTTCCAGTTTGCACTTGGCCTAGGAGAAGACTTCCTCCTGCTTTCCCCTCAAATTCTTGTATGTAGCTTGTCAGTAGCTTTATGGTGTTGTGGAAAAGTCGCTGTTCTCATGAAGACAACGGAAAAATTGCTAATTCTTGTATAGATTCAAAGTTGCAGATGTTTGCTATTGTCTTCTCAAGAATTAAATGTAATTGTTATATGCTACTAAGACTTTAAGATCGTCAAGGGAACATTATCTCACTATAAAAATAATTGAAACCTCCTTTCAGGATAATGCACATGTAGCTAATATAGACATTGGCCACAGACGTTGAATTTGGGGATTTTAAGAGTTAAGGTATTTTCTGAGTGCTGTGGTGTGATCTCATGTCCGTGGGTATAATTCCATTGACTTCAGCTGAATTTGTTCTGTTCTCGTCTGTGAGATCACAGTCCCTAAAACCAAATTGCTAATATTTTTGTCATGTTTTATGCCTGTCTCTTAGGGCATGGGAATGTATGAATAGAAGAACTTTTTAGTACACTGAGTTTTCAGAATGCTGTTTTGAGCTGGGTTCATTTCAGTTCTGTGTAGATTTACAAAGCCGGGGGACAGAGCAATGTGTTGGCCTTGGGATGTGCTGGGGTTTGTGTTTGTTCTCTTGCAGAACTTAATGTGGATGCTTATGTTTTGGAATGTGTAGACTTGGAGCTGAATGGTTCTCTGTGCTCTGGTGTGGCGTACCTGCCACTTGAGATTTTGTGTCCTATCAGCTTTTCAATACAATTCTGGATTTTTATGAATCAAGTGGTCCAGGCTCCAGGATAATACCCAGATCTCAGTGTAGTGGAGCTTCACTACATCAAGAATTTATTTTCTTTTTAGTTGGGCATGAGACCTTGCCTGCGTGAGATGGGACTTATCAAAAGCTGCTTTATCTTTCTATGGCTCTAAAAACTATGGTTTTCTGGTGCTGAAAAACCAAAAGGGTTTTTGCTAAAAGCTGATACCTTTTGTGAAAGACTGAGTAATTGCAAGTACAGTTTTCTGGATTTGTGGTTGATAAGTGCATTAAAAAGTGTATGCTGCTCTTTGAGTTCTGCTGATAAAAGTCACTATAAGCAGTATTGTACTTTTAAAGTTATTTATTCCTTAGTAGTTAATTCACCTCTAAGGGAAGAAAATGTGAAAATGTTGAGCTCAGAGTATTGTATGAGTATCCAGTCTTCCTCAGCTGCTCAGAGCAACTTGCAACATACTGGGGGGGGGGAAAGAAAGAAGTTTTTTGGGGGGGTCACTCTAAACCTGTTTAACCCAAGTGAAATAAAAAAGCCCACTAAAGTATTTCAGTGATGTATTAAGTGCTAGTTAGCGTGAAATTGGTGGGTTTCCCAGCAGTCAAGGTGATAGGGGACCAATACAGGACTTTTTTCTGTTATGAGTTGTCAGTGTGGTCCATATGAGCTTGTCATAGAGTATACAAAATGCAAATGATGCCAGCTGCCCCCAGCTATGGGTCCTAATGCTGCAGCTGAGGTGCCTATGTTTTAGGGTCTACAGATACTTGGCCTTGAGGTCAGCACAGTAGAAAAAATGTGAAGAAATTTGAATATAGGATCACAGCTTCCTCAGCAAGAGGCATAAAATTCTAGGCCCATTGTATGTATCTTCTGCTTTTTTTCTGTATCGTTGATGTTTCTCAAACCTTTTATTTTCCAATGTATTTCCCCTGCGGGGCTGTGGCATGTGAGAACAGAAGGATAATCTTCAGTATTTAGAAGATGTTTAAAGTGCATACTTCAAGTATATAGAGTCGATTTCTTCCATGTGTGAAGGGAGAAACCCAGGGGTGAGGCTCATCTGCATGGGAGAGGCCTCAAGGTGGTCAAAAGCAGAAATGCTTGACAGTTCACGCAGCTTGCTCTCAGCAGAGCATGTCAATAGGATGGGGAGGATTTTCAGAAGTAGTCATCAGTAGTTTGATTTTCTTCCCATTGAAGTAGGTTATTTGTTTTGGAGGGTTTTGTTGTTGTTTTTTTCTACTAATTCTCTGGGAGTGGATCTGAACCAAACTAAGTACTCCTGTAATTCTTGTTTTTCAAATGTAGTGGCCATGTTTCTTGAAGAGCATTGGAAAGTTACGCCTGTAGTTCTCTCTATACGTTCACAAGTGTGCATGTGTGTGTACTCTACAAGTGTGGATTTTGCCATGACCGGTTCCTGCTATGTTCCTTTATTGAATCTAAGTACAGCTTTAACCCCAGCATGATTTGTGTGTGGATTTTGTGTTTTCAATTTTTTTGAATAGTGTGTTTTAATTCCTGCTAAACATTGTTTACTTCCTGCCTATGAATGGTAAAACCTCAATGTCTGCTTTTCATATAATGTTTCCAGGAACCTCATGCAATCCCAATAGTATGCCCTAGGGAATAGCTTATGAGGTCAGCCTTGCTGCTTACTTATCTTGGGATTCAGCCCTTCCGCCCTTGTTCTTCAATAGTAGCATTCTTGGTTCAAAGCCACTATTGAAAGGTGGAGATAGCATGGAGAACCCATATGGTTCACCTGGAGATGACAGTGTTGTGGTGTGGGGAAGGCATTATAGGCAGCCTTGGGGGCATTTGGTAACTTTTTACATTCTGCTATAAGGATGAGGAGTTTTCTCCTTTGATGAGGATCAGATGGGATTTCAAACACCTCTGGCAGGTTACATATTAACATGTATTTTGGTCCTTGATCAATAGCACCTTGACACAGCTGAAGGGTAAGACATGCAGTACTTTGAAGACCATAATAGCTGAGTAAGCTGCAAGTGAAGAGGGCATTCAGCCACCACTTAAAATGATTGTTTATGTGCAAGATCTGCCTTGCTTTTTCTGATAGGTAACTCAAAAATCTTTCTCATGTGCCGATTTCATTGTTCTCTATTTATTACATATCTTAACTATGTTTTAAAAGAATTGGGGCCGATGCAACAACATATCTGAGCATCTTTGATGCCACTTAGGAAACTTTAGGCTTGAGGTCATTTGAGAAATGTTGCGTTGGGGACTAAGGTCTTAAATATTATCAGAGCTGGAGTTTCATTTGAGATTTCAAGAGTACTGTGGTAGCAATTCCCTAGAGTTGAGTAAATAACGTTTATGTTATCTGCTTTATAAACTCAGGATTAAATATAGTGACTTTTTGGAACGAGTATATTGGGAGTGAGATGGGGGAAGAACCTGGGATGAAGGTTAAGGTTTTGCAGAATATTGATTCAACATAATACTGAAAAATAGGTTGCTTAAATTACATTGTCACTTGGAGAATGTGTTCTGACTCTATTTGCAATTAAAAATAGCAACAGTAATAAAAAAACCCCACTGTCTAATTTTTCTAGCTAATCACCATGTTTGTGCTCCCTTATTTTTTCTCTTGAATACTTTTGTTATTGTTATTGGCAACTTTCACGTATCAGTTGGAAGGAAATAACTGACTTTGTTTTAGAAGTGACACTGTGCGATGTCTTGTCTTAAGATAACAGAGTTCTTCAGTGCTGGTAGAACTATTAGTTTGCTGGCACTCCCATCAAAACCATTCATCCCTCCAAAAGGTTTGCTCTTAAATGGGGTGGTTAAAAGACATGCTTCTAATCTAGATGAGGAAAATAGGAGCCTTGCTCTGAACAAATGTCATCCACAGCTCCCTCTGTCCAGCCACCTGTAAATTCCATGGGTACCTCTCAAAGTGCCTGACTGTTCTGGGCAGGGAGGTTGAATTAATTGTTTTCCTGTGCCCTGTTGCCTGCACACAGGTTTTCTGTGCCATGCTGCCTCAGGGCATCACCTGCTCTGGACCTGAGGCCTTCTTTCATTCCCCTCACCCACTGAACATGTGAGAAATTTTATGCTATTAGGTTTTGATCAGGCAAGAACACAGCAGTTCTGACCAGAGCTAGTGTTATCAGTCTACAATATCAATGCCTAATGCTTTAAGTGCGTGCTTTGTGGTGTGTTACTGAAGTTCTGATTTGTTGGACTATCCATTTCTACTGTCATATTTTGAAAGCAAAGAAGATGCAGAGGGAATCAGAAGACATAGGGAAAAAATGCATTCTTTTTGGAGGAAAAAATATTGGAAGGGTTGTTGGCTTTTTCCTTTTTTCTTCTTTTTTTTTTACTTTATTTGAACTGATTTTTATACTTGTGAAGTTCTACCTTGTTGCAAAAAAGAAAACCCAGGGAGCTTGAGCACAACAGTTAATTAAACAAACAAACAAACAAACAAAAAATAAACCAAAACCAAACACACACACATGCAAAAAAAAAAAAAAAAAAAAAAGAAAAAAGCCCAAACCAGAAAGTCTAATGCGCCATGAAAAAAACACTTCAGGGTACAAAAAATATCTAACTTGACATTCCCTCATAGTATTCAGCATAGTCCAGTCTGCTGGTGGAATGTTTTCATCATCCATGTGTTGCTATCGCTTCAGCTTGTTAATGTCTGTTGCACAGTGGGATAAGGTGGAGGTGGCGATGGTGTGTTTGGAATGACTGTGGTAATGAAAAACATGTCCTGAACACTTCTTTTAAAGTGTCACTGTTGTGTTGTGTTTGGCTGCTGGCAAGTTTGCTCATCAGAGTCAGGTAACGTGTAAATGACATCAACTCCTTCGGCGTTTTCCCCTGAAGGGAACGGCCAAGCCTTTCAGGCAGTCCCAGCTGCGACACTCCTGGCTGCACGTTAGCTCTGGTAAGGCACCATTCGGAGGAGGTTAGTGGATTTCAGTCAGGATTATGGTATAATTTAGGGTGGAATGATAATCTTCTTTGCTCCAAAAAGTGCAAGTGCAATTGAGTCGGCTTGTTAAGCCAAAATCCATTGCTGTCTGTGCTGATTCACAGTGGGAGCTGACATGAAATAGCAAGGAGGGATTAGCGTGCACAGCATGCTGTTAAAGGCTGTGGTTAAGTGCTTGTGCCACTTGGTCAGACCACGACGTGAAACTGCGGTGAGTGTTGAGTTGCTAATGTCTCCTCAGGTTACTCGACTTGGGTTTGCATACAAGCAGAGCAAGGTGGCTGATTGGCAGGCTTGTTGCATAGTCAGGGATTATAGAGCATTGCTGAAGTATAGGCCTGAAATATCACCCCTTCCAGTGCCTCGCTAACAGGAGCAGCTACACGGGGCCTTACTGAGAAGGAAGAACCAGTCTGGATTTAAATTGATGTTTTAACAATATTTTGCTACTTCTTTCTTCCACATAGATTCCCATGTTCTGATGAACTAACCTGGCTCTCCGGGCAAAAAGAAGTTTGTGTTTTGTTGAGCTTCCCACTTAGGAATCTCACATTGCTATGCAGGAGTGCATGAACGAAGGAGGATTTTTCAGGGGGAAAAAAAAAAAAGTTGCATCCCATGCATTTCTCTATGCCATACCCCAGTCTTTTCAAGTTCTCAGTATTACTTGGGAGAAGGATTCTCCTCTCCTCTTGCCTCATACGGCTGTCTTTCTGGCCCATTTGTTCTCATATCAGGGATCTGGCTTGCTCGGGAGTCCCCTGTAGCCCACACTCACCGCCAGTATTGTGATCCAGCCCTGGCAGAAGAGCTTCACTGGAACAGTTTGCCCATTATGTGCCATGCAAGAGGCACACAGTGCTTATTTTGGGGGCAGCAAGCATGCCTGAAACCTGGCACAACAGGGAATGCATGTTCATCCCAAACTCCTAAAATGAGAAGTGGCTATCAACTGGGGGAGTGTTACGACAAGTGAAAACCAGGGCAAAAAGATTAAACTGAGGTCTTTGCCTGATTGTCTATTACAATGTTCACAGAGGTGTAGGATCTGTTGTATTTTGGTCCTTTAGACTTCAGACACCAGGACTTTGTCTTTGTTGCAGGGTAGCCACAAATGACTTCAAGCAATTCAGACTGTGCTTAGGTAACCAGATCAAAACATTGTGGGAGATTAGGGTGTGAAGAATCCGCTCCTTAAGCTTTTTCTTATGCTGGCATTCTTATGCATTTGTGTTAGTGTATTATCAAGTATCTGAACTCCCTCTCCCTGTTGCTGGCTCTCAAATACGTTGTTATTGCCAATTCACTGACCTCTCCTATGCTGATTGCGCAAGACCAGGTTGAAGGTCTGTCGTGTCATCACCTGGGAAACTAGAAAATAAATTTAACAAATCCCATTAAAGTATTTATAGATAGATACTGAGTCATGGAGGTCTGGAGTAGATTTATATTTGGTGCAAACAGAGTTTTTTTAAAATAAGTGATGTAAGAATTATATCCATGTTGTTAATTTCTACTTGTGAAAAATAGCATTGCAAGTTTCACGGGGGGGAGAAAGGAAGCTATCTGTGGGGTGGGGAGAGTGTGGTGGTATTAGGTACTAAGACATGAAGCAGGTGAGGTGGACGGAGTTGTAGTAGTTCACAGCTCTCCTGCTATACTGTCTGTTCAGTTTCTGGGAGGGTGAAGGTTCAAGAGAAAGCATGGCAAAGCTCAGTTCTCACTAACCAGTGAGATCCTCTTAACAGTGCAGTCATCTGTCTGTGAGTCTCCTGTCCTCTGTAGTGTGCTGCCTGTATCCCAAGGGCTGTCTACATTGTCAAAAACATGGTTCTCGGAGGAGCTCTGCTGTGGCTGGCAATGTGGTATGTGCCTGGCCGGGTCTGAACTCCTCGAGGGACAGAAGAGTTTGCATGCTGTGCTCTGTCACAACTCTTTTCGCCTGGAAGTTCATGTGTCCTTTTGTACTGAGGCTACATCCTCATATAGTAAACTGCTGGTGGGAAACAGTCTCCCCTTGCATTATTATGCCAGTGGGGAAGTTTTCTATCGCATGATAAGGTTTGTTCAAGCACTGTTTTCCTGCTGTAGTTTTTGCCGGCTGAAAAGGTCACTGGCTGCTTCCCGCAAGTGCCTGCAGATCTGCCAGGTGAGTTGCTTGTGTGTGCTCTGTGACTGCCATGGATCGTCATGAGCAAGGTTAGTGGTAAACAGCATGAGTAACGCATCGTTGCCAGGTTGGTTTGTTGGGGCTGAACTGGGCGTGGGCAACTAAGGGGCAGGACTTGAATAACGATAACAGGGGTCAGACTTCCTCTTTCGCCCCTTACTTAAGCAGCCACGGCCAGTGCTGGGTGGGGGGGTGGGTGTGATCAAGATATTAATAATAGAGATCTCTGCTCTGATATACAGACCTTGGGAAAATAAACTCAGCTATCCCAAAACATGAATGTTGGCTCTACCCCATGCCCATTTCAGAATGGATGCTCTTCTGTATTTGAAAGTATGTGCATGCAAAATGTTTGAAAAGTCAGGCTTAGAAACAAACAGGATCCCTTGCCACACCCTGCCACTAGCCTTTTTTCCTTCTTAATTTGGAAAATACAAAATCTGCTGTTAAAAAGATCCTTTCTGTGCTACCAAATGTGCGTGTCACCCATCAGTTTGCTTCCTCCTGTTCCACCACTGGCTAAGATTTCTTAGAAGAAAGAATGGAATAAATCATTCAAATGACAATGCCTTACAGTGCCTCTCTAGCCAGATGAGTAGTTCTCTGAGCACTGGGGATGAACGTGCCTACTTTCCTATGCATTTGTGTCCAGCGGTTGACAGTGAGTCTCAGCTGAAACTTTTCCCATGGTTGAGGAATCTGCTGGGATTCTCCCCTCTCCCTGGGATCATGCGTGCCAGCCTCTCCTTCCGTGAGGATAATTATAGAATTGCCTCCCTGCCTGTTTTCACAAAACTTGTAAGAACTTGCAAGAATTTGCTTTCTCTGGCCCTTTGTCAAACCTTGGTGTAATGACTGTGGGCCGAGACAAAAACTCTGGGATCAGCACACAGACATAGACATATACACACCGGTACTATGATCATATATAAGCCCAATTTCCCTACGAAGGAAAGTAAAGGGGATGGGCAGTGGCAACCACATTGTGGGCTCTTTGTGGGACAAGGAGTCACTAACACTGTCCTGACAAACAAGGGTCTTGCATGGGCAAGGCAGGGAGCAGCTTGTCTTTCCCTGCCTGTTTGAGCTTCCCTGCCTGTGTGCCACTAACGCTATAGGGGATGGCTTTCATTTTCTTTTTTTGTGAGTCTAACTTGTCGCTCAAACTTATCCTTGTGGAGTTAAGTGCAGTGGGCACTTAGGCCACCTTACAAGTACTAATGAGAGGCTGGGGCAGGGATTTGTCCTATTTAACCACAACGAGTTTCAGAAATAAGAGAAATATGGTAATATTTCTAGTAACCGTAAGAGAAATATGGTAACTGCAAGCATAAAGGCTTGGGATTTTAATTGAACCAAGGCTATTCAAAGGTATGGTTCCCACTCTGGTGGTAATTCACACAGTGAAAATAACGAGCAGTTACATGTAACACTTCCCAAGTGTGGGAAAAGCATAGTTCAGTCTTGCATAATCAGCATGTGGAAAATACATAGATGTAGAGACACGTACAATAAATAAGCAGAAAAACCACACGTGGGCATATTGAAGTTTTACCACGTCAGTGAGATTTGCGTACTGTTCCTGGCTTTGCCATTAACTTGGTGTGTGATTTGAGGAAGATCATCTTACTGTTCTGTGCTCTGGCTTATGTGTTTGCATTAGACATTATGGCTGCCCTCTGAAATCTCACTCTGCTTGTACAGAAGGTTTTTTTTCTCATAAGCTTTGTAGTATTTTTTCATTATAACTACAGGAGGTGCTAGGAAAAGGGCTGCAATTTGTTGTTTTAAGCCATCGCTTGAGCATCCTGAGTTTTATGAAATTCTCAATCTCAGCCTTAAACCCAAAATGAAGTTCTAAGGGTTTAATTGTTAACATTTTAATTCATGGTATAGATGAGTTGGACACCTTTTCAGCTATAGAGGTAAACCTGAGAAAGGAGGAGAAGAGTCAAGAGTGGAAGTGCAATGGTGTTTCCCATAAACAAATTGACTTCCAGTGTAATGGCCGATGTCATGCTGTTAGACCCTGAGATGCCGCTCCCTGAAACAGAGCTCAAGCTCACAGTAGGGCCTTAGGTGGCATTCACCTTGAGCATGGAGTCTGCTCTCATGGACGATATTCAGGTGTACAGCAGTTCTAGGAAGAGAGGGTGTGGTGATAAATTACTCTGCTATTTACTGATAGACTTTTGTGTATATGGACTTTAAAGGGGCCCAGTATCGTTATGTTAGCAACTGCTTTAGCTGAGAGCAAGTAACAGTGTCCTTTCCCACATCTTCAACTGCTCAAACGTTCTTGTGAGAAATTCCACTTCTGAGGCTAAAATTTCCCTACATGTACCAGCATTTATTTATTTTTGGCTGTTCTGAGAATAGAAGGTTTCAGCCACACTTCAATAATGAGAGAAGAATGAAATGAGATTTTCTTTGTCCCCAAAAATGTTGGGTTTAAACATCTTTTTAGCTGAGTGCACGAAATTGGAAAATCGGGATGTGTCAGTGGTGCTCCAGAATTCTCCAGGGAGCTTTGGGCTTCACTTCATGGTTTCATGCAGTTTTTTGTGGCTGATACGGAGCCTGCGAAGCAGACTTTTCCAGTTCATTTTTTTCTGAAGCACACGACTGAGGAAAGATTTACTACAGAAGCATCTGCAACTAATTTAGCAGAGTAGCCCAATGAAGTATATTGCTGCAAATTGCTTCAGAGACCTGACATGGTTGGTGGCAAGATCGGGGAAGAAGGTCTTCTGCATGGATGTCAAAACCAGAAGGTACATCAGCCTCTTGTGCTCATGCTGAACTGAAGCAGAGGCAGCACTTTTCTAAAGAGTTGTCCTGCAGTCTGGAATGGGAGATAATTTCTCAGTGGGTTGGATATTAGGAAAAGGTTCTTCCCCCAGAGGCTGGTGGAGCACTGGAACAGGCCCCCCAGGGAGGCAGTCATGGTACCAAGCCTGACGCTATTCAAGAAGCACTTGGACAACACCCTCAGAGATATGGTGTAGATTTTGGGGTTGTCCTGTGCAGGGACAGGAGTTGGACTTGGTGATCCTTGTGGGTCCCTTCCAACTCAGGACATTCTATGATTCTATGAACAGTGAGGCGGTGTTTCTCCTTCCCCTTTTCCTTGACCCCAGGAAGTTCTTTGATCAAGGAAAGTTAATTAGTGGAGCGGAGTATTTGTCAACCACACTTAACGCTGGGGTGACAGCTGAGCCCTCAGCACTTTACTCAGGCACCTCAGGGACCAAGCAGGCAATTAAAAAGTTAAAAAAGGTTGTCTAGTAAAAGTCTTATCCAAACTAGTGAGAAGAGAGTGCAGAGAGTAGCTGATGTCTGAGGAGAAGTGCGAGGGTTGTTTTTGGTTTGATTTCATTCTTAAGCTCTTTCCAAGACAAGACCTGGCCACCGTTGCTGCTCTGACCTTTCTTCTTATCTCATTCCTTCCCTTCTGCTGGCTCATGTTTGAGTGGTGGGATGTGACCCCTCTTGCATGAGGGATGAGACCCCTGTCTCATTTCACAGTTCTCAGTTCCTCATATGTATCTATCTTTCCTTCCTTAATTTTTGTCATGTTGTTTAAAAAAAAAAAAACAACCCAAAATTTTTTGATGGCACCACATGGGCAGAAAGATGTCTGGAAGATCACATCACTCAGTCTACACAATGCCTGGATTTAAGCCATTCTTTGAGTTTGTTGCTTACATGACCTCTAAATATTTATTTTTTTGAAATGGGTTTACAAATTGCTGTGATTGATTAAAAGACTCCTGAAAGATGTGTATTCTTCTAAACACATGCTGAATGGTGGTTGGTTTTAACAAAACAAAACAACAAAAGGCAAACAACTTGTTTAATTTTACATGAAGTAACAGATCTGTACAAAACTAAATGTTAGTTTATTGTTTAAATCTTGTGACCAGTGTCTGAACAGCCAATACATATTCAGGATGACAATAACCTTGGCAGCAACTCTGAACTGTTATCAATATTTCTAACATGAGAGATGTGACTGTAATTTTCTTTCAACAGCCAGGTTTTGGGGGTTTTGTTTTGTGTTTTAGTGTACTCCCCTTGTGCTTTTGCTTGGACAAATACTGTGTCTAATGTAATTAAAATCAAACTCTGTCTATTAGTGTGTATTTAAATTACTTTCTGTCCTGTATAAATGGGCAGATCTTGGCTCCAACTCTACGTTAGTATGCAAGACATTGGACTAGTGGTTAACTGAAAATCACATAATGGAGGAAACAATGTCATTGCCTTGTAAATGTATCTTAATAGAAATGCACAGATGACTCTAAGGGTAGAATCCAGATATGAGTGTGGGGAAGCTTGTAGGCTATAGCTAATTTGATGAGATATCCAAGCTTATCTACTCTATCTTTGCTACAATGCTAAACTGGGTTGCTTCAGATCTAGTCAAACACCATCCTACATACTTGCCAGGTAAATACATATTAATAGGTTTGCCTTGTGGAATTTGAGCATGGATGTGTAATATGTTTCAGCCTTCTGCTTGGAAATCTTTATATTTCAAGTACTTTATACAGAGGATTAAGCCTGGGACTTAATGCTGCAAAACTCTCAGTGTACTCCAAGAGGCATAAAGAGCCCTGTCAAATAGTTCTGAGGCAATCATACGTTTAGGACTGTTTTTATTTGCCATGCCTGAAGTTATGTGGTAAATATGGCAATGTAAAAAGCACAATACCTGAGGAGGTAAATGGCTTAATCTACTAATTTTACTTTCTAAACAGTACCTGAGAGAACAGATGGCTTGCTTTGCCAAAAACAAGCTTTAGAAAATAAAAGTAATGATGTCATCTTGTTTTGATGATGTAAATGGGTGAGGGTAATACTATTCAGCCATAGGGTTTCATTATAATTACCAATTAAAAAAAAAAATATGTTGGGAGCACATTATTACACTAACAAGCTCCAAATTCAGCTTCCATCAGTGAGACCAACTGTGTAAAATGAGCTGGATCTTTGAAGTTAATATTCGCATACCACACTGCCTCCCCACACAAAGGCAATAACATCTGTATTATGGGGCATTTCTACTGCTTTAATCACCACCTGCTGCACTCTCACCGGTAGTCAGTCATTAATTGTAGAGATTATGACACAAATCTGGATTTATTAGTTCTGTAAAGCTGTGGGAATAGTGAGTAGAATTAGTGTATTTCCCATAATAACAAATAATGTGGTTTTATTAGACCCAAACATGGTGTGTCGATTTCTACAGTAAAAATGACTGCATGTAAGCCATTCAGGTCACTTGAATGATCTTTCATAGCTTGGCTGTAACATTTCAAATTGTAGAACATTTTCCTACTTGCTAGCAATGTCTTGGTCCCTGATTTAGGAGATCAAAAACTGTTTGGAAATCTTATTAGCCCAGTCTGAAAGACTTATATTTGAAAATAGCGCTTCCTGACATGTAATGTTGCCACAGTAGTGACCCCTAGTTTTCTTGAGAGGATGGGATATGCAAGATATGTGTGTCTTGATGTGACTGTTCATAAACCAACTCACTGCTGGACTGCATCCTGGAATGCAAAACTGGTCCAAGAAATAAGTTTCTGGTGCAAAATTAGCTACAGTGCTTAGTGTTCTTTGGGTTTGAAAGACTTAATCTACCTGTGGAGCCATGTATTTGTATTGCACCAGTCTATGCCATGTCTGCAAAACCATTAAAACATTTTTGAGATTGATAGAGGCTTTGAAAGGTGTATGAGTCAGTAAAGATCTATTTCTTCCTGGTTGTTGTGTAATTTGCCATCCAGTTGATTGTGACCACTTTTAAGAAGGGCTGATGAATATGAATCTTATCCAGTACCCCTTTATGGACAACTTCTTAAGTTCAAGGTTAAAAGTTCTTCCTCTGCTTGGTTGCTTTTCAGTAGAAATAAACTTCATTTACAACACTAGCACCTGTATGGTATTTATTGGTTGTAATGCTCTAAGCCCGATGAAGAAAAAGGACCACAGAGATCGTCGAGCCTTAGAACCAAGCCTGTGAAGGACTTCTAAGAGGTCAAGGCTAAGAAATTGTTGACTACAGTAATTTTCTTTACAGTGTCCATTCCTGTGCTTCGTGAGGTGTGCTGCCATATTTTCCAGTGGCTGCATAATCTGGGCATGTCCTTCTGTAGGTCTCATAAAGACAGTCTTGCAGTAACCCATCCCAAAAAAGCCCAAATGGACGGGCTACCGGGGCCAGGTCCTTGTCTGAGAGGAAGTGGCACAGTTACCTTGGAAGCAGAAGATATAGAAAGGAGTCTGTTGCACCTGGGCATGCAGCAAGATGGAGTGGGGTATGAATCCCAGGCAGTTGCCGTGATAGTGCATAGGGAAAAGAAGAGGGGAACGATTCAGAATCCTGCAAAGTTTTAAGAAATATTTCATTTTGATACAAGCGCACATTCTCTCCATTTACTCAGGCTGAGCTAGAGACAGCTGGTATTCTTCCAGACACTGAGGAAGCTGGGCGTCAGTACTGTCTACTTCAGATAAGATTAATTATGTATAGCTTAATGGGGAATGGAGCCTAATCTGTTGGGATGCCATGGCAAGCACTCCTAGTGAGGAGGAGCAGCTGCCTATTGGGCCTCCTGAGAGGAATGAGATGAACCATCTGAGACAGATTCAGATTGACTCCTGTTTGGTTCTGCAGGCAAGTTGCTCGCACCTCGTAGTCAACTATGTTGAAAGCAGACAGATCTATGGGCTTCTGATCATGTCCAACTCTTAGCTCTGTACACTTCAAAACTCTCTTTGAAAAATGACGCCATAATTCAACACAGCAATACAGCAGAAGGAATTTTGTTTCCTACTTGTATAGCAGGGTACAAGGGTACTGTGAGCTTTCTCCTGAAGTACACGCTCACAGAAGTCTTGACTGATGAACCAGAACAGTGGCTGGGTTTTGATTGAAAATCCTCCACAGTCACTTAGGCTTCCTGTTTTGAATTTGTAGGTTAGAAAGAGAATTGATCTCTTGAATGCTTTCTGTGTTGAGCACAGGTTGGAGACTTGACCTGCCTCTCTTGCACCCTATGTATTACTGTCCTACCAAGGCTGGTCTGTGCAAGGAAGACATGATCTTCATCTTCCTCAAAGGGTGGAGGTAAAAATGATTCTCCTCCACAAAACTTCTGCCATCTTAAGTGGTGTTAAAATAGGCTAGAAACTGTCTGAGCCTATCAAAAAATGACTTGCTTTGTCTGAGATGTGTTCTGTCCCCCAGTGCCCTGTATTTTTTTTTCTGTATTTTCCTTGCTCTTAAAAGCAATCAGAATGGTTGAATGGACTTTTCCAGTGACCCTGTGGGAGGCAGCTGCTGTGTGTGTAGGCAGCTTGAAGACTTGTGCATGTAGTTTCCCTGCAAGGTTTACTTGGTAGGCATGCTTGTGATTTGGTTGTTTCAAACGTACAGTCTCCACTCCCAACATGTGCATGAGCAATTTAAGGAGAAGGAGATGTGCAGATTCTTTAGTTTAAAAAAAAACCAAACAAAACAACAACCAAACCCATGCTTCTACTAAGGAACCATTTTATCTGTCCCATTCCTCTTAGGGACATGAGTTCTCATGATCGTAGAATCAATTAGGTTGGAAAAGACCTTAAAGATCTTAAAAGATCATTGAGTCCAACCACTAAGCTGACACTGCCAAGTCCGCCACTAAATAGACGACAGATACAGTTTGGAGTCATGAGCATCATCGTTACTGTTGCAATGTTCATAAAGCAGTGGTGCTCTTACTGGTGCAAGTGTAAATACAACAATTCTCTGCCTAGAAGCACTCTCCCTCCCCGTTTTCAGAAATAATGCTGCCTCCTTCCCTGCGTTCAGCGACTTGGAGCTAGTAGCTACAGGTGGGCAATCTTTAATGCAACTATGGGTTTACCTGCTCCACTTTTTTTTTAGGACAGACCTCCTGCCAAGGTATGTTTCCTGGGGCTCTAAGGTTAAAGGGAGCTGAGAAAACCTGACTTCTGTCAAGATTACCTAGGCCAGAGGGTGGCATGCTTCAGCTTCCCACCCTCCTTTAATTTATCTTCACTGTCATAATGACTGCCATGTGGAAGAATCCTGGGACATTACTGGCTTTTGATATTGTAGAGGAGCTTGGTTAGTAGCCAGAATATTGTTCAGAGCCATGGAGTGATTAGCTCAAGCACTTCTGGGCTCCCTTCAGAGATCCTGACTAGGATCTGCCCAAGCTTGCAGTTTTGAAGCAGCTTCTAGGGTCAGCCCCAGGTAAAGCACACCTTTGCTCATCCTTGGATGCAGTTAAAAGACAACGCATGAGTGAAGAATAGAAAATTAGGAGGGGAATTCTAGATCACTGGAGGCTGCAGCGTGTGAGTGCTGGTGCTTTCACACACTCCTAATGGGGGATTCCCACTCCTGGTGGTTAACCTACGGCAGGGAGAGCAATAGCAGCTGTTCTGTTCCTTCTGGTTTGAAGACTGTGTAAGTGGTGGTGTACCAAGCAGATGTTAAATACATCACCTGAGTTCTTCTGAAACCTGAACTGAGTACTCAGTTGATTGCTCAGTGTGGGGGGAAAAAAAAAAAAGAGGAATTAAAAAAGTGCTTCAGGCTTGCAAATTGGTGCAGAGACTGCATCTCCAAATCAAAAAGTCAGGTTTTGTGCCTTGGTATGTGGCAATAATTTGATGTTCCTTCCTCTTTGAGTTTTTCAGTGCAAACTCTCTAAGCGTTGGTTTCACAAAGAATTGCCACTAGACACTAACGACTGGTTTCCAGCCTGGAATAATTTTATATGCTCCTGAGAAATGCCGTTGCCTTTACCCAATTCTGTGATTATTTGCTGTAGTAAATTATTCCTGTAATATTTGTGGTAATGACAACAGTAAAACAGAACATCTATAGTACTGTTACGTTAGTAGAAACTAAAGGAAAGTAGTGACTGCTGAACTAGATGTCTTACCAGAGGTCTGAGCTTAGGTCTGTACTTTTCCCATTGACAAAGAAAATCCATTCTCTTAAATCATGTTTGCTTCGTTGCTCCTATACAGAAGTTAACTACCCTTTTTAATCCTACACAGAATAGTTGCACCCTGGAAAACTAATGTAATTGGTATTTTATTTTATTTTGGATTGGGTTTTGGTGCCTTTATGGATACGCTGGTGTAAGGGACCATGTGAAGTTACTTACTCTTTTTTGCCCCCAGCCTTTCCTTATGGAGGGGAAAAGTCGTAATTATGGTGCCTATCTTCTCAAAAGATTTAGGTAACGAAGGTGGACAGCTAGCAGAGGTGGGCTGCGTTTGGTCTAATGGTCTAGCAATGAGGGGCTCGGTACACCTTGGTAGGGGTATGTTGTTACAACTGTATGACAGACAGTGCCTTGAGACAGCAGGAGTCACCCCCTCTACCGTGTCCCCACGCAGGGACCAAGGAACAGCTCCATGACCTACTGGACACCAAGCAGGTGGTGTAGGGGCTCATTCCATTGAGAAGGGGAGAGGGTGAGGTTTTTGTAGAAAACGAAGCATTTTCTACATGATCAACATGGAGAAGTGTACTGGCTCGGAGTTAGAGCTCCACGTCTGTTGTCCTCATCCCCTTTCCTGCCACCACTGCCACTAGCTTCAGCAGCGTGCCCTGCCCTTCTCTTGGGTTTAGCCCTCTCTGCTTGATGGCTATCTTCAGGTTTTTGCCCTGGTCCTTTTGTAATGTCTGCATCTTTTTCTGGCTTTCTCATCCATCTTGGAAGATTTGGTACCAGCTGCTGCTGCTGCACAGGGGCACTGTACAGCCACCTCTGCAGGTCACATTTAACTGATGTTGGGGTCTGCAGGACCTCAGTAGAAACCGGAGAGTCCTGGGCAGCTTAACATTCTCTTTTCCATACAGTAGCAAAACACTGGTGAATTCAGTATGCAGAGAAGAACGCAAAGAAAAATTTATGTGCTTTGTGGATTTAAAGATATAAATTACATCATCTCTGCTGTGTCTTGTGATGTATTAGCTCAAAACTTGCTGATTTTGGGATCTGGTTCTTTGTTTGCTACATATTTCTTAGACTACGCAGTTTTGTCAGTCCTTAGGCATGCTCACTTGAGCCTGGATTATACAGATAATGTAGACACCGCACTGTGCGTTGAACCCTGAACATCCTGCTTTTCTCTTGTCATTGACAACTTATGTGTTTATCCTGTAGAGGGTAATATCTAATATTATTATGCTGGCTCACTGCTGCTGAGCTTCTTAACAGAATGCTACTGTGGATTGTCTTTATTATAATAGCAGCCTATTTTAAATTAAAATACTTTATTGATATGAAAAAATTTGTTTTGTAATTAGAAAATTCACTGTGCTTTTAATTAGTACAAGTACTGAAGAGGTATTTGGTTTCTGAGTTTATTTTTGGCATTCCACAGCCACATCATTTTAGTGATTTATAGTTGAAATATCTATTGAAAGCCTCTAATAATAAAAATAAAAAAGAAATTAGATTACCTCTGAGAACTTAAAAAGGTGTTGAAGAATTTATTAGAACAATGTTAAAATATGCCCTAAAACAAGTCATGTTAGTCTACAGGTTGAAATGGGATACCTGGGAATTCAGAGTGCTGTAGTACTCTGATTAATTAAAATGTAGTCAGCTGAAACCTCCACTATAACCAAAATTGTTCCCATGCGTTTTACCTTCATTATAGTCCTGGTGCAGCCTTCCAGTCCTGACCATTGCTGAGCTAAGTAATTGGTTCAGTTTAAAAAAAATAAACAAAAGGATAAAATTACCATGACAGTACATAAGATTTATTTTTTATTGCTATTTTGGGCTCTGTTTGATAGTATTAATTGTATATGGCCATTCTTTTTGCTGCCAAAGACAAACACTGAGAGACAATGTATCTCTGATTTGAGGGCTATGCTGTTTTCCATATTGTAAGACTTGGATTATTTTACAGTTGTTGTTTTCTGTAACTTTGGCTAAGATGCCAACCTTCCCTCTGCAGATGTGCTGCCTATCTCATCCCTGTTGTGCTGCGGCTAGTGTTCCGCTACAGTGGGGTTTCCTTATCAGCAATTCTGCTCTAAATCAAGGGGGAGAAGGCTATGGGTCCCAACAGGGTCTCAAATGAATTCACAGCGTGTGAATTCATACAGGATACCAGAGGACATCTGCCTTATGAGGCTGTCTCCAGAGTTAAGACTTCAGGGCCTAGATAAAGCACTGCTTCTGTCTCTCCCATACCATGTATCTATTCTGACCCCAGCTTTACACAGCCTGTCATCAGTTTGTCCTTGAGCTGGATGCGGTAGTGAAACCCTTTGGATAGGGCTAACCCTTATCATTCTCTTGTTTCATGTCAGGACACTCTCCCAGAAGCTGCTGAATAGCAAAGGCATGACAAAGAAGCCTTTGATTGTAGCTGTCGATTCTGAGACTGGAGAATTGTAGCTCCAGATCAAAAGGGATCCCACTGAGCTATGTCTCCCTGACAGACTGAGCCCCAGGTTTGTTTTTCATCTTAATGATCTGAATGCAACTGGTTTGGATTCTTGAAAATACTTTTAAAAACACTGATGCTTTTTCAAGGGTTAAAGGGACATAATTTCCTTTATGTCTGTATATAATAAACAACTATTATTTTATTCTACTGTAGCACTTTTTCAATAATCCCATAGAACTTCATGTACATAGTTTTTGGGTTCCAAAACACCCCATTAAGGTATATTTCTGCATCTCGTTTTTTGCAGTAAGACAAAGTGAGATGGAAGAAGTGCTACTGATTTGCTAAAGGCTAAGCAGTCCCTGTAGAAATGTGTACTCCCAAGCTCTTTAATATAACAAAGCACATACGTGCATCTGACTTCCATCCAAATAAATCCTCTAGGATTCCCTCCTCTGACCACGTGTAGTGGGTATGTACACAAAGCACAAAAAACCCATGGTGTATCAACTCATATCTGTAGAACATCCTCAACAATTGTAAAGTATGAAAGTGCTTGGTACATACCATAGCTTTGCACTTTTAATAATAAAAATGTCTTCAATGCTAACAGCTCTTTTTAAGTGACATGTCACAGGAAAGGACAGAGGACAACCTAGCCATGCCTTCTCCAGTGGTCAATCCATATCCTGCATTGCTTGATGAAACCTGGCATTTCTTCTTTTTGTTCCACTGTTGAGGAACAAACTAGATGGGGAACCCACCTTGCATATTTGTGATAGGGCAGAAGAAGAGTCTAAAATGGAGGACAATCTGTGTTCCAAAAGAGATTCATGAGATTCTTTGCCCACGTAAGGGGACAATTTCTAGGAAGGCTCAAGAAACCTATAATTAGACTACACATTGTCCACTTCAGACAGCTGGAGGTCAGATGAAAGTTAGTGCGAGGGGGTGCAAACACTCTTTTTTCCCCCTTCAAGAGTCTCAAGTTTCCTGCTGCAGAGGAGTTGAGAGGTCATACAGTTCAATCTCTTGGTGTCTACTTATCTATATCGAGAAACTCCATTGCAACCTGAGCTGTCTCGCCTTCCAAGCAGGCCGGTGCTAGTGGGTGGGCGACCGTACAGTGGGGAACATGCAGCCCATTGGCTTGGCTGCGTGAGACAAACTGCACAGCAACAGCATGTGCTCGAGCACATGAGTCCTAATGCATCATCTCAACCCTTCCTTTTTGTTGTGTACTGACAAGCTCGTCCTGTACCACCCTGCTCTTTATTTCCAAGTGGTATTTCCTTGTCTTCCCACTCTTTTAGGCAGGTATTGTGCGAGTGGACATAAAATGGTACGCATCAAGTTGTATTGGATGACATCTCTAACCATTATGTTAG
Organism: Phalacrocorax aristotelis; assembly: GCF_949628215.1. Taxonomy (NCBI): domain Eukaryota; kingdom Metazoa; phylum Chordata; class Aves; order Suliformes; family Phalacrocoracidae; genus Phalacrocorax; species Phalacrocorax aristotelis. The sequence continues at coordinate 125,209,250 of NC_134276.1, forward strand.
CAGAATAAAACATAGTAACAGGAAGAACCGCTGCCACTCATTTTCTATTTAAATTGAATGTTCTTAAAGACAGACAAGACTTGAGGTAAAATGCCAGTTATTCACTATATTTTGCACATGATTTTTAAATTGTCTCTTTAGGGAGGATATCTAAAACATTTGCCATTCATCTGGGGATTTTTTTACATTCTTTTCATCCTTTGCCCTTGTATTCTTCTGCAATATTGTTAGTGATTAAGAAAATGTCATGAGTACTGTGCTAAATACAACCGTGTTGTAAATACTGATTTTTTTAGTGTTATTTGCGTGCTAGAGATTGGACGCTGTTCTCCTGTTCAGGTGAATGCCTGAGGAATAGATTGGTATACTAAAAAGCTGGTTATGAGTGAAAAATGGAAAAGTTGACCTCCAAGGACTTATTTTAACAGGACTGTGTTTCGTTCAAGTTTCATTTTATGTAAAATTGTAATTTACAGTTTTGCAGCTGTGCATATGCACTTTCACTCTCTGATGTTTGGGACAAAAGAATTCAGTGTTACTGGATTGCTTTTTGTGGAGTTTTAGCCCTAGTAGTGATCACTGAATTTGCTGCAACTGGAAGTATTTAGGCTTATGTAACAGAAGATATTTGTGTTAGAGTTTTGTACAATCCCAGTTTTAACTATTTCTCCCTACATGACTGTGCCACATTGTATAGGTGGGATTTTCAGTAGGAATTGTTTTAAAGTTAACCACCTTCATCTTCAAATGAAACATACTGATAAATGTAGTCTTCCATAGAATTCTTTTCCTCGGCAGATGTCACAGAGCAGCAGAAAGCCATGCATACACCATTCACAGAGAAACTGCTCCAGCGCTCCTGTGCTGGTGCTTTCCCAGGCTCCCAGCTCCTGCTGAGCTCCCCTGAGAGAGCAAAGGTCTTTCTGTGAGCATGCTGTGTACCTCCATTACTGCCATAAGAAACATGCGCCCCACTGGAGCACTCTGTTTTCAGCTTGCTTCTGTAGCTGTCGCTAATCTTGGAGTTGGGAACAGCTCTATGAAATCGAGAAAAAATTCTGTGCAGGTGGCCAGCTGTATGCCCTCAATTTTTAAATACTTTTGAAAGCATATTTTCAAGTATAGATAACCACAGCTGCTCTGGGTATATACTTGCTGTCTCATAACCCTGCACACTGTTTTATAACATTCCAGGTAAACTGCTTTCAGTTGTTTAATTTCATTCCCATAATAATTTTTAGGCAAAGCGGTCATAGTTGTTCTTCATTTCATCTAGCCAAACTGAAAGTCCATACTAAAATAAACGCATTTTTCAGTGGAGATGCTTCATCTTAGCCTAGAGTACTACTGTTCCTCCACTCCCTGCAACTTCATCATTTTCTGTATGCAACTGTGTACATATGCATGTACGTTTGAATGACTGCAAGAGAGAGATGCAGTTGTCACCAGTGGAAAGCAGGCTGCATCTACTGTGTCCTCAGTTGCACTGGTGGTCAATGTCTGAGGTCAGGTGGGGCCACTCCTTCTGCCTCCCCTTCACCTGCACTGAGAAGACCCAAAATTCCTGTTTTTATGTGGAGGCTGTGCACAGCAGACCTTATCTCCCACCAACGGGTTGTGTACCAATCCTGAATAATCACTGAAGTGTAAGGGCTGAGACCCATAAAACTGTACCTAGTGGGACCACAAAGATGTCTGGATGAGAAGTAAGGCACTGAGTGTAGCAGGCAGTGGTCTACCTGCAGTTTTCACCAGTTTGGAGGTGGCAATTGCAGCTGCAAAGCAGTGGGCTTCTGCAGGCCTGTGGAGTACCTAGATCTTCCAGTGGATTTTTTTTTTTCCCCCTGTGCCTTACTTTGCTTAGATTTGAGCATGAAGCTTTATTGTGCTTTGGGTAGACAAAAGTGAATTTGCCACAGTTAAAAGTAATATTTTCTAATGCAAAATGTGAAAACCAATATTGGATATCTTTCCGTTAGCCTCAACACTGTATCAGACTGAAACAAAACGCAGACTGCTGAGGCTGTTCCTTACCTCAGAGTAGACTGTTTTCTGCAGCAAGATATTGCTATACCTCTGGTGCACAGAGAACAAAATGCAGCAGAGGACCGTATGGAAAAGTTCTGTTCAGTTTTTTTTTCCTCCTGTTTTTGGGAGGTGGATTTGTGAAAGCAGGTCAGGCAAAGCCTGGGGCTGTGTGGCTTGTTACAAGTATGAATTTCGATTTCCTTCCCCATCCCTGTTACCAATAAGTCTCTGGGGAAAATATTCTTTAGCAGAATTACTACAATTATTTAATTAACTGTTTGCTTAACTATAGCTTTGTGATTTCTGTCCCTGTAAGTATCTCTCTCTCCTACACAGCATGTATTGGCACGTCATAGAATCATAGAACCATAGAATCATAAAGGTTGGAAAAGACCTCTAGGATCAAGTCCAACCATCAACCCAACACCACCATGCCTCCTAAACCATGCCCTGAAGTGCTACCTCTAGATGTTTTTTGAACACTTCCAGGAATGGTGACTCCACCATGTCTCTGGGCAGCCTGTTCCAGTGCCTGACCACTCTTTCAGTAAAGAAATTTTTCCTAATACCCAATCTAAACCTCCCCTGACGCAACTTGAGGCTGTTCCCTCTCATCTTATAATCCTCTTCCCTTCTGGGAAAGTATATTCAGGACTGATGGCAATAGTGACAAAAGGTTTTGAAAGATAATTTCTATGCAGGTGTTGAGATAGAGCTGCTTCTGCAGCTGTAGCAACTTGTTTTCATACCAGATATTGTGTTCCCTCCTCATGCAGGTGTACACACAGAGAACTGTACCCAGGTTCTCTCAGACTGACTCTCTAGGTGCCACATTTACCTTTCTCACACTCCTCCATCCCCTTTAGGGTGTCCCTGCCTGGATGTTGGCTGCAGCACCAGGAACGCAATGATGGTGGTGGGTGGAGGTGAGTCCTGGGTCCTGCTGGCTGACTGGACAGCCGAGTGCCAATGATGCTGTAGCATCTGACAAGGCCTCTTGCTAAATGTACTTGTTTCAGGATGAGTTGAGGTATGCTTTCACTCCCCTCAAAACCCCAGCTTGTTTCTGTCAGTTCAGTTTGAAAGGGAGGGAGGAAAATCCCAGCATCGTTTGTTGTTTGGTTGAACCAAGAGAAGGCCCTCAAGCAGAAACATGAATACAGCAAGCAGTAGTAGGGATCTGACTGCTGGTGGGACTTACTTATCCCCCTGGCACTGTTTGGATTTAGCCATCTGGCAGTGTCCCTGCTTACACCTGTCAGCTGAGGGTGATAGTGCCAAAGCGAGGAGTTTGTGAATGTCCCTTTGGAGCTTTGCCTGGCCAGCTGGCAGCGTATATCACCAGCCAAGCCTCCTCTTCCTCCTCCTTCACAACCTTGGGCATGTCAGTCAAGACATATAGCCATGCCCTCCCACCCTCAGTGAGGACAGTGGATTTCAGCCCATTCTAAGCCATCTGAATAGAAACAAAGGGTTTCAGTCTTTCTTTCCTGCACTAAAGGAGGAAAAAGATCTTTTACTCCTTTTTATTTCTCTTTTTATTTTCTTTAAAATTTTTTTTCCTTCCATGCTAGTCTCCACTAGGATGGACACCCATTGGTGGACACACCTCAGCAAGACAAAGCCAGCTCATTCTGGTGCTGGAATTTTATAATGGAGAGGATAGAATAGGAAGAGGAGGATCCTACCAAGCAGAATTGGCCCCAGCCAGAAAGAGATCAGAAGCAGTTTGTCTATGTCAGGACATAAGGCCTGTTCACTCAGATGTGCTTCTTTCTAACCTCTTCCAGTACTACCATGCTCATACTTATCATCAAAGTGATACTGCCATTTTCCATTGCTGTCATCCTCTCATCTGTATGTCAAGAAACCTCCCACCGGTTTGGGTGATGGAGACCTTTTTGGCTCACCTTCTGTGGGGAAGGTGTGATTGACCCTCCCTTCAAAACAGGCTAGTCCCTGGCTGCCACTGGGACACAGCTGTGCTCCCACCTCTCTACCAGGGGGGTCTCTGTGAATGCTGTGTTTGTAAGCAACAGTCACATCCATACTGCTTTTTTTAAAGCCACCCCCTTCACCCCTGATGTCTTTAATATTGATGGAGAAATAACATTTTCTGACATGCGAATGGAGAATAGGTGCCACAAAGCGTCACAAACTTGGTTAATTCGTTAAGCAATAACTTCAGGCAAAATCTGAACATTGAAAAATTTATACAGATGTATTTGTCCTCTTTTCTATCAGTGTTTAGAAAAGGTTGTTGCCAATCTTAGGCTGCACTAGATGTTTCTATACTGTGAAGCCTTTCTATACTGTGAAGCCTTTTACTTGCTGATGAACATGACAAATGCGTTTGCAGTACTTCGGTAACCTTCCCATAACAGCCTTTTCTTTGAGTTCTTGCAATATAAACCTTCTGGATCAACCTGAATTATTGTATGCCACACAGCCTGAGTTGGCTCCACGGCATGCTACCCTAGTTATCATTTGTTAAAGAGTCTTAGGACTGCTAGGAAGGTGTTTTGTGTGAAATGGATGGTGTTTATTACATCCTTCAAATAAACAACACTCAAGACTCCAAGCATAAATTACTAAGCAAAAATCAGAAGCAAATGATAATGAGATGATCTCATACAGAGTTGAGAGTAACCAAAATCAGAAGCTTCTTCAGCAGGTAATACTTTTGCCACCTTGTAATCTTTTACTTTTACAGCCTGATGCATGGCACTGTTCAACCAGCAGGTATGTTAAGAAAAGACAACCTGAAATAAGTGCAGGAATTCACCTAGTTGTCATGGCTTAGATGAACTCCCAGTGACTCAGTGACTTCTCTTGCCCTTTGCTTATTATTAATCCAGAACCCATCCGCTTTTTTTCAGATGTTTCTGCTAAGACTTTTATGTAGTGTTTATGTTACAAAGAACTTTCTGATGCTGTCACATCAGCGTTTGGACCTTTGGATCAGGTGGACCTTTCTACCCTATTTCTTCAGATTACCATTCCTGTGTGCTGGCTATGTTCATGTTGCATTAGAGAGCGCGCATATGTGCCAGTGCTAAATCCATGGCTCCAGAGTGTCTTTACATGATAACAATCTCCTGTTGGAGGCCACACCACCATATCATGATGTCCATGTGACCTAAAGTGTGTTAGGATCTCCTTACAGACAGGCATGCGATGCTGTACTCTGTCCAGGGTTTTTTTTCCCTTAAGAATCACAACAGTTTAATATGGTGCTGAGGAAAACTCTTCAGCCATATGTGTTTCTAAAAGGAGAAGCAATGTAGGACCAGTGTAAAGCGTACAGTGGAAGGGAGACCAAATTCAATATGATCTTTAATCCTGCCTTTACTCTGGTTGAAGCTGAGCAAATTCCTTGGAACTGAATAGATGAACACATGCTCAAATCCCTTTAAATTTATTTTTTTTATATCAGTGCTATTTGCAGCAAACCCTATATTGCTAACCTGAAGCCATACTTTTTCATATTATACAAAAGAATGTGGGTAAAACATCACTCGGCACGTCTAAGTGCATGCCCCTATATGTAATCATCATGCATATAGTCACACATCTTTTTTTCTCTTACTTTTAGAATGATACAGTCTATTGGCATGGTTGTGTGCTTTTTACATTAATGTAAACAGGTAAAATAGCATAATATATATTCTATTGCACATGCTGATATCCTTTTACTTTCCAGTTTCCTTTAGACTGTGATAATGAAAATCGATGTTTTGAAATTAAGGATTTCATTATCCAAAAAACCCTTAATGCTGACATGCAGAACTGGTCTAGCAGAAAAAGCATATCTGATCCAAGTCATCATCAATTGCTCTCTAATTATGATGACAATATAAAAATTAAGCAAGCTTACCTTAGCTCAGGAGACTCTTTTGCTGTATCTCAGGCAGTTTCCTCTCCTTATTCACTTGAAAAGGAGAAATCCACTTGAATGAAGAAAAATGCTAGAGGAGTGAGGGATTTAAGGGCTCATCATCTGAGCTCCTGATCCACTTGTTTTTAGCAATTTGCAAAAGCCTCGATCCAGTAGTAGCTCAGAAGGGTTTTTCTCTCCTCGTGTGTTCTGTGGGCTGAGAATTTTCAAGAATAGACCTGAGACGGTGCTGCAAGAGAGAGACAGTGGGGGGGACCTTGGCACAGAGTTGGACCAAACTCTAAATATAGCCCAACCCACTTTCCATGCAGTTCTCTTCATACTCTGAAGGCAGATGACCTTGTCAGAAAACTGACCTCCCGGCATGTCACTCTCTATGAAGAGAGGATCTAAGGGAACAGGACTGCAATGTAAAAGGACAGAAAAGCAATCAACCATCTGCTTACAGCAAATGAATGTAGGTATGAGTTCTATTTTTATGGCAATTGCAACTGATTGAGTCATAATGTGCTTTAATTGACCATTTAGACAAATGAGCTGCATGCCAGTTCACAAAAGACCTGTACAGATGAGAGACTGCATTGTAATTGCTAGTCTTAAATAGAGAGCGCTGACATAGATGAAAAGCCTGTCGTCTTTCCTCCTCTCAAAAACCTTAGTGCAGCAGACTATGTAGTATTTCCCTAAAGGCTTCTGTCTATAAGAAATTATCCTTCCTTTCACTAGCTCTTATAGTAAGACTTTTTGGAAAAGTAAGTTAAATCCACAAATGTATATTCTGGTACCCTATAAATTTGAGATGCTAGGGTAGCTTGAAAGGGCAGTAGAATCTGCAATATCAGAGACTAAACTGCAGAGAAATGTGTAGTATATGCAGAGGAGGAAGCAAGAGAATAAGAGGCATAGAAGCATAATACTTGCGCCTTAGATAGGGAACTGCTTTTCAACAGATATTTTATAATCCGGGGAATTAGCCACTCTAACTTTACGTGGCAACATGTCAGGGTATTTTGTTCTTAACCTGAAGGAGAGTTTAACTTGATACAGTCAACCTGATACTCTGTCAAACAGGGACCTGATAGTGCTATGTCATGTGAAGGCTTCTGAATAAAAAAAGCTGCAGAAACCTAAGCAGCTCAAAATGTCTTCTCTCATGTTCTGCGTCAAGACATGTAGGAGAGTTGGGATAAAAGCTTTCTTGCAGTATTCTTCTTCAGTGGGATATATTTGTTGGTGGTGACATATATCTAAGTGTATCCTACATTATACACATGCATGCAATTTTCAGTATTCAGAGGAAACCTGAGAAAACACCAGGAGTGTGATAACCTTTTATCATAGATGTGTATGTCTGCAAAATATGGGTGGGCCAAAAAGGCATGAATGATATCAGTTGTCAGTAAAGTAGCAATGTCTATCTATGAACAATAATTTGGACTGTTAAGTTTTTATGAAGTGTGCTATGTATTTTTTTCAGTTGAAGCCTACTATTTTTGGCAATTTTTACTGTGTAATTTTATGATGATCTATCGGCTTGAAGTCCACAGGGTTAGCCAGACTGTGTGTTACCTTCACAACAAGAATTACAGCTGTGAGGCACAGCTGCTTCCCAAGACAGTGGGAGAACAACAGAAAATAATGCAGTATTAAGGGAGATGTCACATCTGGGACCATACTACATTCGTGGGCAAAACTTGCTTGAAGTCAGACCTCGGCTACAGCCTACCCATTAAATAGTTTTATGGATTTATTCTAAATGTATTCTAAATGTATGTCATTAAACACCAATAGCATCATGCTATCTGTGCTCCAGGGTGGTACCCTGATGTGATCCAGACCAACCGTACCAATTCCAGCTCTGGAGTGCCACTGCCACTTCTGCCCCTCTCTCCGGTGCTGGGCCATTGAAATTGCCACAGATCCTCTCATTCAGAGCATGAAGGAGATGAGGATAAGGGAGGGAGTATGTACTCCTCCCCAACACGAGTTAGTCCTCTTCACCCTCTGCAGCAAACAGTTGGAGCAGCTTCCATACATGATGGATGGATAGTTCTTAGAATAAGAAGGAGTCACAGTGCTCAGTGTGTCCTAAAGCACAGGAATAGTCATACTTTGCCAGGAACTGTTGCATGTACTTCTCCTGTATGAATGTTGTGGAGAAGGGGTGATTCCTTGCTTACACAAATGATATGCTGGTTAGCTTTGGGGAAGGAGTGTTACTCTTCGGGGAGGCTTTTATGGAGCAGTCCTGTTTGTGTGTACAGGGCTGTAAACATCACCTGACCAACTCCAGTAATACAAACTTCCTGAAAGGAGGGGAAAAAGCTTTAAGAGTAGTTGTATGAGTTCGTCAAGATGGATGGAACAGTATTTTGTTTGACAGCTGAATACACTCAGGTTTTATTTAGGATAGCTTTTGCATGAGTTTCCTGTCCATACCATCAAGAGAAAAATGTAGTAGGGAGTCAGGCCCTAGTTTGTGCCTAGCTTTTCCTGGGCTTATAACTTGTGTTTTCCTTGTGATGCTGGATGGTCTTTCCACTTCTTTGTAGACAGTTTTTTCTCTTTGACTACCCAGCCTTCTTTGGTAGCATTTCCTCTAGAATGATCTGGGTCTGGCTTTTCTAGAGCCCAGGGTGCTTCCTCTCTCAGATGCCTCTGTTGGGATTGATGCTTATTTCAAGCCAGCCTTGTGGGATTCCCTCTCGTACAGTCACACATTCTGTAACTAGTATTTGTGAACTGATTTTTCTTTTGATTAACCCCAAAGTCCCAGGCACTTGTAGCTGTTTAAAGATCCCATGGAGCATTTCACAACATGAGATATGTGAATGGTAACGTCTAGGCCAGTTTCTAACATGGTCAACTGTATCCTGGCTTGCCCCATTCCTCTGCTCTTCAGAGTTGGATAGAGTGTTCTGTTACTAGCATGAACTGTTGCACAGTATTGCTGGCATCCTTTAGAGTAGTTTCTAAAGTGACTGTAGGGTGTATATAATGCCTGGCATCTATCAAGAATAGAAACCCTTTTTACAAGGTTAAGTATTTAATTTTATAACATTCATCCAGTAGATTTGTAAACACCTAAAACCCATGGTACTTACAAATAATCAAAATGATCTCCCACTTCCCCATCTCTCTAGAAATATGCTTTTAAACTGAACCTGGAGATTTAATGAGATTATCCTTTATGCTGAAACTTCTGATTGTTTTTGAGGGAACAAAAGAAAGAGAAATTAGGAGACTGCAATGACTTGTGGATGCCATCTGAGCCTCAACTCATGGTGTCACTGGAGAAGAGCAAACAACAGAACGGATTTGCGTGATGTGCTGATGTATTATTGTATCTTCAGGCTCCGGTTGCTCTCTTTTGGCAGGCCCGTAATGAAGAAATTAAGTTGGATGGCACACAATAAAAGGGCCTGTCATATTCCTAACATGTCAAATCTTTTTGTTTGCCCTTAGCTTACTGTGGGTTTTAAAACTACACTGACTAAAAGAGTATTGAGTTCTCCCTTCTCACCTTGGTGATGCCATTATTCCTTGTGTGAAGCAGTGATAGGATGTAAAATTCAACCCTTGTCCTGCAGGAGAAAAAAAGTTATTTTTATTAGGAGGAGGATGGCCTACTACTTTTACATCTGATCAGTCACTTTCTGTGATTTTTCTAGCAAGTTTTTGTCTTAAAGGCAACATATAAAAATGAAAAAGTCAAATTATGAATAGGGCTGGGTTGCAGCTGTACTACAAGCTGGGCCTAAGCCTGATCATGTAAAGTTTATTCTTCTGTGCTTACAGGTCTACAACAGAGAATTTCCTCTGGTCTTTCTAATATGCCCTTTGTCTTTTGGTTCACTCCCAGTCAGCAAGTCAAGATGTGTCAAAAATTAGTTTGGAAGTACCCTTTTTGAATATTGAAGAGAAAGTGTTAAAAAAGGGAGAAAGGCAAGATAGTTGTTAGAAATGTTCCATGGGACATCCTTTGCATGGCAGATAGTTATGTCTGTGTGCCAAAAATTTTCTATCATATCAGAGTGTAGTGAAAATAAATTTCATATTATTCCCTTAAGACCTGTTCTTTTTTTCGCTTGAATGGGCAGTGATTTTAATTTAATTGCCGCTCAGTGTAAGAGAGAGGAACCTAAACTGAATACCCTGTCACCAGATTCATCACGCAAAAAAATTGTTTGTGGTAGATGTGCCTTCTGAACTGCCCAGGGAAGGGATTTACATTTTTGCAAGACTGCTGTCTTTGTAGTACAAGCTATTGCCAATACTTAGAAACTATTACAGGGAATTCCTATGGACTGTTTACAAGAAACTCTGGCTTGGCACAGGCTTAGGCTGGATGAAGTGGGAAGGAGCTTATGCTATATGAACGTTACCTAATGGGACAGAATTGAAGTGCTTTTGATTCCTTGATAGGACTGTGTCTGGTTTTGCTCAGTTGCATATTGTACACCCTTCAGGTATGCCTCACAAGTACACTTTAAAATACCTTTTTTGAAGTACCTTGGCAGGTAAAGCCTGCAGTTTAAGGCATCCTCACAGATATGAAAACTTACTGTTGTGCTGGAATAGGCCTGTCTTGGGAAAGGAGTCCTTAGTTCATAGAGGTGGGAAGGGAAAACAGAGCCCAGACCTTGGGGGACCATGGCTAGTTTGGGATGATGGAGCACTGTCACAACATGTAATTACCACAGAGATTATCTCAGGCCAGGGAGGGAAGCAGTGCTATCCTCTGTTGCAGTAGGCTGACAGGGACAGTCAGTAAGGAAACAGTAACTAACTGGTAGTCACCTGCAATGTAGCTTTATGTGCAACTTCTTACTTCCTAGTAACAATAACAGATACCAGTTCATTCACAGTTTTTCCTCTTCATTTCCAAATGGCGAAGTATTTTAAGGCCTTACAAGTGAAGGCGCTTCATTTGTTTCATGACCTGGTGGGGGAAGTATGAAAACTTCATCAGGGTTTTAAAAGTGGAGTTGCAAAAGATAAAATGCCAAAAAAAAAAAAAAAAAAAAAAAAAAGAAAAACCGTCATGAATTTTTGAAGCACCACTCTGCTTAGCCATGTTGTCATTCTTCCTTGCATCAAAGATTTCCACTGAGCTGTAATAATATATCTTTCAATGAAATTAAATATCCATTTTTAATTTCCTGTCAGTATATATATTCTCTTACTGATTTCTAAGACTAAATCTTGTTTTACTGTATTGTTTAAAATGTTTGAGCTGATATTTATTCGAGGAGGTAAGGGGATGGTTGTGGTTTTTTTCTGTAATCTGTTTTTCTCAGTTGTGCCACTGCAGATGACGTATGCCAGTGATGTGGAGAACTATTTATCTTTCTGGGGGTGCCAGCAGACTCTAGTTTAGTCAGAGTAATTTGAGAAACGAAGAGGGTACTGACACTGTTGTAGCTATTTTTAATGCAATGGTTATGTGGTGATCTTCCCCAAGGAAGATTACTTCTGTAATTAATGTTTTATCTTACCTACTAGCAATTTCTAAAGTATTGTCATGGTAAATAGCCAGCAACTGGACTGAAGAACCATATTAATAATAAAATCTGCTTTCTTAGCCATTCCATGTGACTGATCTGGTGGTCCCCAGAAGAGCTTCACAGCTATTGCTTGGCCAGTTGGCTTTACGCCTTGGGCTCCAGGGTATCTGAGCTGTTATTAGGCTTCTCAACAGGAAAATTCAAAGCTGTCCATTGCCTACAGAGAAGGAACTTGGAGAAGATTCTCCTAGTACATGTGAAAGAGATCCTCCATTCAGGATTAGCGGTGCTGGTGAAACACAGCTAAGTAATTTGGGATCTGTCCAGGAGGCGGTTTGAGCTGCTGATTGCCTATTGCCTCTGTGCACCACTGGCTTCTGTACCTGCTTATCCCACTGCTATGCAGCACCTTTCCACCCCTTCCAATGGTCTCTCCTTGTCTTCTATCCATTTCATTTTGTCAGGGAAGTAGTTGAGCTTAGGATACTTTAAAATATTTAGATGTTAATCCTTTTTTTCTTAGTTAATCGCCCCCCCCCAGCCAGGCCTGTCTTATTTAAAAGACCTCATCTGTTCCTTTGGATACTGATGGGCAGCGTGGCAGGACCCACCCGAGCTTTGTGTTTCCTGCTGCCCTCAGGAGTGATACCATAGTGGTATGTTAAAATACTGTCATCACCACTTTTAGCCCAGTTACTGTGATCAGCACAACTCTGGTGAAAAGAGGAGGCATCTCAATGGAGGAAGGATGAACAGGGACCTGGGAGCCAATTTTGCTGACAGCTGTTACATTTTACAGAAACTTAATTGACCTTGTACTGTGTGTACCTGGTGGGACGTGCAGGAGAGGCGCAATGAGAAAAATTCAATGTAGTGCATTGACATTAAGATTACTTAATCTGATTCACGGAAGATTTAGGCCAGTTTTTAACGGCAAAACTATGAGAATAATAAGGAAGTCTCAGGCTTCAATTTTGTTCTTGTCCATGACCTGCCCTCTGCCCAACTTCTCCCTTCCTCCCAAAGAAAAGGAATCTAAAATGGCAATTAAGACAAAACTCAAAATGTGCCAGACACACTTGGCATTTTAGTCAGCATCACATATTTTTTCATCTGCTGAATTTAAAGCTAGGAGCCCTGAGAAATATTTTTCTGCCAGATGAATGAACACAGATCAGTACTGTTTAATCAACCAATAAATAAAAGCATAGCCTGCAAAGCAGCCTGAAGTTAATCTATCAGAGCACACCCAAACTGAATGAACTATGCCCACCTACAGAGTAATAAGAAGCACATACTTTTCTGTAACATATCTCAAACTAGGAAGAGAGCATAACAAATATAAAACCTATTTCCACAGTGTACAGGGCTTTTTGTTAAAAATCAGAAAACACAGGCTTTATTTAAAGTCTGGTTTCAGATATGAGGCAATTTCAGACAGTGAGAGGAGGATGGAAGTTGGGGAGGGAAAAAGCAGGGCAGGGGACAATAATGAATTACATTCAAACTTTGTTTTCATGTAAGTAATTCTAGTTCAGTACTGAGACGTAGGCCTGATGGGAGCATAAGGAAGAAAGCAGGGATTTCTGTTCAGACCCAGAGACTCTTCTGACCCAGAGTGTGTCTCTGACTGTGGGCAGTGACAGATGCGTCAAATAAGTTGAGGGAGTCTCCCTTGTGGACACGTAAGGCAGGTTCCCTCCAAATTCTGTCACAGAGGTTAGTTTAACTGTAAGAAACGAACTTGTCCTGTACTGGTCTGTGTCACTGGTGGTCTTCTGGTTACCAAATAAATGTCTGATCTCGCTTAGCTTCTAGATTAAAAAACAAACAAACAAAAAAATAGAGACACCCCTCCCTAAACAAACAAACCCCAAAAAACAACACCAAAAAGCAAACTAATGGAAATGATCCCCTCAGTTGTCTTTGGGTATGTATGCAAAAGAATATTTTTCTGTTCTGAGCTTTCCTTTTAATTACATGTTCATTGTTCCTATATTATGAAGAGTTGTAAGCACCATGCCTCCTTTCTCTCTCAAAAAACCCCTTTCTGTTCTCTTCATCCTCTTTTGCTGTGAGGAACTTCCCAAAGTTGCCATCATTTCTGTGAACTTCCTTTATCTTTATTTCAGTTGTAGGCTGGCTCGAACCACAAGTCACATTTTCCAAAGAATTTTAAGATTATTTTCTGTTCCTTTTGGGTTATAACTTTATTTTGGGGCGTTTGGAGGTGTGCTGCCTAGAAGAGTTTCACTTTTTCAGTCAGCCTTAGTCCTTATAAGAATTAATTATTTATGTTGTGGTCACTAGAACTCCTTCATTAATCACTTCAGAGTAGAAAAGTGGCATGTCTCAGTAATGGTGAATCAACATAGCAAACACAAATTTGTATATACTAGCTATTTTGTACGAACAAAATTGCATTCACATCAAAGCACGTGTCATTACCTCCTATATCATTAAGGCCTTGTCTGCATTTAAAAATACTAGTATAAATAACCAAGAAAATGTGCATTCTTTGTGAATATATTAGTCAATAAAGGTGATCATTAAAGGGAACCTGTTAAATTATCTAAATATCTGTGTGCTTGTTTATTTATGCACATGTGTATAAATATGTGCGTATGTATATATTTAGTATACATATTATGTACTTAGACGTGTGTATATATCAAGTTTGAAAGAAGTCAGAAACCACTGCACTGAATGATTTTAAAAAATGATCAATATCATAAATGAGAGTCTTATTCATATATGCATGTATGTGTGTGTTAAGCATAAATAGCTCTTTCCATTTCAGCATGGTTCAAAATAAAATCAAATATAAATACTTAACGACTGAGAAGCATGTTAGTATGTGCCATGCCACTGATGTAAAGAGAAAAATGTGAAGAGCTGGGGAATTCACGTATATTTTTCTATAACGGGAGCATTACATGAGTGTTCAGATATCTTTGACCTTGTCGTTGCGTAAGGTCCATACGTTGCAGGAAAGCAGATGCAGAGGATTGCTGCGCTGAACATCACCACCCTTTCAGCAGCATATTCCATCAGCGCCTGCCTGCCTGCTTATTTGCACCGCAAGGCAGATGAAAGTCAACGTTGTATTAATCAATTAGGTTCTGCATTTGAGCCAACTAATTATTACAGAAGGATTTGTGCTCTCTCCTGTTCTGGCAGAGAGGAGTCTCCTGGGCAGCTTGACACCTCAAAGCAGGGCAAGCAGTGCTGCTCTGATACAGATGTGTTTGGCATCTGTGAGCTGGGTGCTTATGCATTTATTCTTGTCGAGTTATTTATTTTGTGAATAACCCCACTGACATCAAGGTAACTATTTGCAGACAAAGGTACCCTGTTTAATGTGAGCATGGTTGGCATAGTCTGGCCTGTGGTACTTTGATGCCCTCAACAAAACACTTCTGTCATCATGGGAGCTGACGTGTTGTCACAATCAATCACACCTCAAAACTAGCTGCTGTCTCGACTAGGACGTGAATGGCTGTTTCTGGATCAGATGAAAAGTTCTCCTGTTGTATGAAATAAAGATACTCAGGTACTGCAAAAATATGCTTGAATTTGAACTGTTTTCTCAGGTGTTTGTTGAGTCTGGGGCTGGACATTGGTTCCCTCTTCCCTCACTTCTTGCTGAAAGCAGAGAAGGACGTTGCATCCCAAAGTGCAGTCCAAAACTCAGATGGGCAGTGAACAGGTGCTACATTGTCAGGCTATTTCAGATCATGGAAACCATTTGTCCAGTTTTAGATTGCTATTGCTAGCAGCGTGTCTTTTAGTTAGGAGAAAGAGAAGAGGTTATTTAAAACTTAGACGACTCCAGTTTGCCTTTCAGAGCATGCCAAGTGGGATTTAAGAAGGAATGCTTAAAAATCACAGGCAGCTTCCCCTGAATCTATTTCATGCAACTCTCATTTATTTCCAATGTGAAGTAAATATGCTGAGAAAGAGCTGGCTCAACAATTCAATTCAGTGAGGCATGCATAGATTTACTCTGGAATGGTGTTTGGGGCTGAAGCACAGTGAGCAAGAGGGACAACGAGGCAATTAGTTCTGATTTTTTTAATGTACTTCATTCGTATCATCACTATATAGCCTTTTTGGATGTAGTGCATCCAGGACACTGCGTCGGGGGAGCTGGTATATGTAAAAGCTGGTCACTCCTCCAGTATCTCTGGAGTCAGGGCAGAAGAGACAAGTTAGTGATGGGTTCTTAAACACAGAAGTGCAGCACTAGAAATTTGCCAGAGGAGGGATGACAGCGAGGGAAACAAGTCCATGGTAATGCACAGTGGTAACACTGAGTTGCCAGGACACCTTTTAAACTTCCAGGAGTATGCTGGATGATGTAATTTTTCAGATTCTTCTAATGAAGTATCATATCTGACATTCCAAAGTGGCTGGAGGACATAAGTGGTCAGTGAATTCAGAGGACTATGCCAGGGAAGGAGCTGTTTGTGTGCAGCGGATGCATACAGTACAGGAGCACTCAAACATCATCAGGAGAACAGGAAGGAGTAACTCAGCAGATTGACCCAGATGTTTGAGCTGTAATGTAAGAAAGACATTTGTTAGTCTCCCAAACCTTCAGCTTTCTCTCTTCCCCTGTTCACCTGCTGCCATGTGTTAGGCTGTGCAGGACTAGATACATATTTTATTTTTTGTGCATTAATAGTGAATTTATAATAAAGTAAACCCCTATCACCACTGATGATGACAAAAAAAAAAAAAAAAAAAGTAGTGAGCTTTGGAATACTCCCTCTTTTATATTTCTGGTGGCCAAAAAACTTTCCCAGAAAACTTTTCACCTTCAGCTGATGTCTGATGAACAGTCTTGGGACAGTAAGAGTGATGTTCTAGCAAAAGTGGCAGTCATACTGGGGATGGCTGCTCATTCTTCTTATTCATGACCCAAACGGCAGCTCTGAAGAAGAGTCAATTGACTCTGTCCCTCAGAAGAGAGGGAAAATAGCTTATGAGGGCAGGTCATGGAGATCAGTGCCATATATTTCCTAGTGTAGAAGTAAGCCTGAGATTTAGACTTGTCACCTCCTTTGCTTGTGTCCTTTAAGGAGAGATCCCAGAATGGCCAGCCACCTAGAGTCCTCTGAGGTTGACTTAGCACCAGCATAAGGGGCAGCTTAATGTTACAGCTAGTCTGTGGTAAAGGGCTGCTAGAAGGGGCACCCCTACTCTTCCCCTGCCACCAGCCCCTCACCCCACATGGGATCTAGCACTCATGTGGCCACGGGCCATTCAGCTGCTGGTTTGATGGCTGTTCCTGCATAGAGAAGGAAGTAAATAGGCCAGCTGAGCTGTTATATCTACTTGGTGTGCATATTTGTGTATTTGCTCTAGATCTGAAAAGCGGGAGCTTTCCTCGGTGGATTCCCATTTAAGATTTCAGAATATGTCTTCATCCTGCGTTGAGGTGCAAACAAGTGCTGCCTTTTCTTCCATGGCATTCATTTTGGTCTTAATTAAGATCATTAACACATTTATCTTACCCCTTCACTTAGGAGTCTCTTACTTGTACTGGACAGAAAACAAATTCCCTTCTCAGAGGCTGCTCTGTTTCTGAAGCTCTTGTGGTTTGCCAGGAATGTAATCTGTATCAAGTAAGATTTCATGATGAATGACATCCAACCTGCTAAAACATTCACTGGTTTTCCTCACTTGCTAGCTTTCAAGTTCCCAATTTTTTCCGAACTTTTAATGGCTGTCACAACCCAACTTTAGGATGCTGACTGTTACACAAGCTTTTCAAAGTGGGAAAAGGAGTGGAAGTTACAACATGGTATCTTACCAGGCATAAATATGTACCCATTTTGTTACCCATTCTGTCACATTAGGATTTTCACCACTGCCTTATTGCCATGTAGTATATAGTGTTGCATCTGTGGATGAATAAAGATTCCTTTCTCCCCTTCATATCCTTTTACTTTATCCCCTTTATCCTTTCACTTAAATTCTTTGACATCTTTCACATATCCTTTCCCTTTTATCAGTAGGTACCTTTTTCAACATGGAATTAGTAAATACCAGCCATAGTTGATTTTCTCTCTCTCTTATGTTCTCTTGTCATCAATTTATTCTGCTCACAGCTAATGTTTGTATAGATGTAGGTATATCATCCATACTTGGGGTGATGCTTACAAAATCGTACTGGTTTTCTTTATTCAAACTAAATAACTTAATCTTGAAGCTGTCAATTTACAACTTCAGAATACAGGAAATTGCAACAATGACTAAGTACCTGGTCGGGATAATAATGCTTCTGGCAATGATCAGGGAAGTAATACAGTCCCCAGCAGAAACTTCTGTGTTTGAATGCATCTTAAGCACTAACATAGTACTCTTAGAGGGAACTGTTGCTGTGGATTTTTTTCCCCCTAAAGTATCTGTAGATAAGAGATGATGAAGAGAATGAGTAGAAACATCTTAATTTAAATAGTGTTCTTTCAAAATATAAGCCTTTTTTAGTCTTGCGGACATTCTGCTTAAGCTTTGGGAATGGTACCTTTGTCTAATTATTACTGAAGTAAGAGATACACAATTCAAATGTACTTCCAGAAAATGTCTGCATTTGTTTTTATACAATGGGACATTATATCAATCTTGTCATTTTTCCTCTTATAGGTAATTGGAGTCAGTAAGGCATTTTGGGCTTTTCGGTGGAGGCTAGCATGGTTTTTGTGTGCATTTGTGAGTGTTTGTTTGGTTTGATTTTTTTTCTTCCTTCATCTGCAAGGCTTGTTTTAGTGGGAGGAGATGACTTATTCGGAAAGAAGTGCCATTAAACTTAGCAAGAAAGATGTATTTTTACAGTGATCCTACAGACCAGGGTGCATTTGTCTTCAGTAGCAGTGCTACTTCTTGTTTTGTTGACTAATGAGATAGGGCTGTAATTATGTGTGATAAATGCAGTGCTATGGACCCAAGATTATGTTTTACTTGTTCTGAAATCATGTAGAGATGTCATGTGACCTGAGATGTAGTTTATCAAAAACATCTCCTTTCATTGTTCACTGCTTAGTTTAATTCAAGGGAGATTTTGGAAAGATTAGATTTTTCTACCTGTGATGCTGCAGCTATGTTCCAGATAAAGAAATGTGTTGCCTGCTAGATGTAATACTGTGAAGAGGAGGGGAAACCCCAGACTTCTCTTAGAATAAATTTCAAATTGCAGTGTGCTAAAATGGTAAATTATATTACGCTGTATTTATTGTGAGTCTTGAGATTGTATAATTGTGATAAGCTTTCAGCTGAAGATTTTATTCCTATTTTTGAATGCAAAGATAGGAGGTGGATTTGAAAAACAGTAACAAAACCTCTTTTTTTTCCTCATTAGATCTTTCAGATGATGAAGCTGGTGAGAAAGCAAGTGAGAACAGGACTGCAACACATGAAGATTCAGATTCCAAACCTGCTGTGACAAAGAAAAGAAAGCAGGTTTGTAAATTTAGCAATTGTGTAGAGCACAGAGATGATAATGTGTAGGGAAGCATAGTCCCTTTTCATTCAGTAAAGGAACAGTTTTCTTTACTCTTTGTCTGATCTATTTATGTGATAAGATTGTTTTATTAAAGTATTTTGCCTTATTTGGAAGTGATCAAATTCCAGTACGTTTCAATACACTTCACTCCTGTTTTCTGCAAGCTGAGATTAGGAGGCCTGTCTCTTACAAAGAGACTGTCTAGTGATAAAAGCCTGTATGATGCTACCGAGTATCCTCCCCTCTCATCTTTCCCCTCCTCTGCACAAAGTCTTAAAAGCTATATTTAAATGTTGTACAGCATTGCTAACCAAGCAGGTCCTTAGTGTAAAGTCCAAGTGAAGAAGAAT
The DNA here is from genome assembly GCF_949628215.1 of Phalacrocorax aristotelis. Lineage (NCBI taxonomy): Eukaryota > Metazoa > Chordata > Aves > Suliformes > Phalacrocoracidae > Phalacrocorax > Phalacrocorax aristotelis. The sequence goes on from NC_134276.1 coordinate 125,228,540, forward strand.
TCAGGTCTACATGGATTGATGTTTTCATAGCCATGCACTATTAAAAGCTTCCTTTAAAACCAGTATGAACTGTGTTGTTCAGCATTACATGAAGTATGCCAAGGCAAAGGCAGCACGGTCTCTGACAGACAGCATCACCCCAACTTGAGCAAAAAAGAGTCATCTAGAGGTCAGCTGATTTTAAGAAGTCTCTTGTTTGAAGGTGAATTTCTTCTGCCTTCTTGATATCATACAGGAGAATTGACTGAATGGCTGTCAAAGAGCTAAAATGTCATTGAAAGCTCTCTGTCCTTGAGGTTATGGATATTAATTTTGACCCCAGGTCGATAGTAAATTCACTGCCTAGGCAGTTGCCCAAGTGAAAGCCATTTGCAGGGATGTTCTTTTTTTTGCAACAGAGAAGTGTAAACAACACAGTCGGAATTACTGTGCTTTTGGGTGTCTTTCCAAGGAGACCAAAGGTGAAGCGAGCCAAATATCTGAACTGGTTCCACATTTTGATTAGGAAAGAGAGAACTGAGCTATACAGGAGAAAGCTGTATTGCCTTTGTACGTGCTCTAGCGAGGGGTCAGATGCTGAGGACACTTATGGAGCCACTTTTTATCACCATTATCTTCACTTAAGCATTTAGAACTAAGTTAAGACAGTTTGTGTGGAGGAGTTGCTTTGCTCTTTCCATGAGAACATTAGAAAGGATAACCAACACAGGTTATTCTGCCGGCGTGGACTGGGGCTGCTCAGCTGTAGCAGAACACCTGCCACAGCTCTTCCTGTCATATAAAGAATATCAGTCTGCATTTTGGAATTGGGTAATTTGATGTTTAGCCATGAAACTCCAGGAGGCAATGTTTTACAGGAGCTCAAAGTTATGGATGTATTCTTGCATATCTTTTAGAGCAAAACACTTGCAAAATCAGATGTATTTACAGAAAGCATATAACATAATCCATTTTACTTATCCCTGCCTTATACACAGTCTGGAAGCTATTCTGCCGTAGACTTGGCACCTTAAAGGCAGTCAGCCAGAAGGCAACCAAACAGAATTATGAACATTTATGTTTCTAGTCTGCAGGCTGTGCTCAGGCTTACACTGAAATGAATAATTTGCCTCCAATTTGAATGGCACATCGATGTGTTTATTTTGTCACAGACTCCAAAAGTCGGAGTATATGGCTGACCTAGAATGTAAACTTTCACACACATGCAAGAATGTTTTCACTCTGTATTTGAATGTCCAGTAACTTGGCAACATGTAAATAAAAAAAATTTGTTAGAAATATAATACAGGAAATATTTCATGTCCTGTCTATGATTAACAAACAAGGAATTTATGACATTTTAGTTCATAAATCAACAGACTCAGCACAAATTTCCTGTTTTCTGCATTTTAAGAACTGCCATGTAAAAATAGCATAAAAACACAGAGCACAAGGGACCCGTGTCAAAAACCAATAGGTTGTCTGCTCTGTGTCTTGCGTAAGAAAAACATGCAAATGACCTTTTCTTAAGGGTGGCATGCAAAGAGCTATTGCATGCGTAGGTAGGCAACTAACATTTGGATAAGGGTCAGAAGTTCAGTCTAGATGAGATGCCTAAATATTTTAGACTACAAATCATCAGACATGTAAGTTTACAGCCATTTACCACTATGAAGTTTCTCCTCTTTTTATGGCACTATTTTTAATGTCTGAATAAAGTGGACTTATTATTGCTGGGCTAATAGTATACTAAAGCTAAATATATATATATATATATTTGCTGTTGTAAAGGAGATAATTTTGAGTCTTAACACACTTCTCTGAGGAAGCAAGGCTTTGACTACAAGCCTGCTGTGTACTTCTGTTGCTTTTGAAAGAAAGGGTTACATGCTGCCTTCAAAAAAGAAGCCATGGCATTTGGTGATACTTTTAAACATCTGAATGAAGGGTTATCAGTGAGAAAGTTTTGTTTCTCTTAGAGAAAATATTTCAGCTCTGTGGTACAGTTTTATTCTTTCCTCATGCAGATACCAGTTGGGAATGTTTTGCAGATTTATGTAAAACAGTCACTATGTATAAGAAGGGAGAAATGGGCCTGAAGTGAAGGAGTGGCATTTTTTTGATATGCTGAAAGAGTGGCAGCCCTTCCTAGGATAGGGAACCATCATATTCTACTGGAGGAAAGAGATTGCTTGGTAGTATCCCTTGACTAAATCAATCTAAAGTCTTGTTCATTGCATAAAATATGATATTGAACATGGATTTTATGATTAAAACACCTGGCAAGTGGTCTTTGAGCATCTATAGACAGCTGGGATGTGTAATGGTAGAGCAGGAACTCATGGCAGAGGGTAGCTCTGTTTCAGTCTCAATGTCTGAGAATGCTAATGGTAGAGATAGGCATAAAGAATTGTATGGTGGTGTTTTAAAAGTATTTGAATCAGAGTCAGGACATAGATTTTTAAAAAAGAAATCAAAAATAAAACCAAAATCTGGAACAATTTTGTTAGCTGAAGTGGGTTTCTACTTGCAGTCATTCCCTTGATTTCGAGTGAAGATTTTTATACCTGAGAAAATCACAGGGACAGATCTCTGTCGTTGAGGCAAGATACGGTCCCTATCACAACTTCTCGTGGATGGGTAATGATCCAGGCTTTGTTATATTCCAGCCTTAGTTGTAGAGTGCTTTGCTGGCTGTAGCTATTCCCTAGCCAAATCTTCTCTGGTAGTTCCTAAGTATAATTTCAAACCTCAACCCATATCAGGGCCACTTCTATGCAGTACTACTGCTTTTGCAAGTGCAATGGCTGTGGTTGCATCAGAACACAAAAAGCAGGAGCAAGCAATAGGTCATTTGTTTGTGTTGAGCATGGTGGTATCCTGTTTTTTGTAGCTAAATTAGCCATAGGGGAGTGGGGAGAAAAAGGGAAATGTAGGCATAATATGAACAATTAAACTCCGCAAAATGCTTCTGATAACAACATGAGAGTGGACTTGGAAAGGCACAAATGTGCTGGGCAGGGTCATACAGTACCAGTTGTCATGAAGCATCCTCCTGTTAAGGGGGGTCAGTGCAAGGAGGGGACACAAAGTCTCAGATATCCTGAACTTCTGTTAGCTTTCCTTTGGCCCTCTTGGCCCTGTTGGAGCTGCCCTCACAAGGGGTCAAAGGAGCAGCTTCTCTGGCTTTCAGCTGGGCTCCCTTTCCTGATGATGCTTTTCTTCCAGGCTTTCCCCAGGGAGCACTGCTGGATTTGCTGTTCCTGAGTTTTTAAGGCTGCATGTGATGAGACTTCTCTGCGGTTTCTCACAGGAGCGGATTTTTGCAGTGAAATGCATCCTAGTATCAAGGAGCATTTTCCTGCAGTTCAGCCTATTTTCCCATTGCTCTTCATCAAGTCACTTATTAAGCTCTAAAGCCCGTCTATGTAGATTAATTTGCATTTCCATGAAGTGGAAGTCCCTAAGAAGGCAAAGGAGAAGAGAATTGCTGTGCTTAAAACGAGGAAAGACTGTGCCTCACTTCCTCTGTTTTGGACAATTTTTGGTGGCTAAGGACACATCTTAACTGTGTCTTATGTGAACAGGGCCTCCGGTACAAATGGACCAATTCAGCCTGCTTACTCAGGCACAAAAGAGGGTTAATAATAGCAACACATGTCAGATGAAGATTATTCTGAAACGTACCATGTATTTTTTGTGTGTATGTATTTGACCCTTCCTGCTATGAGAAGACAAAGCAAGAATGGGGCAGAACAAATTCGAAACATGTTTTCCTAAATTTTGCATTACAAAGGTAAAAGGAAATCCAGAGCATGATTGTTTCCAATTATTCTTGCCCAGTTCCGTGGTATCTTTCACGGTCTGGATGTTCACCTTAGACCCGGTTATTGCAGAACACTGTTGGCAAAGTTTTGAAAAACAATCACACACAATAATAGAGATTAAAAATATAAAGTTTGTAAAAAGTTTTGTTCATGTTTTCCTCTTGATTTTTTTTTATGTATCAAAACCTGCTTTTCAGCATTTTATGGGATTGTGACTGCAATCTCTATTTTTCAATTTTCTGTTCTTTTAGTCCTCTCTTGGTTACAACAACATAGATCTCAATTCCAAAATTACTCAAGATCTATGTAACTGTAAGAATTTGATCACTTCTACAGGTGGGGAAGCTTGGTTTTGTTTGTTTTTCCCTAACCTAGCATTATACTTTATGTATCCTCTCTTACCTCCCTTCGGTGACTTTTTCTTTCCCCCAGGCGATCAGATATCTGATGTTGAATCCTTTTTCCTTTTTTTAAATTTTTATTATGTCCTTTGCAGCCTGCAGAGTGTTTTCTAAGTCAGCCTGAAGAAAAACAAGAGACCACTGTGAAGGCAAAGAGGAGGAAAAAGGTATGAATGTCCTAGAATGTTTTGGGGACTGGGCAGTGGGTGTATGCGCTATTACAAGATTCAGAATCAAGACAACCCTGTGACAATGAGAAGTAATATGGTCATAATGTTGCAGCCTCTTTTAGAGAAGAATAGAAATTCCTACTTTTTTACTTCACTCAAAGTACCCATTCCCAACCTGAACTGTGGCATTATGTCTATATTCTGCTCAGGGATTGCATATGTCTACACCCCACTTGCAAGCGTTGCACACCGGGAAAATACAATTGCATGAAAAAAGGTGGAGTTTCAGTTGCTGCAGAATCTGCCCCATTTCAGCGGTGTGGTCAGGGTCCAGCTGCTTTTACGTCTTCTGAGCCAAGAGTTGTCCTCATTCGCTCTTCTCCTCATACCATAAGTATATAAATAAATACTCTGTATTGTCCCTCTGGCCATGCTCCATCCTGACCCTCAACAACAAACACACTGTGCAGCCTAGATGGAAATTTTATGGCACCAGGCAAGTTAATTGTCTTTGAGGACAAACTGTAAATAGTTGGCTCCCTTATAGAATGAGAGGTGGCCTTTTTGTATTATGTCAGGCCTCTTAATCATCCAGGGAATGGGAAGAAGGAAGAGTGGGATTTAGCTTTAAAGGAAGCTCTGGCAAAAGCGACCACGGTACTTGTTCCACTGCTGCCAGAGCAAAAGCATCCCACAACAGAGACTGATGAACTAGACCTAACAAAAAGACACTGTTCTCAGGCAAACAGTAGATGCTTAGCTACACCTTTGATTTCAGTGGGGCTATGCCACTAAGTTGACATACACAGCCTGTCAAAAATCCATCAGGAAATATTTATCAGGTTGATCTATGGGTTCCAAACAAAGTGCTCTCTCCAAAAATAAGGAAAAGGGAGAAAAAAACCCTTTGCTTCTAGGCATCTGGAATGAATTGGAGGAAAAATAATAAAACTTCCTGCATGAGGAACATTTCCCCACAGCTCTTCTTGAAGGAAGAGAGTTTGCTCAGGTGTCCTTGCTCTTGTTCTTATGGAATTTCTCATTAGTATCAGGCTTCTCCCCTCCAGAGTGCCATAATTTTCCTGAAGGAACCAAGTGGCCCAATGACTGACGTAATGGTCCTGTGGAACAGTGCCTTATGCTGAATTACCAAACTAAAATGAGCGTGATAGTTTTGTCCTGCTGACTGGTAAATCAGAGGTTCCCAAATGTGGGTCACTTAAGAGGTGGGTTGTGAGGCTGGAGAAGAGCATTTGTGGTTCATAGGAAGAACAACAAAGAGGTTTGGTTGTGGGCCTCATGCAAATGCTGGGTGTGCTGCAGATGGCCTCTGGTCACTCTTTGGGAAGACAGTTGTTACATGGCAGAAAAATACAATGGTGCCAAATGGGGAAGGAATGCTGCAGATTCAGGCACTGCAAAAGCCTGCTTAACAGCCAGACATCCACTGGAAAGTATTCCAGGGACTGCAGAGGGCTTTGTACCACGCTAAAGGTAGACTGAGAGGAAGGCATAAGCAATTCGTCTCCACATATCCCACTGTCAAAGATTCAGTTGAGGTCTTGCAAGCACACAGCTAGTGTTTAGCAGAATTGAAACAAGCAGTGGCCAAAATGGCAGATGGCTGGGAGAGGCAGCTGCTACTTTGCCTTTGCTGTGGGGTAGAGTGGCTTCAGCAGCCCCCATGTTACTCTCCCCTGTTCAGCCTTCTGCTCCTTATGCTGCATTACAGGAGTATTTGGGGAATGGGAGAGGAGCAAGTGGGTGCTGAGATGAGTGAGGGAAAGGACGGACTGAGGGAAACAGAGGCTGCAACCCACTTGTAAGGAGCTGAGAACAGCAGGAGCTGTGGTATCCATCCAGCAAAAAGCTGTGCTCTCAGCATCCCTCACAGTCCCTCCAGCTTCAAGAACTGATGCAGCCATCCAAAAGGAGCTTTCAAGGGAACATGCAGTCACCCAGGTCCTGGGCTGCAGGCTGTGCCTTGAGTTTCAGGTCAGTATCTGATGGCAGCGTTGAGCTCACCTGTGGGAGATGTACCCAAGTATAGGAGCTGCTCAGCCTGGTGACAGAGCTTTGGGAGGAGGTGTCCAGGTTGAGGAGTATCAGGGAGTCAGAGAAGGAGATTGACTGGTGGAATGATACTCTACCATCCCTGAGACAGGTGCACCAGCCAACCATGGCAAAAGAAGGAGACCCACGAGATGGGGGAGAATGAAAGCAGGTTACTGCTCGGGGCAGCAGGCAAATCCACTTTTCAGCCTGCCTCACCTTCCCAGGTGCCTGTACACAACAGGTATGAGGCCCTGGAATTGGACAGGCAGACAACTGATGATGTGGATGAAGGTCCTTCTGAGTTGGAGGGGTCATCTAGGCAGCCTACTCCCAGCATCGCAACCACTTATGTTAAGAAAAAAAGAAGAGTAGTTGTCACAGGTGACTCCCTTCTGAGGGGGACGGAGGTCCAATATGCCAACCAGACCCAACCCACAGGGAAGTCTGCTGCCTCCCTGGAGCCAGGGTAAGAGATGTCACTAGAAAACTCCCTAGTTTTCCCCACTGATGGCTCTTCATAGAAGAGGTAGCAAAGAGAAGTCCAAAGGCAATCAAAAGGGATTTCAGAGTTTTGGGGTGGTTGGTTGAAGGATCAGGTGCTCGTATAGTATTTTTTTCAATCCATTCAGTAGCAGGGAAGAATGTTGAATGGAACAGGCAGACCCAGCTGATCAACACATAGCTCCGAGGCTGGTGTCATCAGTAGAACTTCTCTTTGATCATGGGATGGTCTGTTCATCACCAGGTCTACTAACATCTGATGGGATGCACCTTTTTCAGAAGGGGAAAAGGGCTTTTGCTCAGGAGCTAGCAGGGCTGATTGGTAGAGCTTCAAACTAGATTGGAAGGGAGAAAGGGACAATACCAGGCTAGTCAGTGACGAGCAATGGGATGGCACGCCAAAGTTGGAGGAGCAGCATGCTAGTGAGTTTCTTCAGGCTGCTCCACGTGGCGATGGTCACAATGAACCGCACTTGAAGTGTTTCTACACAAATGTGTGCAGCATGAGGAATAAGCAAGAGGAGCTAGAAGCCTTGGCCCAGTCCCAGAGATACGACGTCATTGGCATAAGTGAAACCTGGTGGGATGAGTTGACTGGTGTGCCATGATGGATGGTTACAGGCTCTTCAGGAGGGATAGGCAGGGCAGGTGAGGCGGGGGGCTGGCATTGTGTGTAGTGGAGGAGATGGAATACATGGAGCTTGCAGTTGGCAATGGCACAGTTGAGAGCCTCTGGGTAAGGATTAAGGGACAGACAAAGTGGATGTTGTCCTGGGAGTCTGCTATAGACCACCCAGCCAGGGTGATGACACTGATGAGTTATTCTTTAAGGAACTAAGGGATGCCTCTAAGTCATCTGTCCTCCTCCTTATGGGGGACTTCAACTTGCCAGATGTGTAGTGGGAATACCACACAGCTGGTACAGACAGGTCCAGAAGATTCCTAAACCATCTGAACGGTAACTTCTTGGTACAGGTACTAAGGGAACTGACGAAGAAAGGTGCCTTCCTTGATTTGTTGCTTATTAACAGAGAGGGTCTCATGGGGGAAGTGGAAGTTGGTGGCTGCCTTGGCCACAGCGGCCATGAGACAGCCAAGTTTAAAATCTAAGGTAACAGGAGGAAAGCTGCCAACAAGACCTAACTCTGGATATGAGGAGAACAGACTTGAGGGTGCCCAGGGAACTGCTTAGGAAGGTCCCCTGGGGAAAAGCTTTTGAAGGTGCTGTTCCGTCTTTAAGTACCACCTCCTAAGAGCACGGGAGCAGGCAATTCCAAAATGTAAGAAGTCAATCAGGTGAGGCAGAAGGCTGGCTTGGCTGAGCAGGGATTTTCTTCTAGAAATAAGGTACAAAAGAAATAATATGGCCAGTGGAGGCAAGGTAGGTGACATGGGAGTACTACAGAGATGCTGTTTGCCACTCTAGGGAGGAAATTCATGCAGCCAAAGCTCAGAGAGAGTTGAAGCTGGCCAGTACTGTGAGGGACAATAAAAAGGCCTTTTTAAGATACATTAATGGAAAAAGGCAAGCCAGAAATAACATTGGCCTGTTACTTGATGAGAATGGTCACCCCGTAAACAGGGGCATAGAGAAAGCAGAGACATTTAAGGATTTCTTCACCTCGGTCTTCAACACCAATGATGGGCTCAGGGACCCCCTGAGCCCTGGGCTAGAGAACCGTGACTGTGGGAATGATAAACTCCCAATCAGCGCCGAACTTGTGCAGGACTTGCTGCTCCAGCTGTATCCCTATAAGTTGATGGGGTCTGATGGGATTCATCCAAGGGTACTTAAAGAGCTGGCTGATGCCATAGCAAGACCTCTCTCAATGATTTTTCAATGCTCTTGGGAATCTGGAGAGGTCCCAGTTGACTGGAAGCTGGCAAACATTGTCCCAATCTTCAAGAAGGGCAACAGGGATGACCCCAGTAACTATAGACCTGTCAGTCTCACTTCTGTGCCTGGTAAAATTGTGGAGAAGATTATTCTGGGAGTTACTGAAAAACACCTGAAAGACAATGCAGTCATTGGTCCCAGGCAGCATGGATTCACGAGGGGAAAGTCATGCTTAACAAACTGAATTTCTTTCTATGACAAGGTTACCCACCTAGTTGGCCAAGGGAAGCCAGTTGATGTCATCTTTTTGGATTTCAGTAAAGCTTTCAATACTGTCTCTCATGGTATCCTCCCGGACACAATGTCCAGCATACAGCTGGATAAACATGTAATGCAGTGGTGCGCAATTGGCTGATGGGTCGGGTTCTGAGGGTCATAGTAAATGGGGTTACATCGAGCTGGCGGCCAGTCCATAGCAGGGTTCTGCAGGGATCCATCTTAGGGCCAGTACTCTTTAATGTCTTCATAGATTTCATGGATGCAGGCTTGGAAGGAATACTAATTAAGTTTGCTGATAACACAAAACTGGGAGGAGCTGTTGACACACTCGAGGGCAGAGGGGCCCTGCAGAGAGATCTAGACAAATTAGAGAGCTGGGCAGTCACCAACCATAGGAAGTTTAACAAGGGCAAGTGCTGGATTTTGCACCTGGGGCACGGCAGCCCTGGATGTACAGACAGACTGGGGAACAAGAGCAGCTCTGCAGAGAGGGACCTGAGGGTTGTGGTCGACGGCAAGTTGAACATGAGCCAACAGTGTGCCCTGGCAGCCAGGAGGGCCAACCATGTCCTGGGGTGCATCAAGCACTGTATTGCTAGCCAGTTGTGGGAGGTGATTGTCCCGCTCTAATCTGTGCTGGTGAGGACTCACCTCAAGTGCTGTGTGCAGGTTTGGGCACCACAGTACATTAAGAATACAAAGCTACTAGAGAGTGTCCAGAGGAGGGCCATGAAGTTGGTGAAGGGTTTCGAGGGGAAGCCGTATGAGAAGCAGCTAAAGTCACTTGGCTTGTTCAGCCTGGAGGAGAGGAGGCTGAGGGGAGACCTCATTGTAGTCTGCAGCTTCCTCACAAGGGGAGGAGGAGGGGCAGGCACTGATCTCTTCTTTCTGGTGACTGATGATAGGACCCAAGGGAATGGCAGGAGGATGTGCCAGGAGAGGGTTAGGTTGGGTATCAGGAAAAGGTTCTTCCCCCAGAGGGTGGTGGAGCACTGGAACAGGCTCCCCAGGGGGGCAGTCATGGAGCCAAGTCTCATGATATTCAAGAAGCATTTGGACAACACCCTCAGACACATAGTGTGTATTTTGGGGTTGTCCTGTGCAGGGACAGGAGTTGGACTTGATGATCCTTGTGTGTCCCTTCCAGCTCAGGACTTTCTATTATTCTGTGATTCTATGAAAGAGGGATGGAAAAAGATCTGTCCCCTACGTTACAATTCCTGCTATAGGTCTCTCTAAAATTTTCACTGATCTTTGCTGCCCAAGATCTTAACCTGCCAAAATTGCACTGAAGGTACTCACCACCCCTCCAAAGCTGCCAAAAATGCTTCCAGCCCCACCTCATCTCTCTGTGAAATCTCACTTTCCCTCACAGATCCATACCCTATTGCTCTGTCCCAACCACACTCTCCTGCGCATTTTTGCTTCTAGGCTTGTTATGCTGGCATGCTTCCTCATGACCGCAAGTTCAGTTTAGCTTACACAGATGAGAAACCTTGAGCTGGCTTTTAACAAATGAATCACTGAAAAGGGAGTGAGAACAAGAGAGGCTTCACATTCTTGCCGTTCTCGCCAGGCTGCCTCTATGCTTAAAAATCTGCTGGTTTCTTAAATGCTGGTAGATCATTCGGATAGGCTATTCTGCCCCGATGATCCATTTAATTATGGGGTAAAATGCAGCAAAACTTTTACTTCAGTGAAAATTCAGACTTGTTATTTGCTAACATTCCTAAGGTGTAAAGCATAATCATTATGAACTCATGTCAGGCTCCAAAAATTATTAATTTGGTTTGAAGAATTATAGATTTTGAAAGAACAAAGCAGCTGCTTACCTCTTTTTGCTTGACTCCTGGTTTTGTGAGCTTTTAACTCATTTTCATCATGCTTGCATGGCATTCTGTGAATATAGCTAACCATCTTTGCTTCCAAAATACATAGATAGATATTTATCCCGTTTTAATCAAAATAAACCAAGCCTTATATAATCACTGATTCCTGTTGTTGTGCTTTTAGAATAATAAAATAAATTATGAAAAAACACTGAATTTTCTAACTGATACTGAAGTGTAACAACAGCAAAACTCAGAAAATCAGCTTTCAGTTACTTTTTTGTTACAGCAGCATTTCAGGTGAGTGCAGAAGATTTTTTGTCTTCAGGCTCACAGGTAATCTCATCAAAATATATGAACTTGCATCTGAAGTCTGCATTCCCACTAAAGATGGTGGGAATTTTGTCCCATTGTAAGGTGTTTTTCTACTTAAGTTGTAATTAAGCCATTATAATGGTATAAAGTTTATTTACAGTGTTGTTATCTAGCCAAAGAGCATAAATTATAGAAATGCCATACTTACCCACTTTACTTGTTTTTTAGAAGAAAATTTCTGATATTCTGGAAAAATCTGCTCCAAAACCTGGTGTCCCTGCAGATCTACAAAATCTGCTTAATCAACATTTTGGTGAAAACCGTTCAGTGATTGAAAGAGAGGAATTAAAGCTGTCAGGTAACTAATCCTATGTTTAATAGATAAATAATGGGTTTTTCATTATACTGTTGAGTTCTTTTTCTGCAGAAGAAAGAGGATTTTGGGGCCAGGTATTGAGTTGTACTTTTTTACAGAAATATTTTCTTGTACTGTATATTAATTTGCTCTTTAAGTAGAGATGTTAGTTTCTTTGGAATGAATATGAGGTTTCTTGGAGTTATAGAAATGAAAAGAAACTGTTTAAATGTGTCCTTTTATTGAAAAGTATTAATTTCAGGAGCTCACTTTTCTAATAGAAATTATGTGATTCCTAATAATAGATTCCAAGATGCTGACAAAGAAAGTGAAAATTTATTTTGTTTGTGGGATTATCGATCCACATGCATAACAGCAGGGCTGACAGGAGGAGACAAAGACGTCATTCTGATGTGGTTATGAGATGTTGAACACAATGGTTTTTTGGGTAGTGGCATGAAGTGAGGTGGTAGTTTTGGTCCAAGTGTAAAGTGACCAAGTTTTAACCATAACAAGGACCCTCTTGGTTTCTCATAGTCTATCTCCAGCTAAAAGCCAGTGATAGAAAAGGCAAAGCAGGACAGAGCAAGGTTAGCTTCTGTCAGTTGGAGTTTGCATTAGAGATGAAGGCAACATTGAAGTTCTCTGCCTCTTACTCTGCGGATAAAGAGGTGCTGTCATTTCAGAGGCACTGTCTGTTGCTTGTTAGTAGTGCTTATGAAGAGCAAATGGCCTGGTAACTAACCTGCATAAATCTTTGATACTACTCGAATTTAGTGACCTGTGCCCAATATAGGAGCCTTCTAGCCCAGCAGTGGCTTCTCTTTTTTAATGTTTAAGCCTGTCTTTCTAGATAAAGATGCTCTTCCTTAACATCCGTGGTATTAGGTTGACCCTTCTTTATTTCTATGGGGCAGGTTCAGCTTTCTTGTTGAATCGAGAAAACCTGGAGAAGTCCCATATGCTTTTAAAAGCTTGTGTTACATATTTTTAGACCTTTAGGGTTTTTTAGCAAATAATCAATTACTTTGGTTTATTTCTTGTTAAAAGAGCCCTTTGGGCTAGTGAAGTGACCCATTTCCATATGGATTGGCACTTGGTTTGGATGCAGATATTTTTTCTTTCTTTTTGTGCTGGGAGTTGGAGGCTTAGAGTGCCAAGGAGTTTATGAACTTCTACAGCTGTCAAGTCATTCATGTCAAAGCACTGAGCAAATAACAAGCGACTACTTGAAGTTGTTTGTTCTTGTTAACTGACACAGTGCAGAAGGTCAGGTTTGTAGTCAGCATGGTCTCTTGCTGCAGTCTGGAGCTATGTGTTTTTTCCTCCCTTTCTGAAACTTCCATTTAAAATTGTTGTTAATATTCCGGTGTTGCTGGAGTGTTGGAGAAAAGTGAGTGACTGAAGCTCATGTCTTTTAGAATCCACCTTTCGAATTGTTCAGTCATTAATGAGACATTGTGTTCAGAAGAGCAAAACAACAGCAAAGATATGTTGCCACTGGGAGGAAAGGACTGTGGTGGGTGTGAAGAGCTCTCCTGTTACCACCAAATCCTTATGGAAGGGCAGCCCCTGCCCTTCCCTACTAGCATCAAGTGCATCTTTTAAACATGATTTTTAAAGTAAGTCAGCTGCTGATCCTTAAGTTGTACCCATTTGGAGCTCAAGTCCCAGTAAATGTCAGTCTCTGGATTTAATAAAAGGGATCAGTGCAAAATAAAAGTTTTTAGCAAGACAACACCCGTTAAATAGAAAATACAGTGATGGAGAGTGGCTCTGCTCAAGAAAATACACAGGCAGGACTTCAGCCAGCCATCAGCTACAAACCAAGTTTGTCACACTGTCTGTTCCAATGGAAATCATGGAGTGACACTGCCAGCATTAGCACAATGCACCATCCATGTGAACTTGAATAACGTCTGTAAGGAAACCTCCTTAATTTAGCTAAATATATCAGCAAACATCTCATTCCACAGACAGGCACCCTGAGGTGCTGTGCTTCATGCAGAATGATGACAAATATGTGGGTCCCTGAAGACAGAGTTGTTAATGCTCTGCGGGAGCATATTGTTCCATCAGGCAAAGGACCCTTAACAACGTTGGCAGGTTTTCAGACCATCTAATTTTAATCACCATTTTAAGAACTTAGACTTTCTATATAGACACTGGAGAAAGGAAAGGCCTTCCAGAGAACCTGTTAGGACCTTGTCTTTCTTCATTGCCTCTATATGAAGCTTAAAGATAAATGGCACATCTGCCACAGAGTGCTTTTAAGACTTACTAGTTAACAGAGTGACCAGGTGAAAGACAGGCAGTCAGTGGGAAATCAATGAAGAGAAAGGCATTGAAATGCAGTGTAGGCGTTACCATTAGGGTCGATACAGTTAGGTAGATTACCACAATATGAAAGGCCAGAAAGAAAAACAAGACTTATTGACGGGTAGACTATGGGTGATCTACAAATGTATTCCATCGTAAGTAGATTGGAGGAACAGTCCAGCAGGTTCACTATAAGGCTTTTGGCTAAGACCTTTGATTGGTTGTAGCAAGGACATAGAAAAACTTTGTGATCGCACCTGTGCAGCCTTCTCTTCGGGATTTTTCATGATTTGAGAAAAGAAAGGAATTGCAATTTTGTTGAGAGATACTACCTTCATTGATTTATCCAATATAAAGCATCTTGTACATGAGGTATGCATCAATCTTTCTTTCACAAATGGTAATTTATTGGTGACGGATTTTAACACAGTTGTGATTTCGTCAATATAACTAGTGGTTATGCTGCAAATATATTTGCTCCTTTTGCTGTTAAAAATAGATGAACAAATTTTTTTTTTCCTTTACATTTTCAGATTCCTGTTTTTTGCCAGCCAATGATCTCACCCACAGTTTTTCTTCATACCTGAAGGAAAGTGAGTTAAAATGTTGAATGAAAGTTATATGAAAAACATTGTTAATGCAATATTATTGCAGTTTTTACCTACACCTCCCAGTATTCTTAGTTATGAAATATTAATAACTTTAAGGTGTTTTCTTTTTCTTTTTTTCATGACAGGTCTTGTTTTCCTGGCTCTTTCTTACTTTATCACTTTTTTGAATAAAAATGTTTGAGGATTTCTTTTAATTGCTAGGGGTTATTTATCAGTAATTTATTGTAGCTTCCTAAGTATGTGTACGTATTATCTTACAGTAAAAATCCTGCAGCTGTCTGCTCACATGGACCAAGAGAATTTTTATTCTCTTATATCTATTTATATAGAACTTCTGGTCTGGTAAATGTATCTTTTCAATTGGTTTTCTCTGATACAGATTACCATATGTGGCAAATTAAGTCAATGGGCTTGTCACAACCTGTTGATTTTTAATGCTTATCTAATTTGTTCATTTATGTGATATTTCTGTCTTCTACTTTTTGGGGCATTTTGTTTTCCAGTTTCTCAGCCATGACTAAATGTAAAAATGTTGCCAGAGATCCAGACCTCATAGGAGTCAGCATGTGTGTTCTTGCTGCTGACTACCATTCATCATGTACTCTTGTAATTTAAAGTTGTGGCATGTAGTACTTTCTCTGTGTGTGTACACGGCCTTTTTCATTGCAGTCTGTCCTAAGTGGGCAAAACTCCGTAAAAACCATGAGGAGAAGAAGTCAGTGGTGATGCTGGTTATCTGCAGTTCTGCCCTTCGTTCCTTGGAACTCATCAAGTATGTCGATAGCAATGTTATGTTGAGGTTGGCAGTCAGTCAGAGGTTTTGTCCTGGAACCGCAGACATAAAGGCAAAACTGGGACACTGTCCTCTGCTAGCCAACAAATTCACTGACTCAAACTGATGCAATATCCCTTGCTTCTTTATACTGTGGGAGTGTGGTGTTTGGTTTTAGGCTGAAGTAACGGTACTTCAGTTGCATGGAAGTACTATTTTTGTTAAAAACCAAAAATAAAGTGTAACCCATTTGTGGGAAACATGCAACATACTATACTTGGGAACAGACTAAACCCATAAAGCATCATGATCCACCCCTAGAAATCGTGACTTTGCACCAAAGGCAGTGAGGGCATAGCTTTCCAGGGCCTCAGGTGCCAATGCGTGCATCTGGCCTGGGTGCCTCCAGGTCTGTGTCCATGTTCTCAGCTGGCTCAGGCTGGCAAAACTGCTGTGCAGACATAACGATTTTCAGTGTTCCCTGTCTTAATTTTTT
The DNA here is from genome assembly GCF_949628215.1 of Phalacrocorax aristotelis. Lineage (NCBI taxonomy): Eukaryota > Metazoa > Chordata > Aves > Suliformes > Phalacrocoracidae > Phalacrocorax > Phalacrocorax aristotelis. The sequence continues at coordinate 125,244,286 of NC_134276.1, forward strand.
CCCTTCTCTATCTGCCCCTTTCTCATTCCAGAAGTCATGATGACTTTGATGAATTAATGTATACCTCACAAATTTCATGGTTGTCTTTTGTCTTGACCCCATTTCCTGTGAGTATCTGTCAGTGAGATGGAGAGTTGGGAAGTTTGACTCCACAGAAGCATAGATATGGCAGATGTGCATATAATGCTTAGCCCTTGCATGCAGATACTGCCACCTGAGACTTAGGTGGTTTATATGTATACGCGTATATAAACCTTCAGCTTTGCACAAGAGAAAATTGAAAATTTGGTGCACTGCAAAAAACACTCAGAGAAAGCTGTCTTAAATGACATTCAGTAAATACTGATTATGATGTCTCCTGCTTGATTAACACAGAACATAGAGTTATTACTGTGTCTCAAAATGGAGTGTCAGATTTCTGACAAATGTGTTTTGGTTAACTGGAATTTGGGCAATCTGTGCAGTAAAGACTGTGAAATGTAGATTGGTCCGTACACAGATCTTTCCTTTTGTGCATGCACACACATGTTCATTCATGCCTGTATCTCAGTAACTGAGATATTTTTGAATTAGAATTTGGTGATTAGTCAGTTTTGAACAAAGTTGCTGTGAAAGCACAGGCCATAATTATTAAATATTATCTGAAAAGCTATCTAAACAATATTGCCCCCTACTGATATCTGCTATTGTGTTTGTCGAGTTGGTGATCACTGTTGATCAAGTAGCAAACAAGAACGTACATAATGTTCAAAGCACAAGCAGGGGTCACTGGGGGACTGTGTATCTCAAGCATATTGAGAAATGCCAGTTACTTTTGCTTTCCTCCTGTGTGGTCTTAATCCCAGCCCTGATGCTTGCATTCCCTTTTTCAATTTTTTTGTTGCTAGGTCAATGACAGCATTTAAAGGAGACTGCAGAGTTCTCAAGTTGTTTGCAAAGCACATAAAGGTAAGAGAGCTGCAAGGGAATTTTGATAGAGCAACTACACAACTAACTAGTGTCGTACCATTTTCTTTTTAAAGCATTTAGCAATAGTGCCTTTCATGTAGTGTTCATATAATGTTCCTTTCTTGAGGTAATGCTTCCTTTGATAACCCATTGTTGCAGTTTGAGGAATCTAGCCAAATACCATCTCCAATAGCTCTGGTGCAATCCTATGCAGACTATAGATGCTTACGCACGTGCTATGTTTTAAAGATGTTCCACATTCCTGTGAGATGCTCGTTCAAATTGCTTTTGCCTGTTTAAATAGAAGGCTCACACACATATGTTTGTAGAAGCAAACTGTACCGGCACCCACATTTGCATTCTGCCGGTTGGATGCCTGGACACCCAATATCCATACCTGTTGGAAAGTGAAAATTATGGGGATGTTGGAAGTGATGAGTGGACGTTTGGCCTTTGATATAAGTACTATCAAACACACAAATGTCGCTTGCTTTATTTCACCCTTTTCCAGTGTCTTAATCTTGAAGGAGTTTAGAGCTAATTCAGCTTTGTCAGTTCTCCAGATATTTTGAGATAATTTCTTTAAATGCTGAAGGAAGCATACTGTTCTCACCTCCAAAAATAGTCGGTGCAATAGCAGATTTTCAAAGTTGAAAATGACTGAACTTCTAGAGAAGTGTAATGCCCAGCTGCCTGTTATATTTCTTAAACTTTCTCCCAGATACATCAGTTTGACGGTTTGAAAGATGAATAGTATTTATTACTTGATGGTATTCTAGAAAGAGATACTATGAGATCTTTAATTTATTTCCAGCTCTTTGAGAAGAAATTTTAAAACAATCATGGTTTAACTGTGGTTTGTCTTTCTCTCTTCAAATCAGATAAAAGAACAAATTAATATGTTGGAGAAGGGCATGTTCCACATCGGGGTTGGAACTCCTGGGAGAGTAAAAGCACTAGTGGAGCAAGGTAAGAGAACAAGGAGGCTTTCCTCCATAGGTATCTTAGACTTGGTCTCGTGAGAAGCGAGACTTCAGTTGTTTTGGAAGGTTGACATGAATCTGTGGATTTGGGTACTAAACTGTAGAGTTCTGTTTATCCACTTCTCCTATGTCAGTCAAAATGAGGTCAAGATTCTAGAGGTTGGTCTTTATGATCACTTTAAGCTGGCATAAATCAGCGTTACCAGAGGAAGGCAGAGTAGTACTTCCCCCTGCCCCAGTCAGTGCCCGCTTATTTCCTCTTCCTGCTTCTTGTGCTAGCCCAAGAGTCTGGCAGCTCAGTGAACTGATCACATTTAGAACAGATCCCAATTAAAACAAAACCACTGTGCACACAAAATCAGGTAATGAGCAGGCAGAGATGGGGACGACTTCTTTTGGCCGGAATACTGATTTATGCTGGAAACTAAACACTGCAAGTAAATCAAAAGGAAATAACGGCAGAAGTCATTGTATCATATGTCGCTGAGCTCAGTGTAAACTTTTGTGAGGGGTGGACGAAAGATCTTGCTGATTTGATTTTATTTCTGATTTGCCTGTAACAAAATTAGTTACTCTGTATAGATCTCCTTTTCCCAAATTTTGACCAATTTTACATAATAAACATTGTGTACACAACGAAAAACAACAAAATGACAAGAGGGTAAGGTGATTCTTTCCATTCCTCTTTCTAAACAGTGCTTGGCTCTGACTGTGGTTTCTTGGTCAGGGGCTGGCTGTGGATTGGGACTCTACCGTTCCTTCCAAAAGGGTACAGGAGTATCATAATTTTGTTGCTTCCTGTGCCCTCCACGAACATTAAATTGTTACTGCTCAGCACGTCAGCACGTTGCCGTGTTAGGTGGAGGCAGGGACACAAGGTGTATCACCTTATCCTAAGACCTGGTCCTTTTTTGACACCTTAGTATTGCAGTGCCAGGTCACTAGAGAATGGAGAGGAGTCAAAACTGATATGAAAGATTGTGGGCATCATTTAGAAGACCATGGAAAAACAGGGGAACAACTGGAGGTCTGGTTCAGAAAGGACCTTTTTCATCTTTCTCCACCATTTATGTGGAGGATAAAGGAATTCTTCAGCAGCACCACTGACCTGACTCACATTTACATAGCATGCAGTCCTGTAAATTGCTGAACACTGTCAGATCCCATTAACACGAGTTTTCAGGCTAGCGTCCCTGTAACTTACCAGCTCCTCATCAGCTGTGGAAATTCAACTCCTGTGGTTTCATCAAGAGGAAGCTTGAGGAATTATTTTCTGGCAGGATGTTAGCTCTTGACAAGCCTGGCAACAGTAGTTGTTCTGCTTTTGTGTTTATCTTCCAAAAAGGCATGGGATTATGCGGTTAAGGGAGTTTGCAGTGTCAGTCTATTACTTTTCCAACCAGCAAATGTAGTACTTAAGTGTTCAAAGATTAGTTTCCTTGGAAACAGACAGCAAAAGATGTTAAAAGCCAAAAAAAAACATTTTGATAAGCACATGTCATATTATCTTGGTAGTAAAATTTATGTTGCCTTTTTAGATGGCCTGTGCTTGAACTCCACAAAATATATGATTCTGGATTGGAACTGGAGAGATCAGAAACTGAGGAGAATGATGGATATCCCTGAGGTATTGTATAAGCACCTGTATAGATTATATTCTGTATATTTGTTACTTTTGATTCTAGTGCCCAGATCTTGGTCAGTAAGGTTTTCTTTCTGTAAAGCTGACTTCAGCGGTCTAGAAACACAAAGGAGTCAACATTTGACTCATAAGTCTTCACTCACAGGCCTCAAAATTACCTCCTGAGGAAATTTTTTTTCTTTTTTGTTGCAAGTCACAGTTGTGACTTCTACAGCTGGGCTGTGAATTTCTCCTCTTCATGCTAGATGATTGTTCTACCTGTTCCTGGGAAGTTCTCAGTAAGAGGACTTTGTGCAAAAGTTTCCTCAAAAGCTAAATAAAACTTTGGAGAAGCATTTATTTGTCTCCATCTCAGAGTAAGGTGATTTCTTATGTGTAAATCTACAGACAGTTTGGTTTTGGGGTTTGGGCTGGGTTTTTTTCTGTTTGTTTTTTAATTTGGCAAGAGGTAGGGTACAAATTATGTACAGCCGTCCATCATCTGTAGACTCCTTTTAAGATAATTCCCCATTCTTTTCCATTCTGTAATCCAGCTTTCACATTTATTGCTGTGACAAAGCAGGTTTACCATATGCTGTGGGGTATCAGCTGGTATTTAGCCAGCAGAGAGTGAAAGAGGCAGATTCTTCCACCAGTTGTCGTTAGAAAGCTCCCAATTTCCTGCACAGTGTTTCCATTTCTTTGCACATTTAGAGAAAGCCAGTATGCAGAATCACCAGGAAAAATGACTTTTTCTGTATATAGACATTAAGCTGTTTCATGAGTGAAGCAAATTATCAGTCATTAATCCTTCTCTGCAGTTGTCTATGTATTTGAATATGCTGTATTTTACAGTCCCACGTACCCAAAGATACATGTTCCTAATAATCTTTGAAAAAGCTCCCTGAAAAAAATTCATAGCAGAAGTGAAGTAGCAAAGAAACCAGCTCTGCTTTTTGAGGCAAAAAGGCTCCCTCTTGTGGTAAATACATAAGGCTTTTTGGTATGGTGCTTGCACTTAACTGTAAGTTTTTTTAAAGAACAGAGAACATGAATTCACAGCTATACTAGCACAAGACAGTAGTACAAAAGGTGCTGGTTGCAGTGGGATGGATTTTTTAGTCAGCTGAAGTAAATATACATGCGGTAGACTATAGGTGATACACCTCAAAAAGCCTGAAAATTATGTTGCTAATATTTGGTTTTGGGCTATTGCAAACCTGAACTACTACTTTCAGCTCACGGTAGGTAATATCACATCATTTCTGCATGTCTGTCTAGGAATATAGGCCAAAAGTTGTGACTCCAGCTGTATTTTATTAAGGGAAAAACTGAAGGTGGTCTTAACATCAAAATGTTAAGGCTTAGTTCAAGTTAAAACCAAGTAAGTTTGTTACACCTTCATATATAGTGTTATGTGTGATTACAGACTAGTGAATATGCAATTACAGAAGAGTCTTCAAGCGTGCGCTTGTCTTGGGTAACACAACATACAGAAAGATTTTTGACATCTTGAGCTATGTAAGTGGAGCATTAAAAGATACCCAAATAATCAAATAATGTTTTTGAGATCAAGTATCTTAACAGAGTAGAAATCAATAGGATTTTCTGGCAACTTGCATACTTGAAATATGGAATACAGTCTTAGTGAGCAGAGGATCTTACTCCCCTGCTTGTATAAAAATTTTCAGATGCATGCCAAGTTTAGTAATAACTCTGCTCAAAGGAGAGAGGAATTATACTACCAACAACATGATTTAGAGAACTGGCAGTTAGATGTACTAATTTTTTTCAACCTGTGTTAATTGTGGAGGCAAAATTGTGCCCTTAAAATTGGAAAAGAGGCATACTGACACTGATCCAAACCTCACTGTCAATAATTTCTTTGCATAGTTAATGTGCTCCTTTGCTACATTTCATTGTAATTACACCAGAAAGCAAGAACAGCTGGAAGCACATGAACTTTTTGTCCATGCTTAGAAAATAGCTTCATTTTAAAGGTGCGAACTAGTTGATGGTTTTGTATTAATCTCATATTCAGTGGAGAATTATGTACACAGTGGTATATTCTGATAAATATATGAATTTAAAAACGTATTAATCTTCCCAAATGGCAACCATGTATCCCATCATATTCACATGACGGATGGCACCCTGACACAGTGCTCTTTCAGATGCCTCAACATTTCGTTAGTTAATGGTCTTGGATTTTTTTCTCTATGTATCTTACTCCATTCATCCCAAACAGTGGAGAGAAAGGAATAAAAAGAAAGCTCACAAAGAAACCAGCAGTGGGGTAAATGACTTTACAAGACACTGTCTTGGCATGCTTGATTTATACTGAAGTGTAAACGTTTAAATAAAAATTGATTGTATGCGTTCTGATCTGATGAAAGGACAGGCTTCCCGCTTTGAAATCTTTGTGTATAGAGGTTAATGGCAGTACAAACCTGTCTCAACTCCTCAAATTACTTGTTTGTAAGACTCAAATGGAGTTTTTTCAACAAAAAAACAATATTGTGTTGTCTGCAAAGAATACAAATACTGAGTCTTGAGTAAGTTTGAAAATACAGAAAGTTTAAGTTTCAGGTTTCCTGAAAGTAGAAAGGTTTGTAAGAAATGGACTTGCAATAGAAAGACAACTGTTTCACCCTCATGTAGCACATCCAGCATGGAATAAAGACTGGTCAGACTTCCTTACATCATTTATTCCTGTACAAAGTGGAGAGTGTAATCCTGAGAGAAAACTTGCAATTAAGTTATTTCTAAGTGGGAAGAGGGAGCTATAAGGAAACTCTGGACTAACTGTGATGACAGACAATCTTGTATTCTTGCTGAAATAGGTAGTCAATATTTACTCCCAAGTACGTTTGTCTTTTATCTTTAGATAAGGAATTAACTGCAGCCATATCCATGTTATAAACCAAAGTACTTTGCATGCAGCACATGTAGACTTGACCTTTATGCTCGCTTTCATTCAGGTGTCTCAGACACAGACAACATTGTGGCTCTTGCAGCGCAGTACCGTCCTTGATGGGTACTTGATACCCATTGACACTCTGGAAAGTCCTGCAGGGATTTTGCAGCCCAGGGTGGACCTCTTGCTGTGGCATGCTTTATTAACTCCATATTGATGACAACTTAGCTCTAGTCCTGTTAGAAGGGACTGCACAAGCTGTAGATGTACTTTAGGATCACAAAGCGAATGTTAGATATTTTACAAAGTGGAAACATTGTAGAGCTCAGGGCTTTGTATGGGAACCTATGCTTTAATTTCTAGTCCTATAGTGAAGTGCCTGAGTAAATAAATAATGGTATTTAGCTAAAACATTATCAATAACTTTGATGCTTTCTTTGATTTTTTTTTTTTTCCTTCAGATAAAGAAAGAAACAATGGACCTACTGGAGATGTGTATTATAAAGCTGTGCAGAGAGGGCTCTGTGAAGCTGGGACTCTTTTAATAATTTTACCACCAGGGAAGTTGTTTGCAGCTGCATTTTACTATTAGCCTGTCTGTAATTGGCAAGTGATTAATGGGCGATGGAATTAAGAATGTTGACTTTTCAGAGGCCTATCAATACAGAAAGAATGCACATTGCAACTTTTTCAGAGTTTCCTTTTAATAATAAAACAGAAGTTTTGTATGCAGTTTTACTGTGATTTTTATTGCAGGAGCTATGTGTTATTGAATTTAGAGGTACATTGCATTTACCTGCTAGATTTAGTACAATGTCACTTTCAAGACTTTGAAGATGAACAAACTTGGGTGTGAAAGTCTTTGTTCAGTTCAGTTCTCTGTTATCGCCCTCTGCTGTCCCAAAGGAGACCTTTACTTCTCTCATGAGAGTGATAATTTAGTTCTTGCCTTAGAGGATCTTTGAAAATGTTGTATGAATTTCAGTAATTTGTCAAAAAGGTATTTTTCACCCATCTGTTCTAGAGCTGGCCAAGTTTATCTGTATATTGAGACTTTATTTTGGTTAAACTGTTGAAGTGTGCAAAAATATTCTTCTGTTTGTCCATTTAAATTAAAAGGCAATGATCTCTGGGTGATTATTCTGTCATTATGGATGGGTGCATTTTTTTTCCAGAGGGCAAGATGGAATAGAGGTGAGAAAATCATGAGCATCTTGGAAAGCCATTGGTCCGAACCAGATGATTTGAGAATGAGGTGCCCTTTGTAAAGGACACATAACCTTTTTACAACTTTAAATTGCATCCGAATCAATAGCAACGAATGTAGTAGGTTAAGGAAATTGATCTGGTCTTCCAAAGCAATGTTTTCTGTCTAGTCCCATCTCAGCACCTGCAGTCCTCCCCGGTGGCATCCAGTGCAATTGGAGTAGAGCTCCTTTCATTGTATGCCATGCCTGTTAGCTGGGCAGCTATGGAAGTGAAGGGAGAAGAAATAATGCATCTGAGATTACACAGAAATTCGAGTACAGCCAGCAGTATCCCTGCAAATGAATAAGACATAACAAATCCTACTGAATTGTGGGGCAGGAAAAAGCATATAACTAAGCTTTTCCAGGCGGCATGAGCTGGACACCCTGACCAAAGTGCACAATCGTTTGATTGGTACAAGCTGATCATGGGGATCCAGGCACAAATGTAGTAAATGAGGAAGAGAGAGATCTAGTTAATAAGTAATTCCTGGCTGTAATGCAAGTTTGAGCAAACAATACAGTCTTCCAACAGTAAGGGCAGTATCTCGGCTTAAACACTCGCCAGCACAAGTATATTATTCCTTCCTCTCACCAAGGGGAAAATGAAAAACAATACAAGTTTTCTTCCTCAAGAAGGACAGGCACGTCCTTCCAGATGTCCGGATAACAGTGCATTCAAACAACAGAAGCTACCAGGTTGGAAGCCCCAGCTTACCATTGCGACTGTGCTCTCCAGCTTCTTCCTTACAGGCGCGTTCTGCCTTTCTGTGGGAGTCTGCCTCATACTGTCCACAAACAGCGTCAGAGAAATCCAGGTTTGTTTGCAAGTGGTGTTCTTAGATATTCTATGAAGAAGAAAATAGGCTACGTTTGGAGGGAAAAGGCTTTGAATTTTTGCTTCTGATAAAGATGATAGCAATGGCTTCATGCCTTGGACATGTGTCCAGCAGCCAGTATTCCTGTGAAAATCCTCAGAGGTAGTTGTTCACCATTAAAAGGACGAGCACTGGGTGGTTAACTGGGTGGTAACATCTGAAATGTGGATGGTAATTACTCCTAGTGGCTGGTAATATCTGAAATGTTGTCATTATTTTCTGGGTTTCTGAAGGGAAATAAACTAATCCCTTTGATAGTGTTTGGTACTAGAAGAACATACATGTTTGTGGGGCAAAATCTTAAAATGCAGGGAGCCCTGATGTTTAAATGCCTCCTGGAGGCAAGGTCGGTTAGACCTGTGGTGGTGTTAATAGACTCCTGGTTGGAGCCCATGCTGAGCACTACATCCAGGCTGTTCAAGAGGGGTGGGCCATAATGCATGTGGGGATTTGTCAAGCATTACTTGGTCAGCCAGACCAAGCTGCAGAAGTGTTCTTCGCTCAGCACTCCTTTGCCGAGGAGCAGATGTAGAGGTTCTGGAACAGTCATCAAAAGGCTCTAAAACAACTTTAAACGAGGGATTAAATTTGTGAATGTTCATTGAAGCCAAGTCCTGATTCTCTGCCTCTGTCGAATTTTAACAATGTTTTTGGCAGTCGAGAGTCACTTAGAAGAGAACTGCTCTGAGAAGTCTTGGAGCTAAAACACTAACCTTTTCCTATGTGCATGTCCTTTATTACAATATTTCTGCTTGTTCACTTCTCTGACAGATTGATTATTCAGATAAATGCTCAGGTTGTTCAAAGCTCCGTGAAAATTCCTCTAATTGGAATAAAGAGTGCCATTGTTCTGTTAATTTCACGCTAAAGGAAGATATATTGGTAAGCAGATGCAAGAAATCAACTCAAGTTGCTTAGTATCTCCTGTTACTTATATCCCTGTACGATAAAATACACTAATTCTGCTCTGTAGATCTCCTGACTAAATTTTCTTTTACTTTTTAAAAACATTAAATACTCAAAATTTTACACTTTTGCCTTTGCTGTTCATTTTGGTACACATTAAAAATAATCAAGATCAGGCTACCTCTGTCTTTGGTTGGGAGATATCCAAGGAGAAGATGGGGATGGAGGAAATGCTGTTTGACTGTAGAGGTGACTTCTCTCTGTACCTCTCTCTTTGAGTCAGTGGCAAACCCTTGCCCTTGGCCTGGGGTTAGTTGTTACTGCACTGCTAAGCTCTCAAATGAGAAGGAAATCTGAAGCTCTGACCACTTGTCATAAGTAAACCTTTTCTACAAGGGTTATGCTGTTAATCCCCAAGGTCCTTGAAATAGTTCAAGTCTAGCAATGTCATTCTACAGTTTCATTTGGGAAAGTATCCTTCATTTCCTGTCCTAAACTACTGGGTTGTGTTGCTGAGACTGTTAAAATGCTTCATGTTCCACCAAAAAGATCTTATGCTTAGTACTGCGTAAATGAGCCCTTAAAACTACAGTGCCATTTAAATTATAAAGTCACTTTAGGGTTCTTCAGTATTGAAGAGGCTGTTTAAATGCTCTGTAATTCTCAAGATTACAGTGGTGTTTGAGATGAGAAGTTTATTTAACTGAATAATGGGGTTTTTAATAGTTCAGTAATCCTCTTGCTTGCTTGCATTTGCCTGCCTAGCATTCTTCTTTTAATTACAGGTCTAAACTTTCCAAAGGGTTCAAATAATTGATGAGAGACAGCCTTATTTTTCAAAAAAATCAGAAGGAAGTTTTTTCCGCACCTTCTTTTATGGAAAATGAGTGTCTGTCGCCACAAAATTATTCATTGTCGTTACAGGTTCATGGCAAGCCATGCTATCTTAAGTAAAATAATACTCAGGCATTTTTATTGTAGATTTCATTTGGTGATTTAAAGTATGTTTAATTTGGTGCCAAAATACTAAACCTTTCAGTTGGGGTAAAGAGTTGGTTTCTAGTCAGTGTCCGTGGAAGTAATTCCTTAGAGTGTAGTTACCAACAGTTAAATATGAATTGAGTACTCTCTTCCCCTCTCTTTTTTAGCAAGTAATAGGATTTCTCTTTGTCTACATGAACTCACCTCATAGAAGGGATTTATCCTTGAATTCTAGGGTGATGTTTTTATGTACTACGGCCTGCAAAACTTCTATCAAAACCACCGTCGATATGTGATATCAAGAAGCGACGCACAATTGTTGGGTCAAAATGTAAATGTAAGTTTTCTTCTTTATATTATGAGATCATCAGTATTCCCATCAGGTGCATCTTTGACCATATGGAGAGCTAACTAGGCATAACTGTAAGTGTGTTAAGATGGCTCCAGGGAATAATCAGGAGGTACAGGTTTTCAGCGTTGGGTCTCTGCTTTTATGATTGTTAGGGCCATTATGTCTAATAAGGTACTAAAAGACGAAGATTGAGGGGTTGAATAAAAGATGTCAGCCCAGTGTTGCAATTCTCAAACCTGCACCTTGTAGGGTTGCTGATTAAAAATACATTGTCTTTCTCAGTCGTCTTAGCCAGAAATGTTTTAAGCTGTGCTTTCATGATAGGGTTAGGGAATTAAGTTATTCTAAGTCTTTCATTTTGCCATCTGGCTTTGGAAGTGGACAGGAGCAGGAAAAGGTTTATGGTGAAACAGGTGATCGTGTAGTATTCTGAAGTATGCAACTTAAGAGGTCTAAAGAGGAGGCTAGACAGCATTACCTGCAGCAGGCCTGCATAAGGAAATTGGAGAATGCAATCGTTGCATTCAGGTTTTTTACTTACAAATCTAAAACATGTTTTCTTTGGCTAAAAGTAGCATTTCTTAACATACACACAGTCGACACACTGTCCTCTCAGCACATCATATGATGATTGTGCCATAATAATCTGTTCTTTCTATAAAATGCTTCTCGTAACTCTCAAGACATTTTCCCCATACATCTGCTTCTCCAGGTGTCCAGTTAGCTTGTTTGTTTGCATCCAGGTGCAACCACTTTTGGCTTTTGTGCCAATCAGATACACAGCTTATTAGAGTTATTTGAAGATGTTTCCGTGTTTAAACCTGAAGATTTATAGTTTCTCATGAACTGGGAAAGAAGAGATGTGATAAATTTGAGACGGGCTTTTGGTTTTCATGCTGTGTCTTTGTACATCACGATTTCCCCACACACACCTGCAGTAATGTTGCTAACTGCATCTGCTGTTCTCCACCACTGAAGTAGTCCAGGCCAAAATTAAAAAGAAAGA